>NC_091860.1:9039959-9665071 GCF_037783145.1 Equus przewalskii | reverse complement strand
TGCCTGAATAGATGTAATTAAAATGATAGCTTTGATGTACTTGAACTAGCAGGATGCCTATGGAAATGTATACAGTCCTTAGAGCTGGGAAAATGACAGTGAAGGGGGGCAACCAGCCAAAAGTGCCCAAAACAATGATCAAGAAAGCACCTGGGCCACCTTTTCGAACAAGTTAAGAATCCAGACAATAAGTTAGATGATTTAGATAAGGTAGTGGTGAAAGAATGTGTTGTCTCAACTACCTAAGTATCATTTATATTAGTAATCTTATATTAGTAATCTTCCACTTAGTTATGGAGTTATGGGTCATAGGGAAGGCAATTCTGCAAACATTTGCAGGCATATATGACACAGATGGGTTTCAAATTCAATGCCTAGGACCGTTCTAGCATGTGGAAGCACTCAGAGAATATTTATTGAGTGATGAGTAAAGACTGGAGGGATGGAAGTCCTCAAAAGTGCCTACTGTATCCATCCTACTGATTCTGGCAACTGCCTTTCCATAGGAAAGGAACAGTCAAGAGTATCACAACTGAGATTTTAACAGTACAGGAAGTACGGGGGAGAGTGGGCATTCAGTTTGGATAGAGGAGTGAGAGAAAGGTCCCGAGAAAGACTTATCACACCACGGTCTAACTAATTTGAAGCAGCATGATTTCATCCTTGACACCTCTGTGAGGATCAAATTCTAATTTGAACATTTACAGGGGTGGTAGCCTTCAGAATTTATGATCTTAGAGAGGCGAGGACTTTCATAAGATTGTGGCCTTTGAGAAGACATTATTGAGTCTGCGTTTCAGTTTCCTTATTAGTAAATAAAGACATCTACCTTACAGCTATTTCCATTAGAGAGGAACGTAATGCGTATAAAATGAAATAATGCACTTGAAGAAAGTTTGCACATTTAAAAGAGAGAGAGAACTGTCAGAGAGACCTACAGACTATTTACTATATTTTCTTGCCTGAGTCACCACACAGGTCTATTATCAATGAAAGCAGTCTTCCTACAAAGGGCTGGAGTAATATATCCAGTGATTTCACTTATTGTAAAGTTGAAAGGGCAAGGCAGGGGCAAACATCAGGAAAAAGCTGGAAAACTCTAGGATGGTGAAAGTCTAAATTAAGGCAATACCAGTGGAATAGAGATAAGGATACACCTGGGAACTAATGTCATTGGGCTGTGGTTCATCTACAAATACTGCAGGCTGGAGTTTCCGCGGCTCAGAGAGCAGGAATGAGCTTCTGTGGCTCTCTTGGATCTTTCCACCAGTTGTGCTGGGCTCACCTACAAGGTGCTGATAGCTTACAAGGAGGGGTTGGCTTCTGGCAAGTCCATTCAATTCTCTGCTTTCTTTTTGCCTAGCACTGGTTGGCTGGATTAAAATTGGAATGAGAGCTAAGAGGCCTGGATTTATCCTTCAATTCTGTTTAACAGTAATAAAGATGACATTCCGCTTTGAGCCTCGGCTCCTTGTGTCTCATTTCCAATTTGGTAGAAACGAATTGAGGATGTGTGTGTGATTAACTCCCCTAAACCTCTGGCAGAGAAGGTGAGCATCTCCTGGATAAGATTATAGGAAAAAATAACAGTAGAAAAAAATCAGAGGCAGAGAACTAGACCAGTAACAGGAGCTTGTGAGCAGAACAA
Organism: Equus przewalskii; assembly: GCF_037783145.1. Lineage (NCBI taxonomy): Eukaryota > Metazoa > Chordata > Mammalia > Perissodactyla > Equidae > Equus > Equus przewalskii. Next base: position 9,663,423 of record NC_091860.1, on the reverse strand, counting down.
TGTGATACAGGAAACAAGGGAAAAGCAAAACCTGCCTTTTCTGGAGCTATAAACGATATGAACCTATTCTAAAAGAAAGAGTCTTTGAACGTTCTAAAAAAGCTGTATCTTATGCCTGTAATCATTTGTACTTCAGACTCAACATATAAAATTTGGAATCATTGTTTCTATCCAACACCCACATCTCCTGTATTTCTGTTTGGTTTCTGGGACCACAGTTCTCTAACTAGTGCAGTAACCAGAATAGGAGTGGGTCTGCATGAGTCACCTCGAGGCCACACTTAGCACACCCTCTCATCTCCAACCCACTGCCTGATCCCTCCAGTAGCTTTTACTGAAGGTTTCCTGGAGAGTGGTGGAGAAGGTTCCATCCCCTCACCCTCCAGCAAAACCTAATCAAATGACTCCTGGGCCTCTGAGTTCTTTCCCCAGAGTCTTTTCTCAAACTCTTCAATTCTACTCAGCAAAACAAAGCCCTCAATTAGCCAGATCCAACTTTCCTAGAAAACAATTCCGCAACCATTTGTTATCACTCAAGCACTCTCCTTGGGGGGGTGGGGGGGTGGGGGGGGGTGACAGTGTGTGTGTGTCCAAGTGTGCTTATCAAGGTATTCCTTCATCACAACAGATCTCTTGAGGGGGCAGGAGGAAGGAGGAGGCTACTGTTAACACAGATAAGATTCCTTTCCTGTCATCACACCCGAGGCAAAATCTCAGTCATTCTTAACTCCTTTGTCTCTCTTCCACATTCAGCTACCAAATCCGCCCATCAAAAATCCTTAGTAGCCCTCAGAGTCACTTCTTCCTCTCTGTTTCCAATATCAGATTGTGGTATTCATTGCCAAAATTTAAAAAATAACAACTTCCTATGGTCAAATCCATCTATACTCTTTGGCTGGGTAGGCGGGGCTTTTTGACCAAGCTCTGCCACTTTGCACCTTTGTCTCCCATGTCTCCCCAGCCATATTCAAGCATCTTCTTTTCCCCCAGATCTCTGTATTTCTGCAATGCTGCTCTGTCTGTTGGATATGACCTTCTCTCTCCTCTCTACCTAGTAAGCTCCTATGCAAGCTTATGCCTCAAACCAAATATCTCTTCCAAGAAGGCTTCCCTGACTACCACTGTCTTTTCCTTGCTCTTATTTAACCAGGCCCACAAAGAATTATCAACTTTCTCCTTTGTGCTCCCACAGCCTCCTGCCCATCCCTCTGTTGTAGCGCGTATCATTTCCATCCAGTGTTCTTTATCCATTAAAGTCCTGGTGTTTTTCCTACCAATTTCAATGCAGTCTTTCAAATAGATTAAAGATATGAATCCTATTCCATCTTACACCTATTTCCTCCAGAGTGTTTCCCTTTTCATGTTTGTTGATTTTTCTTTGCTTGGCTTGATGTTTTTAAGGGACATAGCAGATTTTTTAGTTAAATTTACCAATTATTTTCCTATGTGATTGCTTTTACATATAAACTATTTTCCCACCCAGATATTTGATTGATATTAATTTTAATTTTATCTAGACTTCTGGTTTGACCTTCTAAATTCATCTTTTTAATCTTTATGGTATTTATCTTGTCCATGATGTGACACAAGGATCTAATTATATATTTTCCTGAAAGCTAACCAAGAGTCCTAAAATCATTTACTGAATAAACTTTTTCTCCTACATTGCTTTTTATGGCTTTGTATCATCTGTTAAATTCTTATATCTGTTAGTAAGTTGCTTATTTAGTCAGTTTCTTTTGAGAAAGAAAAAAATTGCTCAGACTGAGAGAGTAAAAATCTGCCTGGCTATTCATCAGGCTGGTATAGCCAGCTGCAAGATGAACAGGAAACCCTATTTCTTCCAAGGGCGTGCTGCAGCTGTAAAGTGTCATGACAGTCATCTTCTCTGAGTGACTGCTGCTTTCTTACTCACTGGAAAATCTTATTCTCTAAAATCATAGACTATCAGGAAATTTGGTTTTTGAAATTATATCAGTAAGAACGAAACATCCCAGTCTTGCTTGGGGGTGCTGACTCTCTCTGACCTGGAGAAGGGGCCTTCATTTGCAACTCGGGGCGGAGCTTCAGATAAGCTGTTTCTGAGTAGACGTTCCACATTTATCCAAGGAAACGGGAGCTTGGGTTCATTTTGCAGTCCAAACCTCATGTGGACCCCTTTACTCCCAGCCTTGCTCTGCTCTGAGCCTGTCAAAGTTTGGTCTCATGGTTTCACTGGTGGGCAGTCTCCGCTATTGCAATGAGTCATAAACCTGACTGTGGGACTGTGGGTTTTGTCCTTGACCGTCTTAGGCTGACTGGACTGGATACACTGTTTATTCTTGTGTTACTGCCGTACTCTTAATTATTATAGTTTAATAATATTTTTTTATTGTTATCGAAAGGTTCTCAAACCCTGTGTACACTTTTAAAAATCACTGAGGACACCCAAGAGCTGTTGCTTATGTGTTATATCTATTGACATTTACCATATTAGAAATTAAAACTGAGAAATTTAAAAGTATAGTTACTTTAAAATTAATTTTAAAGCATTAGTAAACTCATTATATGTTAACATAAATAATATTTTTATGGAAAGTAATTATATTTTTCAAAACAAAAGAAACTTAGTGGGAGAAAGGGCATTGTTTTACATCCTTGCAAATTTCTTTAATGTCTGGCATAACGGAAGACACGTCGGCTCTGCATTCAACGTAGTGACATCACATACTATGTAGTCATTGGAAAACTTCACTGTGTCCTCGTGAAAGAATGGGAGGGAAAAAGGAAGTGGAAAGAAGAAGCCTTAACATTATTATGAAAGCACTTTGATCCTATGAACCCCTTGAAAGGGTTTCTGGGACCCTAGAAACCCCCAGACCCCAGTTTGAGAACCAGCGGTTTTAGCTATTCTAGCACGTGTAATTTCTCTGATGAATTCTAGAATATTTTTGTCTCTTAACTTGGGAGGTAGTAATTACATATTTAAAATGTTGTCTTCTTACTTAAGGATATCCTATGTCTCTCCAATTAATAAAATAATTGATAAATAACTTCTCAATAGTCCTGCATTTTTCTTTTTCAGATCTCCCACATTTCTCATTCCTAGTTATTTCATGTTTTTTCTTGCTATTATGAATGGGACTCATTTTTTCCATTGTATTTTAATTGGTTGTTGTTGGATTATTTCTTGCATGTGGCCACTTAGTTACTCTTTATTAATTCTTATGTTAAGTAGTACATTTGATATAATGTTTTTTAAAGAAGTAACTTGAAATTTTGAATGTGTTTATATAATGTTAGCATTGATACGATATTCTCAATATTCTGAGATAGCATTTATCAGATGATACATAAGATATTCTGAGAAAAATCCACTGTTGAATTTCTAGATTGCAAAGAAATTTATGAGGAAAGATCTTGAATACGCTGAATGCTTTTTTGGCATCTGTTCAAATGATCATGTTTTTTCTTAAGACAGATGCATTGATTAGGACTACATGACCTCTATTTGGTCTGTTCTAGAATTCTCATTTAGACATCATGAACGACAGATCCATTTGAATTAGTAACAGAATCAAGGACATTTTGATTGTGGTTCTCACCTTTTGAAGGGGAGAAAGGCATAACTATGCCCACAATGTCCCTTGAGGCTGTTCAGGGGGATCCGGCCAGCCTGGATCTAAGCGGTGAGTCCCGTCAGGACACAGGGGGGACAGGAGTGGACAGCAGGGGACCAGCTAGAGGGCTGGTAATTAACAGGCGTCCTCCAGAAGGCAGACGTTCCTGCCTTGACTTCAGCCTGAGCCCCAACTTCCTTAAACCGCCTCAATGAACTGTATCTGGGGGCGATCTCTAATCACTTTCCCTCTCTGATCTAAGACCAGTGCTTATTTTCAGCGTCGGAGCCTGCCGGCCACGAGACGATATCCTCGTGGCACGAGCCCCAAGTAGTTCGGCGGAATTTTTGGGGGGAAGACACCGCGCATTCCAAGGAGGTGAATTTGCTCCAGGAAACGGCCTGTTCCAGAAGGTTCCAGGGATCGAGAGGCGCTCCGGCCCGGCGCCCTCGCGGAGCCGCGGCGCGCATGGCCGGCCTCCCCTCTCGGCCGTCACGGAGGGGAGACTCTTCCGCCCGGGCCAGGACAGGGGTCGCTAGGCAGATCGGGCCCCTTGGGGCGCTCTCGGCCCAGGTCGCCCCGGCCTGCTCCTCCCGCCCACCTCCGGTTCGCCCCCGGCAGGCGGCCGCGTCCCACCCCCGCGCCCGGCCACCTCCCCCTCGGGCCGCCCCGCCCCGCCCGCCGCGGAGCGCCCGCCACCAGCGTCCGGGAGGGCAGGAAGGAGGCGCCCGGCTGCCGGCCCAGGTAGGGGTCCGGGCGGCGCGGGCCTGCAAGGGGCGCGGGAGGCAGCCTGCGCGGTGCTGGGAGCGGCACCACTTCCCGGGACCCCGGGACGTGAGGGGCCCTGGAGGGGGACGCCAGGGGGGCACTCGGGGGCCCGCGCCCGCTCCCGGCGCGCCGGGGAGCACCTGTGGCCCGCGCTGCGCCGGGTCACCCCGCGGGAACTCTTCCGCAGGGATGATTTTTTTGGAGCAGGTCGGTGGAGCTGGGGTCCTCGCAACTCCAAGCGCATCTGTCCAGTTTCCTTTTTAAGGAGAGAGAGGGAGCAGACAAGATCCTTGTGATCATTCTTGAGAAACAGACAAATCCTCCCAGAAAGTCTGTCACTTCAGCTTGCTCACCAACAGCCCTGTTCTGCTCTCTGGTAGTTTCTGTTGGCACCTGGCTAAAATTTTCCTAAGGGAAATTTTAAAACATTTAAAAATTTTATTATTAGGGTGGTAATTGAATGTAAGCCTTGAAATAGCCGTTGTAATGGCACTAAAATAAAAAAAAAAAAAAAAGATTTCGAGAACCCAAAGCATCTTCGCGGGTTTTGTTGTTGTTTCTGCAGTTTTCTTGGTCATTGTATGGGTGGTCTTCAAGCCCCTTAAACATTTTTATAATTCACCTTGATCCGGTAACTTTAGAGTTGTTTTATGCCGGCACAGAAAATGAGCCGCTTTGTGTTCCATGTTAGTTGTGTAAAAATGCTAAAACTGAGGGATAAGGTAAAGTCTTGCCTACTCCCTAAATGCTTCTAAGTTAACTTTGGATTGCTTTCCCCGGATCCCCGACGCGTCTCCCTGTAACACCGTGACTTTTTTTGTTGTGTGTTCCAGGCCCAGGATCTCAGCTGCAGCCTGAACCCTTACTCTGATATCTGAGCATTATTATGCATTATTTTGAAGCGTTGTTAAAGGTAGGTGATAAAGTTGACAAGTTTTCTGGATTTGCTGAGCCTAAATGCCAAGTTTTGACAAATGAGAGTGCAGGTTATTCATGCCATATTGATTTTTATGTTATAAAAGATAATTGTAAAATGGGAAAATTTAGAGATGTATAAGCTTTCAAAGATAACTTGTTTATGAATATATGGATGTGATGTCTAGCACGTGAAAAATTACTCTCATTTGTCTTAGTCCTTCTTTATTATTGTTGGGAATGAAAAGAGGGCAAAGTAAAAAAGATTCAGTTTGGTGATCTTTAGTACTGGCTTAGTGTATCCATTAGTGGAGATTTTGGTCACATCCCATAATAGGATAGCATCATCCTGCGCTTCCTTTTTCAACTGTATCTTTACAGCCTGATTTTTTTGTGCATTCTTTGAAAAATAATTTTTATTTGTCATGCCTGAAATGTTTGAAGGTCCATTAGTTGCTACGAATAGTTTGATAAATAAATATTTGAAAGTGCCAATATACTTTACAATGTATAGTTCTTTTATGTAAATTATGTTATAAAGTTTTGATGTAAAATATTTATTTTAATAGTTTATGCAATGTCAGTACTCTAAACCATTCATTTCCAACTTCTTTTTTACAAACAAGGATCCTTTCATGCCATGGATGGGTAATTTGAAAGATTGTGTCTAACAAACAAACTCCCTTTCCTTGGGAATGAGAAGCAGACTCAGTTATCCATTCGTGAGCAAATAGAAGATTTCCATTAAGCTTTCAAACTAGTTCACAGAAGACCCGTTACCACTTTGGGGACACATAGGGAATCAGGAACCTTAAGCTGGGAAGCATTACTCTTTTGAACTGAAATCATCTATCATTGAACGCCAAATTTCTACCATGCACTTTGACCTGGTTTGTTTCTTGACTCTACCGTTTACCAGCATTATGGTCTTAAAACTCTCTAATCCTCAGTCCTCTTTTCTGAAAATAGGGGTTACGGTAGTGCCTTTCTGGAAGGTTTCTTATGAGTATTAGATGACATAGTGCGTGTAAAACTGTAAGCACAGTAGGTACCTGGCATATGATTGACAGTTAGAAAAATGCCAGCCACCCTTATACATCTTTCCTGATGTCTGACGGTGGTTAAACCATGCAAATACGTTTACGTTTATTCGCCGTTTCTTGACAAAGAACACAAAACCTCATGTAGAAGTCATCCCCTGATAGCATAAAGGCTGAATTTGGCCTTCAGATATGTTTATTTGGGTCGGCTCAGGACTTTAAAGTAATTGAATAATTTAAAATTGCTTACCAATGTTTTAAAATTAATAAGTTTTACGTCAATTCCCAGAGTCCTGGCTTCTCCTGAAAAACTAGAGGACCAGGCAAGGCGGCCTTGCAGCTGGCGGCAGCTGAGGCCAGGATGTGGTTGCCCACTGTGGATGGCACATGCACTCTCCACTTGGCCACGGCACCTCCACTCCCTGCTTCTATTTCATCCAGGCCTGCTTCACTCATGTTTTTACCTCCCTCGCGGTGTTGGCATTTCCATTTGTGTTTTCTGACTCAAAAAATATCCCCTTTAATTTGAACAGGTAATTGTGTGGCCGAAACTATAACCCAACTTTCATCCTTAAAAAAGCAGAGTAATCCTGTATTAAAATTTACAAAGCATTTCCTCATAAAACTCTTTTGATACTTAGGTCAACTCCGAGAATTCTTTCAGACATGCATTATTATTCCATTTTCCTGCTGTGGATGTGAAGCTTATAGGTTTGTATAAAGCTTAAAATAGTGTTCTGATGCTTAAAGTGTTTTGGTTCTCGCTAATGCCACTTTTTAAAGATGGAGACATTTTCTCGGAAATGATAGTCTTTCTTTTGGTTCTGGCGTTTGTTTTGAGCAAATACTATTATCCCCATAATTACAAAATGAGAAAATGAGTGGTAGAACCCGGAATACATGCGTAGAAGTACGTAAGGAGACCTTTTTTCCCTCTCCACAGAACATTTTTAAGCAAATTGAAAGGAAGAAAACATTGATTATGGCTCATTCAGAACAAACCATACATATAACTGGTCAAGGTCTGTTTTAAACCATACTTTATAGCCTGTGTTATTGGAAAGCCGGAAGGGGTATTTGTCCAGTTTATCTGTCTATAGTTAAGCCAGACCAGGGATTTCTGTGAGTGTGTGCTTTAAAGTTCTGTGAGAAAACAGATACCCAGAACTTGTTTGGTGATACAGTTTGGTGATTCTAGAAAGTTGTTTTATATGTCAAACTCACTTTTTCATAAGCTTCTTTTACCAGGAAGGCTTTATTTTATTACTTTCATAATCATACCAGGGGGATAAAGTGTACAAGAAATTACAATCAGGGGTAGTGCATTTGTGGGTGTAGTGACTGTGTGTGATCCTCACGATATGTGACTGTGTGTGAGAAGTTCAAGCCAGCTGTGCAGAGGGTTGGGGGCAGCATTTAGGCAAAGACAACAGGAGGTTCTGCAGCAGAAGAAAGCTTACAGTCTGCTAAGAGCTGCCAGAAAGCAGCTGAGGAGGTAGTCACCGTGAGTGGGGAGAAGAGAGATGAGTTGAGGGAGGACATGGTAAGAGTGTGGATTTTGAAGGATTTTTAGCAGGAAAATAATGTGATGTGATTTCTGTGTTGAGATCATTCTGGCAGCTCTGTGGAGAGACACAAGTTCTGTAGCTGACATGCTGACATTCCAGTATGTCCCTTCCACCGTAGGCAGGAGCTTCTTGTGAATCTACTTTAGTGTTATGTGACGCAGTTTAAGCAGCCTGGCAGAAGTGGGTGCATAAAGGGAAGGATCTTTGAATAATATGCTACAGAAAATATATGACGAATTGTTTTTTAAAGTGAGCATCACGGTATTCAAATATTGCTTGGTTTTGAGTAGAGCTATCTGCTATTTTCTTAGTGTTCTATACCATGGGCAAATTGTGCTTTCATTGAGAAGTGGTGTTCTCTCCGTGTGTTTTGGAAAAGTTGACAATTAAGCTCATAAATATTTGTGTTATTTTAGAAAGGAAACTGTGCTCATGTTCATTTATGAAATAGTTATCACCAAATTGGGTTCTAAGCCCTTCCACAGATAAATTTGGTCATTACATCCAAAGTATTATAAGATACTTGGAGAGTGATTTTCTGGTATTAACTTACATACTCTTCTTAGAGATTATATGAGTTAAGAATTAAGTGTTAGGAGTTAGAGTGTGAAGGCCCATTAATTCAAACATTCCAAGAAAAATAACTTTTCTATTTTTTCTTTCTATACTATTATTTCTAGGAAATTGTCCATTTAAACTCAGGTTTTAAGCTTATTGATTTGCAATTATATCCTTTTATGATATTTTTAAATCCCTCCTGTAATTTGTCTTTTTATCTTTAATATTGCTCATCTGTACCTTCTCTCTTGGTTTTTTTTTTTTTATCAGTCTTGACAGGGGTTTGTCTACCTTTTAAAAATTCTCTTTTTTAAAAAATTCTCTTTGGAGAGCTATTATATTTATCAATCTTTAATCAGTCTTATTCTTTCTCTATGGTGTCTGTCTTTATTTTCTATTCTTTTTTCCTACATTTTTTGGTTTTATTCTTTAATTATATAATTTTTTGCCATTCTTCCTGTCTAATATAAAATTCGAGGCTATGTGTTTTCCTCTGTGTACTCCTGTGGCTGCACCCATAAATCTTGGTGAGTAGTATTTCCATTATTATTCAGTTCTAAGTCTGTTTTTAAATTGTCGTTATGGTTCCTCTTTGACTCTTGAGTGGTTTAGTGGTGCCTTTTTAAGTGTCTAATTGTATAGATTTTTTAAAAATTTATCTTTTGTTGTTGATTTCTTACTTAATTACATTGCAGTCATATGTGCTCAGGAAGAATATATATTCATTTTTGGATACAGGATTTCATGTATATTCCAGTATATCCATTAAATTTTCCTTGTTAATTGTGTTTTTATAATTTTATTTATCCAGAAGAACTTTTTTGTTCACTTGATCCAAAAATCATAGAGAAGGTATGTTAAAATCTCCCACTAAAATTGTGCATTAAAAATTTTTTCTTTGTATTTAAATTTGTCCTTATATTTCTTTCAGTTCTTATTTTATATATTTTGGGGTTTTGTTTTGGGATTTTAGATTTTCTAGGTGAATTAAGCCTGTGATTATTATGTGACCTTCCTAACCTCTAATAAATATTTTTGACTTAAAGTATATTTTTGTCTGATGTTAATCTAACCACATCACTTTCTTTTGTTGAGTATTTACCAATGCTACCACTATTTTATTTCCAATCTATTTCTGTCTATAGCTTATGTGAATCTCTTGCAAACAGCCTATAGCTACTAATTTCTGTCTTTTCACTCATGAGTTTGGTCCATTTATAATTATTGTGATTCTTGGTATAATTAGTTTCACAGGGTTATTTTATGCTATTTCTCCTGCTTTTTCTATGCTTTCTTTATTCTTTTTTCCTGAGTTTTTTGATTGAATGAGTTGGTTATTGTCAGTTTTTTTCCTCTAATGTTTTGGAAGCTATACAAGGTATTTCGAGGTTCTTGGTGTTTAAAGTATTTGACATGTATATTTATCTTAAAGTATAAAGTTGTTATTTTAACTGCCTCTTTAACTGTATAAGGAACTTGAGAACATTTTAAATCCTATTACTCCACTTTTGGTTATTATTGTTCATTATTGCCTATTATTATTTCTTACAGTGTTAGTTTAGATTTACATAAGTTTGTAACGATTTCTTTGGTGTTTTGGCAATTTAGACCTTCTTTATGGGATCATTTTCATTCTTGAAAGATATCCTTTAGAAGTGCTCTTTCTCAGGGGTCGTTGTTGTTAAACTCAATTTTTTTCAGTGAAAAATATGTTTACTTTGCCTTTGATCTTGAAAGATACTTTTGTGGGTACTTTTGTTTATTTTTTTTATTTTGTGGGTATTTTGTTTACATGGGGAATTAGTTACAAATGTTTTAGAATATCTGAAAGCTGAACAGGATAGTGAGGCAACCTAAAAGTTAGCAATAGCGAAAAATAGTTATCACTCCTTGGGCTGCAGGGTTAAAGTAAGGAATAGTCTTACCAGAGCCCAGAAGCTGAGGCTACCTAGAACCTTGGCAAGTTCTGCCCTACAGAAACAAGGACCATGGGGGAGACACAGCCACTGATGGAGGCACCACAAAACCCAGAGAAAGCAGGGGAGAAGTATCCTGGTCTCTCCTTTCCTCCTACCATCCAGTCTCCTGCCTGGGACTCTCACTGACAGAATCCAGCAGAGGAGGAAGCAGATGGGACAAGGAGTGTGGGAAACACAGTTTGGGGATATCAGCCCCCAAGATTCGTGTGTGGATCTGAAAACAAGCAGACCATTCCATTCTCCTTTCCATGTCTTTCAATTTTGCTTTCCTGTTTTTCTCGTTACTTTGTTTCCCTGTATGACACTCTGAGTAATATTTTTATTGTGGCTAAATGTACATTACATAAAATTTACCATTTTAACCGTTTTTAAATGTGCAGTTTGGTGGCATTAAGTACATTCACATTGTGGTGCAGTGATACCCACTGTCCATCTCCGGAACTTTTTATCTTCCCAAACTGAAACTGTAGCTGTTAAACAATAATTCTCATTTCCCTTCTCCCCAGCTCGTAGCAACCACACTTCTACTTTCTGTCTCTGAATTTGACTATTCTAGGTAGTGTATATAAATGAAATCCTACAATATTTGCCTTTTTGTGACTGGCTTTTTTCGCTAAACATAATGTCTTCTAGGCTCATCCATGTTGTAGTATGTGTCAGAATTTCCTTCCCTTGTAAGGCTGAGTAACATTTCATAGGATGTCTTTCCATTTCTTTGTGTCTTTAATTTCTTTCAGCAATGTTTTGTAGTTTTACTATACGGGTCTCTCACCTCCTGGGTTAAATTTATTCTTAAGTGGGTTTTTTGGGTACTATTGTAAATAGGATTATTAATTTTAACTTTATAACTAAATTAACAAATATACTAAAATAATTAATCTAATAATCTAATAAATCTAATGATAAAATCTAATTATTAATCTTAATTTCCTTTTTGGATTCATTGTTAGTGTATAGAAACGCAACTGATTTTTTGTGTGTTGGTTTTGCGTTCTGTAACTTTCCTTAATTCATTTATTAGTTCTAACAGTCTTTTTTTGTGGATTCTTTAGGGTTTTCTACATATAAGATCAAGTTATCTGTAAATAGAATTAATTCTATTCTTCCTTTCCAATTTGGATCCCTTTTTTTTCTTGACTGCTTGTTCTGACTGAGATTTCCAGTTCTATGTTGAATAGAAGTGGCAAAAGTAGGCATTCTTGCCTGATTCCTGATCTTAGAGGAAAGACTTTCGGTTGTCCACCAAAGAGTATGATGTTAGCTGTGGGTTTTCCATATATGACCTTTATTATTTTTTTTGAGGAAGATTAGCCCTGAGCTAACATCTACTCCCAATCCTCTTTTTGCTGATGAAGACTGGCCTTGAGCTAACATCCGTGCCCATCTTCTTCTACTTTATATGTGGAATGCCTACCACAGCATGGCTTCCCAAGCGGTGCCATGTCCATACCTGGGATTCAGGCCAGTGAACCCCAGGCCACTGAAGCGGAATGTGAGCACTTAATTGCTGCGCCACCGGGCCAGCCCCTCCCTCTATTCTTAGTTTGACTGTTTTTCCAATCTTGAAAGGGTGTTGAATTTTATCAGTTTTTTTCTGCATCAATTTAGATGGTCATGTGTCTTTTTTCCCTTCAGTTTGTTATTGGAGTGTGTTACATTGATTGATTTTCATATATGGAACCATATATGGAATCATCTTGCATTCCAGGAATAAATCTTACTTGGTCATTGTATATGTTCCTTTTAATACGCTGTTGAATTCAGTGTGCTGGTGTATTTTTTTGTGTGAGGATTTTTGTGTTAATGGTTAGAGGAATATTTGTTTGCAGTTTCTTTTCTTGTAATGTCATTGTTGCTTTGGTGTCAGGGTAATGCTATCCTCATAGAATGAGTTAGGAGCTGTTCCCTCCTCTTAAATTTTTGGAAGAGTTTGAGAAGGATTGGTGTTAATTCTTCTCTAAATGTTTGGTAGAATTCACCACTGAAATGATCTGGTTCTTGGCTTTTTATTGTTGTTGAGAGGTTTTTGATTCCTGATTCAATTTCCTTGCTAATTATAGGTCTATTTAGGTTTTTTATTTCTTCATGATTCAGTCTTGGTAGGTTGTGTGTTTCTAAGAATTTGTCTGTTTCATTTAGTTTATCCATTATGTTGACATACAGTTGTTCACAGTACTGTTCTTTAATCCTTCCTATTTCTATGAAATCAGTATTAATGTCCCTTCTTTCATTTCTGGTCTTAGTTATCTATGTCTTCTCCGTCTCTCTTTTTGTTAAGTCAATCTACCTAAAGGTTTGTCAGTTTGTCTATCTCTTGAAAAACCAACTCTTAGTTTTGTTGATTTTCTCTATTGTTTTTCTGTTCTCTACCTTATTTATCTCTGCTCTAATCTTTATTATTTTCTTCCTTTTACTACTTTTGGGTTCAATTTGTTCCTCATATTCTAATTGTAGTTTTAGTGTATAAAGTTAGGTTATTGATTTGGGATTTTTCTTCTTTTTTATTGTGAGTTTTTACAGCTGTAAAGTTGCCTCTTAGTGCTGCTTTGCTGCATCCCATAGGTTTTGTTATGTTGTACTTTCATTTTCACTTGTTTCAAAATATTTTCTAATTCTCCTTGTGATTCCTTGTGTGACTCATTGGTTGTTTAAGAGTGTGTTGTTCAATTTCCACGTTTGTGGATTTTCCAATTTTCCTTCTGCTATTGATTTCTAGTTTCATTCTATTTTGATTGGAAAAGATACTTTGTATGTTTTCAGTCTTTTAAAATTTATTCCGACTTGTTTTGTGGCCTAATATGTGGTTTATCCTGGAGAATGTTCCATGTACACTTGAGAAAAATGTGTGTTCTGCTGTTGTTGAGTGGTCTCTTCTGTATATGTCTTTTAGATCCAGTTGGTCTATAGTGTTATTCAAGTGCTGTATTTCTTCATTGATCTCTGTCTCATTGTTCTATTGTTCTGTTATTGAAGGTGGGGTATTAAAGTCTCCTACTGTTATTGTAGAGCTGTCTGTTTTTCCCTTCAATTCTGTCAGTGTGTGCTCCATAGATTTTGGAGCTCTGATGTTTTGTGCCTATATATTTATAATTGTTATATCATCTTGGAGAATTGATCCTTTTATCATTATATAATGTCTAGCATCCTTTCATTTCAACCTGAAGGACTCTCTTAAGCAGTTTTTGTAGGACAGATCTAGTTGTAAAGAACTCCCTCAGCTTTTGTTTATTTTTCAGTATGTTAATTTCTCCCTCATTTTTGAAGGACAGTTTTGCCATATATAAAATTCTCAATTGACAAAGTTTTCTTTCAGCACATTAAATATAGTATCCCATGGCCTTCTGGCTTACAAAGTTTCTGCTGAGAAATCTTATTGAAGATCCCTTGGAAATGATGGAAAAGATGGAAATCACTTTTCACTTGCTGCTTTCAAGATTCCTTCTTTGTCTTTTGACAGCTTGATTATAATGTGTCTTGGTATGGGTTTCTTTGGATTTTTCCTTACAGTTTATTGAGGCTTTTGTGTTTGCAGATCCATGTATACGGATTTCTACATCCATATCTTTCCTGAAATTTGTGATGTTTTCAGCCATTATTTCTTCAGATAAGCTCTCTGCCCCTTTCTCACTCTTTTTCTTCTTCTAGGACTCTTATAATGCTTATATTCATCCTCTTTGTGGTATCCCATAAGCTGCTTAGGCTCTGTTCACTTTTCTTTGTTCTTTTTTTTTTTTGAGGAAGATTAGCCCTGAGCTAACATCCATTGCAAATCCTCCTCCTTTTGCTGAGGAAGATTGGCCCTGAGCTAGCATCCTTGCCCGTCTTCCTCTACTTTATATGTAGGACGCCTGCAACAGCATGGCTTGATAAGTGGTGCGTAGGTCCATGCCTGGGATCTGAACTGGTGAACCCTGGGCCACTGAAGTGGAGCATGTGAACTTAAGTGCTGTGCCACCAGGCTGGCCCCTGTTCTTTTTTTGTTTTGCTTTTCATACTCCATAATTTCAAATGACTTATCTTCAAGTTCACTGATTTTCTTCTGCCTGTTGAAGTCTGCTAGTGAACCCCTCTAGGGAATTTTTCAATTCAATTATTTTATTTTTCATATCCAGAATTTCTGCTTGGTTCTTTTTTATAGTTTCTATGTTTGTAGATACTCTCAAGTGTTCTCTTTATTTCTATTCTCTGAAAAAAAAACATAAGACTGCATTATTTCTTTCTTAAATATTGGATAGAATTTATTGGTAAAGCCATCTGAAAACTTCCTGTTTACTGTTTTCTATTCATTTCTAATATTCAGCAAATACTTATAGAGGACCTCCTCTGTGCCAGTCATGGTTTTAGAGTCTTTGGGATGCATTAATGAATAACCTGGATAAAAATTTCAGCTTTCATTAGGCTTACATTCTAGTAGCATAGAAAAACAATAAATAAAATGTAATAAACAGGAAATGGTGTAGTGTGTTAGGCAGTAATAAGTGCTATGAAAATAGAACAGGGTAAGAGAGACCAGGAGCTGGGAGGTAGAATAGGGTGGAGGAGGACAGGTTGAGATTTTACTTAGGATGGTCAGGGTAGGCCTTCTTGAGAAGGTGATGGCTGATCTAAGACTTGAAGGAAGTAAGGGAGTAGGCCATGTGGATGTCTGGAGAAAGAGCATTCCATGCAGAGGGAAGAGACAGCCCACAGGGAGAACATCCCTGCTGTGTTTTAGAATGAGTGTGAAGGCACTCTGGTTATTTTAGTAAAGAAATGTTAAGTGCAGATTTACAAAAGCAGTCAGAATAATTGCTGAGATGAATGTTAAGATCCTGCAGCAAGATAAATTTTTCGTTGTATTATGTTCTTTCTTCTATCATGAAAAAAACCCCAACATGGGGCCAGCCCCATGGCATAGTGGTTAAGTCTGGCTCACTCTGCTTCTGCAGCCTCTGTTCACAGGTTCAGATCCTTGGTGTGGACATACATCACTCATCAAGCCATGCTGTGGCAGTGACCCACATACAAAATAGAGGAAGACTGGCATAGGTGTTAGCTCAGGGCTTATCTTCCTAAAGCAAAAAAAAAGAAGATTGCCAACAGATGTTAGCTCAGAGTGAATCTTCCTCACCAAAAAACAAAAAACAACCACCACAACAAAAAGAAAACCCCCAACAGCAATATATAATAAATCAATTAAGAAAGTTGCTTCTTCATTTTTAAAATGTGGCTTTGTAAGTACCTTTTCAGAATTATGGTAGGTACATATCTCAAAATACAGTGAGTATGTATGCCAAAAATAATTCTTCATTACATGATCATATAATTAAAAACTTAACTACACATTTTAGTTGTATGAGCTAGAGAATTATTTTTTATTCTGTGGGTGCTAAAGGACTAGAAAAAATATGAACATTTGTTGTTATGTAGAATGCAATTTTTTGTAATCATTAAATAATTTGTTGTTTACTAACTGCGACATTTTAGTATATTCTTAAAGAATTATCAACTGTGTAGTGGAATCAGTATTGTTAGGAGTCGAAGACTTGCTTCTATTCTAATTCTTGAAATTCTTTAATGTTAAATTTTGAGGAAGTCATTTTACGTTCTATTTTACTTACTTCTTGGGAGTTTTGTTTGTTTTAAATGGGCTTTGACTAGGTGTATTCTGTTTCTCAAATGTCTGTGCTTTTGTCATTCTGTGATTATCATTATATAATGTTTTCTGATATAGCAATGCACTGCTTTAAATATTTGTCTTATTGAGAACTGTTAAGAAGAAATTAGGGGTTGGCCCCATGGCCAAGTGGTTAAGTTCGCGTGCTCTGCTTTGGCGGCCCAGGGTTTCACTGGTTCGAATCCTGGGCGTGGACATGGCACCGCTCATGAGGCCATGTTGTGGCAGCAACCCACATGCCACAACTAGAAGGACTCACAACTAAAATATATAGCTATGTACTGGGGGGATTCGGAGAGAAAAAGCAGAAAAAAAATAAGAAATTATATTTTAGAAAATACAATTCCTGTTCATGTTTAATGTCCAGCTCCAATCCTGCTTATTTTCTGTATCTTTTCATGATCACTTTAGAATTAATGCTTCTTCACCTGGGCTACTATTGCACTTTATGCATATTTCTATTATCTATCACTTTTCATAATATGTTATTGTTACCTATTTATTTATCTATCCATGAGTTGTATCCCCAGAACTCTAGAACGTATTGTACACATTTGGTGTTCAGACCTTTTTTCAGTTGAATTCTTATGTCTGTTTATTTAAATTCTGATAGTTAATTCCTAATAGTTCATACGGCAGAAATTAAAATTGTGCTCAATAACATTACCACTTGAAAGGCAATATTCCATATAATGAATGTTTCTCCTGGTTGAAAACTCCTATTTCAGGTATTTAACAAGATTTGATTTGGTTTTGGTCTAACTTTTATATGCATGGCATAAATGCTTATTTGCATGACTCAAGTAGATAGATTTAAGAAGTAGTTATCTTGTCACTGATTATGAAATCACTAAAGTGGATGATTATTACTGATTACCTCCTACTTGTTCCTTTGCATTTTGGATCAAAGGCACAAATTTCATAAAGATTAAGTATTCTAAGAAATATTCATAAGTATGTTTTTATGTAGTGATGTAATTTTCAGCAGGCATTCATAGCCATTTACTAGATTATGTGTCCTTAAGTATAATGAATCGGCATAGGATCCGTGTTTTGTTTAGATTTTCAAATTCTTTTCAGCTGTCCCTAATCCTTATTTCTCTCCTTCATTTAAGAAATTTTTTTGAAGAAGCATATTGATTCATTTATTCAACAGCTATATGTTTAATATCTACTATGTGACAAGTACAGAGTTAGACATTATTATGTTTAGATTGTAAGTGAACAAGATAAATAAGGTCTCTCTGCCATCAGAATTAACAAATAAACAAACATTTGCTTATTTAGCCAACACTTACTGGTTGCCTACAATATGCTGCGCACAAAGTCTGTACCCTCTTGTAGCTTACATTATAATGGAGGAATGAAACACATAGGGAGGGCGAACATAGCTTGGTCAAGGATGGCCTTTCTGAGAAAGTGTTGTCTGAGCCAAGATCTGAAGGCTAAGAAGGAACCAAAGAGAAAGACTAATTGAGGCCAAACAGCAATTACCAATGATAGATGATGAGAGTGAACTCATTATGTTTGATCCACATTGATTTGTACTTTTTGAGATGAGAAGATTGAGTTTATTGTTATTTCAATTTTTTCAATTAATTATTAAGTGAGGGCATCATTTGGGAAGTTTTGTGGGAAGAGATGGACAGCAAAGAGGGGACAATTTGAGGAGAGGAAAATTTGAGAAAAGAGGTCACTATGAGATAGTCACTTCAGAGAGAAGGGAATATACAAACCAGGGAAGTGCAGTAGGATTGCTAAGCAGTGTTGAGGGTCTCCTTGTTGGGTTTTTTAAATCTGAGTTCATAATAGTTTATATCATTGTGAAATTTCACTTGTACATTATTTCTTGTCTGTCACCACATAGGTGCTCCCCTTTACTCCTTGTGCCTTCCCCCTACCTCCTTTCCCTTGGTAACCATTGAAATGTTTTCTTTGTCCATGTGCTTGTTTATATTCCACATATGAGTGAAATCATCTGATGTTTGTCTTTCTCAGTCTGGCTTATCTCGCTAACCATAATTCCCTCCAGGTCCATTCATGTTGTTGCAAATGGGATGAATTTGTCTTTTTTTCTGGCTGAGTAGTATTCCATTGTGTATGTATACCACATTTTCTTTATCTAATCATCAGTCGATGGGCACTTGGATAGTTTCCATGTCTTGGCTATTTTGAATAGTGTTGTAATGAACATAGGAGTACATATGTTACTTTGGATTGCCGATTTCAAACTGTTTGGGTAGATACCCAGTAGTGGGGTAGCTGGGTCATAAGGTAGTTCTATTTTCAGTTTTTTGAGGAATCTCCATACTGTTTTCCATAGTAGCTCCACTAGTTTGCACTCCCACCAGCAGTGTGTGAGGGTTCCCTTTTCTCTACACCCTCTCCAACATTTGTTATTTTTAGTCATAGTGATTATAGTCATTTTAACAGGTATAAGGTGGTATCTTAGTGTAGTTTTGATTTGCATTTCCCTGATGATTAGTGATGTTGAACATCTTTTCATGTGCTTATTGGCCATCTGTATATCTTCTTTGGAAAAATGTCTGTTCATATCCTCTGCCCATTTTTTAATTGGGCTGTTTGGTTTTTTGTTGTTCAGTTGTGTGAGTTCCTTATATATTATGGAGATTAACCCCTTATCAGATATATGATTTGCAAAACTTTTCTCTCAATTGATGGGTTGTCTTTTGGTTTTGATCCTAGGTTCTTTTGCCTTGCAGAAGCTCTTTAGTCTGATGAACTCCCACTTGTTTATTTTTTCTTTTATTTCTCTTGTCTGAGAAGACATGGTATTCGAAAAGATCCTTTTCAGTGTTAAAACATATACTGCCTATATTATCTTCCAGAAGTTTTATGGTTTCAGGACTTATCTTCAAGTCTTTGATCCATTTTGAGTTTATTTTTGTGTATGGAGTGAGATAATGGTCTACTTTCGTTCCTTTGCATGTGGCTGTCCAGTTTTCCCAATACCATTTATTGAAGAGACTGCCTTTTCTCCATTGTATGCTCTTGGCGCCTTTGTCGAAGATTAGCTGTCCGTATATGTGCAGTTTTATTTCTGGGCTTTCAGTTCTGTTCCACTGATCTGTGTGCCTGTTTTTGAACCAGTTGCATGCTGTTTTGAAATCACTATGGCTTTGTAGTACTTTTCTTTTTTTTTAAAGTTTGGCACCTGATCTAACAACAGTCCCCAATCTTTTTTTTCCCCACCTTTTTCTCCCCAAATCAGCCCAGTACATAGTTACATATTTTAGTTTTGGGTCCTTCTAGTTGTGGCATGTGGGACGCCACCTCAGCATGGCCTGGTGAGTGGTTCCATGTCTGCGTCTAGGATACAAGCTGGTGAAACCCTGGGCCGCTGAAGGAGAGTTTGCAAACTTAACCACTCGGCCACTGGGCTGGCCCCTGTAGTACGTTTTGGAGTCAGGGATTGTGATGCCTCCAGCTTTCTTCTTTTTTCTCGGTAGTGCTTTAGCAATTCGGGGTCTTTGGTTGCCCCATATGAATTTTAGGATTCTTTGTTCTATTTCTGTGAAGAATGTCATTGGGATTCTGATTGGGATTGCATTGAATCTGTAGATTGCTTTGGGTAGTATGGACATTTTAACTATGTTTATTCTTCCAATCCATGAGCAAGGAATCTCTTTCCATCTCTTTATGTCATTATCTATTTCTTTCAATAATGTCTTACAGTTTTCATTGTATAAGTCTTTCGCCTCCTCAGTTAAATTTATTCCTAGGTACTTTATTCTTTTTTTTGTGATTGTAAATGGTATTGTATTCTTGAGTTCTCTTTCTGTAAGTTCATTATTAGAGTACAGAAATGCAGCTGATTTTTGTAAGTTGATTTTGTACCCTGCCACTTTACTGTAGTTGTTAATTATTTCTAATAGTTTTCTGATGGATTCTTTAGGGTTTTCTATATATAAGATCATGTTGTCTGCAAACGGTGAGAGTTTCACTTTTTCATTCCCTATTTGGATTCCTTTTATACCTTTCTCTTGCCTAATTGCTCTGACCAAAACCTCCAGTACTATGTTGAATAAGAGTGGAGATAGTGGGCACCCTTGTCTTGTTCCTGTTCTTAGAGGGATGGTGTTCAGTTTTTCCCCATTGAATATGATGTTGGCTGTGGGTTTGTCATATATGGCCTTTATTATGTTGAGGTAATTTCCTTCTATCCCCATTTTGTTAAGAGTTTTTATCATAAATGGCTGTTGGATCTTGTCAAATGCTCTCTATGCATCTGTTGATATGATCATGTGGTTTTTATTCCTCATTTTGCTAACGTGATGTATCACATTGATTGATTTGCAGATCTTGAACCGTCCTTGTGTCCCTGGAATAAATCCTACTTGATCATGATGTATGATCTTTTTGATGTATTGCTGTATTCAGGTTGCCAATATTTTGTTGAGGGTTTTTGCATCTATGTTCATCAGTGATACTGGCCTGTAGTTTTCGTTTTTTGTCTTGTCCTTGTCAGGCTTTGGTATCAGAGTGATTTTGGCCTCGTAGAATGTGTTAGGAAGCGTTCCATCCTCCCTAATTTTTTGGAATGGCTTGAGAAGGCTAGGTATTAAGTCCTCTCTGAGAGTGGTAGAATTCCCCAGGGAAGCCGTCTGGGCTGCTTTTGATTACTGTCTCAATCTCTTTACTTGTGAATGGTCTATTTTGATTCTGTATTTCTTCTTGATTCAGCTTTGGGAGGATGTAATAGTCCAAGAATTTATCCATTTCCTCTGGATTGTCCATTTTGTTGGCATATAGTTTTTCATAGTATTCTCTTATAATCCATTGTATTTCTGTGATATCCATTGTTACTTCTCCTTTTTCATTTCTAATTTTATTTATCTGAGCTTTCTCTCTTTTTTTCTTTGTAAGTCTGGCTAGGGGTTTGTCAATTTTATTTATCTTCTCAAAGAACCAGCTCTTTGTTTCATTGATTCTTTCTACTGCTTTTTTTGTTTCAATAGCATTTATTTCTGCTCTGATTTTTATTATTTCCCTCCCTCTGCTGACTTTGGGCTTTGTTTGTTCTTCTTTTTCTAATTCAATTAGGTGTAGTTTGAGATTGCTTATTTGTTTTTTTTCTTGTTTGTTAAGGTTAGCCTGTATTGTGATGGATTTCCCTCTTAATACGGCTTTTGCTGCATCCCATTTGAGTTGGTATGGTACATTCCCATTTTCATTTGTCTCCATGTATTTTTTGATTTCTCCTTTAATTTCTTCAATGAGCCATTTGTTGTTCAATAGCATGTTGTTTAGTTTCCACATCTTTGTCCTTTGCTTAGCTTTTTTTCTTGTAATTAATTTCTAGATTTATAGCATTGTAATCAGAAAAGATGCTTGTTATTATTTCAATCTTCTCAAATTTATTGAGGCTTGCCTTGTTTCCCAACATATGGTCTATCCTTGAGAATGTTCCATGCAAACTTGAGAAGAATATGTATTCTGCTGTTTTTGGATGGAGTGTTCTATCTATGTCTATTAAGTCCATCTGGTCTAGCTTTTCATTTAATTCCACTGTTTCCTTGTTGATTTTCTGCCTGGATGATCTGTTCATTGATATGAATGGAGTGTTGAGGTCCCCTACTATTATTGTGTTATTATTAATGTCTTCTTTTAGGTTTGTTAATAAATGCTTTTTGCACTTTGGTGCTCCTGTGTTGGGTGCATAGATATTTATAAGCATTCTTTCTTCTTGATGAAATCTCCCTTTGATCATTGTATACTGCCCCTCTTTGTCTCTCTTTACCTGTCTTATCTTAAAGCTTACTTTGTCTGATATAAGTATAGCAACACCTGCTTTCTTTTGTTTGCCATTAGCTTGGAGTATCCTCTTCCATCCCTTCACTCTGAGCCTTTGTCACTGGAGCTGAGATGCGTTTCCTGGAGGCAGCATATTGTTGGGTCTTGTTCTTTAATCCATCTTGCCACTCTGTGTCTTTTTGTTGGAGAATTCAATCCATTTATGTTTAGGGTGATTATCAATATATGAAGGCTTAATGCTACCATTTTATCACTCATTTTCCAGTTCTCCTGCATTTCCTTTGTTTCTCGTCCTGTATATTTTGGTCTACGAATCGAGTTATGTAGTTTTTTATGTTGTGTTTCTTTATTTTCTCCTTATTTATTATTTGTGTCTCTGTTCTACTTTTTTTGTTTAGTGGTTACCCTGAGGTTTGTATTCAAGATCTTGTGGATAAGATAGTCCCTTTTCTGGTGGCATCTAATTTCCTTAGACTAAAGTGATTCAGTCCCTGTCCTCTTCCCCTCCTAAGTTGTTTTTCTTGCTTCTTATTCCATCTTGTGTTATGAGTTTGTGGTTAAAATGACAAGATTATTTTTGTTTTTGGTGTTTTTCTTCCCTGAGTATTTGCTATCTTGCTCTGATTTTGTCCACCTATTTAACTCCTTACTGCATGCTTTGTAACCCCTTTCTCCTTTTTTTTTTTTTTTGCACGTATGAGGGCCTTCTTGAGGACTTCTTGTGTGTGTGTGTGTGGCGGGGGGCAGTCTCGTGGCTATGAACTCCCTTAACTTATGTTTGTCTGGGAAAGTTTTTATTTCTCCATCATATCTGAAGGATATTTTCACTGGATAGAGCATCCTTGGCTGAAAGGTTTTGTCCTTCAATGATTTGAATATGTCATTCCAGTCTCTCCTAGCCTGTAAGGTTTCTGCAGAGAAGTCTGCTGAAAGCCTGATGGGAGTTCCTTTGTAGATTATTTTCTTCTGCCTTGCTGCCCTTAGTATTCTTTCTTTATCATTCACTTTTGCCAGTTTCACTACTGTATGCCTTATAGTAGGTCTTTTTGCAGTGACATATTTAGGAGATCTGCCGGCCTCTTCCATGTGAATTTCCTTCCCTAGGTTTGGGAAGTTCTCTGCTATTATTTCTTTGGACATGCTTTCTGTTCCATTCTTCTCCTTCTGGAATACCTATAATTCCTATGTTGCATTTTCTAATTGAGTTGGATATTTCTCAGACTTTCTTCATTTCTTTTTAGTCTTAGTTCTCTCTCCTCCTCTATCTGGAGCATTTCAACATGTCTATCTTCAATTATGCTGATACGCTCCTCTATGGTGTCTGCTTGAGCATTCAGGGAATCCACATTTTGTTTTATTTCTTCCATTCTGTCTTTCATCTCTAATATTTCTGATTCATTCTTCTTTATAGTTTCAATCTCTTTTGTGAAGTAGCTCCTGAACTCATTGAATTGTTTCTGTACATTCTCTTTTACCTTGTTGAGTTTTTTTGATGATCGCTCTTTTGAATTCTTTGTCATTTAGATTACATATTTCTGTGTCCTCAGGACTGATTTCTGGGTACCTGTCATTTTCTCTCTGGCCTGGAGATCTAAGATAGTGATTGATATTGCTAGAGGGAGTTCTGTTCTTTTGCATACTGGTGTTATTTGGTCGCAGTTACCACCTATTGCCACTGAGTAGAGGTCAAGAGCCACATATTCTGAGCCGTCTACTTTCAGCAGAAATCACAGGGGCTCGATCATGCTGAGCGGGTGGCGGGAGGGGTGTTTTCTCCTGCATGCTCTCAGAGTTTTCTCTCTCTGCTGTCCTGGACTGTTGGCTTGATAAGGTCACCCCCTGCAAAAGCTTTCGCCCCTGTAGAAGGCTTCCCTCTAGGCTGAAAGGGCCCTTGGGAGTCCTTGATGTTCCCACGAACGAATGTCCCCTCCCCCATTCCTTCCCTCTTGGAGGCCTCCCGTGGTTCTGGATTGCAGTCTTTAAGGGGAGGGAGTGAAGATTTCTCTTACCTGGTTCCACCTCCTCTGAGGGGGTCTCCAATCTCTCTGGCCTCCATCGTGTGGCTGTGTGGGTCTCTCTGACATTTTTTGTGTTGTGTTTGCATGTCCTCTGTTGGATTATGTATTTTTTGTTGTTGTTGTATATTGGAGGGGGAAGATTTCTGAGAGAGCTCACTCTGCCGTGATCATGACATCACTCCTATCCTTGTCAGTTTTTTAATCCTGAATTTGAAGTGAAACTAGTCAATGTGGTTGTGTGGTTTTCTCCAGCTACAGACACAGGTGTGAAGAAGATACATGGTTTAACCAGAGTTGTTTTTTTACCCCAGGAGATCATGGTGGAGAAAGAGAGAAACAAGAGTGTTGAGGGAATTTGCAAGGATGTCACAATAATTCAAGCTGTAGAATTTATGCTGGGGAAGGAGAAAAGGAAGAGAGAATCAAGACTGAATAGAGTTGATGGAAGTAAAGAAAGTGAGGAATCAATGGATTAGTGGTATTTGAGGTTGAAAGTTGTAGTCAGACAAGTGAATTTCGTGGGCTAATATTATTTAATATTAATACATATTTTTAATAGATATGTTTCTGTGTGCATGCATACACATATAAGCACAATTGCAATAAACTTTTTAACATTGAAAAGAGTTGTTGTTTAGCATGGATCATTGAAAAAATGTTAGAGCCACCAGAACTGCTAAGAGCTCTTTCTTTTCCTTTTTTTTTTTGTAATTTTATCCAAATGGTTGAATGTAATATAGGGAGAACATAAAAGATTAAAAGTGCTACTTGAAAGTCACGAAACCTGGGATCTCATCTCAGGTTATATATAAAATCTCCTCTTTAAGTCATTTGACCTCATTGGCCATATTTTCCTAATTATTTTAGCACTGTGCCAGGTGCTGGGCATGTAGTAATAACAGATAAAGGTGGATATAGAGGGCTGTTGGAGTACAGAGGTGGGACATCAACCGAAATAGCATGGAGAGTGGTCACATTTCGAGGAAGTGACATCTAAGCTAAGAACTGAAAAATAAGTAGGAGTTAGAGTTTAGCAACAAAACCACAGATAGAGATGGGAGGGAATCATGTGTATTAAGATCCTTAAGAAAAAGAAATAGCCTGAAGGATCCTGAGTGGCTGGATTATAGTGTCTGAGAGAAGTGTTGAGACATGAGGCTAGGAAATTAAGCAAGGGCACTATTTAAAGGACCTGGTAGATTGTGTTAAAGAAATTTCATCCTAAAAGCAGTGTGGGTGGGGGAATCCATTATTGGGTTTTACGTAGAGAAGTGATATAAGATACGATCACTTTAAAATGTGGGATTTGCTTTGATGAAGTTGAAGTTCTTTCTCAGTGGTCTAGTTGTTAAGATTTGGCACTTTCAACACAGTGGCGCAGTTTGTTTCCTGGTCAGGGGACCATACCACCCATCTGTCATGTGTCATACTGTGGCAGCTGTGTGTTGCTGAAAGCTCTGCCGCCAGTATTTCAAATACCAGCAGAGTCACCAAGGTGGACAGGTTTTAGTGAAGCTTCCAGACTAGGACAGACTAGGAAGAAGGACCTGGCCACTCACTTCCAAAAAGTTGGCCTTGAAAACCCTGTGAATAGCTGTGGAGCATTGTCTGATGCAGCACTGGAAGGTGAGAGGGTGGTGCAAAAAGGCCAGGCAGGGTTCTGCTCTGCTGTGCATAGGGTGCTAGGTGTTGTAATCGACTCGTTGGCACTAACAAGAACAAGGTTCATTCTAAAATTCTTTGATTTGTTGTGTTAATACCTGAGTATAAAGCAGTAAAATCAAAATGACTTAAATATATGCCTCTTATTTTAATCTGAAAGGAATTCATAGCAATTAATATGAGACTAAAGTAAACATAGAAATAAAGCCCTGCTTACAAGGCATTATTAAACTCATATTAAACTGTTTGCAAAAAGGATTGAAATTAAAATTTTCTATGACGGAGTACATTTGGTTACTGCTGTATATTTTCCGTTATATCAGTGAAAATATTAGATAATTTCCCATGAGTTTGTGTGTGCCATTAAAATGCTCCAGCAAATGTGGGTGAAACTGTCTACTTTTTCTCTCCAGTGATTTAAACTTTTGAAATGCTTCCATTAATTGGGAAAACAATCATCTTTGATAACTTTCCTGATCCCTCTGATACTTGGGAAATCACCGAAACAATCAGCAAAGGAACTTATGGGAAAGTCTTTAAAGTGTTGAATAAGAAAAATGGCCAAAAAGCAGCAGTCAAAATTCTGGATCCAATTCATGTAAGTCATTTTGTTTTCATCATGTAATTGACTCTGTTTTTGTCTTTATTAAGTAGTTAAAATGTCTGTAAGTATCTTATCTTGATTTATTTGTCACGATATCAGTTACAATTTGAAGGAAATATTAAAAACCTACTTATTAGATTTTCTTTGTTTATCCGTATGCTTAACATATAGAATAAAGCCCAATAAATTATTGATAAATGAATAAATATATAATGCAAATAAATACATAAATAAATACAACTCTGAACAGCTCAAGAATTGATTTAACATTATTTTAGACTCCAAAAAGTTCTAACAATAGCTTCACGGGTCTAGAAATAATCCTAAAATGTCCTCTTTACTAGATCGCCTTTTCTTCATGCATTTATTTAGGCTTCAGGCAGAATTTCTCTTAAGCCAAACCAGAAATACTTTTTTAATTAAATGTATTTTAGAGAAGAGAAATTAATTTTTAGGTTTGCCTAAATATTTCCAACGCAGAAATGGTTCTCATTTATAATCAGGATGAAGTTCCTTGTTAGGAAGTCAATTTCCTGTTCGGTCCTTATGGCCTCCATTTAAGCCGTACCCCAGTGGGATGCCCCTTGGATTTTTTGAAATGGCAGTTGTGATAAGGGAACCCACTGAGCCTTTTCTTTGTCGTTAAGAATAGGAGGAGCTTGATGAAATTCTCCTCCCTGGGAATGAGAGCTGACTGTTTTGGAGCATTTTCAGCTACGGGAGATACGTAGCTCTCCCATAGCACTTGGGTGAGCCAGAGTGAGCTCAGTGGTCACATAATCCCCAAATTTCTCTTGAGAGCGACTTCTCCAGTTACTTGACTCTTGCACACGTGATGGGAGCATAGCATGATGGAAATGATGTGGTGTGTGTGGGGAGGACATTAGAGCCCTAAGTCCTTGTTAGAACTCTTCCACTAGCACTGTAGGACAGTTTGTTACGTGGTCAAACCCATGATGGCTACAGTTTCATATTATTTTGAGTAAAGGAGAAGGAGTGGGGGTAATTTTAAAGGAACAAATTAGATACACTGGAAGGAAAAAATGAGAAACACTATGCAGAGTCTTAATTGATGCTGAATGTCTTCGCATTCCCCTACTGGAAAGTTCTTACCCTTTAAACTGAGAGAAGAGAGCCACAAGTTAAGCTGTACCAAAGTGATTATACGCCTCTCCTCTAGTCTTTAAAGTTAGGGATGGGGGTTTGTGATGGCAAGAGAAAGTATTCCAAGAGGCTCTCAATGTCTGGCCCCCATACTCAGTGTCTGCAAATGGTTCCTGGACCCAATTCCACGGTGTGTGGAGGCCTCCCCATACTAACAAGCAGTTCTCAGATACCAGCAGGGTGTCTGAGCATTCATCTCAGTTCTGATACTGTCTACCTGGAGGTTGAGTCAGATTCCACCGGTAAAGGCCTCAATCCCACAAGACTGCCCTACACTTTCAAGGCCAGTTGCAAGCCCAGGTTGTCACCTTGCTTCTGATCAACCAGCTACAAACAGGAGATTCTAATGACCTGCCTCCAACTCAGGATGCCAATCACATATTTCTGACCAATTGGCTATAAATCAGAGGTTCTCACGATCTCCTCCTCAGGTTTGATTCATTTGCTAGAACGGTTCACAGAACTCAGGAAAACCTGTTTACTCACTAGATTACTGATTTATTATGAAGGATAGGAATCAACAGCCAGATGAAGAGATAATAAGGCGAGGTCCCAAACAGAGCTCCTTTTGTCCTCGTGGAGCTTGGGACCCAGCACAGTGGCACATGTTAAGTGTTCTGGTTCCCCAACATGGAAGCTCTCTAAAGAAGACCAACGAGCTGTCCTTTTTGGGTTTTATGGAAGCTTCATTATGAGGTCGTGATTGACTAAGTCACTGGCCATTGGCAATTGATTCAACCTCAAGCCCGCCCATCCCCTCCCAGGAAATCAGCAGGTGGAACTGAAAGTTCCGATCCTCTGATCATACGGCTGGTTCTCCTGGCACCTAGTCCTCCCCCTTGATTGGGGTCCAAAATTCACTTTCATTAACACAAGCAAAGACTCATTTCACCATTATGGCCCTGAAATATTTTCAGGAACTGAGGACTGGAAGCCAAATATTGTAACAAAAGATGCTCCCGTTGTGTTGTTCTTATCACTCATGAAATTCTGAGGGTTTGGGGAGCTGTGAACCAGGAACTGTGGGTGAAGATGAAATATATCTGAGAAATATATTTTGGTCGTGTGAATGACCAAATATGTATATTTCTTATAAATCACAATATCACAGTATCTCTCTTCCATTCTCCTACTTCTTAATGGAGAAGAAGAAATGGCTTAGGAATACATGTAGCCACTATACTTTCATAGTTCACTCATGTTTGGTATACTACTAACCTTATAAATCATGTTTTATTCTATTGCTTTAATGAAACTGATTTCATAACTATAGTATGAAATTTGTTCTTTTCCTCCTTTTCTTCTTGTCATAGTACATATATGTTTTTCTCAGCATTATTTATTTACTCTTCATTCATCATGTCACAAGTCAAATAAAAAAGATTTATGACCAAGAGATTGTAATCTTAATAAAATAAATTTAAATTCATCCGAGTATTTTACAGAGTGGCTTTTTTTTTTAATTAAAAAGATCTTACTATTATGGATTTTGAAAGAGTAATTTTCTCTTCAGGAAAGGGATGAAAAGAGCAAGATTAGAAGGTAGTAGGTAGTAGACATGGATGTTACACTAACCAGCTCTGTGAGTCTAACTTCTCTGAGCTTTAGTTTCTTCCTCTCGAATTAGAGTTCTGGTCTAAAATTCTTTCCAGCGTTGTGATTCCATGATTCTGTCTTAAAACAGCGTAGACATTAAATGTTATTGTAAAAACATTAAAAGGCTTTCTTTTATTTATTACTCTGTGAGTTGTTTCATGTGCATGTGATTTTCTAGAAACATGACTAAGTGGCCATCTTGCGATTTTATCGTCAGGATAGCAGCCTGTTCTATTTCTGGTGACTAGGCGTTTAGCTAACTAAAGGCTATATGCTGTCTTATATGATTTAACTCTATTTTCCTTTTTTGGAAAGGTAGGCATTTATTGCTTGTGTGACTAGTTTTTGAAAGCTTCTAAATATCTTGTATTTCAAAGAAGCAAAATGAGCCAGCTAAGAGTTTTTATTTCAAATCGTTAGCTTTGCCCTTGAAACAAGGTTAACACTGCAAAGAAAGGAGAATCATCTGGAGTAGTTCTCCGTATATGTGTCTTTCTAATTACATACAAAAGTAGCCATTTATTTATCCCTTTTTAGTTCAATGAAATTAACGTATTTGGAGTTGTATTTGATTAGCAGGAAAATGGCAATTTCTCCCTTTAAATAATGTAATGAGAAATTACAAAAAATAGTACTGAGCACATAGAAACCATTATGACCTTACTTTGACAAAATTAATTCTCTGTTTGTTAGTCTATGTTTCTTTGACATTATTCATGTTTTTCTCACAGTTCTCTTCCTATGATTTTTTAAAACTAGGATATTGATGAAGAGATTGAAGCGGAGTATAATATCTTAAAAGCTCTTTCTGACCACCCTAATGTGGTCAAATTCTATGGGATGTACTTTAAGAAGGATAAAATAAATGGAGATAAGCTGTGGTTGGTTCTGGAGGTAAGTGTTTCAGCATTATTTTATGGGTGGAAATGTGCAGTGTGGTCTTGGAATGACAATGTTTATGTAACATTGGCACCATAAAGCAATTCTTCTAGTATGTTCCTGACTAGTCACATCCTCAGTAGAATATGGTGCCCAGCTCTGACCTTGTCATCTTAAGACACATTAGGAAATTAAAGAAAAGCTACCAAGACTATTAAAGATTAAAAGGAAACACCTCTACAATAAAAGACTACAGAAACTAGGATTATTTTCCTTGCGGAAGAACAAGCTTAAGAAAGACTCAAATATAATTTTTATTTATTCATCCACATTTTGTTCAACTAATATGTGACTGAGACTCTGTGCCAGGTGGTAGGATATAAAAGAAAATTAATGTAAGTGAGGCTTCATTAGACAAAAATGGTGAGCTGCAATTTTCTTTTTCTGTCTTCGTTGAATAGTAATGACAAAAACTACGGAACCAGGTATTTATAATTATGGGAAAAAAAAACCTTACTGGAAATGGTATTGAATACTGAATAATTTGCCAGAGGGAAATTGTATAGTCTGCCTTTTCAAGTCCTGAGACCAGGTTTGGACAATTCTCTCTAACGCAGTACTAGAAGGTGACCCGCTAAGGTAACTGCCAGTCCTGGGAGGATGTGTTTTTTTCTGTTTCCATTGAATATTATTATTCAAATGCGGTAGTCATTAATTCCAACACAATTTGTAAGAATTTTTAAAAGTTGCTTTTATCAAACTCAGTACTATAAAACCTTTATTTGATCACTGTAACAGCATATATTTGTTGCATTCATTAAGATTTTATTAGCATTCGATTATTTTTTTTTGGAATGTTCTATTGGTTCTCCTGCAGTGGCACAATGATCCTTTATAAATTATATCGTGTCTCTTATATTTTTTTTATTATGGTTTTTAAATGGTTCTACAAATAATGGATCATCATTGTAGAAAATACTTGAAACTATAAAAAGAACCACTCTTAACGTTTAACGTATTTCCTTTCTTTTTTAACTTAATCATTTTTATCTTTTTTGAAATAAATACATTCATTTGGTTAATAAAAAGCAAGCAGACCCAAAGGGCATATAATACAGAGCAATAATCATGTAGATCCAGGTTAGTCGTGCCACCATCTTCTGAGCAGGTCTGTGCTTTTGATGTGTTGATTGCTGGACCTGGAAACGTATGGCTGAGCTTCTCTGCTTTTCCGTTTAGTAATCTGTAGTCTGAATTTTGGCAGGGTTGGTATCTGTACTTCCGGAACCCTCCGTCCTCCGGCTTGGTTCTGGAGGTCAGTCCTGCATCTGACCTCTGATATCTCTCTGCTGCTCCCCTGGGTGGAATCCAGCGTTTCCTGGATCCCTTGGTGGGGCAGCAGTGTGTGCCTTACTCCCATTATCTTCTGTACTGATGTCACCAAATTCTGTCTCTTCAGTTCAATTTCTCTAGGAAACAAAACCTCCAATCTCTTGCCTGCATGTGTATGTGTGTGTGTGTGTTTGTGTGTTTGTGTGTGTCTGTGTGAGAGGAGTGCTTCGGCAGGCTCCTGGATATTGATATTTTGTATGTGAGGTACGAGGGTATCAAGTCTTTTGATTGACGATTTCCAAAGGATTCCTTGCCTTGTACCCCTTCTCTCCCAACTCCACCTCCACTTTCACTGTTTTGGAGCCTTGTCTGGGGTCATCTGCTCAGGTGACCTCAAAATAGCCCTACTTAGCACTTTCCTTGTGGCTTTTAGCAATGCGTCCATTGCTAAATCATTTACTGCTGAGTCATGTGCTTTCCGGGTTGAAAAATTTCACTGAAATCTCTTGTCCACTTCTTTCCTTTTTCTGTTCTCTTTTTTCCTGTGGTTTATACTTTTTTATTGCTTTACTAGCATTTTAATGGAGATTCGTGAGTTAGGAAATAAATTTATATGTTTAATCTGCCACCTTTAATTGGACCATAGAGCCTTTCAAAATTGTATAATAGTATTTTCAAGAACCTTTTCAAAATCTGAGACCGTGTATTATATTATTTTATAGAAGTTTTAAATTTTTTTTCAATAACTAGTTGAGTTCTTTAAAAATAGGCAGTTTATTTTGATTTCAGGATTACTTTGTATTTCTCACTTTAGTTTAAGATAGCTTTATATTTTTAGTTGTCACATTAAAACAAGCAAAATTTTCACTCATCTAAATTTAGTTATCTAAGTAGTAAAATATAAATTATGAACTTAAGCTGTTTGCCTTAAATTAGTGGAGAATTTTAAAGAGCTTTTTTTCATGTTTGTGTTTGTATGTTTGAGATGTAATGCTGTGCAAATCTTTCGTGTAGTCTTGAATAAAATCTTGTATCTTTATATTCTTCAAAACATTTTCAATAATGCAGCTTTAATTTTTCTCCATGTAGAATCAGTGGCAGATTAGCATTTGAATGGAGACCTAGGTATTCTGCCTAATGTAGGCCTAAGTGGGCAAGGGCACAAGCTATAAATCTTTGCCCAGAGTTTAAAAATATTGAATGAGATCAATCATTGTCTTTTATGCCTGTCAAATCCCCATTCTAATTATATTGTCATTTCTCAGTATTATCACTTGGAATTAGGTGAGACTTGGAGACTCCTGATCATAGTTAAATGTTCTTTTGGGAGAACAGAAAAGACTGATTAAAATGATTTTGGAACATTCAGTACGAGCAAAGCGGCTTCCTGATGTAATGAATCAGTACAGACCTAACAGCTTCTTTGAACTTTATCCTTGTATTTTATTATCAGATGGAAGTGTTGGAAATATCCCTGAACGGCTTGAGAAAAAAGAATACATGGTAGTTTATTAAAAGAGTATTTCAGAAATCTGATCTCTGAACTTACAAAGTGGGGAAAAAAGGTAAAGAAAGCAAGAAGTTGGCAAACTCTATATAAGATAATTGATTTGCATATGCAAATTAGACTAATTGCATGAACACATAAGTGGCTAGATGTACAATTACCTGATTTATAAACATGAATGGTGCAGGTGCTGCTTTGGAGGCACTTTCAGAAAATTGGCTTGTGGCATCAATATATTATTCTACAAAATGACTGCTAATTATACCTCTTATCGTAATAAAGTCCAAATAAATTATTTTGCATGAGGATACCAAAGGGGTGGCCAAAGAGGGGTGCGACGTTATCCAGAGAGTCATATTGACAACACTAGGTTTCTAATGAGTGTGCACCTAAAGAGGGTGTGTCCCAGAAGGGGTGAGCCATCAGCGTCCCCTCGTTATCAGCCCAGCAGATGGAGAGGGCGATACCAGCTCAGAAAACTCCTGCCCAGTGACTTTTCACCATGAAAAATTATTTTATTTTTATTTTAATCCAGAATTGAAATCCTAAGAAGAATAATGTTCACTCGGATCTTGTTGGGAGTCTATTTTCTCTATTATTTAGTGGAATTATTTCTTTGACTTTGATACAGTTTTTCTCTTTCCTGTGTTTGCCCTTTGTATTTTTCCTTCATTTTGTTATACTATAAACTTTTGAGCATGAATGATATACAAGGCTCTGTTTAGGAATGACTTCCTTCTAAAGTCTCTGCATGTTCATTTTCAGGCTCTAAATGTTGCCAGCTTTAGTAACAAAGCACTAGTTGCTAGCTCTCTGAAATTTCAGTTACACACTTGTAACAAAACTATCTAATGAGAGGAAGGGTCAAGTTTTCTGCTGTGGGAACGGATTTGGTTTTTTTGCAGAACATCTATGGGGATTTTTATTGTCTCTTAATGTTTTAGGTTTTCTTAATGATGTAGGTATGGCGGGAGAACTAATTTTTTTTTACTTGTGCCTCATTTTGAAATACCATCCTTCTATTAATTTCTGCCTATTGCTGTCACATCTCTTGACTGACCTGCTTAGTAAAATGTAGATCCTTCTTTTGGCTTTGTGCCTCCTTGAACTCCTCGTGTCTCCTGTTGAGGGTCAGTAGCGAGCATGGAGGGGCACCTGGGAAGGTGAGAGTTGGTTAGGTTTCTGCATATGCTTCTCACTGAACTGAGGGACTAAAACCAGTCAAAACGGAGTTAAATCAGTCTGGAATCAAGCATTTACTACTTCTGGACACAAAGGGAAAAACAGATTTAACTGTAATTTCCCCCTTTTGGTTGAGTGAACAGCCACATTTTAATTTATGTAAGGATTCCAGTCTTCTGCCCTGGGACTATTTGCTTAGTGTGTCCTCTGCCATAATGGAGCTGAAATTCAGAGTTAGGACATCCTCCTGTGACAAGACCCTTTCCCTCATAATCCACTCTTAGCTGTAATTGCTCTTTCACAGTGATACATTCTATTCTTTATCTGAATTGGCCCTGATTTGTTCATTCTTAATAGTGACATTGCTTTCTAATTATAGCAATTTTTCTCTTTGAAATTATGTGCCTTTCAAGAGATCAAAGACTGGAAATTACAGGTGGTGTTTGGAAGCACAAAAATTCAGTAAATAGTCATGAAGGTTCTCACAGGCACATTTCAGGTAATCGAAGTGGTTTTCATGGACATAAATACTACTTTCATATGTCATGCATTGTCGGCTATTCTGTTTTTATACTTACATCTAGTAGGATAAGACCTGTCATGAGGCAAGGAAAGAGGATGATAAAAAGAAAATGAGTTAGAATGAACGAGTGGTTTCTATTTGTTCTGCTATTAACTCTTTAATGTTACTGCCCTGGAGACAGCACGTACACAGAAGGGGGCGTGAGGCTGCTGCAGGCTTGTGTGTGGGAGGGGTCGGGGAAGCAGGGCAGGAGGGAGGCCGGGCTTCGGGGTTACTCTAATAGCAGTGCATTGTTCCTGCCTTCCTTTCGCTGTGCACAATTGCAGTGGGAGAGCAGACTGACAGGATGATTCCTTTCATGTTCTTGGAGCTGGAACAACCATTCGCAGCTCTCATATAAAAGGCTGTTATTTGGTGTACTTGCAACAGAACAAGACAGTCAATTACTTAAGAGTCATTTCATTTTATTTTTTGTTTAAATGGCAAGATGGAAAACAGTCTAAATGTATTTCTTCATATGCTTCTAACCCAGAAAATGTATAAATAATATATAGAAGGCTTGTATGTCTTTCTTCCCTAATGGTACTTCAGTGCCTGCAAAAGCATCTGCTCTCTGAATAGGGGTTCCAGTTTACCGTATTACCTCAGGGGAAAAAATATGAGATGACCTGAGATGTTTTACCATTTAAGTTTTTTTACCATACACATAAAAATATTTCTGCTAAGTTCTTTTCTTTGTTTTTATCATAGATTTCTTGTTGCTAACATTACCAATATTCGATGGTGTTTTCCCAAGAATTGTGAAACATTTTAGGGTGAGGGAACTTTTATATCTTGATTTAGTGGTTACACAATTGTATACAATTACCAAAATACGTCAAACTGCATACTTAAATGAGTCAGTTATAGTCTATGTCAATAATACCTTAAACATACTGCTGCTAGTTTACACATTAGCAAAATAATGTGAAAATTTTACAAATTAAGAAACTACACATTAGGAAACTATTAGAGGATGGTGCCATTCTCATTAATATCTTATCGGTATTTTATTGGAATGCAGAATTTGATACATTAGTGTATTTTATTGAAATTAAGTCAAACATAGCACACTTTGAAGAGGTACCTTCCATGCCACGTGAAACGATGGCCTTCTGTCATTTTGTGTGTGTGCATGCACAAGTGTACAGAACTTAAGCTTATTCATGCAGTCACTTATTAGTTCCATAAACTTATCTGTTACTTTGGGGCAGGCATTTTAGTGGGTTTTGGGCATTCTATAGGGAACAAGACAAACTCTGTCATCGTGGGGCTTATACTCTAATGGTGGAGAAAGATAATTTAAAAGTAAATAAACAAATCAATTAAATAATTATACATTTCTATTAGTACCATGAAGAATCTAAATGTGATGTTAATAAAGAATGAAAGAGAAGACCTTTTATGAAAAGAGAAGTCAAAGAAGGCCTGTCCGAGTAGGTAATACTTTAATCTGCCACCTGAAAACAAAGGATAGTTTGGGTACCTTTATTCTTTAATATATCCTCCAAATACTCTGATGATAAGAATCACACCCATTTCAAACCCACTGGAGTGGAAACTCCAGGAATGAGGTCTTGGAAACTATTCTTTTAAACAAGTAGTAAGGTGATTCTTATCAAAGGAAAGTTTGGAAAACACTCAGAACTTCTCAGATTTCAGTGTGCATAAAAATAATCTGGGACTTCTGTTTTTGGCCATGACAGTAACTTGTGTCATCATGTTGTTGGGTCATAAATAACTAGAAAACTGGATAAAATATATTTTTAAAAACCCAAGACTTTTCAAACATTGGAAAAGAGACTGCTTAGGACTGGGACATTGAGAAAGGAAATAAATGAGGGGAACACCACAATCACCTCATCTTTGTTCTTGGAGGCAGTTTCCAGACCACAGGCACAATAAGGACATTCCTAAGGAGATCACAGCAATCTTGCTGAACTGAAAATATTGCAAAGGCAGTGGTGGCTGCAATATAGAGAGAAGAGGGAGCTAGGCTGAAAGAAAGCATAATTATTTCCTTGATTCTTTGACTGAAAACCAAGCTGGATGTGTATAGGGAAGGATTTCAGGCAGTTGGGTAAAGAACAGTTGCTAGGGAAAGAATTACTGAAGAGCTGTCATCTGAACAACTACCAGAGTTTGTGCAGATTTGAGAGGTGCTTGAGTTCTGACCAACCAAAATGGAGAAACTTTGGTGAACATCTGAGGCATTCGGTAGAGACCCCTAGAAAGGTTATGCACTAGAGGAAGGGTTGAACTAGCCCTAGAATAAGAGCTCCTCTAAGCCCAGCTCTGAAAAGTTCAAAAACAAGGCTTGAAAAGTTCATGTTGGTCCATAAGTAAGTTAACTGCTGGCCACAGCAGAATTCGACGTTGTTAATGGAGCACAACAAAATTTAGACATTCAAATGTAAAATTAATAATGTCCAGCATCCAATAAAAATTATTAGATTTGTGAAGAAGCAGGAAAATGTGACCCCATTATCAGAGGAAAAATCAGTCAATAGAAATAGACCCACAAATAACCAAGATAATGGAATTATCAGGTAGTGACTTTAGAATGGCTTTAGCATTTCTTATAACGTGGATCTACTAGCAATGAATTCTCTCAGCTTTGTTTACCTGGGAATGTCTTTATTTCTCCTTCATTTTTGAAAGATAGGTTTGCTGGATATAAGATTCTTGGTGGACACTTTCTTTCTTTAGCCTTGAATGTGTCATCCTTCTTTCTTCTGGCCTCCATTTTTTCTGATGAGAAGTCAGAGTTAATCTTATTAGATTCACTTGTACGTGACAATTCGTTTTTCTCCTGCTGCTTTCAAGATTGTCCTTTTATCTTAGACTTTCAACATTTTCATTTTCTGTGACTAGCTGTGGATCTATTTGTGTTTGTCCTACTTGAGTTCATTGAGCTTCTTGGATGTATAGGTTAATATTTTTCATCAAATTTGAGAAGTTTCAGCTCTTATTTCTTCTACAAAAAGACTCAAACATGAACGTTGATAGCACTTTTATAAAATGAACAAAGTAAAAACTACAATGAATATTAGAAAATAAGAGTTTCTGCTTTTGTGGCCTCACACAGAATGGAGTCAGACTAAACAAATGGCCTTAAAGCATTCTTAGAATAAACAAAAACAATTGAAAAACAACAAAAATCAGAAATGCCAACTGCAGGAATTAGTCTTTTTCCAGAAATTTGAGTGAAAATATCATATTCTCTCCTAACATAGTAACGACTGAATAAATTTAGAAAACTTATAAAGACTGTCTTTGGAAGTTAGTTGTAATGATTTGTTTATAGAACATCATCCCTTTTTATTTAAGTTGGTTTTTTTAAATGTTTGACTACAGCCTGAGTAGGGAATTCATTTTCAGTGCTGCTCTGTTATTTGATTAGTGTAGCTCTGCTTTAAGAAAATTATACTTCAATTTTATTTGATTAAAGAACATTAAAGACCTATTATAGCATTGTGTTGCAAAGCTATACTTAAGGGTTTTTAGATTTCCTGTTACAAATCCCCCTTTTAGTCTATCTTGGTGATTTAAGAATTGCAAGTGTAAATATCACATAACTCATTCCTATGGATGCAATTCTTCTTAAAGGGAAATCATATATTCATTTTTTATGGTCTATTCCCTAATTCAAAAACATTTGCATTTCATTATATATATTTTAGTCCTTCAAATTCATTTAAAAACATACTTCAGTTAAAAAATTTTTTTAGGAAAGGCATTTTATGCTAGCTGAGCAAAAGTAAATTTCACCCAAGATCATATTTGAAATTTCACTGATTCTAAATGAGGATTTGGAAAATTCATGGTCAGATCTCATTTTGAGCATCTTTGGTTTTTTTTTTTTTTCCTTTTTTAGGAAGAGGCCAACCACAAATTAATTTGTGGCTTATTGAGATTTGGTACCTTTGGTCTGTTTAATAATTTCCGTATTTGTTGTATTTTCCCTCTCCCCCATTTCTTTTTCCTTTTAACCTAACTCTTCTTGAAGTTTCATTCAGAAAACACTTTTCTATTCTGAAAATTAAACCACTGTTCCTGTTTAGGTAGCAGCCGGAGAAATAAACTTTGCTATTCCCTGCAGGGACCAGGTGCAGGAGAGGTTGGGCGGGGTCCAAGAGGAGGGAATTGTTCAAAGCTTTGATTCCTCCCAGAAAAGGTCCATGTGAAGCCTCACCCAATGATTTCCACTAACAGCAGACCCAACCATAGTCAAGCGGGTCAATTAATATATGTCCAAAAGGGAAAAAAATAAGAAAATATTATTTTTCAGAGCAAAATATGCTCTGATTACTATACCCAGTCTAGTTGCTCCTCTACTTAAAGTCACTTCAGCATTTTTCATGACCTGTTACCGAAGGCTGGACACCAAGGGAAGAAAGAAACCCGTCAACCTCTGTAACCTACCACCATATCAGCTAGTGCCTTGGGGCCCCTTATTCTGCAAATTCCTCCATTATTTAGGTTATCTGTAGATAGCTCTTCTTCCAATTACTTGCGAAACATCAACTTTCATAAATATGTTCCTTTGCTTGTTCATTTACACATTGAATGGATGTTTATTGGGTACATCTCCCATGCCAGGTACTGCTTTATAAATAATAGCTCTTTGGGACAATCATTCCCCCATCACTATCTTCTTCTTTCTTCCCCTCAATCACTTCATCCCTTTCCAAGTACAGTGTGACCTGAAGGATACTCTACCAGCAGTTTTCACTGGGCCCTTTACAGCACTTTATGTGATAAAAAGGAAACTCTCACATTTTTGCTAACACCACATTTATGTATGTATGAAATGCAACTATTGAATTCTAAATGTTAAGAAACTGGAGCTTTGATTTTTTTGTCATCTATTATTTGAGAATTTGGGGAGGGTATAAAAATCCTTCCCACTTTGGAAGATTTTTCTTTTATAAACTTTGGTCATTAATATTTCTAGCTCCATTCCATACTGTTAAAAGAGTTACAACCAATAAGTGGTCATTTTTTTAAACGCTTTTTGAAATAATTGCATTATTGAATAATTTTATTTTTTATATCATCTAAGTTATTTATACCTCTCTTCTTTGAGAAGCTGATTCTGAGTTTCATCTAGAAGAGTAAATGTACAAGAAGAGCCTAGACATTTTGGGAATTTAATGAGAGACAACTTCCTTTACCTGATAAACCAACTCTAAAGTTACAGGGTTTGAAACAGTTTAAAACTTGATGAGAACAGACAGATCAGAAGACTTGAATAGATAATCTATAGAAAGGCCTATGTATTTCCTGGAATTTAGTGTATAGCAATGATGACATCTTAAATGGTAGCAGACTATTTGGAACAAAATAAATATTATACATCTCAAAAACTGTAAGTGAATTAAGTACAAAATGTATCAAAAATGGTAAGATTATAAAAGGAAAACATAGAAAAACATTTTAATTACCTTAATTAAGAGAAAAGCCTTTCTTCTGAGCATGACCAAAACAGAAAAAAAACAGTGAACATTAAGAACAAAGTTGATAAATTGAATTCTCCATCTCCCCAGCCCCCCAAAGTACACTTCTCCATTGCAGAAGACACTATAACCAAAGTGAATACACCAGAACCACCCGGAGAAAACTCTTGTCAACATATATGAGGGCAGAGTCTATCCTGTGTTTAAAATCTTTCCTTTTTTCCCAACTTGATGTTATCAGTCTGTCTGTGAAATTATATAGTAATTGCTCAGAATTATTTTATCCACAAAACTACAGTTCAAGACCTAACATTTCATCTAGGTGATTGTTTTTTAATCTCTCTACTTTCAACCTTGGCACTGTGGACAATTTGACCTGAATGATTCTTTGTTGTGGGAGATGGTCCAGTGCAGTGTCACGTTTTTAGTAGCACACCTGACTTCTAGATGCCAGCAGCAGCTCCTTAGTCCTGACAGTCAAAAATATCTCCAAACATTGCCATGTGTCCCTGTTTGGAAACCACAGTTCTGATTGTATTGTCAGCCTATTGAGAGCAGAAGCTGTCCTAGTCATGTCCTAGTCATGTCCTAGTCATCCTATCTCAGTGCACATGGTAACAATTCAATAAATATTTGTTGTATATAAAGGAATAAAGAATGACTTCTCTAAAAATCTTTCCTGCACCAAAAATGCTATTAAATGAAAACTTATGTATATCAAGAATATTTTCTCTGTTAGTTCCTCACTTATGTTACAATGTATTAGATATAAAATGCAACCATGAGTAGAATGGTTTAGATAGTTTCTGAGAAGACTCTATAGGGAGTCTTTCATAACTTGGGTTAATTTTGTGTGCCCCTTCATTGTTATTTTAGGACCTTTTCCTATACTCTTGCTATTGGTGGATAGATTTTTTTTTTAATTAATAGACTTTATTTTTTGAAAAGTTTTTGGGTTGCAGAAACATTGAGCAGAAAGTGCAGAGAGTTCTCATAAGCCACCTTCCCCCCACCTTTCCCTATTATTAACATCTTCCATTTAGTGTGGTACATGTGTCACAGTGGGTGAGCCAATAATGATACATTATTGTTGACTGAAGTCCATAGTTTACATTAGGGTTCATTCTTTGTATTGTACATTTTGTGGGTTTTTTAAAAGAATTAATTTTTTAGAGTAGTTTATATTCACAGAAAAATTGAGAGGGAGGTACAGAGATTTCCCATATACTCCCTGCCCCTACACTTGCGTAGCCTCGCCCATTATCAACATCCCCCACCAGAGTGGTACATTTGTTACAACTGATGAACCTGTGTTGACACATCATTATCACCCAGTCCGTAGTTTATGTTAGGGTTCACTCGGTGTTGCATATTTTATGTTGTATTTTGGTTAAATGTGAAGACTCGACTCTACAATCAGACTGTCCAACTGTATCTTAGCCCTGTCACTACTGTGTGATCTTTTCCAAGTTACTTTATCATTTTGTGCCTGACTTTCCCAACCTTTAATATGGAGATGTTAATAATACCTACTTCAGAGAGTAGTGAGAATAGAGAGAAGACATGTAAATGGATTAGAAATGTGCCTGGCACAAAGTATGTGCTTAACACATCTTAGCTGTTATTATCTAATCCATAATATATCAGAAGCGTTCAGGCATCCAACGAAATCTGATGACCATGTTAGGAAAAAGTTTAGGGGAAAATATATTCAGTATTTCAAACTAGGATGCTAGAAATATACCTCCTCTCACCTCCTTTCTCTGCCTCCGTTTAGGTCAGTGGAGTCAGGGAAATTATGGCTCATAGTTCCCAGGCCCTGGCAGGTACCAAAGGCGGGTGGGAGAGGAGGCCTAGCGGGTCAGGGTAAGGGGCAGAGAGACCACAGACAAGAACCCTGGGAGGAGAGGGCTGATAGCAAAGGCTAAGGATCAGAGATCAGGAGATCAAGTACTCATGGGGTCAAAGCTTCATTGGGACTGTTTACCTAGTTTTCTCCCATCTTATACTCCATTACTGGTATCAATATTTCTCTGTTCTGCAAATATGCAGCTCCTTTAAAAGCTTTCTTTGGGATTTCGTGTTACCTAACTTTGGAAAACCTGTATATGAAGATTCTCTTACCATTTTCCTCCCTCTTTTTTTTACATTTAGATTCCCCTACTTTTTGGGGGTGCAGAAGGAAGAGGCGAAAGATGCTAGTCCTTACTTCAGTGCCCTTTGAAATTTTGCTAGAAAGGAGGTGTGTTTTTTAAACTAATGTACATATATAACAGTATATAGCCATATATTGAGGTCATAGACTATTGCACTATTAATTAAACTATCAAAAATTAAGGATGCTTTTAAGCCCTAGATCCTAAAATTTGAGAAGAATTTGTAGAATGATAATTCTTATCCTTGAATTTAAAAATCAAGCACAGTGCTCCTCTAAATTCTCTTCTAAAAATTAACTCATATGAAAATTGTGTTCCAATAATTAATTGTACACTAGTGCAAGTTTATATGTTTATTTCATTTATGAAACCATAAAGATGATGGGAGTAATCATTTGAAACAAAAAATTGGTAGAACAATTTAAAAAAATTTTTTGAGAAAACCTTTTATAGCAAGTACTTAAAATGTCATATCCGTTTTCATTTCTATCTTGAAATATTCTTTTATAGCTCTGCAATGGAGGCTCAGTGACTGATCTTGTGAAAGGATTTCTGAAGAAGGGCAAAAGAATGAGTGAGCCCATAATTGCCTACATTTTACGTGAAGCGCTAATGGTAAGGCAATTTAAGTTGTTTGTGCATTAATTATGAGGCAGTTCTAGTTAAATAAAAAATGTGGAGCCTATTTTTAGAAAAATATCACTACATTAGTATTTATTGATGCAAGGGTATATGCAAAATCTGAAATGTTTAGCATAACTAATTCCTTTTTTCCGTTAGAAATCTATCCTTCTTTTGTCAACAGACCTCTGAGTTCTCATCTCCTAAGTGTATTT
The DNA here is from genome assembly GCF_037783145.1 of Equus przewalskii. Taxonomy (NCBI): domain Eukaryota; kingdom Metazoa; phylum Chordata; class Mammalia; order Perissodactyla; family Equidae; genus Equus; species Equus przewalskii. The sequence continues at coordinate 9,620,608 of NC_091860.1, read as the reverse complement.
CTGACGTTGTGATTCTGATGAAGGTAGAGAATGTGTATTTGGAACTAATAGTTAGGTTTTTGTTTGCCATTATTTTAAATCAGTATGTAGAATGTTTTCTTCTATTGAGATCAATATATTTTTAATAAAATATTTGATAACAGCTAAAGAGTATGCTCTGGTTTTGTGAATTTTTATGTAATCCAAAGTAGAAATGATGCACTTTGATTTGACTAACTCAATGTGAAACATTTAAGAATGTTTGAATGTTAATTTTAACATGTATTTCCTGTTGATTTTGCAGAAATGCATCCATCTGAAAAATGTTCCTTTGTTTGATGCTTTCTTGAAGTCCTTGTATATAGGGACTTTTATATAAAATGCTTGCATATAGGGACTTGTATATACAGCCCTGTGGCCTAGTGGTTAAGTTTGGCACGCTCCTCTTCAGAGACCTAGGTTCATGGGTTTGGATCCTGGGCGTGGAGCTACACCACTTGTCAGGCATGATGTGGTGGCAACCCACATATAAAGTAGAGGCAGATTGGCACAGATCTTAGCTCAGGGAAAATCTTCCTCAGCAAAAAAAAAAAAAAAAAAAAAAATGTTATTATATATTTCCCACTTCTAGGGACTTCAGCATTTGCATAACAACAAAACTATCCACCGTGATGTAAAAGGAAATAACATCCTGTTGACCACTGAAGGCGGAGTTAAACTTGTAGATTTTGGTAAGTTTTGCTTGAAATGTGTGAGTTTGGGCAGCAAAATGAGTAGTATGATGTGATTTGATTGCTTTCCATCAGCCTTGCTTTCTAGGCATTGAAAGTAGAGAAAAAACAGTATCTCAATGAAGTAAGAAGGTGCAGAGATTTTTGAAAATTTGGCAAATGAGAAATTCCCAGGAAAAAGAGAAACTTTTGTCAAGTCAGCTAGCTTGTGCCCCTAAGTCCACTGTAACTGTACGTGTGGTTAATTCTCTAAGATAGAGAGCACCCAGATGATTTCCCTAAGCTTCAGTGGTAATCACACAGCCCTTACTAGTGATTGCTTTACAAATGGGCGTGTGCCCAAATCCGGGATTTTGAGACATGGGGGAAAATCTTCAAAGGTCTCGGGGACATTTCTTCCTTCCTAAGAATGAGGCACAGGCAAAGATGGTCTCTTGCTTCCTTGGACGCTCTGTGTCTTATTGTGATGCCTGAACCTGCGCAGCCGCCTCCGTCTGCCCTGAGTTGTTCCATCCCGAGTGGAAAGGCCACTGTGAGGAAGGCAGAGCTGAGAGACTGGAAGAATGAGGGTCCTTGATGACATAATCGAGCCACTAAATCCGCCAACTTTGGAGCCAGCCCCATCTCTGGACCTTTTGTCCTGTGAGAGAAATTTCCGTATTTACTAAGCCAATTTGGAGTTTCTGTGTCATAGCCAGGGGTACCAGAGTTGATACCTCTACCCTTCATCTGGGCAGTTATTTACTGGTTTTGACAGTGTTTTCCTGCACCTCTTCTCATTTGATCCCAACTAATACACTAGTCCTGTGAGTGGACGACGTTGTTCTAAGAGATCTCAATGTCCTTCAGTCATTCCTCCTCTTCCCTTCCTCCCCTGCCCTCTCGCTGGGTAAGGTCTCCCTCCGTGTGCTTCTGTACCCTGCATGTTTCTCCATTTTTGTCTTTATCACAGAGAATTATAATTATCTATTTGGTCTTTAGAGATAGATCAAGATACTTAGAAATACACGTAGACAGGGTCTTTGAGAGGTGGGATATGTCTTATTTTCTTTTGTAGACCTACTGCTTTGGGGATGGTAGTTCAATGAGTGAGAGTTGAATGAACGAATCTTCCTTCATCCTGCATTTTGGGAACTGAAGCTTAGGAAGATTAATTGATTAACTTTAGAAATCTGTTGTTTTAATATTTAAGTATGTAGCTCTCTAGGAATCTGGCTTAAGTGAGAAATGAATTTCAGAGCATCTAGAGAAGAATGGGTGAGTAACATATCCTTCAAACAGCCGTGCATCTTCCTTTGTTTCCTCAGTTTTGCAAACAACTGAGCAGCAGTGAGTTTCACCGTGAATTCCTGATTAATATCTGGGACGCAGCTAGTGTGTCTTGCTATTGGAGTTTAGAGCTGCGCGTCTGAACAATCTGGCTGGGTTAGGGTACTAACAGGAAATTGTGCTTGACATTTAAAACAGTGACAACAAACACTCTTCGCTGCTCCACAGGAAGGGCCATGACTCTCCTCAGAAAATAATTTTGGCTCCACTCTAACAGACCCAAATGGTGAACTTGATATTTAACTTGAGGTCTCATAATTCTGTTGCTGTAAAAAATGGCTACAGTAAGTATAACCTAGGTTGAAAATTGTTCAAACCAGTGTAAGTAAACATCTTCAGTCATGAAAGAAAGACTCAGTAAACCAGTAGCTTTGAGAAATGCAACTTCTTGGGATACATTCCAAAGTAATCTAGATTATAAACATATACCTAGATAATAAATAAAGGACCTTTTATAGGATATCTTTATAAAGCAGTCGTAAGTTAGAAAGCTGACAAAATGAGAGCTTTGGTTTTAGATTAATTGACTTATACACTTTCAGCAATAATTAGAAAAGAGATCCAGTTGCCTATTAAATGTGTTCCCAGCATCTGATATTAAAATGATATTATTTGCATATAAGATAATGCTTATATTTCTATCCTCCATGGTAAGAGGACACGGATTCAGTTCACCTAAAATAATTCATAGGTTTTCATATGAATTAAAACCCAAGGATGGAGGTGCATGCATAGTGAAACTTCTCAAGGGCAGAAGGAACAAGATGTGATAAACCACAAACTCCAGAATCAAACTGAAAATCGTTGTCCTCGTTTTATGTTTAAATCACATTTTCAGAGAAGGCTGAAGCTAGGTGAAAGGGTTTTAGAATACATTTTATTTGAATTTCTCACCTCATAAAATATATGGTAAGCTCATTATTGGATACTGACGATCTGTACTTGGATGGCCACCAGTCCTCAAAATGTCCAAAATTGAATCCCACCCCCTCATCCATCCCCAGAAATCTGCTTAATCTCAAGTGTTTCGTGTCTTAGAAAAGTCACGAGTATCTACTCAACCCAGAAATCTTCGGCTCATCCTTGGGTCTTCCCCTCCCACGTCTACAGCTAGTCACAAAGCTCTCTTTCTCTGTTAGACATCCCCAGACTCCTCCTTATTGTTCCTGCCTAGTCTAATCGTCATCTTTGAGGGACCTGCAGTTACACGTTACTGAACTCCCTGCGTCTAGTCTCACTGCCCTGCTGCCAGTTCATCCTCCACACCGCAGCCAGAGGGACCTTTCAGAAAGCACGTCTAGTCCTGCCACTCTCTTGCTCAATTTCTGTTCAATGGCTTCCTCTAGACCTTGGGGAGAGGTTTGCCTTATGACCTTCTGTGCTGGCACAGAGCGAGCACTTAACGATTGATGCCTTTTTAATACCCCTTGGTGCTCAGCAGGTACCCTCTCTTCCTATTACCTACTAGGGAGGTCAACCTCTTTCAGTTCCGTAAAGGTGCCACACTCGCGCTCAGTCAGGGCTCTTACACATGTCATTGAGGAGGTACTTTGAAATTTATTCACATGCTTTTCTCTTTTGCCTATCCAAGAACATGGTCTTCACCCCAGTCTGCCTGAGGCATCTCTCTGGGGGGAGATTAAGATTTGTTCCAGAAGGAATGCAAGAAGATGACTGAGGTAATAGTATTTAACATTCCAAAATAGGAATCTGTAGCAAGACCTAGGCTATCTCTTAAGAAAGGACTGTCTAAGTTGTTTTGTCTTCTCTTCAGCTCATGGAGAGAGAATTTGCGGGGATAAACCACAGGGTTTCATGTAAGAGAGAACAGAAAGAAGAGGGAAATTCTTACTGATTCTAAGGTAATTATAGAAAGAAGATATAGAGAAGGAGGTAGGAGAGTGAGAGGAGCTTTAAAAAGTGAAGATGGCAATGAGGGCAGAAAGGAGCGCTTACCCTCACTCTTCCCTCACTGTCATTCCACGGTCCAGAGGAGGCCCCTGCAGAGTCTGCCGCAGTCCAGCTGCATCCTTGTTACCTGGAGATGTAGAGTGAGGAGGTGGAGGAAGCACTCACTCTCACTTTCCCCACACCCTTACCCTTAGTTTCCTGAAATCCAAAAGTAACTGAGAATATGGCTGGGGAGTTTCTAGATGGGGCTGCTGGGGAGGGGCAGTGAGGCATAGAGTAGATCACCTGGGCGAGGTCCGAGCAGGAGTCACAGTCAGACCTCAGAGTGTTCTCAGCTCCAGCTTGAGCCAATCTGAGCCTTCCTCTGCCAGGAGCAACTTCAGGAAGCCCTGCCTGCATGAGGAGCAGAGACCATGAGCTCACCAGATGCAGATGCCAGCATGGGAGGCCAGTGGGGCACCTAGCAGCAGGGCAGACAAAGTCACATGGTCCAAAAGGCTAGAAACCCACCAAGCCTGAGGACCCTCTCTCTGCTCCCTGCCACAAAGTTTGTAAGCCATCCCTCTTCCTGTACAGACAGTTCCATCTTCAGGAGAGAAAGAGGAGGAGGGACACCATGTAAGAGAGGGAGCAAGCACTTTTATCTAAGAGAGACGGAACTCTATCTAGAAGGACTTATGGGTTTGTTGGGTCTGACTAAGCTTTACTTCCCTTGAGCCAGTGGGTAGGAGGGTAGAGAGAAACCATAATAGTTACAGGGAAATTGAAGAAATTACAATTTCTCTGCTTATCTAAGTATAGTGTCATTAAATTTTGTGACCAGTTACAAACATGATGCTGCTTTCCATGCATAGAAACTGCTCCCACTGCTGCCCCAGCTAACTTCTGTTTGCCTGGCTGAGTGCCTCCCCAACGCCTTATACTTTGATAGGCACTCGGTTGTCGCACTTGATTGTAATCCTGTGTTTAATTTGACCACCTTCCCTGCTAAGCGGTAAGCTTCATGACCACAGGGTCTCTGTCTGGTCTCTCACTTTGTCCCTAGCACCAAGCATGGTACTGGCACATTGAAAGTGCTCAGTAAATACTTTAGGATGAATGAAGAAATGGGAGGTGGGACTTTCCGTACAACTGTGTGGCTGCGAGAAAGTTGCTTAAAATCTCTCAGGACGTCTATCTGCTCATCTTTGGGTGTGAAAAAGAAGTCTGTACCTTGTACGGCTGATTACTGTGAAGAGTAGATGGGATGATATGGGTCAACTATTTAGTATAGTTACTGACACTTTATAATTTAAAAAATCTGAGCTATTACCATCACTATGAAATCATATTCTCACTTAGCCTCTAAGTCAGTGTCGTACACATAGTAGGTACTCTATAAATAGTAAATAGTTGCTAAATATGAAAATCTGAGTTCCTGAAACAGGTGCCTCTTTCTGTTTCGAAAAACCAAAAATAGTAAATTCAGTATTACTTAAAATATCAGGCTACTTAATTACACTAAAAGTAAAATTCAGTTTGTTAATACTAGGAATACAGCCTTTAAGAAAATCTTTTGTGTTTTTGTTAAGTGGAATATGCTTTTATAAAAAACCACCAGACACCTCAGAGAGTAAAAAGACAAGTGAGCTTGTAAACATTATTAATGAAATACATTAGCTGTCGTGGGTATACGATCAACCAATAAATACTATGACCTCCCAGGAGATAAACCCCTTTAGGCAAGTCAACTAGTGTTTGAAAAAGCAGTCCTTATCTGGAATACAAAATGAAAGAGAGGCTAAATTTAAAGGGCAGTTCTCAGTTCTCATTTCTATGGATCTCTCTCTGGGGAACTTCATTTCTAATAGGATAGTTAACATTTCAATACCAAAGTACAGAATGTACTTTTTGTGATTTATTTAGACATCGTTCTTATGACAGGGTATTTTATGGCTTTAAATTTCTTATTACCCACATGCCCAATTTTAGATCAAATCCCCAATGAGTAATGTAGGTCAAAGAGAAGTTGTGATTTATTTGTTAATAACCCCGTTTTTAGCATCAAGTGAAGCAATTACACCTGAACTTAAAAACTATGAAGTTCCCTTCATTCCTTTTTCTTTCTGGATAATTTAGAACAAAAGCTGTTAGGTGGGGCCAAGCACGCATGGGAGTGGGGGAGTGCAGCTCAGCACGTGGTTTGGAGCCTGAGACCAGTAAAGAAGGTGTCCATGCAGCGACAGTGGTGGTAGCGGTGGCTGAGCATGGGGTGCTGAGTCCCCAAAGTGGGACAAGGAGAACATCTGTACAGGGGGATGGTGGTGACCGCATATGGGTTGTCAGTGCCTGAGTAGGAGTCAAGATGGAGACAAGAGATTGGTTACATAAAGGGGACTAAATTTACTGAGGACAATGGGAGCCAGGTTTCTTACTGGGAAGAATTACAATTATGGAAAGGGAGAACACTGAAGCCAATGGTGTCGAACTGGAATTGGAGGTATCAATGTGAACTTATGGTTTTCAATATATAAAAACAATTGTAAAAAGACATATAATGTAAAATGTATGTGGTGTGTGTGTGTGTACATGTTACCTAGCTATTTCCACAAGAAGGCATGCAAGCATTGATGCCCCGAGAGCAAGCGCAACAAGCACCTAGCTCTTAGTTTTTGAATACAATTCTTAACTAAAAAAGAAGCCAGGATTCTTGGGGAAAGGCTGATTTTAAAGAAGCCAGGATTCTTGGGGAAAGGCTGATTTTAAGGCTATGCAAGACAAGCCTGGAACTTATTGTGCCAAAAAGTAAGGAAATGTTCAAAGAATGATGGAGACGTTTCAAAAGAACACGGTAGCCAAATTGAAGCAATTCTTACTGCCCAAATCTGGGACAATTTGAGTGTAAAATAATTATAATACTGATGGTAATGATGGTAATCCGTTGAATAAAATAGAAATCCATTAATCCATACTTGCATCTTAACATACATAAATACATGAATGGAAAGAAGCAAAAGCTTTTCCTTACAGAAGAATGCCAACTAGTGACATAGAAGGAATGATGGAATTTAAAAAATTATCCTTTGGCAACCATCATAGTAATAATTAATTCAACCAAAAGTTTCAATGGATGCTAAAACTAATGGGTTAAGTTTTGATTAAAAATAGGATATTTATGTGGTCTCAAAATACCTCTCCACAAAATGCTTAATTACAAAGGAAAAAGAGAAATTTTATAGGGGAGAAGCCTGGCAGACACAAACTTTATCAAGTGATCAAAGTGAACACAACTAGTAAAGGGACAAAGGAAAATCATGTACCACCTGACAGCATGCAATGAGAAGACCTCAGTGTCACTTCTCTGATATTCCTACCAAAAATGTAATCATGAGGGAATATCTTGACAAATCCAAATTTAGAAACATTCTACAATATAGCTGGCCTGAAATCTTAAGAAAGATCAAGGTCATGAAATTTAAGGAAAGATTAAGAACTCCTCCAGATTGAAGGAGACTAAAAAGACGTGACAAGGAAATGCAACATATGATCCTGAATTGGATCCTTTTGCTGTAAGGACCTAGTTGGGACAATTGATGAAATTTGAATGAAGTCTAAAGTTTAGATGGTAGACATGTATCAGTGTTCAGCTTCCTGATTTTATGAGTTGTGTTGTGGATATGTAGGGGAATGTCCCTGTTTGTACGCTGAAATATTTGAGGGTGAAGCAGGATCATAGAGCCCACTTACTGTCACATGGTCCCAGAAAAAAAATTATTTGTACTTCTGTTGCCTGCTTTTCTCTAAGTTTGAAATTATGTCAAAAAAATTATTTTTATACTATGGATTGGAGTTAGAGACTTAGCGTAGAAGTCTAAAGACATTAATATATATGTCTAAAGATATATTGAAGATCTTAAAAATTTGTGAGGTAGTGTTTTATAGAAAGAAATGATATGTTGAAAAAAAAACTAGAGGGAAGAACCGTTTTTAAATGTTGGTAGAGCTTCAGAATTTTCATACCTACACAAAAAATTAATATTTTACTCAGAATATATTTTTGTACTTTGGGGAGGTGACCTTTACATTATTTGAAAGGAAAGAATCTATAATTCTTCCCTTATATAAAGCAAAATCATGAATAAATGGACTCTTTCTTTTAGAACTTTGTGGTTCCTGCTGAACTTATGGACTCAAGTGTTCCAAAGTTGAATTAAGCTATTCAATGTTATAGATAATGTTGTATGTCTTAGTCATGGGTCTTTTAGTTGGAAGGACCAGAAACCCAAACTAACTTCAGAAAAGAGAAAGATACAGAAGGCAATCTCATAGATACGAAAGACAGGGCTCAGGAGACCAGGGCTGAGACGGGAGCATGGAAGGCAAGAACCACGACTGCTTGCTGCCTCTTACCCTCTCACTGGAGGAGCAAGGTCTCTCCTCTCTCTTTCTCTTTGACTGTCTCCAGACCAGCCTCTGGAATTTTCATGTTGCCCATCAAGTCGACTCAAAACTATCAGCCTCAGTCTTCCCAGTCTATATGACTTTATGAGTCCCAGTGCCAATAGCTAACTTACCCAGACTTTTAGCACCTCAAATAAAAAGGAATTTGCAATGGGAAAGGGAGCTCTGTTGGAGAGGCTGGATCAGATAGCCCCTTTTGCTCCAATCAACTATGGCTGGGGGATGGGCTGATGTGGTACAAGCAAGGCTACCTGGGCCTTCCTAGTCTGCAAGTAACTGTAGATAAAGAAAGATTTTTTTAAAGAAGGCTATGGTAACAGAGAGGTAAGTAGATTTTCTCGAGAATATTTTTTTCTTATTGATGTGCCCTGCCCTATATTCTGAGATAAGATGTTCAAAATTTTACTTTTGTATTGTTGAAATTCAATTGCATAACTAAAGTACTCCAAAAAATTATATTACGAAGATAAGAATGGATTTAAGACATTTTGAAAGAGTTTTTATTTACCAACAGATAAAAGAAAACTTTATGTCTAGGGATTTACTTAGCACAAAAACAAACTAATAGCTCAATGCAGCTGTAAAGATTTTAATAAAATCTACCAGGTGTGCTTTTCCATGGTCTGATAACTTTAGGTAAACCAAAGAGGACTTTCCTTATGTTATTTAAGAATTATCTCTTTGCCCACTTAGTTTTTCTTATTGTGAAGTAAGTGTTTTGGACTAGAGCCAAATAATCTTAGTCTGCAGCTTTAAATTTTGATTCCTGAAGAGCTTCAAGCAAATAGAAGATTTTTATGGTGGGGCGGGAGACAGGACAATGGGAGAGGTGAATGGAGGAAAAAAGGAATGAAAGCATAAGATAAGAGATCAGTGATAATAGTGTACCATGAATGAGGAGTATCATATAGACTCAACTCTCTGTAGGTGAGGCCCAGTCCTGTCCATATAAACACACATACAAAGTCATACAAAATCAAATGGTGCAGACGGCCCTGGGTGCATAGTTCCTATGTCCAAAGCCAAAGAGAGTACAACGAGCAGTGTGATCTTGATGTCTTTAGAGAAAGCTCTACATAGTCTCCATGATGAGCTATGAGCTGGGTATTAAAGAAGGGGAAAGATGGAATGCCAGATGGACTGGAGAGAGGGCGGACTTTCAAGAGAAATCACGTTAGTATTGATAGGAGTGGTGGTTGCGTAGAATCGGCTACCTTCTGTCATCTTATAGACTCATCGAATGTTAAAGCTGGAGATAACCTTGAATATCATTTGGTATATTAAGTACAGGAATGTCAGAAGATTTTTTATATCCCTTTTATGCAAAACGTTGTGTGAATATGAATTTCCTGATGAGAAAATCTAAAGCTTTCATGAGACTAAGTAGTTTGTGACTCCAAACTAGTAAAGAATCATCAATTTATTCCAGTCTCCTGAATTAACAATGACACAAAAGCCTAGGCCCACTGTGAGACAGACCTGAACTAAAATGCCATGGATCACCTGCCCACTGTAAGCCCCTGCTCTGACCGGAGGAACATAGTGACATTTTGGGTCTCTTGGAATTAGCGTGAATTCAGAGTTAGGGTCCAGTAATCCTTGGAAAGTCTAATTATGTCCTTTTACCCAAAGCACAGTCACCCTGGTAAAAGGCCGTATGTCCGTTTGGGAAAGCCTGAGAGAAAGATTAACAGTATACGTTTTTGGCAGTGTACTGGCGTCCTTCCTCAAGGGGCCACCCTCCTCTTCATTAAAGGGGTTCTGCATCTGTAAACTAGCTCAAATCTTGGAATTGATTGAGGGACCATGACTGTCCTTTTATGATTCAAGTTAGAATTTTGTTCACTTGACTTAAGACTATTTTGCGTATACAGATCAAGTAATAATTTAGTAGTCTTCGCTTGTTTTGCTTCTAGGAACACCAAACTTAACTGGGCAACACCGTAGGTCTCTGCAAGTCGGCCTCCTCTGATTACTGATTTGACTCTGCTGCCCGTTATGGTAAACATGCCCACCTTGCCTTTGGCAGTTGGGGGCCACCACTTGGCCCCTGCCACTCTGTGACCCAGTTACTCCTATTGCATTTAGGTTTCCCAGTTCAGTGGCATCAGTTCTCATTGTAAGTCCTAGCTGACAGGGAAGAGTGATAACAGCTCTACAAGGATACTGGGGCTCCCCTCAAAAATTTATTTCTCACAGTTTTGTTGCAAGTGTGTTCTCCAGACCATGTTGGGTAAGTAGGTCTTAAATGACTAACATTTCCATCTTCCTAAGCCTTTGAGTCCCTTCCTTTGAGTAAACCAGTGTAGTTCTGGCATTTCAAGTTCATTTACTGGGGTCTGCTTTTTGGTCCATGTCTGAGCCAACCAACCAACCAAACTAGTGGAGCCCTTTCCAGCTCCCCAGGCTGCAATATTAAATGCAAAGGCTCTGCTTGGTGAACCCTGTTCCAGAACTTCAGCCTGATCCAAGTTTATGTTCCTTTCGCCATTATCCCACACCCTTAATATCCATTCCCACACATAGTCCCTGAATTTCTGTCTGTATACATTAGGAAAATCAAGTAGTTCTCTGTACTACTGTACCTCCTCTTTAGGATCCTGCAGAGACTTGAGTCTTGTTATAGGTTTAGAAGCAAAGAGAAGTGGTTGGGGTGGGTCCTAGGGGAATGAGCATGTAAGGCAACTACCTCAGAGGAGGCTATTATAGTTTTCTCAGGTAATGCAAAGTTAATCTCCTCAGCTGGGGATAGAGAGGTGCGTCTACTGGCAAAGACAACTCATCAGCATTTAGGGGTTCAAAGTTGCTTCAAGAGGATCTTTGCATATGCCCATATTCTGGTTTTCGGGATCCCATTCCTTCCCAGTCAGTGCCCTCACTTTAACAGTAGACACCTTGTGAGGTTGGGATTTCAGTTTGCATCGTGATTCAGTTGCTTGCAGGATGAGATTCTGGGTGTGGTTTTCAGTGGTCTCAGCTCTGTGGCTATGGGAGAGAAGGGTCTCTTTCAAGGCTGACACAGAAGCTTTCGGGTCAGTTATGCAGCCCTCGAGCTGGGGATTTGAATCCCTGAGGTCATCCCTTTCTTTCCACACTTTGTCCAATGACTTTAGAAGAAACCAACCAATCTCATTTTACACGTTAGTTTGACAAAAATGTTCAAAAGTAGCAAATACATGGTCACCCTAAACTGTGCCTCTTATAAGGGTTTGATCACAGGTGTCCACTGTTGATATTTTGTGTGTGTCTGTTGCCACATCATGCCATGGACTATCCGTGCTCTTTTTAGTACTGGGAATAGAGCCAAAAGTGTCTTTAAATCTAATCAGATTAGACAGCCAATTCTAGAGACTCCAGCATCACTTCAGAAAACTCATCTTTAAGATTCTGTTCCTCCAGATCCATTCTCAGTACCAAAACCTATACTAGTTGGGGTTCTCCAGAGAAACAGAACCAAAAGGATGAGTGTGTATATATAGAGAGAGAGACTCATTTTAAGGAATTGCCTCATGCAGTTGTGGAGCTTGGTGAGTCCAAAATCTGATGGAGTGGGCTGGCAGGCTGGAGACCTAGGGAAGAGTTGCGGTTTAAGTCCAAAGACAGTCTACTGGCAGAATCACTTCTTGCCCAGTGGAGGTCTGTCTGTTCTCTTACGGCCTTTCACTGATTGGATGAGGCCCATCCACATTATGGAGGGTATTCTGCTTTACTCAGAGTCCACTGATTTAAATGTTAACCTCATCCAAAAAACACCTTCGCAGAAACATCCAGAATAATGTTTGACCAAATGTGTGGGTGCCAAGGCCCAGTCAAGTTGACACATAAAATTAACCATCACACTGTATTAACTTCATCTACAAAATGAGGATATTAGATGGTATAATAAATTCTACGGCCCCTTCTTGTTATAAAATTTCTGTATTCTTATCACTTCAATTCTAATTCCTGCAGTATCTGCAGTATTTTGTTTTTAACAACAGCAACAACAAACCCATGCTCTTCCCTTTGCTCTGAGATATCAAAGGGTTTACTGTACGGTAAATCGAGTTCCCTGAAGTCGTCTGGTCTGTTTGAACCACTTTGGAAAGCACACATCTGATGTTTCTTCTGACTCCGTAAGACCCTAAGAGAACTCCTGACCAAAAGAGTGAAGCCTGCACATTTTTCTCCCTAGAAACAGGAGTTATGCAATGGGGAATGGAGTTGCTGCACAGCCATCAAACAGCCCAGGAAGCCCTATTGCAGGGGCCTCAAATAGTGTGAAAATTCCCCAGCAGTGAAATGAAAGCAAAGGGCTAAAGAATCATTAACATGAACCTCCTTAATGCCTTGGGGCTTTGACTTGTAATGAATTCTTGCCCTCCATCCTAGCCTGTTTTCTGTTCAGTCTTGGTCTTTCTTTGGCCTCTTGTTCCTTTCAGTATCCTCTTGCTATCTGAACTTTCTGCCTGGAATTTTCCACCCTTTAGCATCTTCTCCCTTGAGATGCTTATGTAACTGTTTACCTTGGTGACTTATTCCATCAGTTCCTCTCTGGACAAGATGATTTTTCTAATCTTCTTTACTTCCTAGGGCTACTGACCTCATAATTTGGATTCCTGTTACCTTTGAAAGTAACTTATTTCAATCATTTTTGATAGAGTTTTGCATTTTTCTACCTACTTAGTTACTTTTCTTGGGAGAATTTATACTAAGTAAAAATGCCAATTGGCCTCAGGAAACTCATTTTTCTCTCTGGCTGAAGTTTACTAACCTGAAAATGAACAGGTTAGATTTTATGACCATTCACTTGCCTTTCAGCTCTGAAGCTATTTGGTTGTGTAGGTAAGATGCTCTTGAGGTTTAACAGTCATTGCAGAAGCATTCAACAAACATGAAATTCGGTGACTGCCTTCCTCTGTCACTCTGTCGTAGTTGGCTGTGTGTCCTGTTTTGAATGCGATAATCTGATATTCTCAGATTCAAGGACTTCTTATTCTACCTAATTTCATTTTTCCTTTTTCACTTATTTTGAGGCTTTGTTTTTCCTTCTCCACATTCTGAGCTGAATTTTTCTTGTTTCTAGTCTGTTTGCAGGAACCAGGCATAAAACATTCTGCAGGATCCCAAAAGACACTAAATGATATATAAGCCTCCAAGAGCATTGTAATTCGTTACCCAAATACTCCTTAGACCAGTGGTCTCTGAAGGGAGTGTCAATACCAGGGTATTTACAAGACATCATTGGAGTGCAGAAGAAATGCTTGTACCTCTATTATAGTTATTTAAATCTCATCCTTTAAAATTGTCTTCATGTATCTATTTCATAATGTATATATTAATATGCTAGTAAATACTTAGAGAATAGTCTATCTCTGTCTATGTAGAGTATGCATGCTCAAAAGTTTCTTATTGGATGGATTATTTCTCATTAGGATGTGTGATTAAAGAGTTTGGAGGCCAAACGTTTGCCTTAGAAAATTCTTATTCTCATATTAGTGTAAATGTATAAATGTAATATGATTTCATGTTAGTAGAAAGCCTAGTGACTTTTAGGCTTCGTAAACTCATTATTGACTATGACCCTTGTTAATTTGCTCTGCTATATGTAAAATCATTAGGGACTTGTATTAGTCAGGGTTCCTTGGTTGTAAGCAACAGAAACTAACTGTGACAACTTAGGCAAGGATACTGAAAACGACTCGGGCTGGCTTACAAAATCAAGGGAGAACCTGGGTGGTCTGGCCTCCTAAGAATAGAACTATGGCAGCCCTGGACCTCAGGAGCAGCATCCCCTGGGATAATGCTTAGAGTCCTGCCATTGGTTGACTCAGCTCTAGATGCTTCCCTTCCTGAGTGTGTCCACTTGATATTCATATTTCCAAGAAAAGAGTCTGAATGCTCTACCTTGGGTCACATGCCACACCCCTAGAAACCTCTTCAGAGAATCCTTCCATCTTTACTGCCTGCGGAGTGTGGAGGGAACATCCTTGCCTGCCCTCCATGTTTATAAATTCAGACATCAGTCCATGACTACTTGATAAAACATGCCAATTCTAGTGACATATCTTTTCTTCCTGGAGAAAGAGGAAAATAGTATCACATGATTAGTCTAAAATGTCGCTTTTTTGCCAGGAGCAAGACTTTTGATTTTTTTACTTGATTTTGGTTTTATTTCTTCCCTTTTGCATTTTAGTTAAATGACATTTGAATTTTTAAACTATCTTTATGAAATTGAAAGAAAAATGTCCAGCAAGGATCAAATATAATTTAAATTGTTTTCGTAAATAATTAGAAACCTTTAGAAAAAATTTTAGTAAATTTATAGTCAAATTTTAAAATCTACTTACTCTTCCCACTTATATCAATTACTATACTCTGATACTATCATTAAATTCAAGCTTCATCATTTCTGCCTTTATTTCATAGAAAAAGAAGATAAAATGTTTAGATTTAAATTTAATTTTCCTGAAAGGAAAAATGCCTGGAGCAGAGGTAGAGAGAGGATGTATTTTGGAGAAATGTGATATTAAGTGCTGATTCCTTTCTTCAGATAATCTGTTAGAAAATATTTAAGGAAGAACCTTCAAGCACAGATGAGATAATCTCCTTTGAATTTGAAAAATGATTTAGTGAGGGTACTTTTTCTGTCAAATAATCATTTTTAAAGACAAAATTTGAAGGCCATAGTTAAGGATTCTATTTAGGGTAGGATTTATATGTACGCAAAGTAGGTCATTACGAGATGCAGTTAGCGTGGAACCAAAGCATACTGCCTGAATACGGCCTTTCAATTTCATGTAAATGTCAAATGCCATCTTGGAGGAATCAAATATATCCAGTTTTAAATCTCAATTAGAGCCTTTGTTCTACTTGGCTTATAAGATAAACAGCCGGAGCCTAAACCAAACGTGATACCCAGGAGGCACTTTTCAAAACAGGGAATTCAGAGAGTGAAAGCCCACGATTTGGGTAGAACCCATCACGTTGGGAGCAGGGCAAGGGAAGCAGCACTATAGAACCAGAGGTAACCAGGCCCGGCGTGAGGAGCAGGAGTGGGAAAAGCAAGGAGAGGGACTCTGCTCCTGACTTTCTGAAGGGTCAGTTATGATTCTGTCTAACCAGGAGGAGCTGATGGGATGGCACGATTGAAATATTTGGTTATACCCCTTCATTGTAGTCCTTCTGTCATCATCTCTAAAGAAAAAGAACTGGTTCTGTTAATGGCGTTGGTTGGAATAGATGTAGTTAATTTCAGACTTCTGGTCACATGTGATTTATCCAGAGTTGATAAATGGAAAATAATGTTATTCACAAGTCACCTACTACGTGCATACCACCATATAAAACACTCTCAGATTCACCAGAATTTGGTAGTGAGCAGAGGGAGGAAGAGGAAGAACGGAAGCATACCATTCAAATAACAATTACATGCCAAAATAGGCAGTGCAGGCAAATATTTTAAAATGCAGAAAATCAAAAGAAACAGAGGTTAGTATGACCAGGAGCAGATTAAAAGTCAGCATGGGGGAACTAAATCTTGAAATGGGGCTTTAAGGATGGATAGGTGGGGTATGAGAGAGAGAAAATAGGAGGACTATTCATATTTTGGCTGTGCAGAAATCCTGACTTAGGATCCTTTAATGTGAAATTGAAGTCCAGTGGCAGCTTTAAGGCAACAGCATTTTAATATTAGTTTGTGAGCAAATTTGTTGCAATTGGAATCTCTTTACATGAGTAATTAATGCAAGAAGTAATTCTCATCTCCTCCTCCCAGGTGTATCTGCACAGCTCACCAGCACCTGGCACCGTCGGAATACATCTGTAGGGACACCATTTTGGATGGCTCCTGAGGTCAGATGGAGTTTTGAGGGGGACAATGTAATATTTGATCCTTTCTGATTTTTCATGCATACTCTATCTCCACTTGTGTTTTGGAATATTCTAGAAGAAAATGTCAGTTGTGTTGTTTTTATGTGAGATTTTTGCATGTGTGAGGAGGAACATGGGAGGTGCTCAGTAAATGGCCTGTGAATGAATATATAAATAAGTGAAGGATTGAATGAATGAGTGAATCAGATAAGGTAAAGAGAAACTACTTGCAGCCTTAATTTTTCATTAGATTTACTTTTAATTGCTTAGTGTGTATCTATGTTAATGATATTTAGGTTCTGTTTTTAAGCTTAATAGAAAAATTATGAAAACCCCTACCCTTTGTTTAAGATCACATTGAGGTCCATTAACCTATATAGCAGGTTCCCACATGAGTCCCTCAGCTTGGGGCCTATGTTCGGCTTCAATAGATTCTTTTCACCGTTGCCTTTGGGAAGTTGTAGATAAACCACTGAAATAGTTGAGGGAAGAAGTTTTCCAGGGTCACATTTTCTCCCCACAGTCCCTGTTAATGCCTTTAATCTTTTTAATTATGTTTATCAGTAAAGACACTTATGTTTGAAAACTGTCTCTGAAGCCTTTGGGAAAAGCTCTGCTATTTTTCTACAATTTTCTAGGGAGTGAAGGGAGGAGAATTAATTCAAATACAGTATTAATATTGCAAAACCTTTGAATTAAATTTGTTTGCAGATTAAATTGTGGTGTACTGTTTCTATTTTAATATGAATTCAATTATTACTTGCAAAAAAAAGTTAAAATGCAAACATAATATAAACTGTGGAGAAAGGATTAATTATCTTAAGAAACTTTAAAAAACTCCGATGGATTCAAAACTTTTTAACAGGGAGTTAAACAGAATAAAAATAGAAAGCATGGTCATGTAAGCAAAAAGAAAATTGAGTTAGAGAAGCTCAAATAAGAGTTTCTTCACCGTTTGTTCCGATATATTACTAGTATTTTAAAAGCTTATGAAAAAGTCAAGAAATGAGAAATTAATAAAATATAGCTATAATATTAAACATTGCATCTTATTTGCATATATTAATAATTAATATAAGAAATACTGTTATAAAGGCAAGGAAAACAGGATTGAAACAAAAATACAACCCACCAACTGGGAAAAAATATTTGTAAATCATATATCCAACAAAGGGTTAATCTCCATAATATATAAAGAACTCACACAACTCAACAACAAAAAATCAAACAACTTCATCAAAATATGGACAGGAGATATGAACAGACATTTCTCCAAAGAAGATATACAGATGGCCAATAGGCACATGAAAAGATGCTCATCATCACCGATCATCAGGGGAATGCAAATCAAAACTACACTAAGGTATCACCTTACACCCATTAGAATGGCTAAAATAACTAAGACAAAAACTAACAAACATTGGAGAAGTTGCGGAGAAAAAGGAACCCTTATACACTGCTAGTGGGAATGCAAACTGGTGCAGCCACTATGGAAAACAGTATAGAGATTTCTCAAAAAATTGAAAATAGAAATACCATATGACCCAGCTATCCCACTACTGGGTATCTATCCAAAGAACTTGAAATTAGCAATTCAAAGAGACCCATGCACCCCTATGTTTATTGTGGCATTATTTACAACAGCCAAGACATGGAAGCAACCTAAGTGCCCATCTACTGATGACTGGATAAAGCAGATATGGTGTGTATCACACACACACACACACACACACACACACACACACACACACACACAATGGAATACTACTCAGCCATGACAAAGGGTAAAATCATCCTATTCACAATAACATGGATGGACCTTGAGAGTTATTATGTTAAGTGAAATAAGCCAGATAGAAAAAGACAATCTCTGTATGACTCCACTCGTATGTGAAAGATAAATAAACACACAGACAAAGAGAACAGATCAGTGGTTACCAGAGGGGAAGGGGGTTCAGGGGTAGGCACAAGGGGTAAACTGGTGCACCTATAATATGACTGACATTATAATGTACAACTGAAATTTCACTGAAATTTTAATTTCATTATAATGTACAACTGAAATAAGTTGTAAACTATTATAACCTCAATAAAAAAGTTAAAAAAAACTGTTATAATATTTATATTATATAATTAATATCAAATAATTAATAGTCTAGCTTTTTATTTTTCATATGTTAATTTATGGTCAAAAAGCCATTCTTATATGTTTAAGTTTGCTAGTTAGTAAAAACAATTTTGATTAGTGGATCTTGGGACCACTCTAATCTACGAATAAAAGGAAGTATTTTGATCTAAAATTTAATTACCAGAGTATTAAATGAGTTAATAATTAAAATTGACACTTCTTAATATGCAGTTACTAGACAGTCATTTTACTAAGTCATTATTTATTATTAATAAACCTACTGTAGCACAAACAGAACTTGAAAGTGCTTTCCTGTGTTGCAAACCAATGGATATTAAATAAAAGAGAAAGATTCACTGCGGTCTTTTCAAGTTGTGTAAATATGCGTTCAAGATTTTGTATGTATTGTATTAATTTCTGTCATAAGCAACTTCCAATTTGTGAATCATTGGCAATATTTCAATAAATTCTCGTTAATCTTGAACTGTTGAAGAATGTGTTTTGAATAACCAGCTGTCTAGTTAATGAAGACATCCCTTATATACCAAATCTATTTATTAATGGCAAATTTCTAGGAATTAGAAAGCAATAAGGTAAATAAATTTAATATATTCTCCATAATCAATAGCATGGAATTATTTTAGTGTTTTTGGGGCCTCAGAGGCAGCTTGTTCAAATCAATTATCAGTTGAAAAGTGAGATTCTTGACTTGATATTTTTTAATTAAATTTTAGATCAAGGATGGGTGTTTGCAGGTTACGTAAAGCTATCCTTCCCAAACTGAAGTATGTGTGAGTCAGGACGAAGGGGACAAGGGAAAGAGTGACCGTGGTAGGTGACTGTATAGCTTTTTGTTCAAGCCGTGACACTCTGGAGAGTGGAAGAGGATGGTATTTATCATGATTCTAAGAAAGCAAACCAAACACGGCTCAGGCACACTGGGGCATAAATTCACCCGAGCCTATGGGGAGACATTCCCTGACCCACATGTGTGAAGCCATAAAATAATGAATTATCCTGAAGCAACAATTTTACTAGGAAAAAAAGCCTAGTGGCGCAAAACCCATTATTTTTATAAGAGGCAGACAAAAATATATTACACAACAGAATGGAAAATTCATATGAATGTATTTTTTATTTGTAACAGCTTTATTGAGATATAATTCACATACCATATAATTCACTCATTTAACATGTACAATTCAATGATTTTCAGTGTGTATTCACAGGGCTGTGCAACCATCATCACAATCTAATTTCAGAACATTTTTATTCCCCTGAAAAGAAACCCCATACTCAGTATCAGTCACTCCCCATCTCCTCTCAAACGCCTAATCTGCTTTCTGTCTATGTATTTGCCTGTTGTGGACGTTTCATATTAACGGTATCATGCATCATGTTGCCTCTGTGTCTGATTTCTTTCACTTAGTGTTCATCCATATCATAGTATATATCAATACTTCCCTCCTTTTGATGACTGAATAATGTTCCATTGTACATATATGCCACTTTTTTTTGATCTGTCATCACTCTGTGGACATTTGGATTGTTTCTACTTTTTGGTGATTATGATAATACTGCTATGAATATTGGTCACATGAATTTTTTTTTTTGATGAGGAAGATTCTCTCTGAGGTAACATCTGTGCCAGTCTTCCTCTATTTTGTATGTGGGTTGCTGCCACAGCATGGCTTGATGAGTGCTGTAGGTCTGTGCCTGGCATCTGAACCCATGAACCCAGGCTGCTGAAGTGGAGTGCACCAGACTTAACCACTACGCCATGGAGCTGGCCCCGGGTCACATGAATTTTTGATATAAAGCTTGGGATTCTTTGCTTGTTCTGGTATTTTGGGCTATCTCTCTGGGTTCAGCAGTTCACTGTCCCATGATATTAAAAATACTGTGGTAGGGGGTGCAGCCCTGTTGGCCTAGTGGTTAAGTTTGGTGCACTCTACTTTGGTGGCCCAGGTTTGGTTCCTGGGTGCAGATCTACACCACTGGTTGGTGGCCATGCTGTGGTGGAGGCCAGCATGCAAACTAGAGGACGGTTTGCAACAGATGTTAGCTCAGAGCGAATCTCCTTAAGTAAGAAAAAAAAAAACTTTGGTAGGAAAAGTTGAGAAGCACTGTATAAGATGATATCCCTGTCGTGATACAGACTCTAAGTTGGGAAAATATATTCTCTCTCTTTCCATATATATATTTTA
Source organism: Equus przewalskii (assembly GCF_037783145.1). Lineage (NCBI taxonomy): Eukaryota > Metazoa > Chordata > Mammalia > Perissodactyla > Equidae > Equus > Equus przewalskii. The sequence continues at coordinate 9,600,032 of NC_091860.1, read as the reverse complement.
TATATATATATATATATAAATTATTTATATATATGTAAATTATTATATATAAATTATATATGTGTGTATATCTGTACACTTACACATTGTTCTAAACATTTTGCTACATGCTTTTTAAAGTCACAAACTTCACCTCGTTTTCTTCGTTTTCTACAAGGTGATTGCGTGTGAACAGCAACTGGATACCGCTTATGACGCCAGATGCGACACGTGGTCCCTGGGGATCACAGCCATCGAGCTAGGGGATGGAGACCCTCCTCTAGCCGACCTGCACCCCATGAGAGCACTCTTCAAAATACCAAGGTCAGAGGACTCTAGCGCTGGGTCCAGTGTCTGCAGCTCGGCTTTCTTCCTCCAGCCACCGTATGCTCCTCATGCTCGTCATGGAAATACTCAGATATACTTCAGCAAGTTGGGAGCAGAGTGGCCTGGAATATCATTCTGCTTCATGCAAGACACTGGATTTCTTCAGGGGTTCCATTTCCCTGGTTTAACGGAAAGAGCTTCCTATTGATACTCGGTGTGCCTTTTTTTCTTTTGCAAGGATTTCATCTCAGAAACCAGGACTTCCTCTCACTCTGTATCCACTCCCAAATTAGTCAGTGAGGCATCTTGGTCCACGGTCAATGCAGCAGCGATTTGCCTTGCTTCACCCTATCAATCTAGTAGTTTTTTTACTACTTGCTAAGACTTTTTGTTTTAGCACTTTAAAATAATATTGAGAAAAATATAAATAAAATTTATTGATAAAATAATAATGATTTAAAACATGTTAGTTTTGAATATATTAATATAAAACAGTAAACTCAGAAGAATAGTTTCTTTGGAGCTATGAAAACACTTTCCTTTCTATGTGGACCCCTCCCCTTCAGTGGGTGTATCAACAGACTGTCCCCTGCTTATCCTGTTACTAATTAAGCACTGTTTTATATAGGTTAGTTCCTAGGTATTTCAGAAAATGGATGTGAAAATACTGCCTATTTTTATTATAGATGTGTTATCTTTTGAAGACTTTCTTAAGGATTTTGCCTGGTACCTTAATTCTGATGGAATGCACACACAGAGCCTGTGGTGACAGACCCAGGGCAGAGTGGTAGGGTAATATGTTATAGTTTGTTACAAATTTTGTGTCCAAATGCCTACAGAGTATAGAATCATGTGTACAAAGCCCTGGGGGGTAGTGTTCTAGTCCTAAAAAATTAATGTCAGTGTGTTGTGTTCATTTCCAAATGAATCCATTTGGAATATTTGGCACGTAATTAAATTAGTATAAGACCAAAGCATTTGAATTTGTTTTTAATTTTACCCTTGAATTTCCTCTCCTTTCTATGTGTTCCGAATTATAATACCTTAGATATATATCATCCTTTATACATATATCAATGTCAGTGTATCTCCCAGGTCTTACTGATTGTAAAATATACTGCTTATTTGGTCACTGGGGGAATAAGATTACAAAAAACCATGGAAAACCTGTTCTATCCCAAGTCTAAGACATTCCATTAACTTTAAAGGAAACCAGAAAAACAATCTGTATTTCCTAAGTCCTGCTGTCGTTCAGTCTGTGAGATGAGGCGCTGTATGAGCCATTTTAATTATGGTTTAAACTGCCATAGTTAGCACAATGTTGTTAAACTTGGTCTTGACACCACATGGAGGAGGGATGGCCCTGTGGGTGCATATTGTACCTATGAGCAACGTACTTCTGGAAACTGCATCGTCTTAGTTATTTCTTATTCCTTCTACCACCACTCTCTCTCGAAAATGAAATTCTAAGAATACTCACTGTAGAAATAACTAGAAAAAAGGGATCTGAAAAGCCACCCAGTTCTGAGTCTTCTAAAAGTCATCGAAACTTTGTTATACTCAAAGCAAACCAATAAATCTCTTGCAAAGGAAATTTTCAGGAGGACGAGAAACAAAGCAAGATTGTTGGAGAAAAGAATTATTTCTTTTAATGTGCAAATCAGCATTCTTCCACCAGTCCTAAGGATTGTAAAATGAGCTTTAGGCGGGATCCAGGGTAGATGAGGAGCTGCGCTTCTCCTTAATGAGCCGGTGCAAACTGTACATTAATTTCATTACGAGCTATTTAAGGAGTAATGCAGAACTGAAGACAAAGTATTTCCATTCCACTAATGCAAACGAAGAGCTGTTACAATTAACATAAAGCAGTACTTCAGCAAATCCAGCTATCACGGTTGATCAATGTGGCTTGATTGCCGAGTTAGATCAGCCTCATTTTCAAGCGATGTTCCTTTGTATTCATGAACATGCCAAAAACGAAAAGATTTGTTCAGCTTCAAATGAAAGGAATTAATAACAAAATCTTTTAAGTGGCATTCAGAGCTTTATAGCTAATCATATCTTCCAGTTCCTTCCTTCTGTACCCTTGTTTCTGGCCATGTATCCAGTGACAACAGAACAACTCACAAAGGCGTTCTCCTGTGCCCCTCTCCGCTGCAGGTCCTTCGTGTTCTGAATAACTCTCCTCCCAGGTCACTTCTGTGTACCCTGGATAGTCCTCAGAGCCTTCTGCAGGACTCAAAGGGGAAAACTTTTTCCAGTATTCATTTTTTCTATTCTGCTAAATATTGATGTTTTCCTCTAGGGCTCTCAAATAAAAGCAAGAAGATTCTTTCAAAGAAAAAAATCATCAGTTAGAAAAATTGGGTCATATATTAATACGTTCAGAGAAACAAGGAACCTGTCATTTTGTATGAAGAATGACTAATAACTAATTATCTGTCTTTGTTGGAAAATGATGGTAATGCTTGATTATACCTGGCGGGATGTATGGTGCAGTAATGCATTAGTCTGTCCAGCTGTGTGTCTAGTTTTGCACTGACTGACCCATGTGCACAATCCAACCTTGATTTTTATTTTTCTAGGAATCCACCCCCAAAACTAAGGAAGCCTGAGATGTGGTCACCAGAATTCAATGACTTTATTAGCAAGTGAGTAACAATAGAGTCTTAAAAAAAATCAGAGACACCATCCTGCTGCAACTTTATGTAATAGTTGCTCTGTACTTCTGAAACTCCTCCTTATTTCTGCTTATCTATTAAATGATCCCAGAGGTTTCCATTATTTTCTTCAAAACAAGCGTTTGCAATGTCTTCTGAGTGTTCAGTGAATGCATCTTTGCTCCAGTGATGATCTTGGGTCATATTTTTTCACTTATCCATAGCTCTGCTTCTGAGGACACTTCGTTGTCCGTGAACACTTTCTTCTGTCCACCTGCCTTAGGCAGCCGTGGCCTCAGCATCTCCCACCTGCTCACCCACCATCTAGTTAGTCAGTTTAACCCTTCATTTATCTTCGTCACTAATTCTCATCACAATCAGGGAATTTTTCTTGCAACCGGTGAATCAGATACTTCTATCAATAAAATGCTTATACATTTGAAATTCAGTGAACATGTTAAATTTGACAAATATTTAGCCCAAGGGCAGTATCTCCACACAGTTGACTAGAAGACATGAGTCAGCCGTTTCTAAATATCTGTTCCACAAACCGTTTTCACAATCTTTATTATGTCTTCACCTTAAAAAAATAAGGTAAATGCTGACCCCAGGGTGTATGTGGAGGGAGGAGACATTAAGATTTGGTCTGTCAGACACCACTCAGAAGATGTAGAAAGGGCAAAAAAAAGTAGAGGAACCAGTCATACTCATAAATACTGCTATTACTGTTTTCCTGCCAAGAATATCTGCTTATTCCTATCTAAGACAAGAGGCTTAGATTTAAAGGTTGTGAAAACCCAAGAAGGATTGATAATATTTTTTTTCAGATTTCATTTAATTAGTCATTATTGACTATGCACTAGGCACTACAGAATATTTAAAAACTGCAATTGAATTTCTCAAATCTCTTAGGAGAATCGCTGGTAACTTTGAAGGGCTCCCCACGATTCCTCATGTGTCCCAGTCCGCACATCCCTCCACGAAGATCCTCTGGAACTTGGTCGCTCTGACATGTTCTACACAGTGTCACCTCTGAGTAACGTTTTCTGATTTCAGGCAGTTCTTATTCTGTCCTGTGTGCTGTCATCGTGTTTAGCTCCTCTTCCTCTAGTAACACTGTCACTTTTATTTAGTGACCTGTTTAGATTTCTTTCGCCCCAACTAGACACTATCTAATTCTGGGGCACTGAGTGTGCCTTCCTCGTCACTGTGACTCCAGTGTGGGGCAGAGTGCCTGGTATATATCAGCTATTTGATAAAGTTTTACTTGAATAAAATATTTTCCTATGTGACTATACTCAAAACATTGATACAAGTGCTACAGATATCATAAATTGACAGTCTGTTAAGCTAAAAAGCTAAGAGCACTTGTTTTTATCTTCAGACAACGTCATTACAATATTATGATTTATAAGAAATATATATTTGGTCTTTGTCCACAGAAACTTCGCACAGTTCCTCAAACCTTTAGAATTTTTAAGTGTTAAGAGTGATACAGGGGTCTTTTGTTATGTTAATAAGGTGACTTTTGGAGGATGGGGCTGGTTGCCATGGAAGCCAACCATGTGATTAGAGGGTTGGAACTTTCAGCCCCACCCCCTGACCTCCAGGGGAGGGGAGAGGGGCTGGAGGTTGAAACAACTGCCACTGGCCAATGATTTAATCAAACATGACTGTGTAATGAAGCCTCCATAAAAACCCAAAAGGAGGGGCTTCAGAGAACCTCTGGGTGAACACATGGAGGTGCTGGGAGAGTCGTGTGCCTGGAGAGGGCATGGAAGCTCTCCACCTTTCCCCATACCTTGTTCTATGCATCTCTTCCATCTGACTGTTCCGGAGTTATATCCTTTTATAGTAGACCATTAATCTAATAAGTAAAATGTTTCTCTGAGTCGGTGAGCCACCCTAGCAAATTAATCACATCTGAAGAAGGGTTCCTAGGAACCTCTGATTTATAGCCAGTTGGTTAGAAGTACTGGTAACAACCTCGACTTGGCGACTGGTGTCTGAAGTCCAAGGAGGAGGGTGTTGGAACCTCTCATCTGTAGCTGGCTGGTCAGAAGCACAGGTAACGACCAGGGCTTGCAACTGGCACCTGAAGTTGTGGAGGTTGGGGTGGCAGTCTTCTAGGAGTGAACCTTTGACCTGTGGAATCTGATGCTGTCTCCAGGAAGATAGTGTCAGGATTGAGTTGAATCGTAGGACACCCAGCTGGTGTCTGGAGCATTGCTTCTTGGAGGTGTGGGGAAACCACCCCCTCCACATTGAAATTGGGTGCTCAGAACCAATGTAGTTATCCTTATTCCTTAGCATATGTTAGCATCCCTACGAAATATCTTTTTGGTTAAGCCCAATGAAATAAATTGCCAAATTATCATGCAAGGAGGATTAACAATACGGATTAGCAATGGCACTGCTCAAGTCAAGGCATATGTTTCTTCTTCTTTCTTTCTTTTCCTGTATCCCCAAATGACAGCCCAACTCTGACCAATTTTCTCATAATCATAGATCCTCAGAATCTCATGGTTGGAAGGGTATTGGAAAGTTATATAGCCCAAACTCATATCTAGAGCATAAATCCTTCTCAAACATGTGCACAGAGTGGCCATCCAGTCAGTAAATACTCCTAATAGAGATAATCATACTTCCAAATGCAGCCTAGTCCATCTTTGATAAGCCTCATTGTTGCAAAGTTCCTCCTTACACTGACCTGAAATCTGTTTCTTAATTCCACGAATCGATCCTAGGTTTTTTGTCTCTTCTAACCACTGAAAACTAGTCAAATCTGTCTTCCAAAGATTTGAAGACAGCTGTCACGGCTGATGAAACATCCTAAGTTTGTTGTAATGATCCAACTGTGATGCTGTTGCAGGTGTTCTCACTGGCCTTCTCCTTTCTCCTGACTGCTCTGGTTGAACCTATCAAGAAGTGTGCTGTGCATTAGTACGTGGACCGTATGACCTCAGAAAGCATCTACTGACTTGGAATTTAAACATCCTCAGCACATAGCCTTCTCAAATGGGTTAGCAGATTTATCACATAGGAAGAAACAGATCAATTGAGAAGCCTTTAAAAGCGTTAGTGAAGGGAAACTGAAAAGTTTGTTTTAATTTTAGATAAGCATTAAAACTGTAATGACTTCCTTGTTATCTTTAGCTCCTGACTTGTAAAGGAGACTGCAGCGGAGACAGAATTTAATTATCACTGTGCAATATGCTTGCTGGGACGCTGGGAAGTAGTATTTAGTTGGATGTTGGGATCTGCACAGCATAATCACTGACAGATGTATGCATGTTCACAGTTATTTCATTACATTGCAGTTTAACAATTTTTGAGAGATGATTCTTGGGCTGAGCATTTGTGAGGAGCATCACTCTCTTGTATTAGTGTAGTTTTGGGGAATATGAGTAATAATTTCAAAACTCTAACTTATCTAATAATGACATGTTCTTTTTCGCCAGTGCAGGTGCTTGACTAAAGATTATGAAAAGCGTCCAACAGTGTCAGATCTCTTACAGCATAACTTCATTACTCAAATCGAGGGCAAAGATGTGATGTTGCAGAAACAGCTCATGGAATTCATTGGCATGCATCAGTGCACGGGAGGCACAGAAAAGGCCAGGTAATCAAATCATATCTTGATTCCGGAAGTGCAAAGATCGTCTGCAGTCGGTGAACAATTATAATGCAATAGTTGTTAAGGTGAGAAAAGAACTCATTTAAATTCCCTGGTTGTAGGTTGGAGATAAGGGGGTATTTGCATGAAAAGTGAATGTCACATGTTGAGTTGCATCCTGATATTGGTAAAACTACTGGCAGCATTTTTAAAACAACTTCATCAGAACAAAGAATGTGAACTTCAATAGATGATGAGTATTGGTGTATATTTTCTTGTATTTTCTACTCTTCTGTAAAGTAAGATAAAGATATCTTACTTAAAGGTAAGGATTTGAGATTTTAAAAGGAGCATAAAACTTGAAAGACTTTTGACACTGTTATTTGTTGGTATCGTTTTCCCTGGTTGAATTATATTCAAAAGTCATTTGTAATATCTTTATTCATACTTTGTGTTTGGATTTTTAATAATCTACTATGCATAGTTTTTACAATATTTAACGTGTTTTTACTAATTATAGATAGTATATGTGTTTATTTTAGGAAATTGAGAAGATACCAAGAAGTGTACAACATAAAATCAATCAAGTATAACATTTTAATCTGTAAACTTCCAGGACCTTATGAATGGATATATATTTTAAAACAAAATTGGAATAATATTTAGATGTGTTCTGGGGCCTGCCTTCTTTTACTGAATAGTGAATATCCTTGTCATTAAATATCCTTCTACCACAAATTTTTAAATTGCTGTACAACTATTCATGGATTGATTTAAATAATCTCCTATTGTTAGACTTCAGATTGTTGTTACTATTTGTTTTTACTTTAATAAGTAACGCTATAATAGACGGACTTGTACACGAATCTCTTATTGCTTCAAGATAAATTTGAATAGATGGTACTATTAAGTCAAAGAGTAGCCTTTTGTGATTTAAATTTATTCTGGAGAATTCTATTAGTTTCATCTCAGAAGCATATGACTATTCAGGGAGTTAGGAAAGTGAGTAGAAAATAGGTGATGACTTAAAAGCCAGTTATATTTGAATTCCTCTTGCAGGTTTACATGTTAATTCCTATTTGTTTAATGCCTACTGTGTGCCAGACAGTCTATTAGGACTTTATTTATATCACCTCTGTGATTTGCAACAACCCTGAGGGAGATGTTTTATGATACCTCATTTGCACAGCTGAGAAGAACTGAGGTTTGCAGACGCTGATTAACCTGCACAAGCAATGAATGATTTAGCGGGGATTCACATCCTGATCCCAAAGCCCAAGTTTATTCACGAGTAAATGGGCTAACAATTGTGGACCATCTCAGCAGATAATAGTCCTCGCCTGTATGAGATTACAGCCTTGCTAGAGAGACAGAACTAACGTACCTGGAGTGAGGAAAAATTAAAGTTGTGAGTAGAATAAATTGCCAGAATAAAGGAAGCAGGCTTGTAGTTTATAGTGAAGAGGTGGTCATGAACTCATCCAGCCCATCGTTTTATCTTTGTGTGAATGCAGTTCCATATTCCCAAAGCAGCCCACTCATCCCAAAGCAAATAGACAAACCACAAGCAAACAAACAAATAGAAATTGAGGTGTGCTGACATTGTGTAGGGTGTTGAATGTCAAGAACTATGAAGAATCTGAGATTTTACCTTACTTGTAAGCTAATAACTTGACCTACTAGTTTCGTGAGTGCTGGCAGAAGACACAAGACGCCTGGAACAGAGACAAAGGACTTTATCACTCACAGCTAAGACAGCAACATAAATTTTATGTTCCTGTTGGTTGTTCTTGCTTCACAAGTCATAGGGGTGATGTGGAATGGCATAGGTAGATGCTCTATACACAGTGAGCTTGGCTTACAGTTTGGGAACCCTGAACTTGGAAAACTCTAATCTTTTAAAGGAGCTGCTAGCAAACCTGCCCAAATTTTGCCCTGGAGCAGACATTATCTTTACTATCCTAGAAAGCAAACAAAACTTCCATCTGCCCTGGAGGGAGACACTCTCTTTAACTTCCAAGACTATTTGCTATGCAGACATCATTGGGATTAAATGTATTTTTCTGTTGGGGGCTGGCCCCGTGGCCGAGTGGTTAAGTTCGCACGCTCCTCTGCAGGTGGCCCAGTGTTTTGTTGGTTTGAATCCTGGGCGTGGACATGGCACTGCTCATCAGACCATGCTGAGGCAGCATACCACATACCACAGCTAGAAGGACCCACAACAAAGAATATACAACTATGTACCGGGGGGCTTTGGGGAGAAAAAGGAAAAAATAAAGTCTTTAAAAAAAGCATTTTAAAAAATATATTTTTCTGTTGTTAGTCCTGTCAAGTTGATTTTGACTCCTGAAGACCCTGTGTACAGCAAAGCGGAACCCTGCGTGATGTTTTTGCACCGTCCTCTCACCTTCCAGTGATATATCAAACAATACTCTGCTGCTATTCATAGGATTTTCATGCCCAATTTTTTTGGCAGTGGGTGGCCAGATCCTTCTTCCTAGTCTGTCTTAGTCTAGAAGCTTTGCTGAAACCTGTCCACCATGGGTGACCCTGCTGGTATTTGAAATACTGGTGGCATAGCTTTCAGCATCATAGCAACATGCAGCTACCACAGTATGACAACCGACAGATGGGTGGTGTGGTTCTCGGACCTGGAATCGAACACAGGCTATGGTGGTAAGCACAGCCAATCTTAACCATTAGACCACCAGAGTTGGCTTCTTGGAACAAGTGTAGCCTGGAACTAAAACTAATACAAGACATGCAGAAATGTGAGAGACCCATGGAGAATTGTGTCCTGACGTTCAAGCATCATAAGAATGGTTGAACTACACAGTATTTGGATTCTAAGCCTGGTGCTCTAAGTTCCAGTGATCAAAAAAATAATTATTGAAAATTACTATATATTGGGTGTTGTGTTAGGTTCAATACTTCTGTTTCTGAGTCACAAAATTTATTCTTGTTTATCCTGTTAAGAATTCAGAATACGCTTTCAATAAGAGAAGCTGTGTCTTATTCAATTATGGAAAATTTTCAGTTATTACTTTTAAAAATTGATCTTCTCTCATTCTTTTTGTCTTTTACTCCTAAGAGAAAAATGTTGGAATGTCCTAATTTACCTTATATGTCTTAAAATTTCTCTTGCCTGTTTGTTAGCCATTTATCAATCTCTGCTGCATTCTAGATGAATTCTTCAGAATTGTTTTCCAATTCACTAATTCTCTCTTGGATTAGGCCTAGTCTACAGTCATTCTATATACTGATTTTTCCTGCTGATATTTCTATCAACAGCTGTATTTTTCATTTCTAGGATTTCTCACTAGTTTTTTTTAACCATTTATTCTTTATTCATATCGGACTTTATGTGGCTATTCATATCTGGCTAATTTCTTGTTCTTTTTCATAAATATAATTCTTTTCTTTATCTCTTTGATAGTAAACAAACTATTTAACAATAATTTTTCGATTTGCATTTCAACAAGGGTGAATTGTCCTGATTATTGAGTTCATTTGTTTCCTTAATATTTAGTTTCCTTCTGAGGTTTAGGATTTTAGTTTGCTCTCTCACCTTGAATAGGAGGTTTGTTGTTTTGCTTTTTCTTTCTTTCTACATTCTTCTCTCCTATTTTGGAGGTTTTACCTTTGCCATAATCTGGCTTCGGGAGCCCTGTAGTCCAAAACCTTTCTGCCCACCATGACTTTGAGGACATTGTAGATCTAGCCACCAAGCCTGTAGGATGTAGACCCCAGGTGTCTGCTCTCTTCTGCCATCTCAGGCACCTGGCTCCATTAAAGGAAGAGGGTGTGGATTTTTTCAATCTTCTCTTCCAGGCAAGAGACACCCTCTCCCCCTGTTCACCTCCATTCTCTCCACCGAACCTGGGTCAGGGCCTTCACTGGGAATGAAGTGTTTTGGTTCCTTTACCCTCTAGGCTTTTTCTACCTGTTTCTAGTCCTGGACTTTAAGTCAGCCAGAATTTCTGCTCTCTTACCCAGTGTGTATCTGGTCTCTTAGGTCCACTGTAATGCTCATCTTGTTTTAGAGAATTTCTTCATCTTTTATATTCTATTTTAAAGTATTTTAAAAAATATTTTATCTTTCACATGTGTCTGTTTGGAGAGGGTGGGAGTGGAGCTGGAATCACTAACCCGCAGCACCTATTGGCCACAGATCTTAGTCCCAAATCACGGGAGGAGGAAGATTTTCCTGCTCTTAGCATTTTTATACTAGTCCCAAACATACTCAGGCAAAAGGAAGAGGCTCTAGGATGCTACTGGCAACACCTTGGACAAAAGTCCTCTTCTTCAAGATCATGCAAAATTATTCGATGTGTCATAGTGCCGAACACTGGGAAAATTGATTCAAAATCTCATCGTACTAAATCAACATAGCTAACTCGAAGCTCGCATTTTTTTTGTTCATGATATAAACCTTTGTAAATGGATTGATGTATTTGCTTGTAGGATAATTTTTTTTTAAATCACAATTCAGTTTTAAAGAAGAGTATCCTACCATAAATTAAATACAAGCTGAGTACTTTGTTTCCTGATGATGGGGAAGGGCTGGTGTTGGAAGGTACTGTGGAATGGATGCAAGAGCTTTCTGTTTTAAGTCAAGGCCTGAATATAACAAGTCGCTCATAACTTACTCAACTATTCCAAAGAATCAAGATACACATGCATGCAGCAACTGCTTCTATGACATAGTCCTCAAACCATTTTCACATTTCATGCATTTTTCACAGGAATTAAAATTGACAGTGTTCGAGTGCAGACCAAATCAGTGAGAAATTTGAATTATAAAAATTTTTTTTTTTTTTAAAGATTGGTACCTGGACTAACAACTGTTGCCAATCTTTTTTTTTTCTGCTTTATCTCCCCAACCCGCCCCCCCATACATAGTTGTATATCTTAGTTGCAGGTCCTTCTAGTTGTGGGATGTGGGACGCCGCCTCAATGTGGCCTGACGAGCGGTACCATGTCCGCGCCCAGGATCTGAATCCTGGGCCGCCACAGCGGAGTGTGCGAACTTAACCACTCAGCCACGGAGCCGGCCCCTGAATTATAAAATATTTTAAATGAAAAATTTTTCTCTTGAATCCAATATTTCAAAATATTCACTTATCTGATTTAATGGGAATAGGCAAAAGTCATTTGTAATTGAAATTGCTATTCAGCATTCTTGGCTAAAAACAGTACAAGCCAACCTAAGATGAAAAGCCATTTAGTGAAAAATACTGGATGGCTCGGAGAATTGAGAGAAAGATGGAGAGCTAGGCTCAGGCATGAAGCAAGGAAGCAGGGCTCCTCGAATATCCTTCCTCAAGAACTGCCTGCTAAGAGGCCGCCACTGATACCCACCTCCACGCTGCAACATTTCCTACAGCAGCCCTCGTTTCTTGAATACCACAACAACCTCAGAATATTTGTAAACTGACCCTGAGCTTTGTGTCACCCCCTCAGCATTCTAAGTTCCATACAGGACCATCTGGTCCCCAGGCTGAGGTCACAGGCTCGTGCTGTAGATGAAAAGATGCCATGAGAAACACTTGGTCCTCTGTCATCTCCAATTTCAACGTGAGAGTCAGAGGCCTTCCTTGGAACCATCTTGGAATTTCCCCTAACAGAGGAAGGGTATTTTGAGCTCTGAAGCAATGAATACCATTATGTGGAATATGCAAACAGATTCTTAAAATTTTTTCTTTTATATATCTTGAACATTTACCTAAAAATATTATTTAAGCTATGATTTGCATTCCTTGTAAATAAAGGAAAAACCTAGCCCAGTGTCAACTTGAATCATAACAAATTCCAAAGTAAAATTTCTTTTTGTTAGGGCTGGCCTGGTGGTGTAGTGGTTAGGTTCATTTGCTCTGCTTTGGTGGCCCAAGGTTCTCAGGTTCAGGTCCTGGGAGTGGATCTATACACCACTCATCAATCCATGCTGTGGCAGTGTCCCACATACAAAATAGAGGAAGATTGGCACAGAGGTGAGCTTGGGGACAATCTTCCTCAAGCAAAAAGAGGAAGACTGGCAACAGATGTTAGCTCAGGGCCAATCTTCCTCACCAAAAAAAAAAAAAAAAAAAAAAAAATTTCTTTTTGTGGTAGTTATATTATTAACATGTTATCTTTTAAAATTTCATTTGTTTTATATGCAAAGTAAAATAACTTTCATATTTTACTTGATACCCTTGATATGCTAGGAGTCATTAACTTTGGTATGTATAAATTGTGTTTTGCATATAGTTTTATAGAAGCAAAAGGAATAATTAAAAGAATTTAGGAACTCAAACTTAGTTTTTCCTTAGGTCAAAATACTGGCTGTATTTGTGGTGCTGTTTCAATCATCCGACTTGTCCTAGTATATATGGTTTTCAAACTAGGCTATAAGGCACCTTTGGGACATATCTAAAAGGATTAACAAATGACAGACAAACTAAAAGATTGTCCAGCCATTCAGTACTAAAAGTGCCTGGTTTAAACTGTCAATTCTTTATTTACGTGAGAGACTTTATGTAATGTAAATTCACTTGAATGGGATTTTGATTTTACCAAAAAAATGAAAGGATAAAGCAGGAAAGTCAATAGGAAGTAATAATAGAGTCCTTTCAGTGTGATAGAATGCATGACTCCATTTTACTTTCTATTTTCCAGGAGAGATAATTTTTCTCTGATGACTGTGACTGTGTCATGGTGAGAATTATTCACCCTTTGGAACATTTACTTCTTTCTCTTAAGAAGTGGGACTTCTAAAATGCTACCTTGGCTGCTTTTATAATAACCATCCTTTTGATTCCTGTCTCTACGTGAATGTTTCAAAGGCATTTCAAAGTCGACATGTCCAAAATTGAACTTAGGCTGTCTCACCTAAAATTAGTTCTTTGTTCTCTTTGTTATTTGTCACCACCACTCATCCCATTGTGCCAGCCAGAAATCTAGGGGTTATCTTGATGTATTATTCTCTCCTACTTTCCATTTTTTTGTTTTTCTGGGTTTTTTTGAGGATTGGCCCCGAGCTAACATCTGTGCCCATCTTCCTGTATTTTATATGTGGGACACCTGCCACAGCATGGCTTGATGAGCTGTGTATAGGTCTACACCTAGGATCTGAACCAGTGAACCCTGGGCTGCCGAAGCGGAGTGCACAAACTCAACCTCTACACCACCAGGCCAGCCCCCCACTTTCTGTTTTTAATCCCTAGCAAGACTGAATTTCTTATGCCCCCACTCAACCTAGTACCAATTGTCATGTAATCTTTGTTACCATAGAAATCATGGGTTGAGACAACATCCTTGTTGTCTCAATATTTATTGAGGCCGTTGTGTGAAGCTGTGGGTAAGGTGCTGTACGGGGCTCTGACAGCTGAAGCAGCTATAGAGTCTGTACTCCGGGGGTTTACTTTTTAGTAAAAGGGATAAGACAAGCATGTAAATAACCATTATGCAAAGTAAGAAATTTCAGTCTCATAAAAGGAATATGAGTAATGTCCTGTGAGAGTTCAGAAGAAACAGAGAGAGTATTTCCACTAGCAAGGAGAGGAGGGCTTATCCGGGAGGCCGGCCTTTGAATCAGCACTGTAAGGGGTAAACAGGACTCAATCAGGTGAAAACAGTTACCACTAGACGAGCATTATTGTTGGAAAGAACAGCCTGAGCAAAATCGTGAAAGCAAGGAGATATGCTCACAGAAAGGCAAGCACTTAATCAAAGTTGTAAGGGGAAAACTCAGAAATAGGATAGGAGAGATACAGAGTTGGGACCAGAGAGAGCATTGAAAGTCAGGCTAACAGGTAGGACCTATGTTCTTGACAGCCCACCATTGGAAGTATCCTTAAGCCACCCGTGTCCTACTGTCCACCATCCCTTCATGGGTTCTAAAAGGTAAACTGGATACACCAAGGCAGACAACAGCAATAATTTTGGATGCATTTTGCTTGTACCCAATATTTCTTCCTAACTTTAAACTATTGTATTTTTTTGACAATACAGTATTTATGGATTGGTGGGGGACATTGGTCTCCATCATTTTTAATTATCAAGGCAGTTGGTGGCTAGTGTTTAGAGATTTTGAGATGAGGAATCTATTGATATATATTTATTTCTATGTTTTTGTGGGATGTTTTCATTGTTTGGCGTGTGTGTGCATGCATGTGTGTATGCATGCTTATGTTCTAAGAAAATTTTATTTTGACAAATTCCAATCTTATCTTGGCCAAAATAACGGGTATGGGAATTGTCCATGTGAAATCTAGGAGAAAAGATCTCATCAAGGCACGAACTGGTAGCAGTGTGTGTCCAAGGCAGAGAACTCAGCAAGGGCCAGATGAAGCTGGGAGAATGTAGTAATGGTTCATCTAGGACCAGGAAATTTAGAAAAAAAAAGATGGCGTATACTCCACCTGAAATACTTCCTTATGCCTATCTTCACTACTTCCGCTTCTGGAAAAGCTCCCCAATGAGAGCTTAATGGCTTTCAAACATGGTCTCTTGTATTGGAGGAATTTTATAAGGAATAAGTGATTGAATAAGCACTCCCTGGAGAAGACAATTATGAGTATCCAGCGCTCCTAAGTAACAATAAATAAATGAGTTCTAATAAACAGGAAGAGGCAGTTGTTAAAATATACTCAGAAGCTGTAAATAATACCTAGGAGTCAGTTTCAACAATGTTTCAAAGTACAACAAAACGGAGTAAAGAACCATCATGTTCATACAATTGGCTGTTTGTTTTGACCCACGTAACTAGATGAAACTGAGACCAAGGAAGAAAAAGAAGACTTGTCCAGGGTCATGTCATGCCATGTCATGCAGAAGAGTTGGGGCCAGACTCATTTGTCCTAACACCTAGTTCAGTTCCTGTCTGTATTGTTCCGCCTTCTTTTTTCCTGCAAAGAATAATCATACAATCCTAGACTGTTATTGTTGGAAGGGAACTTTTCTTCTGGTTCCTTATTTTAGAGATCGGAAAAGAAAACTAAAGCCAGAGAAATGGAATCCTGACAATTCAATAGCGAGTTCATGGCCAGCCCTGGGCCATAACTCAGACACCATGATTTTTAGACCAGCGCTTTTCCTAGTTTCTGTATTCCTCACTAATAGTAGAAGTTAGCATTCACAAAACTGGTGATATGAAGAGTTCTTGCTGGACTTTTTCAGCTGCTTGGTATAATTTACTCATAATGGGCATTTAAACTTAAATTTTAACCAATTTCTTTGCAGTTGGAGTTTGCATCACTGAATAGTATATTCAAGGGTCAAGAAATCATTGCTCATGTTTCCCCAAAGACTTTTTTTTAATTAAGAGGATAGAGTGTGGAAACAGCTAGTTTAAATGGCAATCTAATTTATAGCATTCTTGAAATGTTTGGCATATAATTATTTAGGAACTAGATTTTAATGACTTCTTGACATGAGTTGATGATCAATATTGTGATCTTTTTATTTCTTTTGGAAAGAGTCCCTCATCTCTGTGATGAGTTTAAGGATTTACCTTTGTTACTAGTAACCAAGTTATCAGCAGAGGCCAACAAAACTGCATTAATTTTAAAAAGCCTTAGCCCCACTTTCTCTGGTAGTGCTACTTAAAGTTATACTGCACTCCTGGACTTTGTTTAGCATGTTCTTTTTCATTTAGGTCTAAAATGGCGAGTCCTCAGTGGCTCCAAGTATGTGTCCCTCATGACAGTAAGTGGCCTGCGATGACCGACTTGTCCATCTCTCCCCTGTAGCCACACTCTAGCCACCAGGCCACTTGCTGTGTGCTGAAGTGCATGCATTTTCATTCCTCCCCATTTTGCCTTATGCCTTGTTCTCTCCTTGAAATTTCCAATCTTCCTGCTCTCCTTGAAAACATACTTCAAAACCAATCTCCAAATGTCAGCACCTTTGAGAAACTTTTCCCAAAGTATATGCTTACATTTTCTTTCCTTTCTGGTCAAGCAGCACTTTGTTCATGTTGGAAAGTCACACAGACCTGGAATCAAGTCCTCGTCCTTCCGTGTACTCATCGTGCCTTGTACTAGTTTTGTGACTCTGGGCAAGTTGCTGAACCTCTCTTAGACCCGGTTAAACCTTGTTTATGAAATGGTAGCAGTAATGATAAAGTTGTGAGGATAACTGAGAATAACACCTGAAAAGCATGACGCACAGTGCCTAGAACAGTGTTAGCTATCACCATTACTCTGGGATAGTTACATACATCTGTATTTTGTGAATCTTAATCATCTTTACATCTCCAGGACTGAGTCCAGTACTTTGCCTGTATTAAGCGCTCAATAAATACGTATTATCTTGAGTTGGAGAGTGTGGGTTAAGATCTGAAATAGAAAGCTGTCGTCTGGCTTTATAAGTTCAATAGACACAGTTAATAGGACATTTAACTATTTATTACTTTCCTGAAGATAGTTGGAGAAGCAATTAACATGAAGGATTTTTCTTGAGAGAATGGTTTAAAAACTTTTTTTCTAGAGAAAACTTTTTTTTATAGATCCCCTTTTTAACAGTTCTCCTGCTGGGTTAGTGGCAGAAGCCAAAAGAAGACTTAGAAAAAAATGATAAAATTTACGTTAACATCTTATTTGTTCCTAAAACCATCCCTGTGAAGTTGCGTGGTGTGGATCACGGTCTTTCTTTTAGGGCAACACCATTGAGGCCCAGCGAGCTAGTGCAGAACTAGGACTGGCAGCTTGCATCTCTGTGCTGTGTCTAGAAATTTAGTTATTCATTCAGCAAGATAATCCAACTGACAGCCTGGGAGTGAATCCTACGTTTGAGAGGTGTTTTGCTAGTGGAGGTTTTGGATTGAATAGGTTTGGTCATTCCATTATCCCAGACCTCTTATAACCACCACACATGCTTAAACCATGCACCTTACCCCACCTGTGAATTTGGTCATATTTATTCTGCCATCTTCTTGCTTTTCGGTGGTGATTTTGTTTCATTTCTTTTCTGAATGCATCAAACTCAGTTTTTACCTCTTTCTATTGTCTTATCTCTTCTTTAAAGCTTTGCATAGTCTCTTGAAGATTTTTCTCTTTTAATGAGAGATCATATAAGAAATGTCTTTGAGGAGCAGAACTTTTCCCATGCTTCTTTCATGTGGAATATGTTCTTCATCTGCCTTATTTATTTATTTATTTTTTGCTTTTTCTCCCCAAATCGCCCTGGCACATAGTTGTATATTTTAGTTGTGGGTCCTTCTAGCTGTGGCATATGGGACGCTGCCTCAGCATGGCCTGATGAGTGGTGCCATGTCCGTGCCCAGGATCTGAACCGGTGAAACCCCGGGCTGCTGAAGTGGTGCGTGCAAACCGAGCCACTCGGCCATGGGGCTGGCCCTTGCCTTTTTTTTTTTTTTAACTCCTCCTCCTCCTCCTTTTTTCTTCTTTTGTTATAAGTATGTATGGTGGTGATTCTTTTCTCAAGTGGGACTGGGAACAGCTCTGTTCTAGCAAAAAAATAATGTGGGAAGGGTGGAAGGATGATATGAAAAGTCTTTAGTTTGGATTAGGTTGATTCTCTTGAACATCCTCTCACCAAAATCGGTATTTTCTTTGCCTTGGCACATCTTCCCTCAGTTTTGAATCTTTAAGAAGTCAGTGTACAGGGCCACTGGGTGGCCCAAGCCCAGGTTGCACGATTCATGTTGTATTCTCTGTGGCTCACAGCACACACTCATAGTGACAGTCTTTCTCTATCATGACATATCGGGCATGCCAACTGCTGCTGTCTCTCTTCCTCTCTTCACTCCATCTCCACTGGCCACTCCTTTGCTGGACAAGTAGGTGATAGGTCACTGTCCCATGGTCTTCTCCAGCTCTGTGTCCCTTGTTTTCCTGCATGTGAACTGGGTCTCATCTGGACCTTTTCCCACTTCCCCCATGGCCCAAAAGCAAATCTCATGGAATCAGCCTCTCAGGGTTGTGCACTTTCTTTTAGAAAAGTCTGTTTATTTACCGATTGAGGTCTAGGGAGTTATTTATTGCTTCTCAGCTTCCTTTCTCATTTTAACACAGATTTTACGGTATTTGACAGTTATGCCTTATAGATTGTAGATTGGAACTATGGCCACTTCTGTGTTTCATAAAAGAAACACATTTGTCTCTCCTTCCATTCTTTTGGTTGTTTAGTCAGTTTTAACGGAAGAGAACGATTACTCTGTGATCCTTAACTTGAAGTAACTCTCACTCAGCTTCTTGATAAAATAGGACAGGGTGTGGTGGATTACAGATGGTCACAATTTTTTGACACTTCTTGCATCAAAAGTTGATCTATGTTGCCTACCCTTGAGCCCAGGCTTTTTCTGTGACTTACTCGGTTAATAGAAGATAGTGGAAGTAATGGTATGATGTTTTTGAGCCCAGGCCTTAAAAAACTGGCAGTGTCCGCTTCATGTCTCTTGGAACACTCTCTCTGAGAGCCCCGAACTGCTGTGAAAGAAGTGTGACTAACTGCAAGACCACCAATCTGGAGAGGCCACATGTGGGTGCTCAGAACAACAGTCCTAGTTGAGTCCAGTCGGCCAGCCATCCCCACAAAGTGCCAACTTTATAAGTAAAGCTGTCTTGGCCCCTCCAGACCAGCCTGTCCACCAGCCGAATCCCACTGAGTGATCTTAGTTGACACCACATGGAGCAGAAAAATTGCCAACCTGTGAGTTCTGCCTGAATTCCTGACCCAGAAAATCTTGAACTATAGTAAAATGGTTGTTTTAAGCTGAAAAGGTTTGGGATAATTTGTTACCCAGCAATGAATAACCAGAACAAGAAGATACGAGTCTTATTGAAATTATAAGTATTCATAGTATTGATGTGGCTTCAATCCCTTAGGTGGCTTACGTGACAAGAGTCCCAGCTTGAGTCCAAGAGAGATTTAGACATAGCTGGGCAACCAGCGAGGCGAGTCTCTTCACACAGGTATAGGGCACTGAGGGGCCTCCCGGAAAGAATAGAAACTGTGCCCACTTCAGGGAGCCAGGCGTTTCTAGTGGGTAGTGAGTTGGCCCAGCAGGAGTCTTTTTGCTGAGAGATGTGTAGTCATCTGGGAGATGACTGATACTAAAGGAAAAAACACAAGTTTGACTCAGTAACAAAGCCCCAGTGGTTGGGGCGAGTCGGAGCTCCGAGTACAAGAATTGCTGTTAGTTAAAACCATCCCAAGCTCAACCCAACCAACTGGGTACGCAGCTGCATCCTGAGGAAGACTGAGGTTATACATGAGAACTGAAGGAGCTGCTTCACTCAACCTATAAATGGGGTCCAAGCAACAGTATTTGCCCAGTCTCAATCAGCATGCAACACAAAGGGGAAAGATCTATCGTTTCTACTTCCCAAAGGACTCCTGGGTGAATGGAGCAGCAGAAAGCAGTGGCCATGCTGGTGGGCTGAGGATCCAGCCCAGCAGTAATGTATCCACCCAGAGGATCATCAGTAGAGGGTAAAATACCTGGCAGAACAAATGGAGACACTGCTTTGCCTTTTGAGCGGTGTGCAGTCTGGCCAGTAGGGACTCCATATGCTGAGGAGCAGCAAGAGTCCCAGAGTGACCAACACGGTGCCAGCCACCATGTGCCCAGCAAAGGGAAGGAAATCAGTACCCAGCCAAGCAAGAGCTGAGTCACGGTGGTGTCTAGCTGAAGCAGACTTGTCCACAAGCACTTTTGAGACATACTTATGGGGACTTGCTAAGACAACAGGAGTCCTACATTAGCATGCGATGGCAATGAGCCAGCAAAGTTTGATTGCAAGTGTTATGACCGCTATTATACCCATAAGTGATATGGGATGGTCCATGTTGTACAGCTCCACGAGGCACCATTCATGTTATATTCCACACGAATGCCCTTACCCCGGAGCACAAAGACACAACATTGATGGTGCCCCCTGGGGTTGTGCAAGGTGGACTATGGATCAGGAGCCTGGGAAAATTCTGAATACGTTTGTTTTACAACCCAAAATAGATTACCATCTGTGATATTAGCTGTGTACACGTGATTTTAGCACAAGTAGAGAATTGGATAGAGTAAAAAGCTGTCCCTGGTTCATTGTTTGTTATCTGGGTCCTAATTTAGCCTGAAAATTTTTGTTTTTCTAAGACCTTTCACATTAAATTGCATTCACATAAAAATGCTTTCAACAAATCTATACAAGGATGAAATCCTATGATATTTCCATAAAGTTCATGTGGATTAATTTCTAAGGCATCTCCTTGGTATCCTCAGCATTATTCCATGGAAAATTGTTTTTCATTAGTATTTAATATTAAAATATGCTAATTTCTTATGGGGGAAATTTAGATTTTATCAGATATTAGGACCTCTTTACAATTCTAAAAGCTTACATCAGATTCCCAAATTCCTGTAATGTTAATGTATCCAATGATGTTCTGGAAACCATTAATTATTTTGATGATGGCATTACCCACTTTTAGCTGTATTAAACTGATTCAAATCCTTACTTGCTTTTAAAATATTTGTGCTTTTTCTTGTAATTTTTTAATTATTTTATTTAAAGAGGCTCCTGAAAATGACCACATTTGATTTTAGGGGATAAAGTGCTGTGAATCCAACAACTATATCTACTTAAATAGAGCAAAATATAACACATTTAGAACAAAATTTCTTTAAAAATTTTCAGTGTGCATCTTTTGGCCTTTTTCTTAAAGGCATAGTCTTTTAAAAAATTTTTATTCTAGAGAGAAGGAGGAACCTAAGGGATTATCAAGAGCCTTGACCTACATTATCAAGGTTGCAAGAAATACAGCAATATTGTCTGTCTGTTTCTTTTCTTTCAAATTAGCATTAGTTGGGGCGGCCTGGTGATGTAGGGGTTAGGTTTCCACGCTCCACTTCGGGCCTGAAGTTCACAGGTTCACATCTAGGTGTAGGATTTGACTGTATTGTTTCTGGTATTGTTGGCGTAAGAAAAGATGTTTACACAGAATTACATTTACCATTGAATTCTGCAGTGCCTCCTAGGAGGCAGGACACTGAGTGTGGATGATACTGATTTTTTTTCAGCAAATGGAGATGCACGCGATGCATGGGTTGAGTGGAAGGCAGAGCAACAATTTTCCGTGAGAGCCTTCGCATTTTCAGTCCTCTAAATACATTTCTGCCATCACATCAAAGGCCTTAGTAATAAGTATGTTGAGAGTAATTTACTAGAAAATTTTGTGCTTTAAATTAGCTAAAACTTTTAACCATCTTTTCTCCATGGAAGAGGAGAGAAATATTTTGTAAGGATAGTACTCAAGTTTAGAGCAGAATATTTCTGTCTTTGAGTAGAATTCAAAATGACATCCCCCTCATTCCTTACTGCCAGGCACGTAAAGCTTTGTCTCTGGCTGTTCAGCTGCCCTAATCTTCCTTGCTTCCCCATTTAGTTTTGTAATCTCTGCAAAAAAAAAGAAAATGCTGTATTTAACAGAATTTTTAGTTTGGGAAGATTATGATTCACTTTGAAGTCAGAGTTTTATACGTTATATAAATAAAGCTGTTTTTTTTTTTAAGTGAAAAATCTGAAGTCAAAATGCTCAGTGTTTTATCAAAAAGAAAGGGAAATAAATAAATACCTAACTATGACAATTCCAGTCTTTGGAATAGAAATTAAAATAGAATACTCTTATTTCACAGTCGATTCATATGTAGATTTGACTGTACCACGAGTTCCCCTCAAAAATTATAAATATATTAAAAATATTGCCTGGGCAGCCCAGCCTAAAATGTAGGTGTTGTTCCCTGTCCATGGATGATGGTGAAATCCTCCTGTATTTGTTCAGATAGAGTGAAGGGTGGTGAGAATCCTGTTTGGGGCGTGTTAACTTTGATGCGGCAATTAACCGTGAAAGTAGACTTATCAAGCAGGCAGTTGGAAATAGGAGTCCGGGCTGCAGGGGAGAAGGCTGTGTTCCAGATAGTTTTTGAATCATTTGCATGTAGGATTTCATGCCATGGCACTGGATGTCATCACTGAACATGAGTGTGTTGAAAAAGAAGCGAAGCGGGCCTAGTGCCGAGCTCTGGGAGACACCAACATTTAGGAACCTAGCAGAAGGAAAGGGGCCAGAACAGGGGACTGAGGGAGGGTGGCCCTCTAGGGAGGAGGAGCCGGGGAATGTGGTCTGTTGCAAGCCACACGAACCAAGTGTTTCAAGAAGGAGAGAATAGTCAACTGCTAAATAGTGCTGAAAATCAAGAAAAATAGAGTAATGCTGAATTTGGACACATGAAGTTCTTCAGTGATCTTGACAAGAGCCATCTCAGCAGAATAGGGTGGAGGGAAGCCCCAGCTGAAAGAGGTTAAAGAGAGAGGTGAGGTGAGGAAACAGAGAGAGGGAATGTGAACTAGTCTTTCAAGAAGCTCAGCTGTAAAAGGAGGAGAAATGGGGCTTTAGCTGGAAGGAATGGAGGATGGAAGGAGAGATCTTCTTCAAGATGGGAGATACTAGAGCAAATTTGTATGCTGATGGAGGGATGGGCTGATGATGCAGATGGAGGGCGTCGGTCCAGGGGTGCGTCCCAGAGAAAGCAAGTGTACAAGCAGAAGAGTTGGCCTTTACTCAGAGCAGGGACAGTTTATCCATCATAAGGAAGGAGGCTGAAACAATAAGGTAAAACAAAGGTGAAATTCTGTCGACTTGTTTAAAATATATGTACATAGAACAAAGGACAAAAGGAAACATCAAAATGTTATCTGCTTATCTCGTGGTGATGGAGTTATAGGTGGTTTTTTTAATACCTTTTGGCATTTTTCACTTTTTTTTTAACAAACAATGCATATTATTTTTATACTTGGAAGAAAATGAATGAAATAAAGATAATCACTCTTCGGTGACCCTTCATGCCATCATTCCTTGAAAAGGCAAACTCCATGAAACGCCCCAGCCACATTTGTTCTTAACCCGATGAACTTTCTGTAACGGTGTTTGTGCTACAGATGCTTTCAGCGGCACTGGTTATGCAGCTTTGCCTATTGAAGGAGCTGTGCCACTCTATCTGCAACAAAACCCTACTTACAGAAACTGTCTTCTCTGCTCTTCTACTTGTCTCCAAGCTAAGAGTAAAGAGAGGAAAGATGTTAGGAACTCTTGGCAGATGGAGAAGCACCATCAAATATTCTTGCAAACACAGATGTCAGTTTTGTTTCAACATCTAGAAACAGGTCACTCTATCCAAAAGAATAGACAGCACAGAGAAGTCACATTCACAGCAGAAACAGACAAGGTTTCCCAGTGGGAACATTTTTTTCCAGCCTCCAGATATCTGATTCCTTTTTAAGAGCACACAGGCATACTTTCAGCCTGCCCAGAAACGCTTGAAAGGGATTATCAGATTGTATATGTTGCTTAAAATTTGCTAATAATCTTAATAAAATTACTTCTTTTAATAGGTGAGATTGTGCCTATTGTCCAAATCATAAACGAAGGATCATATACGTCTTCTTGAAGCAGGCTGCTTCTTAGTTATAAAGCAGAATCTATACCAGAATGTAATATATCTTTTCTTTTGTTCTGTTTCTTGAATAGGTAATCCATGCATATTGAAATAGTACAAAAGAGTAGTCAGTGAAAAATAGTCTCTTTCCCACCTATTTCCCTCCCCAAAGATAATGAATGTATCCAGTTTCTTGTGCATATTTCTAGAGATATTCTATTTATATGCAAGGAAATAACTAGAGCATTAATGGAAAATTTAACAAGGCTCTTAAACATCATTTAATATGCTCTCTCACTTTATTAAAAACATCAAGGATAGTGATCAGAGAGGCCTGTAATGTTGGAAGCCACTGAAAATTAGAGGTCAGAGAGAATTTAATGTTTTTCTGAAATAGAAGTGTAAATGATTGAGGAAAGCACTCAATTCTTAAAAAGTTGATGCCCGTACCTCTTCCACCAACACATCAGTTGTATTAAAAGAGATGTCTAACCCATTCTGCAACTAGCTTGTAAGGTTTTAATGTAAAACTAAGCATTTCATGGTTTGATTTTTTTTTTTTTAAAGATTTTATTATTTCCTTTTTCTCCCCAAAGCCCCTCCGGTACATAGTTGTGTATTCTTCGTTGTGGGTCCTTCTAGTTGTGGCATGTGGGACGCTGCCTCAGCGTGGTTTGATGAGCTGTGCCATGTCCGCGCCCAGGATTCGAACCAACGAAACACTGGGCCGCCTGCAGCAGAGCGCGCGAACTTAACCACTCGACCACGGGGCCAGCCCCTCATGGTTTGATTTTTAAAAGTAGTTTCACTCTCCCAGTCATAAAGCATGCATTCGTCTTGAATACACTTATTTTCTAGAAAGGCCTCTCTACCTGTGAAGCACCGATCATTGATAGTGGCTGCCATCCCTCTCCTCCAGAACCTTCCCTTTTCCTCAGATCTCTTGCCTGTCAGAGAGTCAGCGAACTATGGCTTACAGACCACATCTGGCCTATTTTTGTAAATGAAGTTTTATTAGAACACAGCCACACCTATTCGTTTATGTATTAGCTATGGCTGTTTTCACACCATGACGACAAGGCTGAGTAGTGGTGACACAGGTCCCATGGCCTGCAAAGCTGAATATATGCATTTATATGGCCCTTTACAGAGAAGTTCGCCAATCCCTGCCCTCAAATATGGAATCTTGGTCATGTCAATGAATGGGCAGAAAACATTAGAGAAAAGAAAAATTAAGAAGTGATTTTAAATGTGGCGATAGTGAAATTATAATGGTACAGATGCAAATTTTATGCAAAATCCCTTGGTGTTCATTTATTTCATATGCTTCATGCTCACACAGAGAAGATAGTGGGGAGACTGCTAGTACAGAGATTTAGAATAAATGACGGAAGGTGCTAACATAGGTACAGATTTTCATCCGCTTCCATATATCACTTTTCCAACCTCATGCTTCCTTCCAGCATTACTACAAGTTCTATAAACATGTTTCTATCTGTACAGTCCAGATTAAAGGGCATCTTTAAGGAACTGTATGTCAGAGAGGAAGGGCTCTGTGAATTAAAAGGGCAATTAAAAGTGTAGTGGAGACTGGGTGACTGTGACATCTGTCACTCCAGTCATTGCCAGAATTGTTCTGCTGATCTGACTGCCGGGCTGGTGTGCGCCTCCTTCCCCACCATCATCTCAGAACTACACACTTGGCCAAAGGGACCAAACTGTAGATAAATAAAAACTCGCCTTCCAGGGCACACCAGTGAGAGCCTGCACTCCCATTGGTACAGCCAGTTGTGACTGTTACTGGAATTTAAAGATGGATAAGGAAACCAAAACAAAACCATTGATGAGATTTATGTTTAACCAAAGATTACTCTACTACCCAGTGGTCCTGAATCCCTTTAGAAGATAGAGCTTGATATTTACAAGAGGATATTTAACCAAAGTAAAAGCAAATAAAGCTGTTGCATTACAATAGTACAACTGAATAGTAAGGATAAAAATTTGACATCGAACAGCAGTAGTTTCTTTTTTCAGTGTGTAGAACTGAAATACAGCTGAAGCTATAATAACCCCCTAAGGGTATTTGTGACCTTTGACAACACAGAAAGAAAATATTTGTAGTCTGAAACTATATCTCTCCATCATTACAGAGTAAATGAAAAATATAGTGTGGTTAACAAGCTATACTTTGCACAAGAGGACAAAAATCTTACAGAAGGATTCTGACTTTACTTTCTCCAAGTCTTACCGAAATTAAATATTGGATAAAGTAACAAGAATGGAAACCAGTCCTATGAAATGAAGCCAAAAAGAAAATTTTGGAAGTGTAAAATTATCTTGAAACCTATATATGCTCTTTCTTTGAGCATTTCAATTGTTTATAACCAAAGTAAAATAGATATTAATCACCTGGTTCGTCGAGTTTTGCCACAAAGTTGGACATCACAAACTTGCTGACCACACTTTTCACAACTCATAAAATGAAAGGAAATTGGACTCTTATATTTAACTCTTCTTCTTGGTCTTACATTCTATGATATTCTGTATTAATTGTGTATCTTTTTAAATGTTAGGCTAATTTTAAAGCTAAACGGCAATGTTATTGAGGCAACTCATTGTGCCACTTGAAAGAGTACAGGTGTGTCATTCACTAGTGCTTCTTTGTCGTGACAGCTATAACTGTCTTCTTTTTTTTTTCTGCTTCATTGTCTCCATAATGTTTAAGATCCAAACAAGTGACAGCAATGCTGACCACGCTTTCCTGAGCAGCTTACTGCGGATGTCCCTGTCTGGCAGTAATTGGTGATGCAGAAATAGATATGGGAGAAATACAAGTAGACAATTCCAGTGGCCAGGGGCTTCTCCTGCTAAACTGACCTGGCAGAGAGCAGCACCCAACGCTGAATCAGCGAGAGATGGAAGGGAAGTGTTCTGGAGCCGAGAGTTGCCAGACAACCGTGTGCCTTTTCACCACGTTCCTCCAGCTCCTACGTAAGCGTCAGCTCTGTTTCCTGTAGAACCAGTCTTGGACACTGCAAGGAGGATAGGGAGGAGAAAAAAAGACAGAAAGAGGTGTTTGCCTCGTTTCCAAATGTCTGATGTAATGCATAATTCCTGCGGAGATGCTACTGTCAGGGTATACGTAGGATTTAATAATAACTACAATGACATCCTTCAGCGACAGTGATGTTCATGAATCCTTCATCAGCCTGGGCTCGAAGCCTTCTCATTCCTTGCTCAGTTTACATGAAGCTGGTGTCATGTATTTACAATTCCTGTTTGTTGCCGGTAGAGGGGTCATCTGTGGAACAAGAAGAGAGCAAAGACAAGTAAATTTAAATATAAATTTAAAATATAATTAAATATAAATTAAAAGTAAATATTAAATATAAAGTAGATGAGGGTTGAACCTATGACCATAAAAGTAATAATAATAATAAATTTATTTTATATTTCAACATAAAATATAAATTCCATGACCATAAAAAGTAAAACCAATAAAAAATTTGTTAAACATAGCAGGCACTGAATGAATCAGTTTACATGTGTTATGTAATTTAATCTCACAACAGCCTTATGAAATAAGCTGTTACTATTCCAATTTTGTATCTGAGGAAGCAGAGTAGTTACTTGCCCAAGGCCACATGCTAGTAAATGGTAGAGCCACGATTGAAATAATACTAGCTATGATATGTTAGATATTTTCACATGCCCCTTCTAATTAAACATTTTACATGAAATAATCCATTTTATTTGTCCTCATGAAATCTTTTGTTGTTTGATCGGAGCATTCTGATTCTTTTTCCATCTAACCATCTTGGAATTTAGTTCAGTGTCTAATAATTTATCAGTCAATCTCTAATCCTCCCATCATTGCTCCTGCTCAGCCATGCCCCACATCCCTCAGCCTCTCTACCCTTTAATTAGAGGGAAGTCTTAATAATGGAACCATGCTCTAGAATAGGGCTGAGCCATCTTCACAATTACCCTGATAAATTCTATATAAGTCGTAAAAGCTAGTTTTTCAAAGTCATAGAAAATGACTGCAGTTCTCTTCAGAATGGAGCAGTCAGCCATACCCTAGGTAATATACGTTTCAATACACAAATTTATCAAACCCATTAGGTCAACAGATTAAAGAATTCAGGGATTGGAAGAAGCAACAGAAATCATATGGTTCAGCTATTTTAATGTCATCCATCTAGGTAATGTTATTAGCTTCCAGTGTTTTTTGGTGGTAACATGTTTTTTAGGAAATGAAGATAGTGGTAGAAGAGAAGGGTTTTTTCCCCATGAAAAAAATTCATCTACCAAATCAAAATAAACAAGCCTAAATCTGTGTGTTCGATACAACATGACCATCATAATTTCATGGCATCTTATTTTCAGTGTTCTTTTGCTTGAGTTTCAAGAGTTCTTTATATATTAAACTCATTTGTCCTTAGTCCATCATACATATTGCAGATATTTTTCCCACTTTCTCTCTCTCTGTTTTTTCTTTTGGGTGATGAAGATTGGCCTGGAGCCAATATCTGTTGCCAGTCTTCCTCTTTTTGCTTTAGGAAGATTGTCCAAGCTAACATCTGTGCCAGTCTTCCTCTGTTTTGTATGTGAGATGCCACCACAGCATGGCTTGATGATGTGTAGGTTTGTGGCTGGGATCTGAACCTGGGAACCCTAGGCCGCCGAAGTGGAGCGCGTGAACTTAACTCCTACACCACTGGGCCAGCTCCACATGTTGTAGATATTTCTCCCACTTTCTCTTTTATCTTGTGTTTTTATTCTATTAAAATTATTCTGTCAAATTGATTTCATTTTTTCATTCTCTTCTATCTTATCGTACTTGTAAATTCCATCCGTACCCTCTTATTACACAACTATTCTTTTGCATTTTCTCCTAGAACTCTTATGATTACATTTTTAAATCTGTAAGTCTTTTAACCCATGTGGAATTTATTTTTCATAAAGTACACAATTCCTAAGTTTTTAATTAGCTGTTCTAGCACAATTTATTGAATTGTTTTCTTTCTCTACTAACTTGAAATGCCTCATTAGTCATATAATATGTTCTTAGAATATATGACCCTAAATTGTGAAGTATTTACTACAAGAATTTTAACTTTTCTCAGGTGTCATCACTTAGTGATAATGTATGCTTTTAGATTATAGTAAAATGATTCTTTTTCTCTACCAGAATATACTACTCCACTCTGTTGCTTCCACACACACTACCCTTTGATTAAAGTATTTCACTGGCTTCCCATGGTGCCTAGCATCCAGCCTCACCGTGGACCGCCGTCCCTCCCGCTGCTTCAGCTGCAGGGCCTTCCCTGAGTCCAGGGAACATGGCCTGCTCTCTCCTGCTTCCGGGCCTCCACACATGCTCTCCCTCCTTTCCCCCATCAGATAGCAGCCCAACAGTTTCTCCATGTTTGGGTACATATAAAAGGCTGGATTTAATACTTTCCATTAAACCTGAGTCACAGAATTGAATTCTGTGGATATTAAAAGTGTATTGTGGGGGCTGGCCCCGTGGCCGAGTGGTTAAGTTCGCGCGCTCTGCTGCAGGCGGCCCAGTGTTTCGTTGGTTCGAATCCTGGGCGCGGACATGGGACTGCTCATCAAACCACGCTGAGGCAGCGTCCCACATGCCACAGCTAGAGGGACCCACAACGAAGAATATACAACTATGTACCAGAGGGGCTTTGGGGAGAAAAAGGAAAAAAATAAAATCTTTAAAAAAAAAAAAAGTGTATTGTGGTGAGAGGTGAGAAAGATGGTGGGTCAGGTAGGTGTTGGTGCCTGAGCTGGCTTATTGTTAAGAGGCTTGCCGGAAGTGGTGGGATGGGAACTAAAAGGGAAAGACATAGGATGGGTCACACTAAAAGATGCTATTCTCTGCACACTGGCTGGTTGGGTAGTTCTTAATATTCCGGCCACCAATTGTATTTTACATCTTTGTATCCTTGATCCCAGACATAGAAAGCTGAATAAGCCTTGGTTTCTGTCCACGAGTTTCTCCCAGGCTGGCAGGAATGATGAACGTACCTAATTAAATGTGAAAGCTTCTCTATTAGCGGTGCATTTGCTCTGAAAAGTCCTGCAGTGGCTTCACGGAGAGAGTGATATTTGAGCCTGACTTTGCGTAATAAGTAGAATTTTGCCAGACATGGAAGGAAAATAATTCTAGGCAGAGAAAATAGAATGAGCAAAAGCACAGAAACTTGAAAATACTTGGCACATTGGGGAGTGTTCTGTACAGAGATGGTGGGTGATGGATTTTGGAAAGATTGTTTGAAACAGGACTATGAAGGTCCATGAAGTCCATGCCAAGAAATTTTTAAGTCAACTGTAGAAAATGGGGAGCCATCTGAGGTGTTTTTTTTTAATTTTAATTTTTTTTTTTTGAGGAAGATTATCCCTGAGCTAACACCTGCTGCCAATCCTCCTCTTGTTTGCTGAGGAAGACTGGCCCTGAGCTAACATCCATGTCCATCTTCCTCTACTTTATATGTGGGACGCCTGCCACAGCATGGCGTGCCAAGCAGTGCATAGGTCCACATCCAGGATCTGAATCAGCGAACCCTGGGCCGCTGAAGCAGAACATGCAAACTTAACCACTACGACACTGGGTTGGCCCCCATCAGAGGATTTTAATAATCACAATAACAAAATCTTTTCTGAATTTTTGGACGCTAATACCAAAAGCATCATGGAGGATGAATTCACAGGAGTGGAGCGTGAGGGTACCGGCCAGCCAAATATTGATCCACCTCTTCTTCACCATCTGCTCTTTGTCATTCTCCGGGAATAGCCGTTAGCTGCCAAATGGGCCCATAAAAACAGATGAAAAATTCAGGGCTCGTCACTTCAATGAAATGGATAACTGGATTTCTAGAAAGAAGTTTTCTTAAAAATAACATGAATCTCTTTGGAAATAGGGGGTTAAATAAGATGACACTTGTTGATCTCAGCAAATGTGGAAACAGACTATGTTCAAATCCTGCACCTGAAATAGTGGGGGATGTGCAGTCACTCATTCATCCAGCTAACATTTATTGAGGACCTACTATGTTCTAAATAATCTGCTTGTTCCTGGGATACAGTGGGGGACTAAAGATACATAGTCTCATGCATCTTGGAGCTTACATTGTAGTAAGGGGTTCAGATATTAACTGAATTATCCACACAAAAAAGTACATAATTATAAATTTTTGTAAGTGCTATAAAAATTATTATGGAAGAATCTAAGAATCGCAAATAGGAATAAAACACCATTCCTATCATTAGATCCAAGTTCTTTATCAGATATGTGATTTGCAAATATTTTCTCCCAGTCAATGGCTTCGCTTTATCTTCTCTTAACAGTGTCTTTTGCAGAGCAGAAGTTTTCATTTTAATGAAGTCCAACTTACCAATTTTTTTCAGGCATGGTGCTTTTAGTGTTGTATCTAAAAATTCATTTCCAAACCCAAGGTTATCTAGATTTTCTCGTATGTTATTTTCTAGGAATTTTATACTTTTGCATTTTACATTTAAGTCTGTGATCCATTTTGAGTTAGTTTTTGTGAAAGGTGTAAGTTTAGTGTCTAGATTCTTTTTTTTTCCCTGCATGTGGATGTCCAGTTGTTCCAGCACCATACTTAAGAGATATCCCTTTCCTGAAGAACTTTATAGTCTAGAAAAGGGAATAAGTACACAAATGATTGACTGAAATTAGTTAACTAAGTTATTTGTCCTGAAGGATGGATGGAATTATGCTGAGGGGTTTAAAAGAGGTGGCATTTGAGGTGGATTGAGAAAGGTGAATAAAGTTTCATCACACAGATGGGGCTGAAGAGGAAATAACAAAAACAAAGGAAAAATCTTACATATTTTTTGAAAGATCACTCTGATTGCGGTGTTGAGAAGAGCGTGAGAAGACAAAGGTGGCACAGGGACACCACTTGGGAGGCTGTTGTGGTTGCGAGATGAAATATGGTGGAGGTGATGGTGGTAAGAAATCTTTGGTTCTAGACATAATTTGATGATAGAGCTGATGGGATTTGTATATAGACTGCATGAGGGATGTTAGAGAAAGAGAAGAGCCAAGGATCACTTTAAGGTTCCTTGCCTGAATGATCAGAAGAATGGAGTCACTATTTACTGAGATGAGATCATGGGGCAGGAGCAGTTTAGGGCTAGGGTATTCATGGTTTGGGATGTGTTAAGTCTGCCTACTAGACTTCCAAGTGAAGTGTTGAGTAAGCCGTTGGATACTTAAGTCTAGAGATCAACAGAGTAATCAGTCCATGAGTGGTATTTAAAGCTATGAAATCAGGAAGTGATGTAGATAGAGAAGAAAACAGCTCTAATGACTGAAGTCTGGGAGGCTCCAAAATGTGACAATTATGAGGAAAGATAAGGAGGAACTAGAAGAAGATACCGGGATGGAGATGCCACTGAGGTAAGGAAGAGAATCAAAAGTGTATAGGACCCCAAGACAAATGTATTCAAGGAGTTTGTCAGATGTTGCCAATAGGTTAAGTAAAATGAGGATTTAGAATTGACCATTGGATTTAGCAATGTGATGGTCATGAATGTCCTTAACGAAAGCTGTTTCCATGAAGTGTGGAGATGACATCCTAATTGAAAAGAGTTTTCTTAATGGGTGGAGAGAAATTAAAGAAATTAAGTATAGATAATACTTCTGAGTACTTTCACTATAAAGCAAGGAAATGGAGCCTAAGATGGAGGAAACAGATGTCCAGGAAGGGCGTTTGTTTTGAGATGAACACTGTAACAGCTGAGGGGAAAATGAGTGATGTAGGAGTAAGAGAGGAGCCAGCAGGAGTGATGTCCTCGAACACGTGAGAGGAGATGGAATTGGGTGCACAAAAGCAGGGGCTGGCCATGGGTAGAGGTGGGGACAGTTTATCAATAGCGGCAATTCTCTAAGCAGTGAGAAACCGTTAAAGTTTACTGAGTAAGTGGTATGATTCGTATTACTCCTCATCATTTATTTTTTCCTTCCCCTAATGGGCAAATTCAAATACTTCAAAGTATGTCTAAAAATAAACACTGAAAATACGGTTCTGCTCAAAATAAAGTGGATGATAATTTCACGTCCAGAAAAGTTGAAGCAAACCCTTGTGTTTACTTCAGCAATTTCTGCAGCCTTCATGTCAAATCAAGGTCTTTATGCTGTTATTGAAAGTTGCTGAAATGTTTTACTTTGAAAATAAACTTCCTAGTGCCTGAAATCAATTTTCTACATACATTTAACTGTTTGGAAATCCACAGTGTGGTTTATTTTGTATTCCTCTTAAATTTTGCTGAATAATGATATTAAAATTACCGTTCCTTGACCACCGATGGCTTAACTACCTCAGACAAAATTGGAAATCGAATGAATTCAAATCTCTCTGACTCACCACTTTGTAACAGATTAAATCACACGTAGAAATTTAGAGGAAGCTTTAAAGCAAAATATATATAGGATGGTTCTTGATAGAAATAATGAGCTCTTTTGATCATTCATGAAGTCAGTTTAACATGTTGCATCTTTCCAAAGGTGTGGAGAAAACAAACAGATCAACTACATTAGGCTATTTTCTCGTAAATGGTTATCATTAAATTTAGTAAATCAGCATCGTAGAAGTTTTTCAGCCTCCCATGTATCTGACACTTACTTCCACTGTGATCAGTAATAAACTCTCAAATCAGAAAGGGTTTTCCTTTTTGTTTCGCTCCACAGACATGAACGTATTCACACCAAGAAAGGTAACTTCAGCAGATCTCTGGTTTCCAGCCTGAAGGATGTAGATGATTTAGCAACCCTAGAAGTTTTGGATGAGGTAAGAAATTTACTTTAATTAAACCTAAACAGTCTAGATTTTTTAAAAAATTTATAGAAGTGATGTGAGCAGGAGGTTATTTGAATGGCATCTGTAAATCTCATGCTTTCTGTGTCTGTTACGCTTCATGATTCTCTCTCCTATCTTCAGTTTTAATCTGTATAACTCAAATTTCCAGATCTCTCCAGCCTGGTGTCAGTTTTTTCTTCTTCATTTTTTTCGCAGGCATTTTTGGTGAGGAAGATTGGGCCTGAGCTAACCTCTGTTGCCAATCTTCCTCTTTGGTTTTTTTCTCCCCAAAGCCCCAGTACATAGTTGTATATCCTAGTTGTAAATCTTTCTAGTTCTTCTGTGTGGGATGCCGCCACAGCATGGCTTGAGGAGTGGTATGTCTGTGCCCAGGATCAAACTTGTGAACTCCAGCCCAATGAAGTGAAGCGTGCAAACTTAACCACTGTGCCACCAGGCCAGCTCCTTTTTCTTCTTTTTTCGATACTCAGCTTACAAAGGTGTGAGTTCCCATGAGTGTGAGTTGCTTAGGTCGGCGACCGCTTCTTCTCCCCAGTTCTTTCTGGGAGTCTCAAAGGGATGATTTACTGTGGTCAAAAACCAGTCTGCTTCCTACAACCACTGTGTGGCATCTTTTTCCTCTTTTTCCTGTCCTGTTCCACGCTCAGTGGCAATACCTGCAAGCCTCTAAGACACCTTGAGAGCCTGTCTGTTACCACGGTCTGTGGTCCCCCTTGTGGGATCACAAAGCCCCTGCTTTCACAGAGCTAACCTTTTGGGCACTAATTTCTGCTTGAAAGTCCTTATCCCATAACCTCAGAAATATTTCAGACATCTCTTGTGAAGGTACAAATCCAAGCCAGTAAATTATATTCTCAGCCTTCTTTCTCCTCATCCCCTTTATTCCAGATAGTCAGATCATTAGAGAAATAAATAGCTCCTTTTCAGTAAAAGGTTGGGATCACTATCCTGCCTGATCAACAGATTTTTATTTTTTAATACTCCTGATACATGCCTGAGCATTTTGCTCAGAAATGCAACAAATCAGGAGATATCTTCTGAAAAGAAGTAGTCATTTGGTAAATTTAAGGTTGCATAAACATCACAAGCACTTCCTCAAAATAATCTCTCTTGAAAACATCAGACATCTTGCAATCAAATAGTGTTTGCAAGTCAGAGATTGCCAACGCCATTATGAATCATCACGTATCAGATTTTCCGATAATCTGAATTCCAGGGCTTGAAGGCTTTGTAGTTGTATTGCTGACCTACGTATTAAACATGAGGTGTGTTTTTTCTATTGTCTGTGTTTTATTTTTTGTCTTTTTTTTTTTTTTTTGGCCTTAGGTCTTTGCCTTCTCTCTTGTGTCATGTACTATAAATGATGATTTCTGACATTATTAAGATTGATTGCATGTACTCAAATGATTTATCAACTATGAAAGTTACTTTTCTGAACTTTTCACTCTGCCTCCAAGTCAAATGTCTAAGCAAAGAGCTAGGGCATTGCACAGAGCCAGTGAATACCCTCGACTTGGAATAACATCACGTTCCCTGTATCTTCCCTTCCTTTATCTAGTGTTCTTTACTTCATCTACTGCATTTACTTATTTATACAGATAAAATCCCTGTAACATATAATGTGCCCTTTGGAAAACACAGGTAACCATGACGTCCCTCTGTGGCTCTCAAAACACAGGGAAAAGCTTGTCACATGAAGGGGTAGTTGCTGACGGGATGTTACACTCCTTACTGTCAGTATGTCTATTTCTTTGTGACCCTTGGTCCAGATTCCAGATGTTTCATTTATTATGGTTTACTTTTTAAATAGTGATTGACCATAAATGATTTTTTAAGTAAAAGAAATTATTTTTATTTTATTATAGAATACAGTCTCGGAGCAACTTGAGAAGTGTTATTCCAGAGATCAGATTTATATCTATGTGGGAGATATACTCATTGCTCTTAACCCTTTTCAAAGTTTGGGTCTTTATTCTACAGAGGTATGTGGTGTGGCTTGAGTTCTCTTACTTTGTACGAATAGTTATGCTCTTCAGATAGTTAAATTAATTTAAATGATGCTAAAGAAATTTTATTCAATACCTTGAATAAACAGTTAAATAATTATTGTTAAAACAATAAATAATTATTGTTAAAACATAAAGAATATTGTTAAAACATTATAAAAAATAGAAGATGAATCAATCTGGATGCAGTTTGTGGCCTTCCTTTTTCTGAAAGTATGTTGCAGAGTGTTAATTACTTCCAGTTATTGGTAATATGCATCATATCAATAAACAGATGCCTATACTTAATGTCTACCTCTGAACCAAGTATGGGAGAGTCAAAAGGACAATTACATTGTTTATATAGGTAATATATATTTAATGGCTGTAAAGCTTGTCATTATGCGTTTAAAAATTCTACTTGATATATTGATTGGTTTTTAATATCAGATAATGTGTGTTTTATGAATATAAGTATATAATTATCTGTTATTCAACCCCTAAGGTTTAAATATAGACTAGTATTGTGGAATTAAACTAGGCTGTTTTTCATTTTTGATGGGGCCCGTTCTCTTCTCGCTATTAGTATACTCCAAATTATTTAATGCTGTGCCCGCTAGTTTTATTTTTATGTACGAAAAATATATAATTCTATCATCCTCTATCACCTTACAATTTACAAAAATAATGGTAAATTTATGAATCTTGGCCTAAGTTTCAGACGTTCTGGGCTTTGGTGCACATTCTGCCATCAATTAGCTATGTGATCTACAACAAATGAAATGAGAGAATGTATGTGAAATAATGTGAAAGGAAAGAAGCGATCATATGTCAGACATTATTATATCCGAAGAAGAGTCAACAAAATGCTTCCTGATTTTCTTAGTTATGAAATGTCTTTATTTAAAGAAATAATAGTATTTTTGAAACCTCAAGTTCTACTTTAGACTTGCTATGCACTTCTAAAAAAGAGTCTTCTTTTAAATACCACTTCCAGAGTGCTATTATATCATACTATGTTATATCACGTTTCTGGGATGTATTATGTCAGGCTTTTATTTTACATAACTGTGCATGATTTGTACAAGTATGTAAGTGTGTGGAATGTGTGTGTAACACGTATGTAATGTCTGGGTGGTATATTGATTTATGTTTTGGTTTAAAAATTAGAGCTCTTTCTGTAAATAAACAAGGGTTTAAACAAGAATAAAAACAAAATCCCTACAAAATGTGTTCTTTTTCATTTTTAGCATTCCAAACTATATATTGGTGCAGAGAGAACTGCCAATCCTCCTCACATCTTTGCAATGGCTGACATAGGGTACCAGTCTATGGTAACATACAACTCAGATCAGGTAAAGAGAGTCTCACAGTCTTGGAAACTCCCCACTTAGTTTCTTGCGTCAGCTGAATTTTGTGAGGATAAAGTCTTCTTAGGATTTTCCTTTCTCATTCTGCAGTGCATTGTAATTTCCGGAGAAAGTGGTGCTGGAAAGACAGAAAGTGCTCATCTTTTAGTTCAGCAGCTGACCGTGCTCGGAAAGGTATGAAATATTTCAGAACTTAATATAACTGATTAGATTAATATTCACTAGTTCCCACATTTAATAATGCACAGAAATTATAAAACACACGTGTTATTATTTGTGAGTTTAAAATATGACAATCTAAAAATCATATGGTCTGTTTTGAAGATATTCTAACTTTTCTCACTCCTAGTAGGTGAGACTTTATAAATGTGATTTTCTCTTTTTGTAGCTCCAACACGTTCACTGAATGCTTTCTTTTCTTTCTCTCCTTTTGTTGCTAGTAGGTTAAAGGGGAGTTCATACACAAAAATCAATTGTATTTATATATTATGTTTATATACCAACAATGATTAATTGGAATTTGAAACTTGAGTATCATTTAGAATAGCACAAAAAAAAGAACTGTTTAAATCTAAATCTTATAAAATGTGCAAGATTTGTATGCTGAAAAATAGAAAAAGTTAATAAAAGAAATCAAAGTAGACCTAAATAAAAGGAGAGATATACCATGTTCATGGATTAAACAACTCAATATTATTAACTTGTCAGTTCTCTACAAACTGATCTGTAGATTCAGTGAAATTACAATAAAAATCCCAGCAAGATTTCTTTTTGGTAGAAATTTAAAGCTGAGTCAGAAATTTATATGGAAAGGCAAAGGAGCTGTAATAACTAAATAATTTTGAAAAAGAACAAAGTTGGAGGATTAACCCTAGTTGATTTTGAGACTTACTGTAAAGCTGCAATAACTGTTAGATACAACATAAAAAGCATAATCCATAAAGGGAAAACTTTGATTTCACAAAAATTAAGAACTTTTGTTCTCTGAATGATACCATTAAGAAAATGAAACCACAGGAGCCGGCCTGGTGGCGCAGTGGTTAAGTTCACACATTCTGCTTTGGCGGCCTGGGGTTTGCCAGTTCAGATCCTGGGTGCGGACCTATGCACCACTTGTAAAGCCATGCTGTGGCAGGTGTCCCACATATAAAGTAGAGGAGGATGGGCACGGATATTAGCTCAGGGCCAGTCTTCCTCCGCAAAAAAGAGGAGGACTGGCAGCAGATGTTAGCTCAGGGCTAATCTTCCTCAAAAAAAAGAAAAAAGAAAAAGAAAATTATACCACAAGCTACAGACTCAAAGAAACTATTTGCAAGCCACGTATCTAATAAAAGACTTATATCCTGAATATATATGTTTTTAAAATCTCTTAAACTCAATAATAAGAAATCACATATAAGAAATCACAATTAAAGGGAAGATGAGGATAGAGACTGGGTTTGATTTTCCAGATAGAGTCCTTGAAATGAGATAAGTCAAGAATCATGTGTTCTCATAGGCTAAATGGCTTAAAAAAAATCATTGCATACAACGTATCCCTGTGAAAATTTTTATGATGATCTACATAGTTACAATTAGAGTCATGTTAAAATTTTTGCCATCACCATGATTATAAGAATCTTGTGTTATAAGTACTGTGGATATAAGGCAGACCTAATCTCTCTGTAAAAGGATGAGACCTCATAATGTCCAAACAGCTGCTTAATTGATTCTAATTTGTTTTCAAAATAATAGTAAAGAGAATTTCAAATTCTTATTAAAAATCGATTGACTGGCTTTCTTATTTTCTGTCACGTGTGCTGGTATGGAATAGAAACATATTTTGCTCAGTGGACTAACATGACCTCTACTAGCCAAAGCTGTGACCCCTCAGGACTGGAGGAGCCAGTAGAGACCAGGAAGGAAGTGCTGCCTTAGGGCTGTCGTCTCAGTACCCTGCCTGTCCCCTTGCCCCTCAACTCCCCTCTCCTTACTTCTGGGATAAGCATCATTCTACAAGACTTTAAGTACAGTGAAGATGTAATTTTGGAAGGAGAGGGGTAGTGAGGCACAGCATACTATTCTGGCATAGACGAGTTGAACATTTGAATTAGTGTATTCAGTGGGCTTCTGCTGGTGCCTTTGCTGTTCTCTCTTGATTTGTGGGCGATAGAACTTCTCATCAATAATGGATTAACTTGTAGGTGAATGATGTTCTGTAGATGTCAGCAAACTTGTTTATCTAATCTCTTTATCCTGTTCTAGATGTGAAAGTGTGATATAATATTAGTTGGGAATGGTGGTGTATTTATCAGAATTCTACCCTTATCAGGTCTTATCTTGTCTTTCACTTACCTCCTTGATAAAGATTTACCAGATGCAAAAATGGGATGTTTGCTAGATAGAATTTGCCATTGTAATATGCAGTCCTCAAAACCTTACTTAGCAGGGCACTGCTATTTAGTACAGGTGGATGAAAATGTTTTCTCACCATTTCACGGGAGCAAGGCCAGCCCCTTGCAACATTTTTTTTTTAAGATTGGCACCTGAGCTAACAACTGTTGCCAATCTTCTGCTTTTTTTTTTTTTTTTTTTGCTTTTTCTCCCGAAATCCCCCCAGTACATAGTTGTATATTTTTAGTTGTGGGTCCTTCTAGTTGTGGCATATGGGACACCGCCTCAACATGGCCTGATGAGTGGTGCCATGTCCGCACCCAGGATCCGAACCATGCAAACCCTGGGCTGCCGAAGCGGAGCGCGCCAACTTAACCACTCGGTCACGGGTCCGGACCCCCATGCAACATTTTAAAAGAGCAAGTTTGTCCGAATTCTCGCTCTTCTCTTCTTTCACCCCTTATTGCCTCTTTTAAAAGATACTCAAAGTCCATACATGCCTAAAAGCCTCACTGTGAATGCCCCCTCCAGCCCACCAAATTCTAATGTAGCCTGTATTCCAGAAATGCCTACTGGTCCTCTCCTTACTTAGAAAATTTCATGCCTTTAACATAGCTAATCTCAGTTAGGTATAACGCTGAAAATAATCTACGTGATCCACTTTCTAACAAGATGTCAATAACGGATACCTCCTTAATCCTCTACGAGGGGATGCTTTTCTAAAAGAGGTTGGTTGTTAACCCAAATAAATATCTGCTTGGTGGAATTTCAGGTAAAATGGTAAAGGGAAGAAAAGCCAACATGACACTTGTTTGAGGGGAGGAGAATATGAGATGGGGTAGGAGAAAATAGAGGAACAGCCAAGTAGGGCTGTGGCCCTTGACCGGGGTTCCACTCCAGTCACAATTTTTGTGAAAGTTTTCACAATTATTCCCTTTCCTTTACTTCTGAATTCACAAATTATCTTTACTCCTTTAGTTTCATATTTAGCGGCTTCCGTGGAAGCGAGCGAAGTGCTTCTGGCTTTGGGGAACATTTGGATGGAGGCCCAGGCAGCTAGAGGAGGAATAATGAAGTGAGAGGTGTGCTTCAGTGCGTGCAGACTGCTTATCAATGGTGTTTGTAAATCAGGCGCCGAACAGAATTGTATTTGAATAGAAAAAGGACAGAATATCGCTTCACCCCTCTAAGAAAGCAAGCAAGTGCATGCACATTTGGGAGGGAAAAATATACCAGGTTGTAACACCTGGCACTATGCCAGGAATATGCTTTTATGTGTCATCTATATAAAGTGCTTATCAAAGAAGAGACATTTTATTGTGTGTAAAATTAATTTTTTCATTTTTTTAATATCTTGACATTTTCTCTAGGCTAATAATAGAACCCTGCAAGAGAAGATTTTACAAGTGAACAATTTGGTGGAAGCCTTTGGCAATGCCTGCACTGTCATAAATGACAATTCCAGCCGATTTGGAAAATATTTAGAAATGAAATTTACCTCTTCTGGAGCTGTAGTGGGAGCACAGATTTCTGAATACCTTCTGGAGAAATCCCGAGTTATCCACCAAGCCATGTAAGTTAACATCAAATATCTCCTATTTTCTGGGAAACATAAGCAAAGTTTATATATATCTTATATATATATAAGTTTATATATAACATAATGCTTCTGTTTTAATAGTGAAATTTCTTACTCAACACAAATTCAACAAAATTTTATTGATCACCTACTACGTGCAGGCACTTACTATTGGAAAAAAGACATCCCTCAGCCCTGTCTTACGTCTCATATGGGTTACGTCCAGTAGAAGATATGATAACAGATAGAAAACCTAATCCCATCATGGAGGTACTAACAGGATAAATTAGTGCTATTTCTGAAATAGGCGAGAATACATTTTCCTACACAAAACTGATTTCAATTATATTTTTAAATTCTAGAGAAGCTTTTTGTGATTTGTGCGAATGAAATATCAGAAATGTAAGAGAAGAATTCTTAGTAGGTACATTTTTTATTATACGTGTAAATACACTGTATCAGTCTGGATCCTGAAAGGAAAGAACAAGTTCAAAGGGTTTGACTGAGAAGACTGTTTGTAGAGATGGAGTGGGCATTGAAGAACCAAGAATAAATGGTGAGATACCCACAGAGGGACAGCGAGGAGAAACCCTTGCCACCCCTAGGCCTGGAGGAGGGGCTGTCCGTCAGGAGCTGTTTCCACAAAGGAGCACACCGCTGTGAGGGGGAGAGCAGGGGACAAGTACTCCAAGCTCTTTCTTCTCCCTCCTTCCAGTGTCCTACCTGTGCTTCCTATTGGCTGAACCTCACTGGAAGCCAGAGCAAGGGAGCCCAGGTATCACAGTCTGCAGAGGTTAGCCTTTGGGGTCACAGAGCAAGGCAAAGAAGAGTGGGGAATGGATCTGAGGTGGCAGAGAAGAACCAGAGCGGACCATTATTTTTCTTAAATGAACTTACCCTTCTCTTTTTGCCTCTGCCCATGTCATGCC
Source organism: Equus przewalskii (assembly GCF_037783145.1). NCBI lineage: Eukaryota > Metazoa > Chordata > Mammalia > Perissodactyla > Equidae > Equus > Equus przewalskii. Next base: position 9,557,914 of record NC_091860.1, on the reverse strand, counting down.
ACCCCAATCTCTGACCACATTTATTTTTATATTTCTAATGATGGTACTATCATGTAAGTTGTAACTTAAATCCTCTTCTAAATGTAGATGATTTTGGAGGACAAATTTTTAAAAGAGGCTACTTAGTTTCAAGAAGAAAATGAGCTTGTTGAAGTCAATGCTAGATAATTCTCATAAATGTAAATTGTAGCTGTTTCAGGCACTTTTCTCCTGTTGCTACAGTTTAGGTCAGCAAGCGTTGATTGCATTTCTCTCCCATGCCCAACACTTTACGAGACGCTGCAGGAGACGTCAACAAAGTGGCCGAAGTCGTGCTCTCGCCTGTGGAGGAAGGGAAAATATTATTTATGGAGCAATTACTCTATGTCAGGCACTGTGCTGAGCATTTTATATCCAGTATCTCTTTTAATTTTTACAGTGATATGACAGGATATTATTGTCTATTTTTTACATGAGGAAACTGAGACTAAGAGTATTGTGATAAATTGCCTAAGGTCAAAAAACTAATAATTGACTGAGTTGGGGTTTGAACCCGTGTCTCTCTGTCTGAGTCCAAAGTCCACCATTCATTCATCCATTTAGTAAATATTTATTGAGCACCTACTGTGTGCCAGGAACTGTACTAGGCACAGGAGGGAGAAAGCTGAGTGAGATGGGAGTCCTGCAGTAAATCAGCTCATGGTCTCCTGAGAGCCACGGATGCTTTGATACAAAGCTTGGTGATCACCTGTTGGTTTCTAATCTCTCAGGAAAGTAGGCAGCGAGTTAATCCGCTAAGCGGGACCAGGTCCGTGGCAAGCGAGAGGGACCCAGGACACTGCATGTCTTGGAGGAGGGAGCCGTAGTGGGGGGAGCTGTAATTAAAAATGAAAAATTAAAAGCACTGTTTCATGAATATCCTATGGGGCCTTATGAATGCAAAGCTGCATTGTTGGCTTTCCAAGCCTTATTGCTGGCCCCTTTGTTGAAGATTCGAAGGTTTCACAGATGAGGTAAGCCGCACCCTTGCGAGGACTTTGCCACAGTTTTGAGGGCGTTAGAGATCTGGGCTGCTTAGGTGATCCCAGGGGCCAGGGCAGGTGAACACACAGAAGACAGCCCTGAAACCTTCCTGTAAATGGCGGAGTGAGACTCTGAGGAAGTATTCAAAGATCCACAATTAGGGGTGGGGCCAGAGTCAGAGAAGTACCGTTTGGTTACTTGCTGAGAGCCTGCGTTTATCCCCAGGCCATTCTGACCTGGGAACCTCTGGTCATAGGAGCATGTGTGGGATGCTCTCGTGCTCTGTCTGCTCAAGTACAGCTTTGATGTAGTTAGGACAGCACATGAGATGGGTAATTTTTGGCGATGTATTTTTTTCCTGTTTCTTTAACTCTCCTATTGTTTATCCACTGAAGGTCAGTATATTTCCTATAGCATCTCCAGATCCTGTCAAATTACAGTTCTCAGTAAATGTAAACTGATAATTGAATGGAAAACCAACAATTTTACATGTCTCCATTTATGAGTCATTCTCTAATTGTACACTGCATCATTTAAGCATTAAAGGTGTGACACACAGAGCAATCAATGTGATTTCATTAGAACAAAGCACACTAAATTATATGCTGTGCCAGTCTCAGAGTTCTATTATTTTCTGATGAGAAAAGACAAGAACTAAACTTTTGGTTTTGTTCTAACCTCGCTCATGTACAATGTTAGGGTTCAATGCATTGTTACTGGTAACTGCAACAGGTAACAGCTGGGGGTGTGGAAAGTGTGAGTGCAGCCATTCTAAAGGATGTGCCGTCCTCAATTCAGCATCTGAGCCTGTAGACACTCTTTCTTGAAATGCTCACCTGTCTGCTTCCACCTCTGGATTCTCCTGGTTCCTCTCCTACCTCTCTGAGATTTTCTTCTCTAACTTAGATTCATCCATGCATTCCAGAAATGTTTATTTACCAAAGATTTGCCCTTGAAATGTTTCTCTTTTCTCACTAGCAATTTCTTCTGGTATCATGGCCTCAACAGATACCTCCACCTGATTAACACCTAAAGATGTACTTAGAGATGTTCATCTCCTGAGTTCACGTTTTTCGTTTCCAACTACCTGGATATCCTGCCTCCATATCGAATTCAACTGAATGTGCATTGTCCTAAACCTTTTTCTTTTCCCATGGTCCCTTTTATGGGGAAGGGAACCGCCCTCCTCCATTTATATGGAACCTCTGACCCTCTCTTCACTCTCCATGTCTAAATATTTCTGAGTTGGTCTCTAGAATAACATTTACACCTCTCCTCTGCTGTCCCTTCTTCTGCTCCTATTTTCTCTCAAGCTCTTGTTCCCTCTGACCTAGACGCTTGAAAGATTTGGATTTCCTGGACATTTGGACTCTCCTCCAAGGCGGGGTGATATCATGCCCTCCCAGACTCAGGGGATAGACTCAACCCAGGATGCATGCTAATCAAGAGTGCTGTTATTTTTCTCTTTCAAAATTTATTCCTTCTTTTTGAAATACTAACAAGGAAGAACAGAAATCCACATTAATCCCTTTATCAAGCTGTACACTTTCATATTAAGTTTTTTGTTTGTTAACTTCCAGGAAAGACTAAATAGTTTGTCTTAAATAGTTATGGATGTGGCACAAATACCAAACCTTTAACCATGTTCTTTTAAATCTACATGAATTGTGTGTTGGAACCCTTAATGAGCTTCTGTAAAATTTACTCTTGTAATGGTTTTTGGCAGAACCTCGAAACAAAGCTAGAGATTGTACGATAAAGACAGGGATACCCTAAAACCCCAAACATCTTTAACTGCATCACTGGAAATTAAATATATGTGGATATGTTCACCTTTGTTTCTGAGGAAAACTTCTGTGTACTGAAAGAATAAATGATTTCTAAGGAGAGCAAAGGTAAATTTTCTATCTCAGCTGAGATTATACTGCATAATATACACGAGGAGAAGATCTAGGGAAGTTTTTTTAAGAGTATTTTTTACACGAGTTTTAGGTTCACAGCAAAATTGAGAAGAAGGTACAAATATACGTACTGCTACCCTACACGTGTATAGCCTCCCCCCATTATCAACATCCCACACCAGAATGTTACATTTGTTACAATTGATGGACCAACATTGACATATCATTGTCACCCAAAGTCCATAGTTTACATTGACTCTTGCTGGTGTACTTTCTTTGAGTTTGGACAAATATATGACATGTATCAACTGTCACATTATTATACAGAGTATTTTCACTGCCCTAAAGATCCTCTCTGCTCTGACTACTCTTCCTTCCCTCCCCCAGCCCCTGACAACCACTGATATTTTTACTGTCTCCATAGTTTTACCTCTTCCGGAATGTCATATAGTTGGAATCATACAGTAGTCAGCCTTTTCAATTGGCTTTCTTCACTTAGTAATATGCATTTAAGGTTTCTCCGTGCCTTTTCATGGCTTGATAGCTCCTTTCTTTTTAGCACTGAATAATATTCCATTGTCTGGATGTGTCACAGTTTATTTATCCGTTCAGTTGCTGAAGAACATCTAGGTTGCTTCAAGTTTGGGCAATTATGAATAAAGCTCCTGAAAACATCTGTGTGCAAATTTTTGTGTGGATATAAGTTTTCAGTTCCTTTGGGTGAATACAAATGATCTCAGTTGCTGGATCATATGTTTAGTTTTGTAAGAAACTGCCAAGATGTCTTCCAAAGTGGCTATACCAGTTTGCATTCCCATCAGTGATGAGTGAGAGTTCCTGTTGCTCCACGTCCTCGTCAGCATTTGGTGTTGTCAGTGTTCTGGATTTTGACCATTCTAATAGATGGGTAGTGACGTCTCATTGTGGTTTTAATTTGCATTTCCCTGATGGCATAAGATGTGGAGCATCTTTTCTTATGCTTATTTGCCATCTGTATTTCTTTGGTGAGGTGTTTGTTGAGGCTTTGGGCCCATTTTTTATTTGAGTTGTTTGTTTTCTTATTGTTGAATTTTAAGAGTTCTTTGTATATTTTCAATAACAATCCTTTATCAGATGTGTCTTTTGCAAATATTTTCTCCCAGTCTGTGGCTTGTCTTCTCATTCTCTTGCATAGCAGAAGTTTTTAATTTTAATGAAGTCCAGTTTATCAATTATTTCTTTCATGGATTGTGCCTTTGGTGTTGTATCTAAAAAGTCATCATCATACCCATCATCATCCAGGTTTTCTCCTATTTTATATTCTAGGAATTTTATAGTTTAGTGTTTTACACATTGGGTCTGTGGCCCATTTTGAGTTAACTTTTGTGAAAGGTGTGGTCTGTGTTTGGATTCTTTTCTTTTTCTGCGTGAGGATGTCCAGTTGTTCAGCACCATTTGTTGAAAAGACTATCTTTGCGTCACTGTATTTCCTTTGCTCCTTTGTCAAAGATTGGCTAACTATATTTATGAGAGTCTATTTCTGGGCTCTCTATCTGTTCTATAGATGTATTTGTCTATTCTTTTGGGTCTTTGTGTGTGTGTGTGAGGAAGATTGGCCCTGAGCTAACATCTGTCGCCAGTCTGCCTCTTTTTGCTTGAGGAAGATTGTCATTGAGCCAACATCTGTGCCAGTCTTCCTCTATTTTATGTGGGATGCCACCACAGCATGCCTTGATGAGTGGTGCTAGGTCCACACCCAGGATCTGAACCTGCAAACACCAGGCTGCTGAAGCAGAGCATGTGAACTTAACCACTATGCCATCAGGCCAGCCCCTATTTGTCTGTTCTTTTGCCAGTACTGCACTGTCTTGATTACAGTACATTTATAGGAAGTCTTAAAGTCAGGCATTGTCGGTCCTCCAACTTTTTTCTTCTCCTTCCATATTGTGTTGGCTATTTGGCGTCTTTTGTTCTCCATATACACTTTAGAATCTGTTTGTCAATATCCACAAAATTGCTTGCTGGGCTTTTGATTGGGATTGCATTGACTCTATAGATCAAGTTGGGAAGAACTGACGTCTTAACATTATTGAGTCTTCCTAGCCATGAACGTGGAATATCTCTCCATTTACTTAGTTCTTCTTTGATTTATTCCATCAGAGTTTTGTAATTTTCCTCGCATAGATCTTGTATATAATTTGTTAGATTTATAACGCTTTCATTTTTGGGATGCTAATGTAAATGGTATTGTGTTCCTAATTTCAAATTCCCCTTATTCATTGTTGGAATATAGGAAGGTGATTGACTTTTGTATATTAACCTGTATCCTGCAAACTTTCTGTAATTGCTTATTTGTTCCAGGAGGTTTTTTGTCAGTTCTTTTGCATTTTCTGCATAGATAATCATATTATCTACAAACAAAGACAGTTTTATTTCTTCCCTCCCAATCTGTATACCTTTCATGTTCTTTTCTTGTCTTCTTGCATTGGCTAGGACTTCCAGTAAGATGGTGAAAAGGAGTAGTAAGAGTGGAGATCCTTGCCTTGTTCTTGACTTTAGTGGGAAAGCTTTCTATTTCTCACCATTAAGTATGATGTTACCTGTAGGGGTTTTTTGGTAGATATTTTTTACCAAGTTGAGGAAGTTCCCCTCTATTCCTAGTTTACTGAGAGTTTTTGTCATGAGTGGCTGTTGGGTTTTGTCAAATGCTTCTTATGCATCCATTGATACAATCATGTGATTTTTCTTCTTTATCCTGTTGATGTGATGGATTATGTGAATTGATTTTCAAATGTTTACTTGCATACTTGGGATATATCCCACTTGGTCATGGTGTGTAATTCTTTTTATACATTGTTGGATTCAATATGCTAATATTTTGTTGAGGCTTTTTTCATCTATGTTCATGAGAGATATTTGTCTATAGTTTTCTTATAATATCTTTGTCTGGTTTTGATATTAGTTTAATGCTGGTCTCATAGAATGAGTTAAGAAATAGTCCCTTTGCTTCTATCTTCTCAAAGAGATTGTAGAGAATTGGTATAAATTCTACATCAAATGGTTGGTATAATTCACTAGTGAACCCAACTGGGCCTGGAGCTTTCTATTTTAGAAGGTTATTAATTATTGATTCAATTTCTTTAATAGATTTGAACCTATTCAGATTGTCTATTTCTTCTTGTGTGAGTTTTAGCAAATTATGTCTTTCTAGGAATTGGTCCATTTCATCTAGGTTATCAAATTTTGGGGCATTGAATTGATCATACTATTCCTGTAGTATCCTTTTAATTTCTGTGAGAAATGTAGTGATATCCCCTCTTTTATTTCTGATATTAGTAATTTTGTCCTCTCTCTTTTTTCTTAGCCTGGCTAGAGGTTTATTGATTTTATTGATCTTCTCAAAAAACCAGCTTTTGGTTTATTGATTTTTCTCAATTCAGTTCTGGTTTTCAATTTCATTTATTTCTGTTCTATTTCTTATTATTTCTTTTCTTCTGCTTAATTTGCATTTAATTTGCTCTTCATTTTATGTTTCCTAAATTGAAAACTTTGATTGTTTTAGATCTTTCTTCTTTTCTAATGTATGTGTTCAATGCTATAAATTTGCCTCTAAACAGTCCTTTCACTGCATCCCACAAATTTTGATGTTGTGTTTATATTCATATCTAGTTCAAAATATTTTTTAATTTCTCTTGTGATTTCTTCTTTGATCCATGTGTTATTTAGAAGTGCATTAATGTCCACATATTTTGAAACTTTCCAGTTATATTTTTGTTATTGATTGCTAGTTAATTCCATGTGGGCTAAGAGCAGATATTTTATGATATTTATTATTTTAAATTTGTTAAAGTGTGTTTTATGGGCTAGGTTGTGGTCTGTCTTGGTGAATGTTTCATGTGTGCTTGAGAAGAATGTGAACTCTGCAGTTGTTGGATGAAGTAGTCTATAGATGTTCATTATATCCAGTTGATTGATGATGTTGTTGCATTCAACTGTGTCCTTAATGGTTGTCTGCCTGCTGGATCTGTCCAGCAGATAGATGGGTGTTAAAGCTTCCAACTATAATGGTGGATTCATCTGTTTCTCTCTGCAATTCTATCAGTTTTTACCTCACATAATTTGATGCTCTGCTTTTAGGCCCATACACATTAAGGATTAATATATCTCTTGGAGAATTGAACCCTTTATCTTATGTAATGCCCTTCTTAATCCCTTCCTTGCTTTGAATTCTTCTCTCTCGGAAATTAATATAGTTATCCTGCTTTCTTTTGATTAATGTTAGTATGGTATATTTTTCTCCATCTATTTACTTTTAATCTATATATGTCTTTATATTTATTCTTTTTTTTCTTTTTCTTTTTTGCTGAGGAAGACTAGCCCTGAAGTAACATCTCTGCCAGTCTTCCTCCACTTTATATGTGGGTCACCACCAGAGCGTGGCTGACTAGTGGTGTAGGTCTGTGCCCAGGATCTGAACCTGTGACCCTGGGCTGCCAAAGTGGAGCATGCCAAACTTAATTACTATTCCATGGGGCCAGCCTCAATATGTGTCCTTATATTTAAAGTGTGTTTCTTGTAGACAACATATGGTTAGGTCTTGTTTCTGTTCCCTCTGGCAATCTCTGTCTTTTAATTTGTGTATTTAGACCATTGATGTTCAGAGTGATTACTGATATAGTTGGATGAATATCTATTGTATTTGTTTTGTTACTGTCTTCTAATTGTTACCCTTGTTCTTTGTTCCTGTTTTTGTCTTTCACTCTTTTTCTGCTTTTTGTGGTTTTAATTGACCATTTTATGTGATTCCATTTTCTCTCCTCTTAGCATATCAGTTATACTTCTTTAGTGGTTGCCCTAGAGTTTTCAATATATATTTACAACTAATCCAAGTCCACATTCAAATAACACGATAGTACTTCACAGATAGTGAGCACCTTTAATAACAAAATAATCTTATTTCCTCTCTCCAGTCCTTGTATCATTGCCATCACTGATTTCACTAAAATAATATACATCAGCATATATATTATATATAAACATAATTGAATACTTTGTTGCTGTTATTATTTTGGACAAACTGTTATCTGTTAGATCAATTAAGAATAAGAAAAATAAAAGTTTTTGTTTTATCCTCACTCATTCCTTCTTTGATGCCCTCCCTTTCTTTATGTAGTTCCAAGTTTCTGACCTATGTTATTTTTCTTCTCTCTAAAGAACTTCTAGCATTTCTTCCAAGCCAGGTTTACTGGCAACAAATTCCCTCGATTTTTCTTTGTCTGAGAAAGTCCTTATTTCTCCTTCACTTCTGAAGAATAACTTTGTGGGGTATAGAGTTTTAGGTTGGTGGTCTTTTTCTCTGAACATTTTAAAGATTTCACTCTACTTTCTTCTTGCTTGCATGGTTTCTGAGGAGGAGTCTGATGGAATTCTTATCTTTGTTCCTCTATATGTAAGATGTTTTTTGCTTCTGGTTTCTTTCCATATTTTTTCTTTACTTTTGCTTTTCTGTAGTTTGAAAATGATATTCCTGGGTATTTTTTTTTTTCAGCATTTATCCTGCTTGGTGTTCTCTGGGCTTCTTGGAGCTGTGGTTTTTTGTCTGACATTGATTTGGGGAAATTCTGTCATTAATGTATCAAATATTTCTTTTGTTCCTTTCTCTCTTTTTCTCCTTGCCTTCCAATTATGTCTATTTATGCATTTTGTAGTTGTCACACAGTTCTTGGATATTCTGTTCTGTGTTTTTCAGTCTTTGTTCTCTTTGCTTTTTCAGTTTTGTGGGTTTCTATTAATATGTCCTCAAGCTCAGAGATTCTTTCCTCAGCTGCATCCAGTCTGCTAATAAGCCCATCAAAAGCCTTCTTCATTGCTGTTACAGAGTTTTTAATCTCAAGCATTTCTTTTTGGCTCTGTCCTAGGATTTCCATCTCTCTGCTTGCATTTCCCATCTGTTCTTGCATGCTGTCTACTTTATCCATTAGTGTCCTTAGCATATTAATCACTTTTAAATTCCAAGTCTGATCATTCCAGTATCCCTGCCATGTCTAGTTCTGATGCTTACTCTGTCTCTTCAAATTGTAACTTTTGCCTTTTAATATGCCTTGTAATTTTTTCTTGATGCCAAACACGAGGTCCTGGGTAAAAGGAACTGCTGTAAATGGGCCTTTAGTAATGTGGTGGTGAGGTGTGGGGGAGGGGAAGGTTCTATAGCCCTATGATCAGTCTCAGTCTTTTAATGAGCCTGCGCCTCCGGACTGAGAGCGTCACAAGTGTTCCTCAGTTCTTTTCTCCCCACTTAGGAGGGACAGGATGGCTAGAGTGGGCCAAAGTTGACTGTTTCCCTTCTCTCATTTGGAAGGCTGGAGGTGACTAACCTCCTCTAGGCAGGAAGGAATTTTACCAGCAAGACTACAGTTAGACTCAAACTGCAGCTCTTCCCTGGGTCTCTAGCCTGCCAGCTGATTCTGAAGATTTTGGGACTTACAAGCTTCCGCAATTTCATGAGCCAATTTCTTAATCAGTCTCTCTCTCTGTCTACACACACACACACCCACGCACCCCATTGGTTCTGTTTCTCTGGAGAACCCTGACTAATCAGTGGCAGAGAGGAGCGCATGTGCACCGACAGTTCAGTATGTCCTGACCCAGCCCCTCTGGTACATCCAAAGTTTTCTGATGGGATGAGAGTCTTATGCTAACCAAAAGAGGAGTAATTTACAAAGAAATGGAAACAGCAAGGCCTTAGGGGTTGAGGGTTGTGATTACTTTAGCCTCTGTGAGAGGAACCTTTCTCTGCCGCAACCCCAGTCTGGTGAGCCTGGTGATAATAGAGTGAGTAATCAAGTGAGGATTAGGACCAACCCAAAACAAGAGGAAGGTGCAGCGGGAGGATGAGGAGGGCAATGCCACAAGTCAGATGCAAAACCTGGGGTCTCCCAAACGGCCCTCAGAGTCATCAAAGCAAAGCAGGGCCGGAGAGGGACAGTGGAGACTGTGAAACCATAAAACAGGAAGACCCTCCTTCTCTTTTTCTGAAGAGAACTTGCCTGATCCTGGAGAATAATGTGATCATCCCAAGGACTCTCCAGAGCAAAACGAAGATGAGGGAAAGAGGAGAAGCGAGACCCTGAGGTCCCAGCAATTATGTTGTTGACCATCCTGAGGCAGAGACTCGCCTTGTTCTGACCCATATTTCCTTAATTGTATTACTCCAGAGCCTGGGAAATGCTTTTTATACATAGAACCACAGAGTCACGGACCTTGAGACTCATCAGATACAAATTCCTCATACAAGTGAGAAAACTGAGCCCCACAAATGCAGTGTCACAAGGCAGTTAAAGATATGGGCTTTGGAGGCAAACACTTTGGTTTGAATCCAGTTTAGCCATCAACTCTGTGACCTGAGAGGAGATTGGTAGCCGTCCAAGCCTCAGTTTCCTTGTACGTAAAATGAGAGAAATATGTGGAACTAGGGGGTTAGGGCAGGTGAATGCGATAGTCGCGGTTATCACCATCGGGTGTGCTATACCCTGTTATTGATACGCTTCCTTTTCGGTCTGCTCCCCCTGGCATGTAAACTCCAAGAAGTTAGGGATTTTTGGCTGTTTGGTCCTGCTACATCTCTAGTGTCTAGAACAACATCTAGTATTCACTCACAAATTTGCGTTGAATGATTCATTTAAAGTGCTTAGCAGCGTCTGCAATTTAACAAGAGTGGTTGCTGAAAAAAATAACAACAACAACCATAGCAAGCCCAAATCCCGTATTCTGGGAAGCCCACATTGGCACTCACAGTTGTTGTTCTGATAATTATATTGCCAAGTAACTTTAACAATTAATAAATTTTCTTACTAACCCTTACTAAAAATGTCCTGTTTTTTCAGTGGAGAAAAGAATTTTCATATTTTTTACTACATCTACGCTGGTTTAGCCGAAAAGAAGAAACTAGCCCATTACAAATTGTCTGAAAATAAGCCTCCTAGGTAAGACAGCAAGTCATATTTTTGTAAATACTACTTTCCCTTTTCACTGAATTTTAGATTTTTACCCATGCTTTCTTTTCTGTTTTTTTTAGATACTTACAAAATGACCACCTCAGAACAGTACAAGACATGATGAATAATAGTTTCTATAAATCCCAGTATGAGTTAATTGAGCAGTGTTTCAAAGTCATAGGTTTCACAATGGAGGTAAGTACAAGACATCTGACCCTCTTCAGGAAGTAACTTTTGTCATCACTAATGGTAAGAATTAGCATTTATTTAGTGATTAATATATGCCAGGCATTGTGCTAAATCTTTTATGTGAATCATTCTCTTAATTACTGAAACAACCTTATAAAATAACTCCTTAATCCTTTTATTTGACTTATATTCACGTCTCCCACATATATATAACATTTTACATTGTGGTTTTGATTTGCATTTCCCTAATGGCTTATGATGCTGAACTTCTTTTCATGTACTTATTGGTCTTTTGTATATCTTCTTAGAAGAAATGTCTATTCAGCTCCTTTGCCTATTTTTAATAGGGTTGTCCTTTTATTATTGTGTTGTAAGAATTCTTTACATTGTGGATACAAGTCCCTTGTCAGATATATGATTTGCAAAAATTTTCTCTCATCTGTTTTCTCTCTACTTTCTTGATGGTGTCCTTTCAAGCACAGAAGGTTTTCATTTTTATGATATCCACTTTATCTATTTTTTCTTTTGTTGCTTGTGATTTTGGTGTCATACGTAAGAAACCATTGTCTAATACAAAGTCACAAAGATTTGTGCCTCAGTTTGCTTCTGAGTTGAATAGTTTTAGTTCTGACATTCAGGTCTTTGTTCCAGTTGAGTTAACTTTTTTGTCTGGTGTGAGGTAGGGTCCAGCTTCTTTTGCATGTAGATATTCAGTTGTATGACTACCGTTTGTTGAAAAGGCAATTCTTTCCCCATTGAATGGTCTTGGCATCCTTGTTGAAAATCAGTTGACCACAGATGTATGGATTTATTTCTGAACTGTCAATTCCATTGTCTTTTTGTATATGTCTGTCTTTCTGCCAATATCACACTGTCTTGATTATGGGTAGGTTTGTGACAAGTTTTGAAATTGGAAAGTGTGAGTCCTCCAACTTTGTTCTTCTTTTTCAAGACTGTTTTGGGAATTTGTATGAATTTGAAGATCAGCTTGTCAATTTCTAGTGATTTTTTTTTCTGCTTTATCTCCCCAAACCCCCCATGTACACAGCTGTATATCTTAGTTGCAGGTCATCTAGTGATTTTTTTAAAGTCTTTTTTGTCAGCTCACTCTTCCCTGTCTTATCCGCTTCCATCCACATCTGCTCTCTTTCCCCTCCCCCAGCTCATGGATGTTAACAACCCAGCATATACAGTCCAACATCCCCTGTTTACCTCCCTGTCATAAAATCCTACTTGAAGACAGCACGCACACACACACACACACACACACAAATATATACATATATCTGGAAGGATGGTCATTGTTTTATTAATATGGGATTATATACAAATACTTTCTATGTCAGATTTTTCTCACTCGGCAATAGCTTGTGAAAATTCCTTCAAATAGCCTAGTGTAGTACTAAATTAGTTCTCTTAAAGGCAACATAATGTCCCATGGTGTGTACTACCATAATTTATTCAGCCATTCAGCCATGACTGGGCATACAACTATTAATGTTTCCAGGCCTTTGTCACCAGGAGCAAAGTCAAAATATGTCTCTGTTTACTGATGCTTTTATTTCTTTGGGATAGGTCCCTACTAGTGGGATTGCTGAATCAAAGGGTATATGTATTTTAAATTTGAATATGAATTGCAAGATTGCCTTCCAACAATTCTGTAATGCTTCCCATTTCCACCAGAAATGTATACAAGTACCCTTTTTGCCCCTTCTCTGCCAGAAATGCATTGTAGCTTTTGCAATATTCACTAGTCTGATGGGTGAAAGTAATATTTCATTTCAAGTTTGCATATCCCTGACTAATAGTGAATTTGAATGTCTTTCCATTTGTTTGCTGGCTACTTGGGTTTGCTTTTTTGTGAATTGTGTATTTATTTGTGTTGCTTCTTTTTATTGAATTATTTCTGTGCTTTCTGTCAATTTGTAAGTGCTCATTGAATATGGCGGACCTTATCATCTGTGTTATAAATATTTCCAGTTGTATGGCTTGTTCATGACTTACTTTTATCATATGTTTTACCATACAAAAATGTGTTTTCCATTTTTGTGTATTCAAACAAGTTTATCTTTTTGTTTCTATCATCTGGCTTTTTGGTCTTGGTTAAAAAGTTTTCCCTTGTCTCTCGTTGTACACGTAGTCTCCTAGATTTTCTTGAAAGTTTTAAAAAATATATTTGTCTTTAATCCATTTGAAATCTACTTTTTATATAGTACAAATGGGGGACCACTTTTGTTCTCTTCTAGATGGAGAGGCAGCCGTGCCATCACTGTGACTGGATACCATACCCTTTTCCCACTGGCTGACTTATCATATATGAAGGCCTTGTATAACATGCAATCTGTTCCTGCTATCTCTGTTTCATCCACCAGTCTGCGTTTCTATTTCTATTCCAGTATTCTGTTGACTTGATTACAGTGTTTTGATACTGTGTTTTTCTAGTGAGGCATCCTACCTAGTGAGGCAAGTCCTACTCTCACTTTCTTCTTTTCCATACTTTTCTTAGCTCTTATCTGGCCTTTGTCCAGATAAACTTTAGGATCAATTTATTCAATTCTCAGAACCCCAGTTGGAATTCCAATTAGAATTGTATTAAATTTATTTATTAATTTGAGGTGTCTTGTCATTTTTGTGATATTATGTCTTCTCATCCCAAATCATGATATGCCTTTCCATTTATTTAGATGTTATTTCAGTTTTTGATAATAATTTATAGTTTTACTCCTCTAGAATGTAAGCTTTATTTTTAGATTTCTTTCTAACTATGTTATGGTTTTTGGTGTTATTCTAAATGGAATATTTTTTCCGTTGGTAAGGTTTTCTAAATATACAATCATGTCATCAGCAAAAAGAATAGTTTTACCCTTTTTTTCTGCGATATGTCAGCCCTTTCTTTTTCTTTTGTGTACTTAGAGCATCTAAGACAGAGTATAAGTCGATATTAAGTAATAATGATTATAGCTCGCCTCCCTGTCTGGTTTCTGATTTTAAGTGAAGTGGTTTTAGTGTTTGCTCTTATTTGTAATAAAGAGCATTTATCATAATTAAATAACTTCCTTTTATTGCTTTGCTTAGGATTGTTGTTAGGAATCCTGCTGAATTTTATCAAATATCTTTTCATCATCTATTGATATAATTTTTTCTAAATCAATTTGTTGGTATCTCTTATTACATTGGTGACCTTAATATTTAAATATCCTTACATTTCCAGAATAATCCAATGTAGTCAAACTGCATTTGTGTTTTGTCAAATTTCTGTTTCCTGTGTGCTAGTGTTTTATTTTGATATTTTTCATCTATATTCATCAATGAGACTTATTTGTTGTTTCAGTTTTCTTTCATATCCTTATCAGATTTGAGTATTAAAGTTATGCTAGGGAGCTTTTTAAAATCTTTTTACTTTGGGCTATAAGAGTTTAAATCAGAGTTAAAATCAGTTCCCAATGTTCCCTGAAGATTTAAAGCACCTGGACTTAGTTACCTGGGTTCTCACCAGACCTCCTCTATAAGAATTTCCAGGAAGAGATCTCGTCATTTGTGCCTTTTACAAGCACAACAGGTGATTCTTATCATTAGAGAAGATGGAGAACGCTGGTGTTTAAAACTTAACGATTATGTAAAACAGCTGTGTGTGCCTCTGGTCCTGGGGCCTTTTTGGATCTTTAATCACCTTTCTGATTCTTCTATGTAAATTATCTATTCAAATTTTTCTTTGCTTTTTGGGTTATCTGTATTTTGCTAAGAAACTATCATCAAATCTGATGCCATAGATTTGATTGATAAATTTTCTTATAGTGCTTTTTATTTATCCTGTGTCTCTGACTGTGTTTGCTTTCCCATTCTATTCACATATTTTTTGGCTTTGTTCTCTTTTATCTTTTATTGGGCTTACAAGGGAGTTTTCAATCTTAAAAACAAAAACAAAACAACAGTTGTTGGATATATTTACCCAGCCTATATATTTTTTAATTATCTGTTTTATTGATTTCAATTTTATTTTTCTATTTTTATTAATTTAGACATTCAGTTTCTTTTGAGTTTTTTCTTAACGGGAACACTTGGGTTGTCTATTTCTTCATTTTTCTTGTTTAATAATGAAGGCATTTAAGGCTATAAATTTATCTCTGAGTAATAAAGATTTCTCTCTGTGCCGGAGGTTGTATTTTTTTTTAACAAAGTATCTTGTTTAATAGGCTTTTAAAGAAGCTTTCAGACTCTGCTCTTAGCAGTTTCCTGTTTGCTGTGTTGACTCAATCCTGTGATATAAGAATACTTCACAGTGACTGTGAAGCCAGCTTTTAGATGAACTCTTTCAGGAAAGTCATATGTAATCTGTTGAATTTTAATTTCGTTTTCATAAATGACACTCCTGCAGCTTTAAAAGTTATTGTGTCTGTTTAAGAAGTTTTCTGGGATTCCTTGAGTTATCGGATTTCTCCTAAGAGCTTGAACTAAAAATAAAACCTAATTCTCTAAAAATTTGGAAAATTTTATCAGCAGGATATAAAATGTAGAGATGCTGATAGAAGTGAAACTTCACAAAAATTATTCAAATTATGTGCAGTGAAGTTATTGAATCTAATCACTTTGTCACACGTTTTTAAGGCAAAGTTGACTCTCTTCTAAAATGAAAGGCTGTCAACAATAACCTTTAGTCTATTGATTGTTTTACTTGCCATAAAATAATATTTGCAAAGATGTACCTGTTCTTGACATAGGGAAAAGTTTGCTGTTCAGTGCATTTTCTCCAAATCTGAAACTACCAGACCTTACTACTGAGTACTGCTGTCTTGCTTTCTCTTAGAAACCCTTCGGCTCTTCCTTGGGTGTCCTTGCTGCAGCCTGTGGGGAGGATGTTCTCCAGACCTTGACGCTAGGGAATGAAGTGTGATCTCTGCCTACTGGGTGAGGTTGGAGAAGAATGACAGATAAATGACTTTTCTTTTGACTTTGAAATTAGGGCCCTACCTTCAGAGGAGGTTTAGATAAATCCAGAGTAATCTTTGCCTATCAGGAAACATTTCTACTTTTAGAAATTTCCGGTGTGACCTTTCCCCATATCTAAGAGGAATTCGGATTTGATGGGGAGATTCCCCCCATTCTGGCTACAGCCCCGGAATTTAGAGTTCCTCCTGGAGTTCTGAATAAACATTGCTACTCTGTGTCTAGATGAATTAACTGGTTGTAGGGAGAGGTGGGTGAGAGGTTGAGGAGCCATAGGGAACCTGGCAGGCTGTTTTCAGGATCCTCTGAGGAGAAATAACTCCTCTTGGGGCCGGAATTATTACTATGACTTCCCCAAAGAGTTCTCAGTTTTTGCCAGAATACTGTGAATTATGTTGACAAGAGGGAAGCAACACTGTAAAGTCAATGACAAACCAAGGTTGATGCATCCTTAGGCAAATTCTTTCCTCACAGGAAGTCTTAAGCTGAAGTTGAGTAACTTTTTGAATTAGAAGTAGCATCTCCAACTTGACCATCTTCATTTCTGAATGACGCATTCTCTCCATAGATTCATGGACCCTCCCTGGAACTTTGGGCTTACAGCTCAGGCTGTCCATTCTATAACTACTGAATTGTAGCTCCCATCAGGAAACTCAATGGTTCTGTGGTCTCCAGGCAGAAAGGATATGATTGGAGACCTTCTCTCTGCTGATGCATTAAATATCTTTTAGATAGAGCAAAGAGTCCCTTATTTGATAGGATTTCTGAAGGTTTTGGGGGAAGCTGACAGACTTTGCTCTTAGCTGTAGTATTTTCCTGAGAAGAACTTTCTACTCGTGAGATGGATGCCTGGTTCTTAAAGTAGCCAACTCATTCCCCTACTCTCCCCTCACAAAAGGAAAAAAAAAGCAGCAGCAAAGGTTGACGGGGTGACTGGATTGACGTGTGAGGACAGGAGAATTTGCTTGGCTAATAACATCCTTTGCTAGATAGTGGGGAGAAAAATGATGAGACTGAATAGGACTTGAACAATTGAGAGATTACTAAGCCGATAGAATTTATTGTGGATATTTCATGTAAAGAGTAGAATGGTGTGCACCCTCGTACTTGTCATGAGGTCTGGATGGTGGACATCCTATCATGCTGAAAACCGTGCTGTTAACCTTACCTTGACTACCTCTTGGGAACGGTGTCTGAACTGTAACGTCTGGAGTCAGAAATGACCCTAACACATTTCCTAATAAAATAAATATTTTTATTACTAGTGAAATAAATGTGTTTGTAATTGATTCAGCCCTGGGAGAGAAAGTCCCTGACTCAGAAGGTGTGAGTGTCAGCCATGTTCCAGGTGACATATGACCACCACCCAGAGATTGCAGACATGCAAGCTATGGCAGACACTCCAGGAGATTCCACACACCACCCTGTTCCAAATATAACCCCATTCTTATGCTCTAATTCTGATGTCCCAAGCATCATAGGTGACCACTTGGGTCTTTTGCTCTCATTCTGGCTCAAAGGACCAAAATCTTGTCCTCCCCTGCATGTTTCAGCAAATACAAATCCTATGTTCACTGCATCAGGAATAAAAATAGGATGTTTGCTGCTCTGGTTGACACGATACTGATTGGTGTAACCCTAACTCTGCTCTGACCCCAGTCCTTTCCTGGGTGTGGCTACTTCCGGGTGCATCTTCCTCACTTCCGCCCGCCAAAATTCAGATTCAAATCTGGCTCCTCCCCTTCTACTGCATCACTTTTCCTCCCTAGTCTCTCCCTAACACTGCCCTCACCCACAGCTTGTACCTGTGGAGACAAGTTGATTTAACCAGGGGATATCCTGGTTCTTAAAGCAGAAGCCAAGTTATTTGGGGGTACAGTGAATAAAGAAAAACTAGCTTCCTCCCTTTTCTCCAATCCTTGGTCATAAGGTGAATGTTGCTAGTGGTAGATGCTCCTTTGGGCTGTGGTCAGGGTCTGTTGGTTGCCTGGTTAGAGGAAAACAGGATAAGGTAATTGGATCTCAGAGCATCCTCCAAACTGGAAGGATGTTGTATACCAAGCAAGTCGCTCCTGCTTCTGACCAGGAGCTGGACCTCTTCTGTAGCTCGTTTCCCTGCTTTTTGTCATCAGAAGAGCTGATCTTCTTCCTACCAATTTCCTGCCCCCAGAGGTTACCATCTTAGAAGCAGGGAATCATTTTTAATTGTTTTGTTTACTTCTAAGTTCCACTCAATAGACACAATGTTGTAACTCCTTTCTCTTGCTTGGTAGAGCAATGTTTAGTGACATTAAAATGAAACCAGTCTTGCAGTTAGCATCTACTGACAAATATAATTCATTTAGTTAAAACTGTATATTCCAAACCTAAACATACTCAGTGTTTATGGGACATTCAAACATACAGCTTAGGATAAAGGAAAATATCTGTTTCTGGAGCCGAACCACAATCACTGCTAAATAATGTTATGAAGACTTTTAATCTGGTTCAAGGTGACTCTCCGGGATGTGGTGGTCTCCCATCTAAAAGCAGAGACTCAGAAAGTTAACATGGCAGAGTGTCCTGGTTTGGAAACAGTAGAATTAAACCAAGTGGATGTTTACTTCCTTTTTTCCCACTTTTGATTTTTTTTTTTTTTTTAGTGCTATCTCACTGGCTTTCTTGGCTACGTCCTTTGTCAGCAACTGCTTCAATTCCCTTTGGAAAGAGGCAACTTTCAGTATCAAGTTAGGTAGCATGAATCTCACATCCTCTAAGCACAGCTTGCTGCCTTTGCAGGTGACTGCAGCACGATTTTGGCAACTGTCCAATATAGTCTCTCTTTCTCTGTCTTCCTCTGCCCTTATCTTTCTCTGATTCATGTTGACAGTACCCACAGTATATGAGTCCCTTTAAACATTCCTAGGGTTTATAATTCACTTTTACATTTGTAATTCAGGCAAATTGACAGGCAAATCAAAATCAGATATTCTCTTAAAATAACACAGAATGGAAAACTCTAAAAACTTTCAAAACATATGGTTTCCTAAGCCATTTTCCTGCCGTGGTTTTAAAATAAATGATCAGTAGTTTTATGATTCAAGCCATTTAGAGGCAGTTTTTACCGTGTCATGGCAGGAATTTTTGTTTCTTTTTATACAGTCTTATGTCATATGTCCAAGAAGAGAATGCCATTTCTTCTGCTTTAATTTTGCTTACATTTCTTATGATAGTCTGAAATCACCATCTAGTGCATTTTCTTTGGGCTATCAGTTATGACTTTGGTTGTGGTCAAATAATGTTTGTGAAAGAAATGTGTAAGTATTTCAAAGCATCACACAAAGTGTTGAATGGCTGTGAAGTATTTCATTTTTAAAATTGGTTTTTGTCAGGATGGGAGGGGCATAGAAGTCTCTTTTAGTGAGTCATTTGATAATAATTTAAAAATAATAATTCAATACCTAATTGTCTTCATTCAAAAGGTACAAAATAAGTTACAATTCTAGAATGTCATAATTCAGCCAACGCAGATGACTTGAACGGAATAACAGACGCAAGGAAGCCAGCTAGTTAAAATAAAAATAATTGAGTACTAGCAAGTCAGGATCTGGGTTAAAGTGGGTTGAAGTCCTTTGGCACTGTTTGTCGCTAGCTGTGTATCTTTAGATCAATAACTAAACCTCTCTGGTCTAAGTTTCTTTATCAGTGTAAGGAGGGCAGAGGGGTGGTTTATTTCTGAGTTGCTTCCTACTCTCACTATCTATTATTTTATAACTAAAATTGAAGGCCATTTAATTTCATTCTAATCTTTGCAAATTGTTCATATTATTTTATTGATTTGTCTGCAAAAATCAACCTAAGCATAGAGAACATGTTAGTATCCCTTATATACAAACAACTGCAGATGCTGATTGCAGAGCGCTTCCTTTTTGCCCATCAGTTCCTATTTGCCTGGTATGTTGGTTCTGATAGCATCCTGTCCTATGGTACTCACCCAGCCTGCTCCTCCCCATCCTGCCTTCTCTGTCCTTTCTCAATGGCGGCAGCAGCATCTTGACTCTCCCAGGACAAGACAGGGTAGTGCCACATCCCCCAGCCTGGGCTGGTGTCACCTTCTCATGGTCCATGATGATCCCCCTACTTTGAGATCCAGGCATTGTTCCCTTCCTCACCCCTCTCTCAAATGGGTTTCAAGTAGGAAACAAGTATGGGCTGAGGCTCTAAGAAAGGACTTGATGCATGTCACCAAAAGGACCCTGCACCAAACTCAATCTACACAGCCTGGGCTGTAGCTTCTAATTCCAGAACAAAATCAGAGAAACGGGGATCGCGCATTTTCCAACCACAAGGCTCTACCACTTAGAGGAGTTTGTTGGCTTTAGGAAGAATCTGACTACTAACTCAGGATGCAAAGCCTGGGACCAGAAGAAGAGGGCATTTAGAGTTAAAAAATAAAATTCTGAGGGAGATAAGCAGAAACTGTGAGCCACAGATCACAAGACTTCAGGACAAATAAGAGAGAGATTGTTTTCAAAGTGAAGGAATTTTTACTGTCGCTTGACTGATGCAAAAGGAAACATTTTGACAAGCATTTATGGAGTGCCAGCTTTGTACCAGGTCTTGCGCTAGAAATTAGAGATCTGAATTAGGCATAGCCTCTATCATCAGTGAGTTTATAACCTGATAGAATTTCAAGAAAATGTCATCAATTCCATGATCACAAACAGAGAATGTTACAGAAACATGAACTCTCGTGATTGGTCACTGAAAGGTTTTATGAAGAGATTGTGTGTGCAGAATGAGGAAAAGAAGAGAATGAGCTGGAACTAAACTAAAGTGTGAAATAATGTGGAGTTCTTGGGAACCTACGAGGAGTTTAGCTGGCTGAAAAACATATGAGAGAAAAGTAGCTGGAAATGAAGATGGAGAGGCAGGCAGACACCAGAAGATGCAGAACCTTCTTCTCTGCGTAACTTGGTAAGGAGCTACAACTTCATCCTTAAAGGAGCAGGGGCCTCTGAAGGATGTTAATTGGGACAGAAGATGATCTGATTCGCCTGCTAGAAAGATCACTGTGACAGCTGTGTGGAAGATGGCAAGACCAGAGGCAAAGAGACTAGTTAGAGCATAACACCACGGGCTGAGCACGTGCACGATGATGTTTGTGAGTTGGAATATGACCCTGATCCTGATGGATAGACATAAAACTAAGAATGGGCGGTTCTCCTGTTAGTTGTTTTTAATGTTCAAAGAAGGTATGTTTTTGATAATTAAATCAATATGTTAATGATTTTGAAGCCAAGTACGTAGTTTTTTCCTTAAGCTTTTAAGTTCTGCTTACACATTTTTTTTTAAGATTTCATTTTTTATAGCACTTTTAGGTTCACAGCAAAATTGGGTGGAAAGTACAGAGTTCTTGTGTACCCCCTGCCCACACCCATGCATAGCTTCCCCACCTATCAACATCTTGCACCTGAACAGTACTTGTGTTACAATTGCTGAACCTCCACTGGCACATCATTATCACCTAACGTAGTTGACATTAGGGTTGACTCTTGGTGTTGTACTTCCTTTGACTTTGGACAAATGTGCACTGACCTGTATCCACTGTCATAATATCATACAGAGTAGTTTCACTGGCCTAAAAATCCTCTATGCTCTGCTGTTCATCCCTGCCTCCCCTCTAACCTCTGGCCACCGCTGATCTTTTTTACTGTCTCCATGGTTTTGTCTTTTCCAGAATGTCATATAGTTGGAATCACACTATGTAGCCTTTTCAGATTGGCTTCTTTCACTTAATAATATGATTTAAGATTCCTGCGTGTCTTTTCATGGTTTTATAGCTCACTTATTTTCAGCACTGAATAACATTCCATTATCTGGATGGACCACAGTTTATTTATCCACTCACCCTCTGAAGGACATTTTGGTTCCTTCGAGTTTTGGCAATTATGAGTAAGACTGCTACCAACATCCATACACAGGTTTCTGTGTGGACATAAGTTTCCAATTCCTTTGGTTAAATACCAAGAATCTCAGTTGCTGGATATATGGTAAGAGTATGTTTAATTTTGAAAGAAACCACCACACTGTCTTTCAAATTGGCTGTTCCAGTTTGCTTTCCCATCAGTGATGAATGAGAGTTTCTGTTGCTCCACATCCTCGTCAGCACTTGGTGTTGCCAGTGCTTTGGATTTTGGCCATTCTAAGAGATGTGTGGTGATATCTCATGGTTGTTTTAATTTGCATTTCCATGATAACATATGATGTGGAGCATGTTTTCATATGCTTATTTGCCATCTATGTATCTTCTTTTGGTGAGGTGTATGTTAAGATCTTTGGCCCCTTTTTTATTGTCGAGTTTTAAGAGTTCTTTGTTTATTTTAGATAACAATCCTTTATCAGATGTGTCTTTTGCAAATATTTTCTCCCAATCTGTGGCTTGTCGCCTCATTCTCTTGCCACATCTTTTTATTCAATTTGTGACTCTTGGTCTTTGTATAAGAATAGAAACAACTTTCAGGCAACTTTCTTTACTTAACTCATAAATATAAACTTAAGTTGCCCTAAACAGACATAATTAATTAAATTCTTTCAAACAACTGAACCTATATAAAAATTTAGGATGTCTCAGTCTTTTAAAAACTCCAAATGACTGACAAAGCAGGCTTACAAGTACGGATAAGCACTTTATAAACTTTCTAATCATTTAACGAAATCTTTTTATGCACTTAAACTTATTAGCCCTGAAAATCTAATAATTCAAAATTATTAATGTAGTAGGTCAAGTTATACACTTGAATACAATTTGCAATCGAATTATGTTATGCTTTCAAATTAAAATCATAAGTATATTCTCAAATAAGCAATTAAATTTAAGTCACAAGACTGTCAGAGTTTTTGCTATGTCTCTAATATTATCTTAAAGGTTTTAAACATTTAAGAATAAACACATTGATTGTCCCAAGATTACACATCTTATTCATAAATTTAACATAAAAGCTCTCGTACTGTGTTCATTTGCTAGGACTGCCCTAACAAAGTACCACACACTGGGTGACTTAAGAGAAATTTAATTCCTCACAGTTCTAGAGATTAGAAGTCTGAGACAAGGTTAGTTCCTTCTGAGGGCTGTGAGGGAGAATCTGTTCCATGCCTCACTCCTAGTTTTTGGTGGTTCCCTGGCAGTCGATGGTGCTCCTTGAATTGAAGATGCATCACCTTGATTTCTGTCTTCTTTGATGCGTCCTCGATGAGTCGAAGAGTCCAAAGAAAGATTTCTTGCACTCTCAAGGTCTGGTGGTAGTGCTTCTTTATTCAGAGAATAGCATGGAGTAGCATGGGGACAGGACCCATGGGCAGTGAAGAGCTGCAATGGGTTGAGGGTAGGGCTAAATTTATAAGACATAGGTCTGTGAGTTATATCTTTACAAGACAAAAGAAAGATCATGTAAAACAGTCATTAAAATGCTATCAGTGCAGGTGGGGTCTGGTTATCAGGTGATCCTATAACTTTGGATAAGAATCAGATCGGATCAGATCAGGATGTCCTATGCTTCCCAGAGGATGATCTATATAGGTATGTAGGGCAGGATGCCTTGGGCTTTTTCTCCCTGGGGCAGCCTTCATCCTCATCATTCTTCACGTGGCATTCTCCATGTAGAGTTCTCACTCTCTTACCATATGATCCTGTGATCAAGGTCCTTGGTATTTACCCAAAGGAGTTGGAAATTTATGTCCACACAAAAACCTGTGCATGGATGTCAGCAGCAGCTGTATTCATAATTGCCCAAACTTGAAGCAACCAAGATGTCTTTCAGGAGATGAGTAGGTTAATAAACTGTGGTACATCCAGACAATGGGATATTATTCAGCGCTAAAAAGAAGTGAGCTATCAAGCCATGAAAAGACATGGAGGAATCTTAGAAGCATGTTACTAATTAAACACTAAGAAGTGAATCTGAAAAGGCTGCATACTGGATGATTCCATCCATAGACATTCTGGAAAAGACAGAATGTTGGAAACAGTAAAAATATCAGTGGTTGCTAGAGGTTGAGGGAAGGAGGGATGGACAGGCGGAGCACAGAGGACTTTTAGAGCAGGGAAACTACCTTATGATGTTACAACAGTGGATACATGTCATTGCACATTTGTCCAAAGTCAAAGAAAGTCCAACACCAAGAATGAACCCTAATGTAAACGATGGATTTTGGGTGATAATGTGTCAGTGTAGGTTCGTCGATTGTAACAAATGTACCGCTCTGGTGCAAGACATTGATAGTGGGAGAGGCTGTGTGTGTGGGGGCAGGGAGATGTGGGAACTCTATACTTCCCACTCAGCTTTGCTGTGAACCTAAAACTGCTCTAAAAATAAAGTTTACAAATTAAAAAATTATAATAAAATATAGAAAATAAAAATGCATAGACATGATCTTTATGGAAAATGATCCATGCCCTTTGGTTCCAAGAGCCTGTAAAATCCTTGAAAGCAGAGATTATTATTTACTGATATATCCACAGTACTTCACATAGCATTTAATAGTTAACAGATGATGCATGAATCAATGAATGGGTGGATGCATGGTTGAGTAAGAGGTACAGTGCAGTAAACTTTCGGAGGAGAAAGAGTCTTTCTAACAGAATCGTTTTGCCTTGGGCAGATTAACTCAGTGTGGAGAGAGAAATGGCCTTGCTCCATACACACAGTGCTAGGTTGCTGTCTGCATGGCAGATCAGCCTGGAGTGAAGGCACGGGAGCTGAGCAACAGTGGAGTAGATTTGAGCCTGATATATCAGAACAGTGAAAGTCTGACTCTTCAGCAAACCAAAACTGTGTTTGTCCTCGAAAACATTGCAAGAGCCACAGCAGTCCAGCCTCCTCAAGTGCAGACAAAGCTACAGCAGGAAGTGGAGGAGGTGGAGGGAATTGTGACTGTCTTCCAGACTCTGGAGAGCACCTTTTTCCTGTAAGCCACTCTTCTTCTCCAGTGGAAGGGGGCAGCGCATTCTATGAGCTGGGAGCCAGGATGCAAATCTCAGTTCATTCAAAGTTGATGGAAAGTCGTTAGATTGCTTTATGCCCTGGTGGCTTTATATGTAAAATGGAAAAATAGTATTTCACTTGTTATTGCTAACCATCAAACAAAAAATTTCTTTGGACTCCTTGGGGAGGACTGGCAGCAGAAATTAGTCTTTGTACCATGAAGAATCCAAGTGTTCGGTCAAGACCCTACCTGTGCCTGAGGTCAGGCCCTTTGAGGCCCGTCAGTCTAGCAGCGATGCCAGACTGAACCAGGGCCCTGATTCGCTGTCTTCTGAGCCTCCAGCTTTAATCCAAATGAATATATTATAATTACAGAATAGCAGGGAGAGCCCCACAGTCAAGAAAGATTGTGCAGTCATTCTCATAAACATTCGAATAAGAATTAAATGCTGATTGATTCAGCATAGGAGTCTCTGGAGTGAATCTCTAAATCCTGTTAAAAATACAACTTTGGAACTTATATACCTGATCTTTCTGGTCTGCAACTGACAAACACACAAAGTTTTGAAGGAACACCGTTTTCAACAACCTATTTAAAGGAATGTTCTTGGTGTAGATTATCTGTAAGGCCTGTAGTTTCCTCGAGAAAAACAGAGCAGGATGTCAGATCTGTATTCATTTCTCCACCTGCCACAAAAGCCCCCGCTGGTTGCTTCTTTGCCAGTTATGCATATTATAAATGGAAATTCTGTACCCGGAGGATTTTCTTAGAAAAATGATTCACATCCAGCCCATCGTCATATCTGTTGTTCTACTTCCAAAATATGCCCCAATCCATCTATTTCTTTCCATCTCCATCATTTGCTGTTCTAATCCAAGCCGCCATTGTCTCTCACCTGGACCATGGAAGTACCTTCCTGACTATTCCACTTTTCCGTCTGGCTCCCAATCCATTCATTTCTCCGTAGTAGCCAGACTCACCAGTTTACAATATAACAAATGATGTAATGCCTTGAAATCTCTAGTGGCTTACCATGGCGATTAGAATGAAATCTAAACTCTTTATCGTGGTCCAGAGGGCCTGGCTGATCTTGCTCATGCTCAGCTCTCCGACTCCTTCTCGCATCACCTCTTTACTCACCATCCTCTGGCCCGCTCTGACCTTCCTTCTTCCTCAGGGCAGGCCCTTGCCCTTACTGTTCCCTCTGCCTGGAATAGTCTGATTCCACTTCTTTTCCTGGCTCACGCCCCTCCTCCTTCGGTGTTCCCTCCTCAGAGGGCAGCCTTCCCTGACCTCCCAAAGTGGAAAAGCTTTTCCAGTCACTCTCCATTGCGCCTCTCTGCTATATTTGCTTCATAGCCCCTTTTTTTCCCCTGAAAATGTTATGTTTATCTATTTGTTTATTTACTTAATGTCTGCCTTCCACTGCCTGCACAACCCCAGGGGAACAAGGATCTTTAGTCTTGCCTGCTGCTGAACCTCCTGTGACTAGAACAGCGCCTGGCATAAAATACATGTTTATTGGATGAGGGAATATATAGATATATGCATATACACACACATATATATATTCATTCAACAAACATTTATTTAAATATTTATATATGTAGTATATTTAGATATGTTATATATAGAGATATATTCATTCAACAAATATATTTAAATATATATTTATATATGTTATGTGCAAAGATATTTACATATATATTCATTCAACGAGTATATTTACTTATATATTTATTTGATATATATTTATATATGTTATATATGAATAAATAAATACTCTTGAAGATTTTTTTCATATCCAGCTTTTATCTTGATTTGGAGTGTTGGAATGGATGGAATAATCATTTTTGTTAGGTGTAGGAGCTGGGCTAGAATAAATGCAGCATATATATATATGTCTATATATATTTCTGAATATATTTTTGATGTGTCTTATTTAGGACTTTATGTAAAGAAGTAATGAAGTAATAACCAGCATAAACTCTAAGCTGTAGTCCAAAGTTCTCATGCTTTTTCTTCCTTAACTCCCCTTCAGCCACACATATAACCTCACTTTTAAGATGACCTCAAGGCAAATGAGCATAGGGAAATGAGCACATTAAGTTCTGAAGTTAGGTTTCACTTGGATAGATTTTTGTATGGACTAATGAATTAGATATTCCTACTTCTGAGGGGAGCTCCTCATTTCTACTTTTTATTCATATTTACATTCATAAAATATTTTTAAGTGCTCACTGGATAACACGTGCCATGCTCCTCTCTGTGATTAAAATAGCTAATGAGGTCAAGTCTACGTGGATCCGTGCCTCATTGGGTCTCAGGCAGACATTGAAGTCTGCGGGTGACCTTATGCTGAGGTCTGAGAACTCTTCCCCAGCCCTGGTCCCTGCCTTGCTACGCTCACAGGCAGAGGGATGCTAAGGTCTCTATGGTGTGTTTCAGCAACTTGGAAGTGTGTACAGTGTACTCGCTGCGATCTTGAACGTTGGAAACATTGAATTTTCTTCGGTGGCAACTGAACACCAGATTGATAAGAGCCATATTTCCAATCACGCAGCTCTGGAGAACTGTGAGTTTTATTGTCTTCCATTCCAAACTGAACTCTTAAAAAAAGTCTAACGACGTACTGGAAGTGTTACGTGAGGATAATTGCAAGCAATTGCAATTAGATGAAATCTTTAAAAGGAATATTCGGATTTGATTTCTGTAAAATGAAGTTTTTGAAGTCCACTACTTAAAAACAGATCTTTATGCCTACAAATTAACTCATTACTGTGGAAAGCATTTCTAATGACTGGGTTTTCATGACTATTTTAGGAGCTATTTACATTTCAGTGTAAAAACACAGGAAATATAATTAAAATTTAGTAAACATCTGAAGAAGAGCTGAAGTTATCTTGTAGATTTAACATCTATATCATTTTATATGTAATGAAGACCTGTATATTTATTATCTCACTGGATGGATTTTTTACACACAGTCATCCTGGGTTGATTAATTTTACAATCATTTTCTACACAAGAAAAGTGCATCATGATATTGGCTTCAAGTCAATTTTCTCATACTAGCAGAGTTTGATGCATTATTCCAATAAATTAAGCTTTCCTACTGTTATCTTTCAGTGGCATAGCTTTTTTTATTTAGAGAGTACTTTATTTTTTATTTTTAATATCAGCATATACCCCATAATTCCAAATTTACTATGTTTCATTCATAACATAGTGAATCATAATATAAATTTTCATTTATATATATTTTTTTCTGATTTATACTTAAGAATAGAATGAGATGTTCTAGGGTAATTTGATAGTGCCAAATGCCACACCATCCTGGTGTAGACCTGTCCCCAGATTCCGATCAGCTCCATCCCACTGTGTCTCTGGAACCAGCTTGGTAATACAGCAGAACTAGTGTCTGAGGGTGGCATACAGTGATTGGCATGTACTTGGAAACGTGTTCTGATTTTCCATAGATAAAAACGTTAATTGGCAAAAGATATTAGGGTATCAAAAGTGGAAGGAATAGCCAGAAAATTCCAGTGATAAGATTCAAATCTCACCATCTGGTCATAAATAAACGAATTATCTGGAGCTGGCCCAGTGGCGCAGCAGTTAAGTGCACACGTTCTGCTTTGGCGGCCTGGGGATCGCTGGTTCAGATCCCGGGTGCAGACATGGCGCTGCTTGGCACGCCATGTTGTGGTAGGCGTCCCACGTGTTAAGTAGAGGAAGATGGGCATGGATGTTAGCTCAGGGCCAGTCTTCCTCAGCGAAAAGAGAAGGATTGGCAGCAGTTAGCTCCAGGCTAATCTTCCTCAAAAAAAAAAAAAAGAAAAGAGTTATCAATAACCAACAGAATGAGTTGCAATAGAGATGTTGTAGATATGACTATATTTAGAACCAACCAAACTAAAACGTGATTTTTATGATTGAGAACCTATTTCTGTATAACAGGAGACAGTCATATAGGTCACAAAAGATTAATGTGAATATGAATATAGTTAAAATTAATTAAAGCACTTTCTGGAATAAACTACTCATGGAAAATAGAAATTTTACTAATTTTCATTAAAATTATATATAAAGTTACAAGGAATTATCTCCACACCAAGGCTATGTTTCCAGATAGTTTTACCGGTACATTGTCTCAACCAAGCACCAGTTCTGTCCGTTCTATCCTGTAAATAGCTGTCAAATCTGACTGCTTCTCCTTATCTCCATCATCGTCATTCTCATCCGGGGCAACATCACCTCTCACCTGAAGGAAGTGGCCTCTGAGTTGTTCATTCCACATCAATTCTTGAACTTTTTCAGGCCATTTCTCCACAGTTCGTTCAGAAACCACGTAGTGCACGTATCAATGAGTTCTCTTAATCTCCCTCTCCCTGTCACCGTCGCTCTCTCCCCCATGGCCCCCACCATGCCCCGTCCTCTCCCTCTCCTTTCCCCCTCTACCCCCAATGTCTTCTCTTCCCTCTCCTCCCCCTCTATCTTCCCACTTAAATTTCTTGATTAGCTTCCCATTCCTTCTGGATAAAGAGCATCAAGACTAGAACTTTGTATTACAAAGTGTTATACTTAGCAATATATTCCCAAATAAAATGCCTTGCATGTAGTAGGCATTCAATAAATATACGTCAAATGAATAATGTGGGAATAGAAACAGACATACTTAATGGGAGACACCGTTCAGAAGTAGATCCAAGAAGAATTACCAGAAATGGCATTACAAATCACTAGGAAATCAGTGTTGTAGTGACCACCAACTGGCTAACCACTGCGGGAGGGGAAATTTGAGTCCTTCTCATACACCATATACCAAAATGAATTCCAAACATATATCACTTTAAATGCAAAAGAAAAAAATCATAAAAGTACAAGACAAAATGCATTTATATAATCCTGAGATGAGAAAAGACTTGAAGGACTTTATGTGCAGAAAACCAAAAGCAGAAGTGATTTTTAAAAATGGATATTTGACTACATAAAAATTAAAACGCCTTCATACTAAAAAGAGAAAAATAAATGAACTTGCAATGCGAATGAAAAATGAGGGAAAATAGTTACAACATATCTATTAAAGCCTTTTTCTCTTTAAGCTGTAAAGAGCTGTTGTAAATCGATTAGGAAAAGATGAACATATATCAATGGGAAAAGGCAGTTTACAAATTAAGAACCACAAATCAGCAATGAAAATATGAAAAAAAGAAAATATTCAGCTTCACTAGGAATCAATTAAAAGTAAATTGAAAGGGGACGTTTTTTCCTATCAAATGGGCCATTTTTAAAAATAATAATCCCTGGTGTGCATGAAATTACATTAAAATTGTTGGTCTTTCTTTTGGTTGATAGGAGTGTAATTGGTTCAGAGTTTTGGAAGATAGCTAAATAGTGTATATCAAAAGGCTTGAATATGTTTATATGCTTTGAACCAATTGCTGAATTTAGGCACTCTATGCTAATAAAATAGTACAAAACAAGAACACAGATTCATGCCTAAAATATTTATCCCAGCATTCTTTGTAATTATGAGCATGTGGAAACAACCTAAACATTCAAAATTTTAAAAATTATTGCTATATTATGCTATGTCAGAATATTATGCAGCAAATTAAAATTATACTTACAAACAATATTCAACAAAATGAGAAATGCTTAAGATGTTATTTTAAGATAAAATATAAGTGCGGATAATCTCCGTAAACATACCTAGAAGACGGAAATGCAGAATGTTAACTTCGAAGGTGAGATTTCTGCAGTGAACCTATGTTCCCTCTACGATGTGAGGAAATATTTTGTTTAAATAAGGTTTAGTAATCTTCGCCACATGACCAAGAAGTGTCATGTCCCAAATGCTGAAAGTAAATTCAAAATGTTCAAAGTATTTTAAAAGGAGAACAGCTAATTTGAAAAATTAGCCTGTCATGTCATAGTTTGGGTTAAAGATGTTTATTATATTCAAAAATGAGGTTTTTTTCACTGAGGTTAAGAATTATTAATTTTAAATTCCTCATGATATTTAATCATCATTAAATATTAAATAAATCCTAAATATTAAATATTATAAAATAAATAAATATTCAATAAATTGTCATCAAAATTAAATAAATGTTTGTTCAGGCATCAGGTTTTAACAAAATTTGGTAATTGAAATATGTAACTGAAAAGTAGTGCGATGAAAGGTATGTGAATGTCAAGATAAGTTTATGCTCTTTGGTTATATATCGTAGAAGGTACTTAAAATACATTTGCTTGGGTATATTTCTGAAGTCTAGGCAACCATCCAGTAGTTTTCTACATGTTCAAAATGTGTATATAATGTCCAACTTATACCAAATCTATTCATTATGTTTCTAAATTATTTGACATAATTCAGTGAAGTGACGTTTGCATCACATAAACAGCCATGCACTTGTGCAAATGCCTCCCTCTGGCAGCCAGTGTGGTCTGGGCTGTGCTATCTTATGCAGCAGCCTGTGTTTGACCAGTCAAGATAAGCAGAGAAAAATAACCAAGAAGAGACATAGGACCACGATTGAATAGTAACTTATTTTTACATTATAAAATCTTCACATATTTATTTCATGTCATTTGAAGAAGGTGAATTAAGACATTTTCATTTCTTCTAACACATCTGTTTATTTTTTAGCTGCTTCTTTGCTTTGCATTCAGTCAGATGAGCTACAGGAGGCGCTCACCTCCCACTGTGTGGTCACTAGAGGAGAAACCATCATACGACCCAACACTGTAGAAAAAGCTACTGACGTCAGAGATGCTATGGCTAAAACTTTATATGGCCGTCTCTTCAGTTGGATAGTCAATCGCATTAACAGCTTGTTGAAGCATGACACATCACCAAGGTAAACATTTTTATAGAAACTTTTTTTCCCCAGATGTCAGATGATATAAATCTCTTCTCTAATTTACTGATTTGTATCCAAGTCCCTTTGAAGATGTTTCCAATTGGTATCATTTAATGATCAAAGTTAATTTCAGTAGATCTGCTTTATTTCCTAATAGTACCACTTCCTTGTGCCAAACAGCTCTAAAATGTTTAAATTGCTGGAACATAAATACCGTAGCAACATTAATAAACATAATAGAAAGTGAATTTCTAATGTGATATCTTACTATCAATTTATGTGTCTTTTAATCAGAAGGTGTGCTATGCAGCAGTTATCATTTTATACTTGTATAAAAGGTTAATTCAGCTGTTCTTTGTTTTTGTTCTGAGAGTTTGAATTAAATCTTGAAGCCAAAGGAAAACTTTTTTTAATATTTTAACTCTCACTACAATCCCATAAGGGTGGGTTTTACGACCCCAATGAAATTTGGTTCAGAAATGCTCTAAATAACTAGTAAATGGCAGAACCAGGATTTGAGCAATAATGTTATCTGACTGTAAGTCTATGCCCTGCCTATCACCTCATCTTAGAGATAAAGGTCATCACAGCCACGGTTGACTCAGTGCTCTCTATATGTCAGGGATTGTGCGTAAATATAAGTCCTTAGATTTACATCTTAAGTTTCGCTCTGTCATAAATTATATTCTTTAGAAATTTGTATATGAAAAAACAAGATAGATGCCTACCTTAAGATCACCTCATTCACACTTGCTTGCTAGCATTAAAAGATCATTTAATACACATTTCAGGCATGGAACTCTTTATTTTTTCACTAAAATACATATCACGTTGTGTATTATCCAGTCAAAATTATCCTCAAAATTGCTTCTTCACCTCCCTGCTGAACTGCACCCCATCTGACTGGATCTGCAAATCATAATCCAATTTGCCCGTTATGATTTGATGGTCACAATAGTCT
Organism: Equus przewalskii; assembly: GCF_037783145.1. Lineage (NCBI taxonomy): Eukaryota > Metazoa > Chordata > Mammalia > Perissodactyla > Equidae > Equus > Equus przewalskii. Next base: position 9,525,111 of record NC_091860.1, on the reverse strand, counting down.
GTATGCTCATGTGTGGCCATCTAAAGGATGCCAGCCTTTCAGATGAAAATGGAAAAATTCAAAAATTTTTCAGTATCTGTATATTCCACAGAATGTAAGCAAGTTGCTCAGAGATTTGACCTCATTTTGTTAGCTATCATCTGCATGTTTAGTATTAAATGGTACCCAGAAGGACATGTCTTCTACACTAGTGATCTGTGGAAAATTCCACGATAGCCTACATGTTACACGGTAACTTGCCTTTGCACACGCTAATGAAAAGTATCCAAATCTTAGGTTCTTGTTTTTTTTTTCAGTGAGGAAGATTGGCTCTAAGCTGACATTTGTTGCCAGTCTTCCCCTTTTTGCTTGAGGAAGATTGTCCCTGAGCTAACATCCTCCCCAGTCTTCCTCTATTCTGGATGTGAGTTGCTGCCACCACAGCATAGCTTGGTGAGTGGTGTAGGTCCGTGCTCAGGATCTGAACCCACAAACCCCAGGCCACCGAAGTGGAGCCTGTGAACTTAGCCACTAAGCCACAGGGCCAGGCCCAGATTTTAAAATTTTTTATAGAAACTTTAAAAAACTAAAACAAGACCATTGAAATAGTTTAGTTCAATCTGTCAAGATTTACGCTAAGATTCTGGGGGGCTTATGTTCTATGCGAGGCTTTGCCACCAACTTGTGTGACCCTGGGCAGGTGATTGCATTTCTCTGCATCTCTTCCTCCTCAGCTATTAAATAAGGACATGGAATGACAAGTCAGTGGTCTTAATAGTTGGTGGGTATCCTGGAGCCTTTTAAGAATCTCTTGAAAACAATGTCCTTCACTCCAAAATATAAAATGGATATGTTACTACATACTCACCAGAATATTGCACACAGTTATGGTTCCAGACCCCTTGAAGCCCATTAACAGAAACAATTTAAGAATCCCTGAAGTAAATCATCGCGAAGGTCCTCCTGGCTCTAACACGTTATTATACGAGCTAAACGTCTATCTCAGTGGGATCCTGTGGCACAAAGATTGTAAAAGAATAACCATTTTGACTAAACCACATAAATTTTAACTAGACATTTTGCCTCATATAACCACATAGAATTATACTTACTATTCAAAATAGGAATTTTCAGAAATATTAGGATAGCTTTTCTTTTGTCTCTCCTGTCACATATTCAAAGTGTTCTGTAACTCTGCATTCTGAATTCAGTCAATTCTTCCCAATGTGGAGAGCATCCTTCTCTTGGAATATTTAATTGTAAAATAGTATCTAATTGTATTTTACAGTATTTAATTATAAAATTAATTCACATGTATTTATATCTTTCTCCAGGTAACCACTTATTCTATATTTAAAAATTGTGAATGAATAATCCAAAAATAAATAATGATTCTTTAAAATAAGTAAATATTTTTAGCAAGATGTTTTAGTTGTCATCCTAAAATGAAAGACTAAATACACTCTTTCATCGAGTTTTTGCTTCTCTGGTATGGTTTTTCTTGAACATGTTTTCTCTAAGTTCTGAGTGCCAGCCATGTTTTCTCTGTGATTCATAACTCACTCAGAGCTGTGATCTTGTGCTCACAAACCCATACGAAAAAAGTTTCTTTTGTTTAAGTCTATAAAATAGTGTAGGAGTAGTTTGTCTAGTAGGAGGAAAATATTGTACTGTTTACATATTAAAATCGATGCTACCTACTTTATGTTCTATGGAAGGAAATTTTTCAATTAAGAAAATTTTCCCTCTATGTCCTAGTAGTCGTTTCTTATCTAAATCACAAAAGCATGCTCTGAGACGCCCTGCTTTACATACCTCTTAAAAAAATAAATAAGAACTCAAAATAATGCCTCTAATTTTTCCAGCAGGAATGGTGATGAACTGAGCATTGGCATTCTGGATATATTTGGCTTTGAAAATTTCAAAAAAAATTCCTTTGAGCAGCTGTGCATTAACATTGCAAATGAACAAATTCAGTATTATTTCAACCAACACGTGTTCGCGTGGGAACAGGTAAGTTGAGATACTGTAAAGATGCATGCGTGGGTGTGTTATATGCACAACTGAACTCTTGAAGCAGGACCTAAATCATAGACTGAAAGCCTTAAACATTTTATAAAGACAAAGAAAAGGTTTTCTTTTTTCCATGCCCATAGTAAAGACAAAAGCAAACCAAAAAACTAGTATGAATTTAGTGTGTCTTGATATGTGATGTTGAATGTCCTCCATCAAAAATCGATGCACCTTTCTCCAGACCTTAGCAAGTCTGAGCCCTTGCAAGCAAAGAAGTTCTCTTTGGGAATTTAATAAGCAGATGTGTCCACATGTTTCTTTTTCTGTAGGCTGCATAGCTGAAATTCTGTTTGAAATTTAAATATCCATCTAAAATGCATTAAACTTCAGAATTCCGGTAACTAGGCAACAGAACAAAAGATAATGGGTCTGATACAAATGCCATGAAATGGTAATTTTGTCAGAGTACAACGTGTATTTATGAGTCAGCTTCACAAATAAGACTTTCTTGAGATGCATTTGGCAAAACTGTAGTATTAAAATTATTTAAATTTTATCGAGTTCAAAAGACTCGTATTTTATATCATTCAATATGTGATTTCTCTCTTTTAAATAATGTTAAATTGTTTTGTGTTTACTGATTAGAACTGAAGTTTTCATGTACATTTGAGATAAATAAGAGGTACATGAACCTCTTTTGATTCAAAATATTTAGGCATATTGAGAATTCACTTTGAAATTGCATTTTGAAAACAGTGGTCACAAAAGAAAACATATATATCTTGACATTCCTTAGGCCAGAAAAAGAACATAAATGTAAGATTTTATCTTTGCACAATTCTCATCTACCTCAGGATCTGTTTTTTTTAGCTGGGTAGTTCTTTTAGTTTATTTTTTAAATTTTCATTTTTTTAAATTGCGGTAACATTGGTTTATAACATTGTATAAAATTCAGGTGTACATCCTTATAATTTGATTTCTGTATAGATTACATATTCACCAGCTGGAGACTAATTGCCATCCATCACCACACACATGTGCCTAATCACCCCTTTACCCTCCTCCCTCCCACCTTCCCCTCTGGTGACCACCAATCCAATCTCTGTCTCTATGTGATTGTTTGTTTTTGTTTTTACCTTCTGTTTATGAGTGAGATCATATGGTATTTGACTTTCTCCCTCTGACTTATTTCGCTTAGCATAATACCCTCAAGGTCCATCCATGCTGTCACAAATGGCTGGATTTCATTGTTTCTTATGGCTGAGTAGTATTCCATTGTGTATATATACCACATCTTCTTTATCCATTTGTCACTTGATGAGCACCTAGGTTGCTTCCATGTCTTGGCTATTGTGAATAATGCTGCAGTGAACATAGGGGTGCAAGTATCTTTATGCATTTGCGTTTTCATGTTCATTGGATAAATACCCAGCAGTGGAATAGCTGGATCATATGGTAGTTCTTCCTTAGCTTTCTGAGGAAATTCCATTCTGTTTTCCATAGTGGCTGCACTAGTTTGCACTCCCACCAGCAGTGTGTGAGGGTTCCCTTCTCTCCACATCCTCTCCAACATTTGTTGTTTCCTGTTTTGTTAATTTTAGCCATTCTGACTGGAGCGAGGTGATATCTCATTGTAGTTTTGATTTGCATTTCCCTGATAGTGGTTTTGAACATCTTTTCATTTGCCTTTTGACCATCTGTATCTCTTCTTTGGAGAAATATCTGTTCAGATGTTTTGCCAGCTTTTTAATTGGGTTGTTAGTTTTTTTTGTTATTGAGATGTAGAGTTCTTTATATATTTTGGATATTAACCCCTTATCAAATATATGGTTTGAAAATATCTTCTCCCACTTGTTAGGTTGTCTTTCATTTTGTTGATGATTTCCTTTGCTGTGCAGAAGCTTTTTAGCTTTCTGTAGTCCTGTTTGTTTATTTTTTCTATTCTTTCCCTTGTCCAGTCAGACATGGTACTTGAAAATATGCTGCTAAGACCAATACTGAAGAGTGTACTGCCTGTGTTTTCTTCTAGAATTTTTATGGTTTCAGGTCTTACGTTCAAGTCTTTAATCCACTTTGAATTAACTTTTGTGTATTATGAAAGATAATGGTCTACTTTCATTCTTTTGCATGTGACTGTCCAGTTTTCCCAACACCATTTCTTGAAGAGACTTTCCTTTCTCCATTGTATGTTCTTGGCTGTCTTGTCAAAAATTACCTGTACATAGATGTGTGGGTTTATTTCTTGGCTCTCGATTCTGTTCCATTGATCTGTGTGTCTAATTTTGTGCCAGTACCATGCTCCTTTGGTTACTATGGCTTTGTAGTATATTTTGAAATCATGGAGTGAGATATCTCAAGCTTGGTTCTTTTTTTCTCAGGATTCCTTTGCTGTTTGGGGTCTTTTGTTGTTCCATATAAATTTTAGAATTCTTTGTTCTAGTTCTGTGAAAAATGTTGTTGGAACTTTGGTAGAGATTTTATTGAATGTATAGACTGCTTTAGAAAGTATAGACATTTTAACTATGTTAATTCTTCCAATTCGAGAGCACAGAATATCTTTCCATTTCTTTGCGTCTTCCCCAATTTCTTTCCGCAATGTTTTCTAGTTTTCGGTGTACAGATCTCTCACCTCTTTGGTTAAGTTTGTTCCTAAGTATTTTATTCTTTTTGTTGCAATTGTAAATGGGATTGTATTCTTAATTTCTCTTTCTGTTACTTTGCTGTTAGTGCATAAAAATGCAACTGATTTTTGTATGTTGATTTTGTAACCTGCAACTTTACTATATTCATTTATTATTTCTAAAAGTTTTTTGTGAATTTTTTAGGGTTTTCTATATATAAAATCACATCATCTGCAAATAGTTACAGTTTCACTTCTGCGTTTCCAATATTTATCCCATTTATTTCTTTTTCTTGCCTGATTGCTCTGTCTAGGACTTCCAATGCTATGTTAAATATGAATGGTGAAAGTGGGGCATGCTTGTCTCATTTGTGTTCTTAGAGGAATAGCTTTCAGTTTTTCTCCATGGAGAATGATATTAGCTGTGGGTTTGTCATATATGGCCTTTATTATGTTGAGGTACTTTCCTTCTGTACCCATTTTATTTAGAGGTTTTTTTTCATAAATGGATTTTGTATCTTGTCAGATGGTTTCTCTGCATCTATTGGGATGATCGTATGATTTTTATTCTTCATTTGGTTAATGTGGTGTATCACATTGATTGTTTTGCAGATGTTAAACCATGCCTGCATCCCTGGAATAAATCTTACTTCATCATAGTATATGATCTTTTTAATGTATTATTGTATTCAATTTGCTAGTATTTTGTTGAGGATTTTTGCATCGATGTTCATCAGTGATATTGGCCTGTAATTTTCTTTTTTTGTGTTGTCCTTGTCTGCTTTTGGTATCAGGGTAATGTTGGCTTCATAGAATGAGCTAAGAACCTTCCCCTCCTCTTCAACTTTTTGGAAGAGTTTGAAAAGGATAGGTTTTAATTCTTCTTTGAATGTTTGGTAAATTCACCAGGGAAACCATCTGGTCCTGGACTTTTATTTTTGGGGAGGTTTTGATTACTGTTTTGATCTCCTTACTGGTGATTGGTGTATTCAAATTCTCTATTTCTTCTTGATTCAGTTTTGGAAGGTTGTATGATTCTACGAATTTATTCATTTCTTCTAGATCATCCAATTTGTTGGAGTATAGCTTTTTGTGGTCTTGTCTTATAATCATTTGTATTTCTGAGGTGTCCATTGTAATTTCTCCTCTTTCATTTCTGACTTTATTTATTTGAGCCTTCTTTCTTTTTTTCTTGGTGAGTCTAGCTAAAAATTTGTTGATTTTGTTTCTCTTTTCAAAGACCCAGCTGTTGGTTTCATTGATTTTTTGTATTTTTTCAATTCTCTATTTCATTTATTTCTACTCTGATTTTTATTATTTCCTTCCTTCTATTGATTTTGGGCTTTGTTTTTTCTTCTTTTTCCGTTTCTTTAGGTGCACTGTGAAATTGTTTATTTGAGATTTTTCTTATTTGTTGAGGTAGGCCTGTATTGCTATAAACTTCCCTCTTATGTCCACTTTTGCTGTATCCCATAAATATTGGCATGTCATATTTTCATTTTCATTTGTCTCCAGGTATTTTTTTATTTCTTCATTGATCCAATCATTGTTCAGTAGCATTTTGTTTAATCTTTATGTATTTGTGGCTTTTGCAATTTTCTTCCTGTAGTTGATTTCTAGTTTCATATAGTTGTGGTCAGAAAAGATACTTGGTATTATTTAAATCTTCTTAAATGTATTGAGACCTGTTTTGTGACCTAATACGAGACCTATCCTGGAGAATGTTCCATATGTATTTGAAAAGAATATATTCTGCAGTTTTGGATGGAATGTTCTGTATATATCTATTAAGTCCATATGGTCTAAAGTGTCACTTAAGGCCAATGTTTCCTTATGGATCTTCTGTTTGGATGATCTATCCATTGGTGTAAGTGGAGTGTTAAAGTTCCCTGCTATCATTGTGTTACTGTATATTTCTCCTTTTATGTCTGTTAATAATTGCTTTATGTATTTAGATACTCCTATGTTGGGTACATAGATATTTCCAAGTGTTATATCCTCTCGTTGGATTATTCCCTTTATCACTATGTAGTGCCTTCTTTGTCTCTTGTACAGTTCTTGTTTTAAAGTCTATCTTGTCTGATATAAGTATTGCTACCCCAGCTTTCCTTTCATTGCCATTTGCATGCAGTGACTTTTTCCATCCCTTCACTTTCAGTGTCTGAGTGTCTTTAGGTCTGAAGTGTGTCTCTTGTATGCAGCATATATATGGGTCTTGTTTTTTTATCCAGTTGGCCACCCTGTGCCTTTTGATTGGAGCATTTAGTCCATTGACATCTAAAGTAGTTGTTGATAAGAATGCACTTATTACCGTTTTGTTACTTTTTTTCTGGGTGTTTAAGTAGTTCTTCTCTGTTCCTTTCTTCTTCTCTTGCTCTCTTCCCTTGTGGTTTGATGGCTTTCTTTAGTATTATATTTGGGTTCCTTTCTCTTAATTTTTTGTCTATTTATTATAGGTTTCTGGTTTGTGATTACCGTGAGGTTCATATCTAATAATTTACGTACATAGCAGTGTATATTAAGTTAATGGTCTCTTTAATTTGACCTCTTGCTAAAAGCTCTAATCTTTTACTCCCCTCCTCCCATGTTTTCTGTTTTTGATATCATGTCTACCCTCTTTTTGTGTTTTTGTGTATCTGTTAGCCTCTTATCCTGGAGATAGATAATTTTAGTACTTTTGTCTTTTGATCTTCATATTACCTTCATAGGTGGTTGATCTGCTACCTTTACCGTATATTTTCCTTTACCAGTGCTTTTATTGCTTTTAAAAATTTGGGGGGGGGGGCGGCCAGCCTGGTGGCACAGCAGTTAAGTTCACATGTTCTACTTCTCGGTGGCCCAGGTTCGCCAGTTTGGATCCTGGGTGTGGACTGGCACCGCTTGGCAAAAGCCATGCTGTGGTAGGCATCCCGCATAAAGTAGAGGAAGATGGGCATGGATGTTAGCTCAGGGCCAGTCTTCCTCAGCAAAAAGAGGAGGATTGGCAGTAGTTAGCTCAGGGCTAATCTTCTTCAAAAAAAAATTTTCTTTTTGATCGTTTTCTTATTCCTATTTGTGGTCTTTTCTTTCCCACTTAATTCCCTTTAGCATTTCTTGTAAGGTTGATTTCTTTGTGATAAACTCCTTTAGTTTTTGCTTGTCTGGGAAACTCTTTATCTCTCCTTCCATTCTGAATGATAACTTTGCCAGGTAGAGTATTCTTGGCTGTAGGTTTTTTTTCTTCCACCACTTTAAATATATTGTGCCACTGCCTTCTAGCCTGTAAGATTTCTGCTGAGAAGTCAACTCATAACCTTATGGGTTTATTTTGTATGTAAGTTGTTGCCTTCCTCTTAAAGCTTAGGATTCTCTCTTTATCTTTAATTCTTGACCTTTTAATTATAATGTGTCTTGGTGTGGGCTTCTTTGGGTTTATCTTGTTTGGTACTCTCTGTGCTTCCTGTACCTAGACGTCAGTATGCTTCCTTAGGTTAGGAAAGTTTTCAGCTATTATTTCTTCAAATAGATTCTCTGCCTCTTTGTCTCTCTCTCTTTTCCTTCTGGGACACATATAATATGGATGTTAGTGTGCTTGATGTTGTCCCAGAGGTTCCTCAGACTGTCCTTCTTCTTTTTAATTCTTTTTTCTTTTATCTGATCAGCTTGAATGATTTCCCCTAGTCATTTGTGCAGCTCACTGATCCATTCCTCTGTATCATCTGCTCTGCTATTGAATCTCTCTAGTGAATTTTTCATTTCCAGTATTGTGTTCTTCATTTCTGATTGGTTCTCTTTTGTATTTTCCAGTTCTATGTTGAAGTTCTCACTGAGTTCATCCATTCTTCTCCAAAGATCACTGAGCATCTTAATGACTCTTAGTTTGTACTCTTTGTCAGGTAGATTGTTTATTTCTGTTTCATTTAGTTCTTTTTCTGGAGTTTTGTCCTGTTCCCTTACTTGGAACATATTCCTTTGTCTCCTCATTTTGCCTCTTTCTCTGTTCTTATATCTAGCCATTAGGTAGATCAGCTATATTGCCTGATCTTGGAGAGGTGGCCTTATGTAAGAGATGCCTCATAAGGACCAGCAGTGTGCTTCCCTCTTGTCGCAAGTTCCAAATGTTCCAGGAATATCCTGTGTGGGCTACATGTGTCCTTCTGTTGTGGCAGCTTTGCTCTTGCTGCAAGTACACGGGCAGGCTAGACTGTTCCCTGGCCAGCTGGTTGTAATACTCAGCTGCATGTGGCTGCTATGGACCCTTCAGTCACTTTTTCTGGCATGGGGAACCCCAACACAGCTGGCTGCAAAGTCTAATAGCACATTCCTGTTTCAGTTTTTCTGTTAAGTGAGTCAGCCCCCAGCATGGCTGGTTGCTAGGCTCAGGGGCTTACACTTGCTGTAGGACTCCAGCCTGTAAGGCACTTGTCAGCTCTCTCAGGATTTCAGCTGAGTAAGGCTAGCCCCAGGAATGGGAGCACCCAGTTGTTTCAGGCTTTGTAAGGTGGGGTCAATCCCCTATGTGGCTGTTTGAGAAACACAAGTCTGCTGCAGCTGAAAAGCCCCACTGCCCACAGAGCCAAACACTCTGTCAACACAGTCTTGCCCCATGCACATGCCCTGACCCAATGAAATGGACCCAGTCGCCCCACTTCAGGGGCCCCACAACTCCACCAATGGAGACCCACCCTTTGCACGTGCCCTACCCCGCCAAGGCAGACACACTTGCCCGGTTGCAGAGATTCCAGGCACCCCACCTGTGCGGGCCCACAAGTTACCTGAGGGCTTGCAGATCCCCTGCTCCTCCAGGGAAGGCTGCATACCTTAGGATTGCTCCCAGCCAGCCGTGAAGTGCTGCAGCTCGTGAAGGTGGCATTTTTTTGTCTTCAGAAAGATATTTCTGCCTCTTCTACCTTGGTCAGCACTGTCCCTTATTGCAGGGGTTCTTTTTATTCATTTTTCAGTTCTCTCTCATTGTCCCAAGAGTAGTTGTAAATTTCTGCTGTCTGTGGTAGGAGATGAGTTCGGAGTCCACCTACGCCACCATCTTGACTGAACTCCTACCCCAGGATCTTGTTCCATCAAATATTCGTTCTCTCTCTCTCTCCCTCCACCCCTCCTCCATGCATCTCTATTAGTGCCATCTCTTAGCCTAGATATGTCAGGAAATCTTTAAAAATCTTTAAAACCAAAACCTTTCTTCAACCTGCTTATCTCTATAGCCATGGCCCTCTCTCTTCCCTTCACAACCAAGCTCCTTGAAAGTTAATTCAATATTCATTACATTGTATTTATTTCTTTCCTACCTGGGTACATTGAGTCCATAGCTTCTGGCTCTGATCTCCCCCATGCCAAAGGCCCTTCCTGATCTCATCAGTCATTAGTATCAGAAACATTTTAGTCTCCACATTAGTAGCCTTTCTGTAATTTTCAATCCTGTTGACAGATTCCTGTTTTGAGAAAACGCCTCCTTTGGCATCCCTAACACCATCTTTCTATTTCTGTTCCTCTTTGATAGGTTCCTCCTTACTCTCTCTGCACCATCCCATAAATCAGTGGTTTGCAACTCTGGCTGCATATTAGAGTCACTTGGGTATCTTTCTAAAACCCCCATGTCCAGATCCTGTCCCAGACCGCTTAAGTCAGATCTCTTGGGATGAGATCCAGGCATCAATATTTTTAAAGGCTCCCAGTCTCTTCCAATGCACAGCCAAAGTTGAGAATTACTGCCCTAAATCCTCGCCTCCCAAAGAGTTCTATCCTTGACCCTCTCCTCAGACTCACTGGGAAAGATAATCTATTTTCATTATTTCAACCACCCCCGTCATGCTAGCGATGCTCAACTCCCCATCTCCAACCCATCTCTTAGGACAGCTTCCAGAACTTTATCCAGAGCTGAACTCATCATCTTTCCCTCTCACTTACATTCTTTCTCAGTAAATGACGTCTCTATTCACCCACTTACTCCAGCCAAAGATGTTACATTATATTTCATTTCTCCGTACTGAAATCCAAAAAATCAGTGAGACTTCTTCCTATTCCTCCCTCCTCTATGTTCCAGTAAAAATATTTGACCATACAGTATGTGGTTTACGTTTATGCCTTTCTCACTAGGCTGCAAAATCCTTGAGGTCAAGGACTATGTTTTAATTCTTTTTGTGTCTACAGAGCCTGACATATAGCAAGTGTGCAACAAATATTTATTAAATTAATGTCCTCTTGCTTTAATGCCTCACAATGTTCACAGAATCTGTTCTAATCAGAGACTGAAACAAGTGAATATTTTTTGGTTTGGCCTTTGTGATAGGGATCTGTTAAGATTACCTGCTTCATGAGACCAGGTGCATCTTCATGTATTTCCTATCTGATTAATTAACAACTTGTGTTGGTAGACCTCTGTTATTCTCTTTCTTTCGGCTTAGATTATAAGCTAGTTTTATTGGAACTAGCGTTTAGACCAATTTACATATCTTTCAATAATTATTTGCTTTTCATGTTTTATTGAATGTTGCAGTTTACAATTCACTTTGATTGATGGCCTTGAATTTCATCCATGATCCTAATGCTCTTAATTCTTTTGTCTTTGGGCTTGGCACAAATGAAAGTATTCCGTAAGCTCTTTTTAAAATATCCTTGAGAGGCTTTCAAGACTAAACAACTCAAAATTGCCCCCAAGAAATTAAAAATTCAACTAGGATCCAGGATTATACAAAGCACTTCGAGGAATTAAGGCCATCCTCAGTCCTTTCAAGTGCCTTCCTAGGGTAACTACCCAAGAATCCCTCCATCATAATCTATGGGCCAGGCATTGGCAGCTGAGTGATCAGGTCAATGAGCGTATGATCCAGCAGGTACAGGATTAGTCAGTGATTCTCTTGACTTTAACATGTAGGTGCACATGTTTGGGGTTTTTTTTCTTTCACTCTGTCACTTACCTGTGAAAGCAAAAGTTGTAACTGAGAAATGCTAATGTAGCTGTATATATTACCTATCACCGATAAAGAGAGCACACTTACACTAATTTCTGTAAATGTGAAACAGCTATTAAGCCAAATCATTAATTAAAGTCATGGTCATACCTTTTTTTGGTTAAATATAATCATAGGTTTGACCTAACTGAGAGCTACTTATTGCTTATCAGTAAGACGTAGTGTTCTCAGTTTCATGAATGTACAAATGATCTGGGCAATCTGAGCAAGATACAAGCCTTGGGCAGCACCTTCAAAGAGAAAACAACTTCTGGTCCTGCTGAGACCAACAAACATTATCTTTATTGACAGTCCTACAGCACTGGAGTGTAAATACAGGTTTGCTGAAAGCATTTTCTTGTTTAGCCCAAGTTCAGTTTACATGTAATATACGGTGGGACACACCAACAAAGTTGGTTATGAAGGTGTTTTAAATGTCATTTTCCCATTACTTTCCATTAAAACAGTAATAAATGGACTATAGTGAAACATTTTTAGTGAAAGAGTTTATGGCTGTGACCTAATCTATAGTTTGTGGATGGATAGTTTTGTGTTTCTTGGACTAGTTGCCTCCAACTAGCCATTTGTGTTACTTTTGAAACATGTTCCTAAATCTGGGGATCCCATTCTCAACTTTCCCTCAAACTACTTTTCTTTGAACATAAATAAGCCTCGAAATCTTAGCACTCAGCCAGGAGCTTGTATCCCTTTTTTATCCTTATTATATAGATATTTAAAATGTGTAAGTAACATTATTTTTATTCTGTGTATAATATATAACTCCTGAAAATTCCCTGGAGTTTGATATTTCACAATATTTGAAGCTTCTGTACTTTTCCAGCACCAGAAGAACCATTTTGTATCTGTTGTATTTAATAAAATTTAAAGGGACTATTTGTATCTGACTTCAATAGTATGGAAATTAGATGATAATCTAGGTCCCCACCCATGCAAATAGACGATGAGGAGTATAGTTGTAATCTTTTAAAGTCAAGACTCAATCAAACTCTTCTAAACGAGTTGCCCTGAAAAGCGTATAATTTTCTCTTAGTTTTATTAATTCCAACAATAGAGTATTCCTATTTCAGCCTTCCCTATTGCATTTGTACAGCATTATTTTGACACATGCTATTTAATTCCATATCTTTCAAAAAGCTTTTAGTTAGCTCAAAGGGCAGCAAACAAATTACCCCATTTCTGATAAAGGAGGTGTCTTTTTTGCGGTAGCCCATCACTGAATCTCCATGGTAATTATGTAGTCAAGATTTTGGTTTTGTTTGGTTTGTTTTTGTTGTTTTCTGATTTTCTTCCATGTAAAAGAGAGCTCAACAGTAATGGAAGTGTGATAGAGAGCTGGAAATTTTCTTCAAGTTATAGTCATTCTGGTGCTATAATGATGGTTTTGTCCTTTGTTTTAATTTTGCACTATGATATAATCATTGTGGTGTAGAACACACAAAAGAAATGAACCCTTTTCCCTCCAAGTTTACATTTCGAATCAAGGAGAATGTACACCAACCACTGATGAGTCACCCATGGGCGTGATTTGAATTGGAGCAAATGCCATTGTTCTTTAGGGCCATTAGACACCCGGAATACTACACCCAGGATGATACTACAAAGCATTGTTCTAGAATCCTGGAGATTCACTCTACTTCCTTACACAACTATTTATTCCTAGGATTAGTTTCCTTATCCATTAGGTGCAGGACATCTTTCTGGCTATTAACTGAACTAAAGTTTGTTTTTAAAGTGAGCTCTTAATATTTGTTTCTGTACAAGGATAAGCTGTTACATATTTCATTTATATCTGTACCTGTGGGTTTAGAATTAAAAGTCAGAAGTCATTTTGTCAGCAGGAAACTATTTACAGCACATAATGGAAACCACAACTGCCATTATGGCTCTGGCTTCTCTTGCAGAAAGTGATGTGTGTGACTTTCATTTCCAGCTGTTCATATCCTAAAGTATAAAGCTTTTGAGATTTTGAATGTGGGCTCCAACACATAATTTGTGGCAATTGCAAAGAACGAAAATTCATTCCGTTATATAATATCTACCTTTTCTACTTTATTCTTTTTACATTATGAAGTAAAAAGAATCAGTCATCTGATAAAAAATATGTGGGTAATCCAAAATAAACCCTTTATAAATATCTTCAATTTGTTTTGCCTGCAAAGTATGGATTTTTATTTTATATCCAACTTTCTTCCCTATTAAATAAGCCATTTGAGTGCAACGGTGGTAGCATTTGTCTTATTTTAGCTTTCCAAGTGATAAAGGCCATTTTATAGGCATTTACTTTAAGCATTAAAACAGCCATACATTTAAAAAAACCCTTGATACAAGAAATCTGCCTTTTTAAATACTTGACCAAGATTGGGGTTACTGTTTGAGATCACTTGCAAATGTTCTTTAAGCTTCTCACGTACTAAGCGAATATGAAAGTTAATATCCAAAGATTAGATATGTGTGGAGCATCCTGGCAGCAGCTCCTGGCTGTGGACGTGTCCTCGGCTCCCTCTGGCTGGGGTCTGCAGCCTCTTGGCCTCCCGTGTCCCCCTAGCTCAACACCTGTGCTGCGCGCGCGCGCAGTCTGTTTCTCTTTCATCGATGAAGTTGAGTCAGCACCCTTCGTGTGATGTGGGGATTTGCAGTATTTATTTTCATAATTTGATAACATTTTTAAATTTCTGTAAAAATATAATTTTCATTGAATATGTAATTAGAAGCATAGATCCAAACAATTGCTGTAGTTTTCTACCTGTGAGGTTAGACCATACCATTAACAAACGGAAAGAAAATTTTTTGGTAAAGATTTAAACATGACAGTAAAGGAGAAATACCTCAAGGTGAAAGAGATCCTGGTATATAGAAAATTACAGTTTTGAATTCCTAACTGAAATGCCTCCTTATTCTGAGTCAATATCTACCAATAGAAGATAACTTTTTAAAATCCTTTGTGGATTTTAAAGAGTTTTCAAGAATAGGTATCCTACACAGAAAGTGACTAGATTCGAGTTTTCATCTTAACATGCATCGCACAGTCTCACCTCTTTGTCTGAAAAAGGAAACTGCTCTAGGGAGCGCTGTTTCAACCTCCTTCCTCCAAAGTTCAGTGAAATATATGCAAAGTAAATCGTGGGTATTTTATCAGGAATTATACAAAATACTTTCTCATTAGGTCACTTTCAAATTCTGAATTAATGACCGACGTCGTCTCAGTTTATTGATGACCAACATTCCCTGTCACTTGCCCTTAAAATTAACATTAAAATCAACAGAATCATCAATATCAGCTTTGAATAGAAAATACAGGAAGAAATAGATTTCCAATCATGTATTTTATTTTACATCAAGAGTTTAGATTTTTTACAACCTGTGTGTTACCAGTTTGTTTTCTTTCTTTGTAGGTTTTTAGAATACTTAGTACTTCGATAAAATATTATTACCAAAAATAATATGTATTTGTAGAAAGAGAATAATAAAGCAAGTGTGGTAAAATAGCAATTGGGGAATGTGGGTAAAGGGTACATGGGAGTTCTTTATAACTGTTCTTACAAATTTTTTTTGTTTGAAATTATTTCAAAAGTAAAAAGTGACAAAGTTTCTTTTTTTCTATAATAAACATACTCAATTTACCATGAGTACTGCTAGTACCGTAAATCCTAGATTTTCAGCCTTTAAAATTGTTCTCTTAGAATGAGAAGAGTTTTTGTCAATGGTTAGAATGAGTAACTTCTCAATGGTTTCTTTAGACTATGGGAAATGTTTTTGTAAATATGTACAGTCATATGAGCAGTTGGTGCGTAGGAATTCTTTTACTAAAAGACAGATTTTAGGGAATAAATGTGTTTGTGTGGCGTCTTTCCCCTTGCAAATGTTCTGTCTGTCAACAGAATGTTTATGCATTTATTCACTAAGTTTCACAACACATCCAGGCAGTTTTGGCATTTTGAAATGTTAGAACTGGAAGAAACCTAAATAGAGCGTCTATATTTCACAGATAAAAATGACTCCCTGTGACTTTCCCAAGGTTCCAGGCTAGTTAAACAAAGCCAGAACCAGAATCCAGGACTTCTTATGCCCATCCAGGGTTCTTCTCATGACCAAACAAATAAGCAAAGTTGAGAAGAACCAGGGACATAGCAAAGTAAATCCACCATGCAGAAGAAAAGGATGCTCCATCTATTTGAAAGAAAGGAATGAACAAGAGAGGGTGGGCGGGAGGGAGGGAAAGAAAGAAAGAGAGAGAGAGAGACAGTCTTTTCACATGAAAAGCCAAGGAAAATCAACAGAAGGCCGGGAATAAGGAAACCACAGAGAACAGGAGCCCTGAGGCAGGGAGCAGTGGTAACTGAGATTGGAGGGACCAGAAGCCAACTAACAGGAAAGATATGGAACTAGAAAATGAAACAACTGAAAAGGAGAATTTAGCAAAGCAAAGAAATCTTAGGATGTTATTTCAGGGTTGGAATGGAAAGGCAGAGAGCATCTTTGCTGTGCCCTAAAGGATGGGATTCTACATTTTTCACCTTTGTTTCTACCTCCCCCAGTCCCATCTACCCCTAAACATACACATAGTAGGTGCTCCATAAATGTTTGAGGACTTTCACCATGTGGCATCCTCTACAATGATCTACACAGAGACAGCGCCACAAGCCTAGGTGAATTCCAAATAACATCTCTTGATATAAACCCCATTTTTCTCCCTGTGACTTGAAATGGGTAGAAGCAGAAAAAAGTGTGCTAAACTTATAAATATAAAAGAGATACTGATTTATGAATTGAAAACAGCAAACAAAGGAGAATAAATACTGAGGATAGTCTATACCAGCTGTTAACATATTTCCAGATTCTAAAATATCCGAAACTTTGGAGCAGTGTCAAATGATGGACTTGCCAACATGAGAGGGATATACTTTTGTTTCATGGGTATAAGTTCAGTGAAAGACCTCAGTGTGCCCTGTCGCTGCACGTACCCAGCTTTTATAAAAGAAAAATATCAGATGAGACAAAATCCTTGATTTGAACCCTTGGTGATTCCAGATGAACCTTTTTAAAACTTCTCATTTGGATAAAACTATCAGAAGGTAGTAAAAAGTTTTCTCTCACAGTAAAATTATGAGGTTTATGGGGATATCCATATGCTAAAAGCGTATCCCCTATGCTTTTAGGGGATAGAGAGGGCCTATTGTCTATCCTTTACATGATGATGCATTCTGCCTGGAAAAATCACAAATAGATGGAGATGAAATGGCATACTCCTAAACAACCAATGGGTCAAAGATGAAGTCAAAAGAAAACTGAAAAATATCTTGGGATAAATGAAAATTAAAGTACTACAACCAAAACTTATAGGGTGCAGCAAAGGCAATACTAAGAGGGAATTTTATAGTGATAAACATGTACATTAAGAAAAAAGAAAACTCTCAAATAAACAACTTAACTTTACACCTCAATGAACTGGAAAAAGAACAACGAACTAAGCCCAAAGTTAGTAGAAGGAAGGAAATAACAAAGATCAGAGTGGAAATAAATGAAATAGAGACTAAAGAGACAATAGAAAAGATCAATGAAACTCAGAGCTGTTTTTTTTTAAAGGATAAACAAAACTGACAAACCTTTAGCTAACTCACCAAGAAAAAAGAGGAGAGAGGACTCAAATAAAATTGGAAATGAAAGAGGAGAGCTTACAACTGATACCACAGACAGAAATACAAAGCATCATAAGAAACTACTATGCACAATTATATGCTGACAAATTGGGCAACCTATAAGAAATGGAAAAATTCTTAGAAACATACAACCTACCAAGACTGAATCATGAAGAAATCAAAAATCTGAACAGACCAATTACTAATAAAGAGATTAAATCAGTAATCAAAAACCTCCCAACAAACAAAAGTCCAGGACCAGATAGCTTCGCTGGTAAATTCTTGCAAAGGTTTAAAGAAGAATTAATACCAGTCCTTCTCAAACTCTTCCTAATACTAGAAGAGGAGGGAACATTTCCAAACTCATTTTACAAGGCCAGCACTACCCAGAGACCAAAACCAGACAAGGACACACACACACACACACACAGACACACAAACTTACAGGCCAATATCCCTTATGAGCATAGATGCAGAGGTCCTTAACAAAATATTAGCAAACCACGTTCAACAGTACATTAAAAGGATCATACACCATGATCAAGTGGGATTTATTCCAGGGGTGCAAGGATGGTTCAATATCTGTAAATCAATCAATGTGATACACCAGATTAACAAAACAAAGGATGAAAATAATATGATTATCTCAATAGATACAGAAAAGCATTTGAGAGAGTTTAACATCCATTAATGATAAAAAGTCTCAACAAACTGGATATAGAGGGAAGATAACTCAACATGATACAGGCCACGTATGACCAGCCCTCAGCTAACATTATACTCAGTGGTGAAAAGTTGAAAGCTTTTACTCTATGATAAGAAACTCTTGCTTTTACTAGAACTTCCACTACTGTGTTGAATTAAAGTGGCAAGAATGAGCATCCTCTTGCCAGAACAATTAGGCAAGATAAAGAAATAAAAGGCATCCAAATCAGAAAAGAAGAAGTAAAATTGTCTCTCTTTGCAGATGACATAATATTATGTGTAGAAAACCCTAAAGATTCCACTAAAAAACTATTATAACTAATAAATTCAGTAAAGTTGCAAAATACAAAATCAATATAGAAAAATCAGTTGCATTTCTATACACTAACAATGATCTATATGAAAGAGAAATTAAGATAACAATCTCATTTACATTAGCATCAAAAAGAACAAAATACTTAGGAATAAATTTAACCAAGGAGATGAAAGACCTGTACACAGAAAGCTATAAGACATGAAAGAAGAAACAAAAAGATGGAATGATATTCCATGCTCATGGATTGGAAGAACTGATGTTGTTAAAATTTCCATGCTACTCAAAGCAATCTACAGATTCAGTGTAGTCCCTATCAAAATTCCAGTAGTGTTTTTCACAGAAACAGAAAAAATATCCTATAATTTGTATGGAACCACAAAAGACCCTGAATAGCTGAAGCAATCTTGAGAAAGAAGAACAGACCTGAAGGCATCACACTTCCTGATTTCAAACTATATTACAAAGCTATAGTAATCAAAACAGTATGGTAGACACATAGATCAAAACAGACACATAGATAAATGGAACAGAATAGAGAGCCCAGAAATAAACACACACATATATGTTAATTAATTTACAACAAAGATATACACTGGGGAAAGGATAGTCTCTTCAATAAATGGTATTGAGAAAACTGGACAGCCACATGCAAAAAAAAGAAACTGGACCCTTATCTTATTCCACACACAAAAATTAACTCAAAATGGATTAAAGACTTGAACATAAGACCTCAAACTGTAAAACTCCCAGAAGAAAACATAAGAGGTAAACTCCTTGACATCGATCTTGGCAATGATTTTTTGGATGTGATGCCAAAAGCAAAGGTAAGAAAAGCAAAAATCAATGACTGGGCCTACATCAAATGAAAAATCTACTCAGCAATGGAAACCATCAACAAAATGAAAATGCAACCTATGGAATGGGAAAAAATATTTGCAAATCATGTATCTGCTAAGAGTTTGATCTCCAAAATGTACAAAGTACTCCTCATACAACTCAATAGCAAAAAGACAATCTGATTTAAAAACGGGCAGAGGTTCTGAAAAGACATTTTTCAGAGAAGACATACAGATGACCAACAGGTATATGAAAAGGTGCTCAACATCACCAATCATCAGGGAAATGCAGATCAAAACCACAATGAGGGGCCAGCCTCACAGCCAAGTGGTTAAAATTCTGCGCGCTCTGCTTTGTTGGCCCAGGGTTCATGAGTTCAGATCCTGGTTGTGGACCTACTCCACTCATCAGTCATGCTGTGACAGCAACCCACATACAAAGTATAGGAAGATAGGCACAGATGTTAGCTCAGCACTCATCTTCCTCAAGCAATAAAAGGAGGAGGATTGGCGATGGTGGTTAGCTCAGGGTGACTCTTCCTCACCAAAAAAAAAAAAAACCTCACAATGAGATATCACTTCACACCTGTTAGAATGGCTATTTTGAACAAGACAAGAGATAACAAGTATTGAAAGGATGTGGAGAAAAGGGAACTCTTGTGGACTTTTGGTGGAATGTAAATTGGTACAGCCACTATGGAAAATAGTATGGAGGGTCTTCAAAAATAAAAACAGAAGTGCCATATGATCCAACCATCTGGCTATATATCCAAAGTAAATGAAAACGGGATCATCTTAAAGAGATATCTATACTCCCATGTTCATTACAGCATTATTCATAGTAGCCAAGATATGGAAACAATCTAAGTGTCTGTCAATGGATGAATGAATAAAGAAGATGTGTTGTGTATGTATGTGCAATGGAATATTATCCAGCCTTGAGAAAGACAACGTGGATGTACTATGAAGGCATTGTGCTAAGTGAAATAAACTAGACAAAGAAAGATAAATGCTGTATGATTTTGCTTATATGTGGAATCTTAAAAAGCCAAACTCATAGAAATAGAGATTAGAATGGTAGTTACCAGCACATGGAGATTGGGAGAAACGGGAACATATTGGTCAAGGAGTACAAACTTCCAGTTATAAGATGAATAAGTTCTGGGAATCTGATATATAGCATAATGACTATGATTAATAATACTGTGGTATATAAAGTTGCTAAGAGAGTAGATCTTACATGTTCTCACCACAAATAAGAAACGTTAGTTACGTGAGGTGATGGAGATATCAGCTGACGCTATCATTTTGCAATATATAAGTGTTTGACTTCAATACATTGTACACCTTAAACTTACACAATGTTATATGTCAATTACCCCTCAATAAAACTGAGGGGGGCAAAAGAAGATAATTTCTCCAGAAAGTCACTTGGAAGCCAGCTTCATGAATGACTTCCTAAGGAAGATAGGCAGGTGATCAGGAGGACAGATAGAGGAAAATAAGAAAGAGACAAAGGAACAAAAACCAACCGGACATCAAGGATGTTTTCCACAAAGTCCTTAAGCTTTTCCTTTTATTTAGCTCTGTCTGATCTCTAGCTTCACAAATCTGCAGCAACATCACAATAACTGATGGTGTAATGGTGTCTCTGAGCCCAAGAAAAAGTTAAATTATGTTTACTATTATTTGCTGCAGAATAAATAATAGTGCTAATAATGGCTGGCAGGCATTACATATGTAATATGTGCTAAGCGTATATCCACTTTATTTCCCCCAAAACTATCCTCTTAGGTAATTTAAGATCTAATCAGAGAAATGCAAATACAACAATAGGCTATCATTCTCACCTATGAAAAATATCAGAAAAAATTTTTAATGAGAATATTCATTGCTGGTGAGGATGCTCCAAGTTTGGAATGCTTATGCAGAGCTAATTTGAGAGCACGTTGCTGCAAACTTAAAAAAAAAAATCAGTCTAGAAATGCCCATCAGGAGCCTGTAAAATATTCACACGATTTGGTCAGCTATCTGTCCTAAAGATATCATCCAAAATACAGAAAAGCTTGTGCACAAAGCTGTGCATCAGAGCACTATTGAAAATAGATAAAGAAGTAATTTAAAATGTCCTCCGCTAAGAGGATGGAATGGAACTGCCAGATGTAATCTGATGTAGCCTTCAAATAATATTTATGAAAATATATTAATTGCATGGGTATATGCTTATATTATAATGTTATTTTCCTTTTGTCAAAGAAAATACAGTAAAATTAAAATTGAATAGCATGATTCCTGTTCTTAAAAATATTATGCATAGAAAAAGACTGTAAAGATTCCACTAGATATTAAGACATTATCTATAGGAGATGAATTTATAAGTTAATTTTAAGGTCTTAATGGTTTTGCAATATTTTAAATTTTATGTGAGCATGTACTACGTTTATAATCAGTAATTAAGGATTATACACACACGCATGATTTATTGTTTTCACCCTAATCCGTTATCTGGAAAACTGCTTTTCAAAATGACTCTTGCAAAAGGAATCCAGAAAGCTCAGCGTATTCATTTACTAGGACTGCCATGACAAAATGTCACCGACTGGGTGACAAACAACAGAAGTTTACTTTCAGTTCAGGAGGTTGGAAGTCCAAGGTCAGCGTATGGACAGGGTTGTTTTCTCCTGAGGCTTCTCTCCTGGACTTGCAGGTGGCCACCTTCTTGCTGTGTCCTCACATGGCCTTTTCTCTGTGCAGACGCCTCCCTGGTGTGTCTTCACCTTCTTATAAGGACTCCAGTCCTATGGGATTAGGGCCTTGCCCTTCTGACCGTGTTTAACCTTAACTGCCTCCTTAAAATCCCTCTTTCCAAATACAGCCACATTGGGGATTAAGGCTTCAACATCTGATTTGCCGGTGGAGGGACACAATTCAATCCATACACTCAGTTATTTAACATGCCCCAGCTTCCCTAGATACAGAGGCGAATAAAGTTCCTGTCATGCAGTTTTCTAATGAGAGAGAATAATAAACAAGTAAACATGCTAGAAATACCATGAAAAAATTTAGAGCAATGGTACTCGGCGTAGAGAGTGATGAGCTGAGGAAGGGAAGTAGTTGAATTAGTCCTGGAGATGGGGGAAGGTCTCTCTGCGGTGGTGAGACCTGAGTGAGGAGAGTCATTGTGGTGTTAATCTGTGCTGAGTAATCTGTGGTTAAATTTCCACCTGCGTTAGAAGCCACGCGGAAGCTTGCAGCCTCTCTCAGCCTGTGGTGACCACCCGTCCATGCTGCTGTGTGAGTCTGAAGACTCAAGTTAATAATCTTGAATAACTCCTGCAGTGGCACTTTGGCCCAAATAGTTAAGCTTGTTGTTTAGGCCATAGCTGTGGAGGTACACCTTCCGTGGACTTTCTTGCTGCTGTGTCCTTTCACAGCTCACACTCAAAACTCAATGAAAAACAAGGGAGAATCTGACTAGGGCATGAGGTTTCCTAACATCCAAGTCTGCTTTATCTTGCCTCCTTGTTAGATACTTAGAATGCTTGTCCGTCTACCATTTTGGGAAAGGGAACTCAGGCCATCTGAAGAGAGTAAGGGTTATATAATCCTTCCTGCTAAGCAGTTCAGTTTTCCTGCACTTAATAACTCTACTCATCAGCTTTAAATGTATCTTTAACGTACAGGGCGTAGCAGAGGACTTTCTGAAGAGCTCTATGAGCTTCATTTCTCTGCATATGCTTAAAAACGACTAAGCATTTTGAGACCATAACTGCTTTAAAATGCATAATATATAAGTTGAGGCATGATCATTTTACTAAAAGTGCTTTATAAATCTTGAGTAATAACGTTTTTTCTCCATTGGTTTGCCTGGAGTCCGTAACACTAACAAGTATCTTAAAGAGGAGCTCCTAGTTTTCCAAGTTACTCATCTCTGCCCTGTATGACCTGCCACAAAGCACTCAGTGGATTTTGACACAGGCAAATAGAAATGACAAGTGCGTTGGTTTGGACCTTAACCTCATGTGCTTTCTGTATAAAACATGCAAAACCTCTTTTGAACTTAGCGGTTGCCATTTAAACTGTAATATGCTGTCAGCATAATGTGTCTGACTGTAAAGTGATTTTAGGTCTGCATACTTCTCCCAAGGTCACCTTCAATGAAAAAGCTGTGAAACTTCAAGACCTTGTTTCCATTTGTTTGTATTGGATACACTGATTGTCTTTCAAGTGATTTACCTTTTAGAACGAGTTCTGCCTCATTTTTATGTATTAGATTTTGTTTTATTTAGAAATATACAATTATTTTTCCTGGTGAGACCCTTGACGTGAGATTTCAATTCCATGAGGCTCCAAAAGTAGTGATTAAAAGTTTGGGCTGATCAAATGCCCCATTTGCCATTGGCTGAATTCCTCCAGGAAGTGGCCAGAAATAAGCTCTCTTTCTCTGAACTCTTGTAATACATCGCATATAGCATTTATCTATCCTATGTTACTTTGCATTTTGAATGTATATCGCTCAAATTATATTGTAAATCCACTGAAGAAAGGGAATTTGTTCTAAGCATGTCTTTATCACCCATCATAGTGCCTATTAAAAGGTATTTAATGAACATATTTAATTAATTAAAGAATGTATTAAAATAATAATATAGGCTAGATAATAGTAATACGAACAACTAGACTTGGTGGTGAACATGATGTAGTCTATACAGAAGTAGAAATATAATAATGTACGCCTGAAATTTATATATTGTTATAAACCAACGTTGCCTCAATAAAAAATTTAAAAACATATTAAGATTCCTTTGCCAATAATAATAATAATGAAAATAGCCTGCAATTTGAACTTGTGCATGATGCGGAACGTTCTGCCAAGTGATTATTTGATCCCCTTGCCCAGTGATAGTTGCTTTATCACCTGAAAACCGGCGAGTACTCTACATGTAAGCATCGCTGCAAGTCATAGTTCAGAGGTCACGTATGTCCTCTTTGACAGACTGTGGCACTGGGGTAGGGGCGCGGTATGAAGGCAAAGTCATAGAAACAAAGTTGTAGCACAGTTCTTCTTGTCCATTTTGTAAAATAGATCAGCCCCTATGTTGTGTTGGCACCATGACCTTAGAGTAATTGTTGTTCATCGTCTTTATTTTATGCATCTTATACTCAACAGCACATGGCTATTAATGTACCAGATATCTTTACTTTGTTAGATGGAGATTGTTACCTCCATTTAGTAGATGAGAAAATGGAAGCTTATAGAGTAAGAAAATTCATAGGATTACTTGGCTAGTTAAGCAGCAGAGTCTGGATATGAACCCGTGAGTTCTCAGTTCTGAATCCGTTGGTTGTCCCTATGACCCACAGCTGTCCACTCTACGAACAATGTACATGTCATCGTGACTGAAAAGTTATGTAAATGTTCTTGAGAGATCCATTTCTGAAACTCGATAAAAGGCTTAAATTGGGGGACGTGTAACCCTAAGATATACCTAATTAATATTCTGTAAATCCTGGAACATAGTTATATTACTGCTCATTAACAACATAATCACTTGCATTTTGAAAGCTTAAGATGTCTAATTCTAGTCTAGAGACTAGAAACTTTTCATTACTATCCTGAGTATAATCAGTGCTGACTTTAATGAACTAGCAGTGCAGGGAGAAAAAAACAACATGATACCTTCAGTGTAAGGACCAGGTATAGGGAGCAAATTATTATAATATGTGTAAAGTAGAATGTCAGGTAATAACTGCCAAGCTACATATTAGTCACAAAATTTTATGCGAATTTTTCTGTATGTATTATTTCCTGTTATAGAATGAATACCTAAATGAAGATGTTGATGCTAGAGTTATTGAATACGAAGATAACCGGCCCCTCCTAGATATGTTTCTGCAGAAGCCAATGGGTTTACTATCCCTACTTGATGAAGAAAGTAGATTTCCCAAGGCAACCGACCAGACTCTCATAGGTGAGTTTTGAATTTAGTGTCTTAATAGTTTTCTGAATATAGTCATGTAATTCTGAATGATTAAAAAAATTTTTTTTAATGATCTGGGAGAAAGTCACAAAGCCTGCATATATAATGTTAAAAAAGAGTCTTTGGATCTAATATCTGGACCAGTCAATGTTTATAAGAGGGTGAAATATTTAGTGCTGAATTAAACAAGTTTTGATATTGACTTCTCCTTATATTATGGCAGAGCCCCAACCATAGGATCTTATGTTAGAAATGACCTCAGAAATTATCCAGCCCCAAATTAGAAATTTGAGGGCAGGGCAAAAGGAAAGCACTAGAATTTGAAAGGAGATAGTTAACAGGAAGGGAAATAAATTCATCTGTGATGTTCTAGTCATTTATCTAATAGAGGCAAATAGCTTCACATACCTTAATAATCTCTAGGTTACAGTACATTAATTAATGTTCATGATAATTATCCTGAGTCATCAAAGAAAGATTAAACATATTCATTTTTTCTGTTTGAGAAGGCAGAGAAGTGTATACTATATTTAGGAAGATTATCATCTAAAATACCTTTAAAAACTCCTACTCCTTAAATTTAAAAAAAAACTTTAGATTTTTCAGGTACCTGAAAAAAATCACTTTTTAAAGTGGAAACACCATGCTTTCTGATGGTAGGAGATATTCATTCTGTACAATAAATACTTACAGAAAAACTGGATTCACATTTTCTCTCACTTACTTTTGAGGATATACAGAGTCTGTTTCCTACCATTAAGTCGGTGGTGTTGCTTCCTTCTGATTCACTGACTGGCTTATTCTGTCCTCTGATTGGACGACACTAGATGGGAAAGGAAATAACCCCAAGGTTGCGGGGAAAATCATTTCATAGCAGTCACTTGATTTTGGTGTTAAAATGTTACTTCTAGGACATGGAGTAAAAAGTTCTCTGAAGGTGGTAAATTGTTAAGAAATGTAACTGCCTTTCTGGTCCTATTGTGTTTCCTGTGCAATCAGTAATAACTTGTAGCTCCTCTAATAGAAAGGAGAGCCAGAATAGGCTCATGGCTTCACAAGAAACTGTGCTTCAAAAACCTCTTTGATCGGTTAGTCTCAGGTAGTTCCCTTTCCTGTACCAATGGTTCTCAAAATGTGGTCCCCAGACCAGAAACATCAGTATCACCTGGGAACTTACTAGAAATGTGACTTCTTGGATCCCACTCAAGACCTACTGAGTCAGAAACTCTGGGATCGGGACCCAGCAATCTATGTTTTCATAGGCCCTCTTGGGATTCTGATGCTTGCTAGGGTTTGAGAACTGCTGCCCTAAATCATAACGGAATGGTAAAATTCATGGTCTTGTGTTTTGCCTTCCCATTTACAATTATATTCCAAATTTGCATATGTTAGCTATGTCAAATTTTCTGTCTTTTTTCACTGCACATTGTTTTATGGTGAAAGAGATGATTCTGTGGATCAATATTTTTGAAAGATCTCCTACATGCTTCATATTGGAGTTCAATTTTTTTCTTATAGAAAAATTCGAAGGTAACCTGAAATCACAGTACTTCTGGAGGCCCAAAAGAATGGAACTTTGTTTTGGAATTCACCATTATGCAGGAAAGGTAAGAACTTTGAAGAATTATGACTTTCTCTTTAGTCTTTTGTTAAATAATAAAGATACACATGAAAATTATGGGCCAAAATATTTGTAGATGCTTATAATGGGATGGCCATCTGTTTCTGCCCCTATCTCGTCCTAACTCTACTCTCCAGCTTCCCACAATCTGTCCTATCCTTTGCCAACCCACCCCTCCCCCGCCCCCGACTCCAGGGCATCCACGTCTAGCATCTATCCTGAAAAGGTGAAAAAAATAATCTTTCTCTTAGTTTGACAAACACAAGGTTATAGGTTTTCTAGAGGAATTTTTATTAATAAACTAAGGGAAAATAAGAAAGAAAAGAAAGGGGTAAGCCTCAAAGAGTCTATTTTTCTGATCCTAAGATTTGGCTTTGGGTGAGATTGGCTGGCAGTGGGTACCTGTTTTTTCCTTCTTTTGATGGTAGCTGGGGACCTTTTATATAAACTGCCTTTTTGGACTTCAGGTGCTTCTCTCTCCACTGCAGTCTTTGTCTCTCCTCTCTCCCGACAAGAGAAGGTGCTGGGCTGAAGGTATGCTCAGATTACTAAACTAACCGAGATAGATGGAATTGACTAATGGGCTGTTATGCAATTAAAGGAAGAAATGTTTATGTATTGATACACGCACATTCCCACACCAGAGCAGACCTCACATATGTTTTCCTATACCCAGAGAACACTTTCTTTCCCTTCTGCAGAGAATAACAGGTCCTTCCCTCAAAACGATGTTAGAAATATTGGAGGACTAAGAGGATATTAAAATCAAGAAAGAAAGCATAGGGGCTGGCCCCGTGGCCGAGTGGTTAAGTTCGCGCGCTCCGCTGCAGGCGGCCCAGTGTTTCGTTGGTTCGAATCCTGGCCGCAGACATGGCACTGCTCATCAAACCATGCTGAGGCAGCGTCCCACATGCCACAACTAGAAGGACCCACAAGGAAGACTATACAACTGTGTACTGGGGGGCTTTGGGGAGAAAGAGGAAAAAAATAAAATCTTTAAAAAAAATAAAAAATAAAAAAACAAACAAGAAAGAAAGCATAGAATGAGAAATTCATAAGCAAAATAAAATAATTATACTATCTTCCAAATAAACCTCTTTTAAAATATCCATTAAGAATTCCCTATGATCATTTTATCCAGTTGTTTTTAACAATTGTATTAGTCTGCTCAGGCTGCCATGATAAAAATATTTCAGGCTGGGTGACTAACGCAACAGAAATTCATTTTCTCACAGTTCTGAAGGCTACGAGTCCAAGATCAAGGTCCCAGCAGGGTTGGTGTCTGGTAAGACCACTCTTCCTGGCTTGCAGATGGCTGCCTTATCACAGTGTCCTCATGTGGCCTTTTCTCTGTGTATGTGAGCGGGTAGAGAGCGATCTTCCTCTTCTTATAAGGATATCAGTCCTATGGGATTAGGGCCCCACTGTTATGACTTCATTTAACCTTAATTACATTCTTTAAGATCCTATCTCCAAATACAGTCACATTGAGGTTAGAAACTCAACATATTAACTTTGGAGGGACCCAATTCAGCACAAAGCAACAACCATATTGGATTCATCCTACAGAAATCTTTGGGTTACATCGATCTTTAGAAAGTCTTATGGGGCCGGCTCCGTGGCCAAGTGGTTAAGTTCGCGCGCTCCTCTGCGGCGGCCCAGGGTTTGGATCCTGGGCGCGGACATGGCACCGCTCATCAGGCCACGTTGAGGTGGCGTCCCGCATCCCACAACTAGATGGACTTGCAACTAAGATATACAACTGTATACCGGGGGTGAGGGTTTGGGAAATAAAGCAGGAAAAAAAGAAAAGATTGGCAACATTTGTTAGCCCAGGTGCCAATCTTTAAAAAGAAAAAAGAAAGAAAGTCTTAAAATTATTTGTAAGTGCCAGAAACACAAACGCCCACAGCATATCTAGACCACGCTACTACTGAGACAAAATTCTATAATGGGCAATTCACTGCCGGTGAATCAATTATCATAGAAATGAGAATGCCTTGGTGGCCCCAGGGTGCTTCCTTACTGCCGCCCCCAACTCTCTAAATGGAGAAAGGAAGTGCACCAAATTTCCAACAGAAGAAATGAGAGGAATCAAATGTCTTTGGTGATTTCAATGCAGAATCAGTGAGACACAGATTTTTCTCTGACAAGATATGACGTAAACCTGGAGAGGTTTGCTTTCCTGGCCAAGTTGTAAGAGACTGCCTTCATAGATCTTTGTATAGCTGTCACTCAGCACAGAGTCAGCTCTCAATAAATATCTGTTGATAACGATGATGATGATGACATCGATTGTGATAATGATGATAGCATACTTTATCAACAGGTCTTCTATAATGCAAGTGGGTTCTTAGCTAAAAATAGAGACACTCTTCCAACTGATATCGTGCTGCTTTTGAGGTCATCAGAAAACAGTGTGATTCGGCAGCTAGTCAACCACCCTCTGACTAAAACAGGTAAGCTAAGGCAATTTCCTTTAACTGAGAAGGTTCCTCGGGCCCAATCAAGTAGTTTCTGACTGATTTTCATGAGTATCATCCTCAGTTTTTCGTGTTGGTTTGTTTTCAGCTCACTAAGTATATCTTTGTTAATATCCTCTGCCCAAACCATCTGAAGAAAACATAAAAATGAATATAAGGAAGCTAGGTTTTGTTTAAAGAAAAGTGTTTGAAGCACTCGCCAAGAAATGTGGTGCTATCCTAGCTACTCAGTAGAAGAATGCTCTCACCTCCAAAGTTCAGAATTGCCTGCTGTTTCAGGACTGGGCAGCTTCTGGATTGTTCTTTGAGGTTCTACAGGTTTAGTGAGCTCTGCCTTATTGATTAAAAACTCACATGCCTTTGCTCCACCCAATCATATAATCCTTGCATTTGCTTTTAAGTAAAAAAAATTTAGTTTGGGTTGTTTTCTTTAGTGGAGTTTAAAATTGTTCTCTTCATTTCTTTTTTTATAGATTTATTGAGGTATAACTGACATACAATGAACAGCACATATTTAGGCAGTAAAACTGGAAGAGTGTTTGATGGTAAAATTGGATGAGTTCTTGACATACGTAAACACCTGTGAAACCATCACCACAATCAATAGTGGACATAGTCGTCACCCCCAAATGATGTTTCCTCGTGACTCTGTAATCCCTCCCTCCACTCCTCGCTGCCCCTATCCAATTGTTCTGGCACCATTTGTTGAACAGGTTGATCTTCCCCCATTGAATTGCTCAGGCACCCTTGTTGAAAATCAATTGACTGTATTCTATTTCTGGACTCACTATTGTGTGTCGCTGGTATTGGTCTATCTTTATGGCAACACCAACTTCTTGATTACTGTAGCTTTATAAAAAATTTTGAAATCATGTGGTATAAGTTCCCCATCTTTGTTCTTCTTTTTCAGAGTTGTTCAGGCAACTATAATTCCTTTGCTTTTCCATATAAATTTTGGAATGGATGTGTCAGTTTCTACCAAAAATCCTGAGACTTTGATTGGGATGCACTGAAGCTATAGATTAATTTTTGAAGAAGTGCTGTCTTCACAGTACTGTGTCTTCCGATCAGGGAGCATAGTATAGCTCTCGATTTACTTAAGTCTTCCTTAATTTCTCTCAGCAATATTTTGTAGTTTTCAGTGTACAAGTCTTACCCATCTTTTGTCAAATTATCTGCTCGTATATCACTTTTAGGCTATTATAAATGGTAATTTTTAATTCAAATTCTGTATGTTGCTGGTACATAGAAATACAGTTGATTTTAGTATATTGATCTTTTGCCCTGCAACATCGGTAAACTTGTTTATTAGAGTAACTTTTTGTTTGTAGATTCCATAGGATTTTCTACATAGATGATCATGTCATCTGTGACTAAAGTTTGCTCTTTCTTTTCCATTCTGTTTACTTTTTATGTCTTCATCTTGCCTGGCTAGATGGCTAGAGTCGCCAATACAATGTTGAATACAAGTGGCGAGAGTGAACATTCCTGTCTTATTCCTGATCTTGGGGGAAAAGCATTCAGTTTTTCTCTAAGTGTGATGTTAGCTGTAGGTTTTTCATAGTCCAGTATCAGGAGGAGGAAGTTTCTTTCTATTCCTAGTTTGCTGAGTTTTTATCAGGCATGCCTGTTTGGATTTTGCCAAGTGCTTTTTCTGCATCTATTGAGATGGTCATCCATTTGTGTTTTTTTTTAATCTGCAAATATGGTGAGTTACATTGATTGATTTTTAAATGTTATACCAACTTTTTATTCCAGAGAAGAACCTGACATGGTCATGATGCGTTGGACTTTTTATTTGTTGCTGGATTCAATTTGCTAACATTTCGTTAAGAATTTTTGCATCTATGTTCATGAGAGATATTGAACTGTAGTTTTATTCTAATTTTTTTCTGACTTTGGAATCAGAGTAATACTGGCCTCATAGAATTAATTGAGAAGTATTGCCTCCCCTTTAATTTTCAGGAAAAGTACAATGAGTCTTATTTCTTCCTAAAATGCTTTGTAGACTTCATCAGTGAAGCCATTTGAGCCTGAAAAATTTGGGGGGGAGAAGGTTTTTGACTACAAATTCAATTTCTTTAATAAACATAAGGCTATTTAACTTATCTAATTTTTTGAATGAGCTTTAATAGGTTGTGTCTTTTAAGAACTTTGTTTTATCTGTGTAGTCAAATGTATTTACATAAAGTTGACTATAATATTCCCTCATTATCTTTTCAATATCTGTAGATCTTGAAGTTATGTCAGCTCTCTCATTCCTGATATTGATAATTTGTGTCCTCTCTCATTTTATTCTTGATAGATTTTCTAGAAAGTTATCAATTTTATTGTTATTCTCAAAGAACCAGTTTATGGTTTCATTGATTTTTTTTCCTATTGGTTTTGCTTTCTATTTTGTAGATTTTTTTGCTTTTTATTGCCTCTTTTCTTCTATTTACTTTGGGTTTTATTCTGTCTTTTTCTGATTTCTGAGGTGGAAACTTAGATCAGTGGCTTAAGAAAATGTTTGTTCTTTTCTAATATATGCATATATATGGGTTATTATAAGTCTTCTGCTTAATTTCTAAATATATTAGGATTTTCCAGGTATCTTTTTGTTATGGACTTCTAATTTAATTCCATAGTGCTCAGAAAGCATACTTTGTATGATTTAATCCATTTAAATTTGCTGAGACATGTTTTATGGTCCAGAATATGGTCTGTCTTGTTTTATGTTTCATTTGCACTTGAAAATAATTCTGCTGTTGTTGGGTGGAACGTTCTATAAATGTCAGTTAGGTCAACGTGATTGATAGTATTGATCAAGTCTTCTGTATCCTTGCTGGTTTTCACTCTCCTGGTTCTATCAGTTACTGAGAGAGGAGTTTTGAAATATCTGACCGTAATTGTCAGTTTATCTATTTTTCCTTTATTTATATCAGGTTTTGCTTCATGTAATTTTAAGGTCTATTATTGGGTGCATAAACATTTAGAATTGTTATATCTTCTTGATGAATAGCCCCCTTTACTATTATTAAATGGCCCTTTTTATCCCTGGTAATATTCTTGGTTCTGAGATCTACTTTGCCTGATATTAATATGAAGACTCCAGCTTTCTTACTATTAGTGGTTGAATGGTAAATCTTTTTTATACTTTTAATTTCAGCTTATTTTTGTGTTTATGTTTAAAGCTGGTTTTTATAGACAGCACATAGTTGGACCTTGCTTTTTTAAATGCAATTTGATAATCTCTGTCTTTTAAGTGGAGTGCTCAAACTATTTACATTTAATGTGATTAATGATATGGTTGGATTTGACTCTACCACCTTGCTATTTGTTTTCTGTTGGGTGCATCTGTTTTTTTCCCCTAGGCTTCACTTGGGTTCCCCTTCCTGCACTGCAGCATAAAACCTTTTCAGACAGAAGCTGGGGTAATCATAGGCCTCACCTCGTTTGTTCCCCTCTCTCAGGGCTTGATTTCCTGTACTGCTTGGTGCACAATTTATGAAAGCTGTTGTTCCTAGACAAATACTGTATGATTCCATTTACATAAAGTACTTAGCGTAGTTAAAATCATAGAGATAAAGAGGAGAATGGTGGTTGCAGGAGCTGGGGGTGGGGGGAATGGGGATGGTATTTAATGGGTATACAGTTTCAGTTTTACAAGATGACAAGAGCTAAGGAGATGGATGGTGGTGGTGATTGCACAGCATTATGAATGTATTTAATACCACTGAACTGTACACTTAAAAATGGTTAAGATGCTAAATTTTATGTTATGTGTCTTTTACTACAATTTAAAAAAAATGGAAGGAAAAAGAACCCTATTGTTCCCTATATTTTGTATTTTTTTTTGTTTCGGTTAATCCAGTCTGTTACTTTATCTTGCCCAGAAGCAAAAGTCTTCAGTTTTGATTTTAACAATCATCATCTCTTTGTGTATCCACCAGCAGCATCTATACATCTAACTTCATGTTTTCCACCCTTATAAAATATGCAGTCAGGTTCTCAATATTATATTATGTCTCCTGACTGTCAGCAGAACAGTGTCTAGTTGGCTGGGGAGAAGAGAAGCACTTCATAGTCAAAGGTGTTTCAGTACCTGAGAACTTCAAAGCTATCAAAGGCATTTGGGCTTTATATTCACTTAGATATGCAAACATATAATAATAATAATAATAGATAGCTTTGTTTAGAAATTGCAGTGTGCTAGCCACTGTGCTAAGTAGTTTCATTTACTCCTAATAACAACATTATAAGGAGGTACTACTTTTACAGATGAGATGTTGAGGCTTGGAAATGTTGGGCATCTTTCCTAATGGGAAAGTCTTAGAAGTAGTCTTGAAAGTTCAGGTTCTTCAATTCTATATTATGCTGTCTCCAAGATGCTAAAATAACCCTGGCCTTCTCCGTGTTTGGCTTCAACTATGAAATGTAGTTTAGCCATTATTAGGGGAAAAGCCACCACAAATCCCTGCAGCTCACATCTCTAGTTTGGTTTATGACAGGTTTCTTCATCAGGCCAACTATAAAAGCAAACTAGATATATTTTCTGAAATTAAGATCTGTGCTCATTTTACTTCTTGTTGATATGCAGAGATGAATTTTTAAAAGGCTTTTGTTTATTTTGTTAAATAATTTGATAACTAATGTATAAATTTTGTTAAAGTGAAATTATTAATCCTTTACTGAATTTCCTCTACTTTTTTAAGTTTCCAGATAGACTTAAAATTTTGCTTCTTACTTGGCTAATGTTAAGTTAATGGTATCTATTAAGTACTCAGTCTATCCTAATTAATGTGAACTTTGTAGATTCATCATGCTTCCAAGAAACTTCCAAGTCTGTGGTAATTTTTTTCCAAATCTTTCCCTGGTAATCCTTAAAAAAGAGAGAGAACAATAAGTGAGATTCCCGGAGCTGCTCCTCTGAAGATCACCGGTTACTCTCTCTGTCCACTCTGCGGTCTTCAGTAAGTTTCAGGCTTGAAGACTGAAGAGTGTCGTGTGCCGTCTCAGCCCAGCACGAAGTCGTCCCACACGCCCCTCTCAGCATTTTTCCTGGGGGAACGAGGGAAGAGGGATGTGAGCAGAGCAGAGGCATTGCCAGCTACATCCCAGGCAGGCTTCATTCCTGTACCACCATCTCAGAGCCAGTCTTTGCAGCCACAAAGAATGTGTGGGATTGGCCTCTATTTGTCATCTAAAAGAGTGAGAGTGAAGAAGAATGATCTTCCTGAAGTGATACTGAATTCTGGAGACATTTTGAACATTACCATTAGGATGATGAACTCTTGGATTGTGGGTTGGTTAGTTTATTGTGCTTGGGGGAGATGGGAGACCAGTGAAAGTGAACTAATGTTTCCAGGCACCCACCATGTGCCAGACGTATTATCACGTATCAAAATTCTGTGAGGTAGGCATCATGATCCCCATTTTATAGATTCAGACTGCAACTCAGAGACTAAGTAAATGATCCATGGGCAAAACAATTTAAGTATTACAGCTGGTATTCAAACCCAGGTCTTCCTGGCTTCCAAGGCCATAATCTTTTCACTACATCATAATTTTTTCACAGCATTGGGTTGTGTACTTTTGTGTAGCCCTAGCACCAGGCACTGTTTCTGAGTGTTAGGTTGAAAATGTCCATCCTCTCAACCATACTTGGTTTGCTTATAACCTCTTCATGTGAATTAATGATCTGCATGATTTTTAAGGCCCATTGTAAAGCTTACTTTTGCCTTAAAGAAAATCTCGTATGCAGTTTAACAAACACAAAAAAGCAGCAAATTGCTCCCTTTATCATAGTCACCCTATATCTTGTAGCAATTAAAAGGAAATCCAACATTTACCCTACCTTTTCTCTTCTCCAACGTGGAGTTTTTCTGAATTTAAAATTTGTTACACATTTTCACGTATTATTTTATCCCTGAGTTTCTCAATAAATAGTTAACTAAGCATGTGAGTCTGAATATTGTGGGGTCAACAATGTTTATTTTAACATTTAAGTAAATGGGGTATATCTTCTAGCTATAAATGATTCTAAAAGGTAAATTAATTTTATCTACATTCCCATAGGTAACCTGCCACGTTTAAAAACTCAAAATATAACAAATTATCAAATGAGGACTTCAGAAAAAAGAACCGACCTGACAAAGGTAAGAAAGTGCACTGTTCGTGGCAGCGGTTCTAAGAACCTAACCTTTACAATGGCAGTGTTTTGTGCTCCTAAAAATAAATAGCCTTTTCCTTAGTTTTTCTCCCTCTGATCTTTTTTTTCTGCTTGAGCAGATATTTATATTATGTTCATATTACTGCTAGTCAGTAGAATAATCATGCATTTCTGATATATTCCTAACTCATCATTTATAGCTCGTGTTAGTATTACACTAAGACCAACTAAAATGTATTAGCTAATTCAAAGATAATCACATGCTATGCCAGACCAATTCCAATTCCAATGAGACTAGCAAAACAATTACCTTAAAGTAGAACTATCAATGACATTTTGTTCTTTTGTGTGTATGAAAGCCTGGGCTATGATAACCACGTGCTCCCTGTAGATCATAAAGTACCATAAGCACTGAAACATCTCTGTTTCCCTTGGTCTTCTTAGGGTGAAATTGGAGAAGCCACACGTCGTGCCAGAGAGACGACCAACATGAAAACACAAACAGTAGCATCATATTTTAGAGTAAGATATTAAATTATGATTTGTTGCGCTTAGGGTTGTTATTCTAAATGAAAGTTACAGATTTAAAGCTAGTAACAAATGTCAGAGTGCTATTAGCAAAAGAGGATTTTTATTGTGTTTCATTTTCTGTTCGTTAGATATATGACATATTAGAATATACAGTTGAAACTCTGTGGCTTGGTGTGCTTTGATATTTTATCTGTAAAATTATCATATAGCAGGTTGATCATAGTGGAGTTCTACAGCTTGATTAAAATTTGCCCATAGAACCAAACACAGTCCCACTAGAATAAAACTTAAAAGGATTTTTAATTTGATGCTATGATACCGGTCAGTTCTTCTTCCCACTCCTGAGTGATTTTACGATAGACAGATGGGGCAGGGTTGAGCATTCATCTCCATTCCATATCTCCCTGCACATAGAGGAGCTGACAAACCTCAAAAGAAAAATAGAACTGGTGTAGGAGCGGGGCAAGGAGAAGGGACACTAGAGAAGCACAGTAACATGCCAAGGAAGTGAGTCACTGTGTCCTTAGCGTAGCATCAAGGTGACCTTTCTTCCTTGGACACTATGGGGGAAAGGAAAGAAAAGAAGCACTTTATTTTCTCTGTGTTCTGGAGAACTCTAGGTAACCTTGCCCTCTATATTGGTTCCAGTTCTGTTTGTCTCTTTTGATAAAATTTTATTAACCAGCCAATGAAAATGAAGAAAATATCACCTAAAACTTGGAAATTATTAATAGTTATACAGTCACATGCTGCATAATGATATTTCGATCAACAATGAACTGCATATATGACGGTGGTCCCATAAGATGAATACCTTATAGCCTAGGCGTGTAGTAGGCTATACCATCTGGGTTTGTGTAAGTATACTCTATGATGTTCACGCAACAGCGAAATTGCCTAAGGACGAATTTCTCAGAATACATCCCCTTCATTAAATGAAGCATGACTAATTTAATGGGGGAGGGGGGTTTGGGTTAAATTTACTGTAAGTGTTTAGTGAATAAATCCAGTTCCCTAACAGAATCAAAAAATACTTTTAAAAATAGCTGGATAGTTTTAGTAAATATTTTTCAAGTCCTAAGTCATAAGAGCCAGTATGTGCTTACTCATCTTTGAGTAGCACCTAGTACATTTATATGCTTCATATCTCACGTTCGCTGCTGGTGCATTCAGCTCACATCAGGACCGCACCACAGTTGAATCACCGAGAGTACTTACGGCCACATCGTGTTCTTTTTTAACTGAGTTATCCAAGACCACCATCCTACCACTGTTGTTGACATCAAACACCGTGTATATCTTTAAATCATTAGTTCATAAAATCATTTTACTCCTCAGGCTGAAGTGAAGGCGATAGAAGATAATTCCATGTGTAGTATATAATATATTTTAAAAGTCATTTTTCATTCTGCAGAGAAGAATGAACATAGTACGCATGAACTCTGTCTTGGTCCCTGAGAAAAACCAGTGCATAAATTACAGTCAGCTCTTACTCAGAATGTCACCAGGCACGCAGATCACCTTTGTATCTCCAGTGCTTGGCAGGTGTTTGCATGACGAAAGGAATGATGACTCACCGATAAACGTAATGATAAAGGGCTCCAAGGTGGCAGACCCAGCTGTTTGAAGAAGATCACATCGGAGTGTGGGTGCCCAAGGGGAAGCCATGCATATCCCGTGCTTTGTCAGTTGCCCAGTTCCACTGGTCGGTTTGCACTGGCTTTGTAATGTCAGCTTTTATATTTCCAACACTAAAAGAGATCCAGCCGTCAACAGCTATCTATGGCCATACATTTTTTTCCTTGCCAGTAATTTGTAATCCTGGTCTTTGACATACTAGTTTTCTGGGGTTGCACTTTTAATTGAACCATGATTATCCAAATATGTTGCACTTAGTTGACCAGTAATTGGCGGCTGTTTTAGTAAGGTATTGCTGCAGAATGCAGTTTTCATATCTGTGCAATTAAAAAACTTCCAAAATAAGAAAATTATCAAACGAGAGCAGATTAGAGTACTTAAATGGATTTGTTTATTTTTATAACCGTGTCCTATATATTAAACTTCATTAACTTCTCAGTCCTTATGTTAAACTAGGAGATGATTCTGATAGGGATTAAAGTGTTTACTTACATACTTTCTCTAAAGAAAGAGTTAGGCAAGGATATTAGCAGTGTAAGCAGGAAAGCAGATTGTGTGCCTAAATAATGCAGTTCAGAAAGTTTCCCTGAAAGAATATCATTACTTACAAACAAACTGTATAAAAAATAATTTTATCTATTAATTAAAGTTGCCTTAAAAGTTTATAGGCAGGCTTTTAGTAGCTAAGTTCTTAGTTATTGCATTTACATTTTTGTGAGTAAACCTGCATTTTAAAAAATATACTATAAATAAAACTTTCGTTAATACAGATTTCTCTTCTGTGAATTAGTGCGAGCATTTGTAACATTCAGCTTTCAGATTTTTTTCTCATGATAAAAAGAAAGACCTGCTAGTTAGGTTTTTGTCTGCTACCCTGGGAAATTTCTTTTTGTTCATGTTATAGTATTCTCTGATGGATTTGCTGTCTAAAATGGTGGTGGGCCAACCTCATTTCGTCCGTTGCATCAAACCAAATAATGAACGTCAGGCGAGAAAATATGACAAAGACAAAGTTCTGCTACAGCTTCGCTACACGGGAATTCTGGAAACAGCAAGAATTCGAAGGCTAGGATACTCACATCGGATACTTTTTGCTAACTTTATAAAGCGGTATGTAGATTTCTTTTTTAAGTTTCCATGTGCAGTTTGTATAAAAATGTGTCAGAAGAATTATAGGAAACAAAATAGGAGAGAGAATTACTTGGGTGTCCTAGGAGGGAGGCATTTTGTTCACGCAGATGATTCTGTATTGCAAGAGAAGGTAACTATTACCTGTGGCTGGAAGTTCTGTTGTCAGCTGGGAGATCCTATATGGTAGCACAAGGTACAGGTCATAGGCAGCATCATCAGAGGCCTGAGCTTCTGTGCTGAGGAGCTGAAGGATTTGGTTTTCATTCCAGCTTTGCCACTAGCTATGTGACCAGGGGCCTATACCAGTGATTCTCAATGAGGGGACATTTTGCCCCTCAAAGGACGTTTCTTAATGTCTGAAGACATTTTTGGTTGTCACAACTGGTGGGATGCGGAGTTGCTGCTGGCCTCTAGTGGGTAGAGACCAGGGATCCTGCTAAATATCCTAAAATGTGCAGGACCAGCCACCCCACAACCTATAACTATCCAGCCTAAAGTGTTCACAGGGCCAAGGTTGAGAAACCCGGGCCTAGCCTGAACCTCGTTTCCTCATCTAATGAGTGTGCTGTGACTACCCGATAGAATTGTTGTAAGGACCAAATGAGATTCTGTCTCTAAAAGTGATTTAGAAGACATAGAGACTCAGTTAGGTCTAAGGAGTCCTTTTTAATATCTGAGATTAATGTAAAATGAATCAAGCTACATATTAAATCATACATTAGTGGTGATATAGAACTTCAGCATTTTCTATTTTTAATATTTTAAGTGCACGTTTCTGATATTTTATCAATTCTATGATTTCCATTAGCCATTAAACCTGAAATTTCAATTTTCAGAAGTGAAGTCCATTACAATTTTCAGCTGAAACCTAGCATTTGAGGAATTCTCCATATATAACATTCTCTGACCTTTTTCAGAATGTATGAATTAGTGTTAAGAACAAAACAAAGCTTTATGATTGCACAATGAACTGTAATTTCTAACGCTCTCCCCCAAATAATAAAACACCGTCTTGTCTGTGTCAAGTATTCTTTTACCTGAGGTAACCAGGACCCTCACTGAATGAAACAAGAATTCTAATTCTTTTTGCAAATTTTCATTTTTTCATCAATTTGTGGTAGTTCTTGATTTCTTTTTTTTATTTAGAGACCTAGGAAAGAAAAGAAAGGTATTTATTTGGAGCACCTTGAAATAAAAAAGACCTTACCACTTTTTCATGATGGAGAGCAAAATTGCATAAATCTGGTGACACTCATATTGGCAAATCCTTTATAGTAGCTTAAGACAGGCTTTAAAGCTTCAAATTTCAGAGGTCAGAAGTACGGCCAGCATCAAATCACTGGCTTCACTTCTCACCGAGCAGACCCAACTTTATATCCAAAACTAAGAAATTAAAAATATTGGAATTTCTTATAGACCAACAGGTAAATTCTCCGTTCTGTACATGGTGTACCAAAAGCCAGAGGGACTTGGGTTAGACTGGATCGGCAGAGTGGGCCTTAGTGAAGTGACAGAGGTGACAGAAGATAAGATGGGATCAGATGGGGAAACTGGTCTGGATAAAATTATGAAGAGAGAGATTTAAAAGCCAGACTAACAGTTTCAAAATTATCCATGTTTATCAATATGTATCATAAGGAGAACCAAATCTATTTTCTTGATGATATCGTAGTTCAAAGGAGCTTATTTAGAAGGTCAGAAGTGAGAAGAAATTCTTAAATGTATCTCCACGTCCTGTGCTATTACAAAACAGCAAATTACTGCATGATAAATGAGGAGGGGAAAAAGCTGAATATACGGAGAACATGTGAATAGCTGTTCTGAATACAGGAAGTTCTAGAAATAAAAGGCTATAAATAAAATAAACCTTTTCTCTGTCACAAATTTGAAAGCTGTCATCCAAATTGGCGTAGACTCTGAGGAAGGCTGAGCAATTTGCGGAGGGCCTGTGGAGGTGTAAATAGCACTGACTAACCCTCCTCAGTCCTGCCTTAGCCTCTGACTGACCCGCCTTGTATGATGCAAAATTCATCAGACACTTTGTTCTGTTGTAGATAAGCTCCTCTGTTTTGTGACAAAGAAATAATCTTAAGGGAAGATAGACAATGTAAACTGACTTTGCACAAGACGCTGGGTTTGGACTGTAGTTGCTTCAAATGAACCCTTACCCTAAGAAGCCATGGAGTTAGCCCCATTTTCCTGCCAGGCACCTATGCTCAGTTTTGCCACCAGAGCTCTGATGCAGCCAGAACTGATGGAAGGCAGCAGGATAGTGGAGCACGGACGCATACATGCTTTGAAGTCAGAAAACCCAGGTTTGAATCCCAGTTCTGCCACTTACTAAATGTGACCTTGTTCAAAGTAACTTGAGTTCTAGAAGCTTCGAGCTTCAGTCTCTCTCATCTGCAAATAGGAATGATGATAATAGTATCTACTTCATTTGTGGTTATGAGCACTAAATGAAATAATATATATGAAGTCTGTTGATAGAACCAAATGTCATCCATACATATTAACTATAATTATTTTCATTATTATTTTTTCCTCAGCCCCAAGGTCCCCAAATTACTTGCAGACCCCTACAGTGCTGTGGTCTCAAATCCCACAAGGTAAACCATGCAGCTAACTCATAAAAAACAAAGCCGAAGTCAGTATGTTGGCTTCAAAACAAGGGGCACAACAAAGCATGGGTCTGGGGCTTTCATCCATAAGCGCATCTGGTCTACCTAGATATTTATTTCCACAGCAAGTCCCAGAGGTGCTTTATTAGTCATTCAACAAACATTTAATTGAGCACCCACTATGTCCCAGTCTTTGAACAAAAGATTAATCCAGGGATTAATAAAAGAGCCTCTGATGTTAAGAAACTCACAGGTTGGTTGAGGGAATCGGATCTAATGATCTACATTATCGTACAATGTGGTGGAAACTCCCAGGGCAGGGTGTTGGTCTGCTGTGTTCACTGCCGGGTCCCAGCACTTAGAAGCGTGCCTGGCATATGGTAGGTGCTCCATAAATATTCGAAAATGAATGAAAGAATAGTGGATATTCTTAATAAAAATATGCACAGGGTACTCTGAGAACGTGAAGTAGAGATGGTGGAGGGGGGGAGGAAAGGGGAAGACTTCTTAGTTATAGTCAAAATTCAGATAAAGCAGAGAAGCATAAAAATAACACATAAATGCATACTATAAATATTGTATTTTAACTAAGAACATGAACAGATGTTTACTTTTCAATCTTTTGAGATAAGCTTAATTTTTTCCTTTAAAGTCCACTAATCAGACTTTATTGACTTTCTTCCATAAGCTATCCATAATCCCTTATTTATGATTTGTAGTGAATATTTCTTGAAGTAAAGCAAGAAGTTAGAGATACTTGTGAAACAATCAAAGAGCTGAATATTTCTTAATTCTTATTCTCCTCGACCCTTTATGACAGCTTTATCCACATTTAATTCCATGGTTTTCTAGAATACTTCTTTATGGAGGCTAACCAAAGCACTGGATGCAGTTTTGTAGGAACAGCTCTCTGGCTTTCCCCGCTCATATTTCATCAGTTTACCCCATATCTGTTCATCAAAGATATGTTGAAGAGCGTTTCTAGAATATTGCAAGAGTATGTCTTCCTTAGGGGAACAAGGAGTGAAGATGGAAGGACATGTGGGCATAGGGAATAACACATAGAAAGGCATAGAGGCACAAACACACATGGCCCTTTGGCATAATTTTAAATAACTTTCATTGCTGGAGCTCAAGATGTTGGTGGAAAATAGCAAAGAGTAAGGCTGGAAAGGCAGGCAGGGATGTATGGCAGGAGGATGCTTTCAGACTACATCATATGTGGCAACAAATGTTAAATGACTGCTTGTCGGCAGGTGTGCTCTTCCCATTTCCTACATTTCTACTGCTTCCTGGCTCACATTTTTTCATTACCTGCCCAGCCTTTGAAAGCACCCGTTTGTGCCATCCCAGCTTGGAACTTGGGAAATGCTCGGAGACTGTCAAGTCAGGAAAGGACATAATCAGCTTTTCATTTTATTAAAATAGTTCAGACAAAGCTGTGGAAGTTGGCTAGGGAATGGGAGGAGGGAGTGAAGATGGACTTAACCATTTGGGAGGCAATTACAGAAGGCAAGATAAGAAGTGATGAGAAGTAGGTTTAAGGTAATGGCAGTAGGAATAGAGAGAAAGAAATGGCTTCTAGAGAGATTTTTAAGTTTGTTGGATGCACAGAGTGAAGAACAGGGAAGAATCTAGGATGACACACAGATTTCTAGCTTTAGTACCGTTTAAAACAGTAGTGACATCATTCACAGAGATAGAAACTAGCAGAGGAAAGAAAAGGTGATGAATTTTGCTGAGTTTGGAGTGTCTGTACGATAACCAGGTGGGGAGGTAGAGTGGGCAGTCAGAAGTAATGTGTTTAGAGTTTGTGTAAACAGGGCTGAAGATGCACGTTTAGGAATCTTCACATACAGGGAAGCTGTGCAGGCAGACGAGACACCTGTGGAGAGAGCATAGAAAGAATGGAACATTGTAGAACACTAGCATTTAAGCAGCAAGTCTAAATCTGGGGCATGTCAGAGAGACTGAGAGGGAGGAGGAGCAGCAGGGGGACCGGCTGTGATGGAAACCTTGGGGAGACTCTCTCAAGACAAAGAAAGTGGTCAACCATATCAAATGTTGCAGAAAGAACGCTTACGATTAGGATGGAAGACAAGCCTTTAGATTTCGTCACTAAAAGGTCACATGTGATTGAGTACGAGTCTTTATTACCTTGTGATTAAATAAGATTCCGGGAGCTGAGGAGTGATGGAAAGTAGAGAAATGGAGATGGTTATTTTAAACAATCTTTCCACTTATCTATAAAGCCAGTGGGAGATATAGAATCATTTCAGATGAGAGAGACTTAAGGTATTTGTTTTGTACTAAAGGAAAGGAGCCAGAAGAGAGAAATGGGGTTGAAAATATACAGAATAGAAGAGGAGGAGGAGATGGCACGTAGAACACAGGCAGATGGAGAATGGATAGCTCCTCCTCTGAAGGAGGAGATAGTGCGCAAATGAATTTGCAGCTGGGGAAGAAGTCCGTGGAGCTCGTGTCTGGTGGCCTCTAGTAAAACAGAAGACAAGCTTATCTACTGAGAGTGGTGCAGGGGACAGGGGCAAGTGGGAGACTCAAAGAGGGCAGGAGAGACTAAATAACTGTTTGGAGAATCGAGTGAGGAAAGTGGCCATGGACACCAACCAGGATTCTGAGCATCCCTGTGGGCCCAGCTGAATCGAGGAAACCACATAGGGAGCACACTGTGGATTAATGGTGATTTTTCTCTGGCAGTGCTGCAAACTCTGAGAGGAGAGCAGAGAAACATGATTGCATGGTCCAGGTTTGCATGTTTGCAGAGCATGTGCAGCAGAAGAACAAGAGTGGGAGAGTCAGGGAGCTCACTAAGGGTTAATCTTGCACCAAGAAATTCTTCCTTTAATTCACCCCTTTCCCCCATTAGACTTTGTGGTCACCTGAAAAACTTGTGGCTCTTCCACTTCTCTCCTGCATTGACGCTTACTCACTTCTTCCGCTCAATTACTGATGTTATTGAACCAATAGAGGAAAACTCCAGCCAGAGACATAGTGTAACTCAAGGAAAAACAATGATGGAAGGCGTGTGTACAGTGGTAGGAAGGTTGTGTGGAATTAAACTCCTTCATCCAGTTTTAAGATCAGCTTCCGATGTTTTTGTGAAGGTGAAAAGAAAAGAATAA
Source organism: Equus przewalskii (assembly GCF_037783145.1). Classification (NCBI taxonomy): domain Eukaryota; kingdom Metazoa; phylum Chordata; class Mammalia; order Perissodactyla; family Equidae; genus Equus; species Equus przewalskii. The sequence continues at coordinate 9,480,741 of NC_091860.1, read as the reverse complement.
AGCTTTCCCTCTGCTTCCTGCCACTGCAGTCCTGCTGTTTTTGGTGCCCAGAGGAAGATTTCTTCTTAAAAATACCCAGCTAATTTTTTTTTTTTTTTTGAGTGATAGAGTTTTGGTGGGGAATTTCAGTGTTAAGTGTTGAAAAGCAATCACTAAGGTGAAAAAAACGATGCTCAAATTTGCATGAATAGACTGGTCCAAATTTGCATCATCTGGAGTCAGTCTACTCCAGAGGTGTTCTGACAATATCTAAAGGCTCCCCTGGTTACGTCTGGGGAGTCTCCTCCGTCTCCTGCATAGAGCCATCAAGTGTCTGCTGGGCTACCGAGACCTTGGACCTTTGTGAAATGCTAACCAGCCCTTTCTCCTATTTGAAGGTACCATGTTCTCTGCTACAAGTGGAGTGAAGAGCCCCCCGTGAGCCCTGACACCTGTGCCACCATTTTGGAAAAAGCTGGTCTGGATAACTGGGCTCTTGGAAAAACCAAAGTAATGTTTTCACGTAATTTTCAAGAAAAATACTAGTAACTGTGATATTTACTGAGAATTATAACATTTTACAATGATTGAAAATATTGTGGCTTTTTATGTTATAGACTCTTTAGCTTAAAATAAGGGAAGTAAGTTGATAAATTCTTAAAGGTTTCCTTCTTTTGCAAAATGAAACTGCTCTCATAAAAGTTTCTTTTGAGAAATTCAAGAAAAATTGATCTTGAAGATTTATCCAAAAAAGGGTGAAATTTATAATGAGTATACTTCACTTCACATAGTACTGAACACAGACTGATATATTTTCTCTGTCTTATCACTGCCAAATGTAGTCAAAAAGCTGCAGAGAATCATAATAATCTCAGTAGATTTCTGTTTTTCTTTTTTCCTAATTCTTGAATTTGCTTCTATTGTAAACTTGAAATTTATCCAGAGTGAGATGTTCACCATTGTTACTAGACTCATTATATGTGTTTGGATATTGGTGTGTTTATGTATTAGATTTGAGAGCCTATGAGAACTTAGCTTATTTAATCCCAGAGAATCAAGTAAAAACTCATAACTAATTTTGAATATGGAAGTAAGACAGGTGGCTGCTTGGAGAAAGGATGCATAGGGCTTCTCAGAGATCCTCAGAGCTGGGGTGAGGAGATAAACAGGGTACCGGGTCTTAGGGGCACCCAAATGTATCACTGCGGGAGGATGGAGATATCACCCAAGCTAAGACAAAGAAGTACTCATAGGTCGACCACTCAAGGATAACTTAGATCAGCCATGCCATAGACATAGACTAAATCAAATTTACACATTTGCAAAGAAATTGTATTGGTTGTGTCTTGAGGGTGGGAGGTGTGGGAGAGAATTTTCATAATGTTCAGGTGAGAAGTTAGTTCTCTAACAATTTAAGGAATTTTTTTTAATGTTTATCTTAGACTGAGTGTCCTACATATTCAGTAATCTGTATTTGCTTTAGTACCTAGTAAGGGGAAATTCTGAGCATTAAGAAGGTGTGTATTCTATTCACACCATTTTCTTTTAGACGCTCACAAAGGTGAATTTCATCAGGCTGAAATCTCATGATTTATGGTCTGAAACACATGCCTGACTTCAAATGGAGTTTTTACTTGTAAAAAGGCCCTTTTCAGGTCCAGTTCTGCATGATATTTAAGTAGCATTTTAAAGCTATTTGTATTTTTCCACTTCACCCTTTCCAACTCATTAAAATGGATAAAAGTATTCAATATAGGAACATTTCTAGTGCTGTGCAAAAAAAAAATTATGACCTTTTTAAACAGATTGAATTTTAAATGAATTGTCAACAGTAGAATGGACTAAATATATTAACATCTAGAGTCTTACAGAAATTAAAACTAAATTCAATCAAAACCCCTAATGCGAAACTGTTTGCCTATGGTGCCAAGCTTTCAAGTAACGGAGCGCTGACAGAGTTCTATAGTCAGAGTTACCAGGTCTCACGACTCAGCTGTTTGAATTTGAATTTGAATTTAAGTGACTTTCTTAGTGGAGTCAATCAACTCTTTTTGAGGTGATTTTCATTAGTAAATTTAGCCATTAAAAGAAAAAAAAAACCTTCTTATTTCCTGAGGGAGGTTGAAAACTCTTAGATGAGAACATCTCCAGGCCTTCAGGTTCCTCCATTGCTCCGATTCATCTTGATTTTAGAATGATTGAAAGTCAGCCCTCCTTTCTCCAGGGTGAACGCTGCGTCTAGTGAGAAAGTTGTTAGTTCTGCCTGGGGCCCTCTCTGCCTTATTCCCTCCGCTGACAACACTGTGAGCCCCTGAGGGACAGGGCCCCTGCCTCCTTCACCTTTGTATCCCCAGCAGATAAATACATACAATAGGCCTCAGTAAACATTTGATGAATGAACTACTGTAATTGTCCTCTATCTTACAAATGGATTTGTAAGATTTTTAAATTGGAGAAATGCAATTGTCTTTAAAAAAACAAAAAAACAAAAAAACAGCATAAAAATTAGCGTTGCTCAGAGTATATGATAAAACTTTGATAAAAGAGCTCAACATCCTCTGTTCTTATTGGCCCAACCAACAAAACCTAGTGACCTGTTGTAAATAAACAGGATGATTGCTGAACTGTATTCCTTCTCAAAGAGAGGCTTTCTTCAAGCATAAAAGTCTATAATGATATAGCAACATCCAGGCCAAAGAAGCAAACGATAATGATTTCCAAGATCTGAAAAGATTTAGAATGTAATCTTTTTTTCAAAGCATAGGACATGACTTTATCACATCTGTGTGCATAGTTTTATTTTTTCTTTATTTCTTTTTATTTTTGTTTCTTATTTATTAAATAAGAATTTATTTAATTCTTTTAAGGTGTTCCTTAAATATTATCATGTGGAACAGTTGAATTTAATGCGAAAGGAAGCCGTTGACAAGCTTATTTTGATTCAAGCCTGTGTCAGAGGATTCTTGGGTTCAAGAAGGTACAAAAAACTACAGGAGAAGAGGAAAGAGAGTGCCATAATTATACAGTCAGGTATAAGATCATCTCCGCATGTAACAAAACATGTTATGTTTAGACGTGAGCATAATATCAAATCTTATATGCAAATCTCCAATTTTTATGTAGCTTTTGTGTTTAATGCCAGACTCTGTTTGCCTGATACTCTCTCTGTACTAAATCGAAATCTGATTGTTTTAGTGATTGACATTTTTAATATCTGAATAAATGTTTTAAGTAAAATAATTTAATTTTAAAATTTTCTGCCAAGTATTAATGAAACACAATTGACCTATTATCAACAGTGATTGAATTAATTATAAATCTTAAGAATTGTATTATTATAACCCACTCAACAGTAAGACTTTTCCTACTTTATTCCAAAGGTTACACTTGCCATAATTTTTGACAACTTAATTAAATCTCATTTTGTAAAAGGGCATCCATTTCGTTCTGTTAACTGTAGGGAAATAATATTTATAACCATTCTTCATTTCACAAATTTTTATTAAAATGTATTAATAGACCTTTGCTTTCCATTTTTCTGTAAGAAACTAAATTTAGAACCTAGCTTGTCTTGGTACAGTATCTTTCAAAATTTTTTGACTGGACTTCCATAGTCAAAAAATGTGTTTGCTCTGTAACCTGATAGACACACATAACTACAAGCAAAGCACTCTGATAGTTTCTGTTCTGGCTTATTCCATTTCATTTTAGATGCTAGATTTGGCCCACTAAATCAGTTTTATGATCCACTCTTGATTTGCAGCCTGCGTTCTGAAGAACACTGACGTGAGGGGCAGCTGACTAATATTCAAGAGATTCATGTTCCAGTCCCAATTCTGTGATTCATAATGCCTCATCATCTCTTTCGGAATTTTAAGCCCTTAGCTTCTCATGGCAACATCAAAATACGAACCCTATAATTCGGGATCTAATTCTTTACCCACAATTCCAAAATTCATAAAATGCTGACAAAAAAGTTTCTCATAACTCATTTGGCAGTAAAACACGACCGAATATTTATAGTCTTTTATTCATCCCACTTAGTAAAAATATTGTGTTTTTCTCAGAAATATTCATGTGTTTGATTATCCAATGCTCCCCTGATGTGGAGAATGTTATAGAATGGACATTATTTGCTCTGAAATACCTTTCTAAAACAAAAATAGTTTAAATCTGAATTCTGAAATATATCTGGCTCCAAGGATAATTGGCCAAGAAGTCCAAAACATATACTTAGAAAATGGGGGCTTTCTCTCATGAATGGCTGAATATGGCAAAAATAAGAGGAAAATAATTATTAGCAGATTTTAAGCAAATGAGAACATTTTGTCTTTTTCATCAGCTTAGCTCATCTGTATCATTTTAGTTCCATCTTAGTTCTCTCCTTGACATGAAAAGTACTTGAATTATTTTCTTGCTATAGCTTGTCATCTGGAAGAGTTTTGTTAATGAACAATGTTTTCTATGAACTTGTTCTATTTTGAGTCTTTCATTTCATTTTCCTCTTTGACATTGATAGCCAAAAAACCATTTGTTTTTACTCATTAAAGTAATGCTCTTTTATTTATCACGATTAACACTACCCTGGGCCTTGTATTTTTCAGCTGCAAGAGGACATCTAGTCAGGAAACAAAGAAAAATCGTTAACACAAAAAACACAGCAGTAACAACCATTCAGACTCATGATCAGGAATTTGACTACAAGAAAAACTTCGAAAATAAAAGGTATAATGATGTTCATTCTTATACCACTTTGCATTATAGATTTTTCAAATCTGTAAAATCACAAAATAAAGTTCAGTCTTCCTCGTACCTAACCAGGTTCCTAATACTGACGCCTTAGATGTCAGTCAACACTCAGTGACCACTTCCGTTTTCTTTATACTCTTTGGGAGTTCGTTGGCCTGATGACCATACTTTCCTTCTCAAAGTTTTTTCTGCCCGGGCTTCTGCCAGACTGCTCTGTACATTTCTGCTCCTAATTTTGAGTGTCCTTTGCTAATTCCTCCTCCTCTCCCCCTCCTCCTCTCCCCGTATTTAAATCCTCCTCCACATCTAAATAATGTCCCTGGGCTCTCTTATTCATTCCCATGGCCTTCATAATCTATATGCCATTGGCTCCTAAATCATAATCTATCCTTCAAAGGATAGCACCTTTGTCCTATCTTCTCCTGAGGCTCCATACCTATATTTCTAAGTGCGTTTTAGCAGATCCACCTGAATTCATTTATACAGTAGGCTTTGTGCTAAGTAGTAGGGACACAATAGATAAATGAGACAAAATCCTTATTCTCAAATTGCTCACAAAGTCATTGGAAAGAAATATGACTAATAAATACATGTTCTAGCAAGGTGAGTTAACTCTGCTGTAAAAATATGCAAAGGCTGCAGTGGGGCCGTGGAGGAGAACTCTGCCTTGGGTGGTAGAGACTGGGGGAGGGGAAAGATATCTAGATTTTGCCTAAATGGTAAAACTTGAATTGATCGAAAGATGAATAAGTGGTTTTCCGGGGAGATGAGGATCATTCCAGCCCCAACTCCAGGCCTCTTGTCTTCTTTCCCCAAATTTATTGATATTTAACTGATATATTACGTTGTTTAAGTTTAAGGGTGCAACATGGTGATTTGACACCTGTATATATTGTGAAATGATCACCACAACAAGGTTAGTTAACATTTCCATCACCTCAATAATTAAAATATTGTGTGTGTGAGTGTGATGAGAACATTTAAGATCTGCTCTCTTAGCAACTTTCAAATATGTAATACAGAACTGTTAACTATACTCACCATGCTGTATATTAGATCCCCAGAATTTATTCATCTTTTTTTAAATTTCAGCTTTATTGAGGTATAATTGACATATAAAATTGTAAAATATTTAAAGTGTACAACATGATGATTTGATATACATATACCTTGTGAAAGGCTTCCCCCCACCTATTTAATTAGCATATCCATCACCTCACATAGTTATCTTTTTTTTTTTGGTGAGAACATTTAAGATCTATTCTCTTAGCAAAATTCAATCATATCATGCAGTGTTATCAACTGTAGTTATCATGTTATACATTAGATCCTCAGGTCTTACTCATAACTGAAAGTTTGTACCCTTTTCCCTACCTCTCCCTATTTCTCCAGGTCCCCACCCCTGGCAATCACTTTTCTACTCTCTGTTTCTATAAGTTTGACTTTTTCTTTTTTCAGATTCCACATATAAGTGATACCATACAGTGTTTGTCTTTGTTTGGTTTATTTCACTTAGCATAATTCCCTCAAGATCCATCCATGTTGTCACCAATGGCAGGATTTCCTTCTTTCTTGTGGCTGATTAATACTCCATTGTATACATACACCATATCTTCTTTATCCATTCATCCATTGATAGACACTTAGGTTATGTCCATACCTTGGCTATTGTGAATAATACTGCGATGAACATCTATTATTCACAATAATAATGCAGATATCTCTTCAAGATAATGGTTTTGTTTCCTTTGGATATACACCCAGAAGTGGAATTGCTGGATCATGTGGTAGTTCTCTTTTTAATTTTTTTGAGGAACTTCCATACTGTTTTCCATAGTGGCTGCTTCAGTTTACATTCCCACCAACAGTGCACACAGGTTCCCTTTTCTCCACATCCTCGCCAACGCTTGTTATTTCTTATCTTTTTTTTTTTTTTTTTTGGAGGAAGATTGGCCTTGAGCTAACATCTGTGCCCATCCTCCTCTATTTTATATCTGGGACGCCTGCCACAGCATGGCTTGGTAACTGGTGCATAGGTCCACCCCTGGGATCCTAACCGGCGAATCTGGGGCCACCAAGGCGGAGAGCGCAAACTTAACCCCTACGCCACCTAGCCAGCCCCTATTTCTTGTCTTTTTGATGATAACCATTCTAACAGTATGAGATGATATCTCGTTGTGGTTTTGATTTGCATTTCCCTGATGTTTAGTGATGCTGAGCACTTTTTCATATACCTGTTGGCCATATGTATGTCTTCTCTGAAAAATCTGTTCAGATCCTCTGCCCATTTTTAAATTGGGTTATTTGTCATTTTGCTGTTGAATTGTATGAGTTCTTTATGTAATTTGGAGATTAACCCCTTATCAGAAATATGATTTGCAAACATTTTCTCTCATTCCATAGGTAGCCTTTTCATTTTGTTGATGGTTTCCTTTGCTATGCAGAAGCTTTTTCATTTGATGTGGTTTATTGTTTGTTTTTGCTCTCGTTGCCTTTGTCTTTGGTGTGAGATCCAAAAAGTCACCACTAAGACTGATGTCAAGGAACTTACTACCTATGTCTTCTTCTAGAAGTTTTATGGTTTCCAATCTTAGATTCAAGTCTTTAATCCATTTTGATTTGATTTTAGTGTATGGTGTAAGATAGGAGTCCAGTTTCATTCCTTTGCATGTGGTTGTCCGTTTTCCCAGCACCATTTATTGAAGACACTGTCCTATCCCCATTGTGTATTCTTGGCTTCTTTGTTGTAAATGAACTGACCGTAAATGCATGTGTTTATTTATGGGCTCTCTATTCTGTTCCATTGATCTATGTGTCTGTTTTTATGCTAAATACCATACTCTTTTGATTACTGTAGCTCTTATTTGAGTTTGCTTGTCTTCTCTCATTAATTGTATTTTGACTAATATTAGCATTCTTTGGGGGTATGATAGAGTTATTTAAAATACTAGCAAAGCCACTCCTCGAAATTATGGGGTTCTTGGTTCCCTACCTACTTTTCCCATCCCTGGCAGAATGACAGGGCTTCTGTCATGCCTCCTGTGTAAGTCTGAGGATGCCATAATAGGCCTACAAACTGGCCAATGGAATTAGGAAAATGGAGTCCCAGTAGCTTTTTCCAAGTTTGGCTCAAAAAAAAAAGAAGTCCTTCTTTACAAACAGATGGTGTAAGACCAAAACTCTACCATGGCTTTGCTGGGCCAAAATGAAAAGGTTTTGGCAAAAGCCTCCACAGTAGCCTGTCAGAGTGTGAAGTTATGACTTTTTGACTCTGCCTTAACACCCTTTCATGGCCATGGCCTTGTCGCTCTTGGGAGAGTTTTGCCATTACAAAAAAAAAAAAAAGCAGTGTGGCTAAAAAAAAGAGGTGTAAAGAAAATCTTATCTTCAAGTTGAGGGGCAATCATTTTGGATTAAGGATATTGGTAAAGTAACAACTGTGACATCCTGCCAGCATATTGTATAATCATGAACTGAGCAGGGACGCTGCTTTTCCGTTAATTTTGTAAGATACTTCCTGTGATCAGTAGACTTAGCGCTTATTAAAGTACAGCACGTCCGCCTGGTGAGCACACCCTGCTTCCTGGTTTCACATCTGGATGTATTTTCCACAACATCCCCTCACTATAGGTACCTTGTTTTGAAAAGGATATATTTGAAGTGATTAAATTCCTAGAATTTTGACACCTCACTAAGTGAAAATATGCTAGGATATTTCTCACTCTAAGTTGAAACTGGTTTTCTCGTTATTTGGGTAGCCATCACAGTTGTCTGGAGACCATTTTGGGAAACACTTGATTAATGTGACTTGATAAGTTTTGTTTTGTTTTGTTTTTTGTGGAAGATTAGCCCTGAGCTAACATTCACTGCCAATCCTCCTCTTTTTGCTGAGAAGACTGGCCCTGAGCTAACATCTGTGCCCATCTTCCTCTACTTTACACATGGGACACCTACCACAGCATGGCTTGACAAGTAGTGCGTAGGTCCATGCCCAGGATCTGAACTGGCAAACTCTAGGCCGCCAAAGTGGAACATGCGAACTTGACCGCTGTGCCGCTGGGCTGGCCCCCAGTAAGTTTTTGTTTTGAGCTTTTTTGTCCCTTTTGCTTTTCTCCCACCATTATGTAGCATGTAGCTATTGCCAAAAGAGGTAATAAGCTCAAGTTTGGTATCGTATATTCAGATGCATTATGTTTTACACAGGGAATCTTTTGTGAAGAAACAGGCAGAAAATGCAGTATCTACCAATGAAACAGTCATTCCTGCTCCAAACAATCAAGGGGGTACATCTGTAGTGAAGACTTCCACTTTCAAAACTGAGGAGGAAGCCGTGAATACTGTCAAAAGTAACAACAGAGGATATCAAACTCAGAAAAAAATGAGTAACATCTGTGGGGGAGAGGCTAAGCAAGAATTGTATCTGGTAGAGGGCCCTCAGGGAGAAGTAAGCCCCCAACAGAAGTATATCAAAGACCTGGAAGAGAACAGTAAGGTAAGGACAGTGGAGAAGCAGGATGCTGTGATCCAGACTTACTGTCACAGTTATACTGAGGAAAGGGATTTTGAAGACTCAAAAGCAGCATATCTAGAAAGGAAGACCATATCAGAAAGGTCAAGCTACTCAGGACTTCGGTTAGCTGAGAATGAGACTCAACAGCCTTCTTTTAAAAAAACTTTGGGACCTAGTCTTAGCCAAAGGTCAGTTCATGAAAATGCAAGTAGCGGGGAAAAAGAAAAGAAGACATCTGTGGTCACCCAGAATGCACCAGTATGCAGCCAGCAGAGGAGCCATCTGCGGCATGGCGCCGTCCATGAGAAGCAAGTGGAAGCAACGATGGAAGTTCAGGAGGAAGATAGAGCAGCAGTGTTCATCCAGAGCAAGTACCGCGGTTACAAGAGAAGGCAGCAATTAAGGAAAGACAGCATGGCTTCTTTTGAAAACCAGCAGATGGTGGCAACACCAACAGAAGTAGCAAGAAATACTCACAATTTGTATTCCTATTCCCCAAAGCATGAAGAACCCTGTAATATCAAGACAACGGATAACAGGGATTCAAAAGCAATTTCAGAAAAAGGAGCATGTGATTTGGCAATTTTTTCAAAACAGGTATGTAAATAAACAAATTTATTTAGTACCAAAAATCTCTGGGAACTACACAATAACTGAATTAAATAATTGATGACTGATATATATTTCATCTGTTTTTATGACAATGCAAACCTTTTAAATAAAATTTCTCAAGGGTTCTGCTATTTAAATATCCATACGTTTTAAAAACAATTTGCTGTGATAAAAATAGTACAAAATATGACCAAAATCTTGTGTAGTAAGGAGACTAGTCCTTGGTTTACACAGCTTGCTAAAATGCTGGCATTTGACAATGCAAATTTCCATGTATCTGCGGCCTTTCATTATACCTAAAAAAAAAAAAAAAGATTTTCTAAATCCACTAAAGTCTTTTCTTTCTCTGCCCCAGATTTTGAGAACATATAATTAGGTATCCAAATTAGATGTGTAGCCATACTGAAGCATACATGCAATGAAGATGAAAGTCTTCATGTTACATCATGACAATGAGGGACCACAAAGAAAAGGCCCTCTTGGATACTATCTCGTGCCATTAGTAGGTGTGTTTCAGCTCTTTCTAGAAGAGAGTGGTCAGCTTTAGGGCTTCTCATCGGTGTACGTGGAACTCTGATAAATCAACACTGTGGAGAGGTCACAGGGAGCAGCTCCTACAAATGCTGATTTCAGTTCTTGTGCTCTAGGTGTTTGACCTTAAGATCACTTTGTGTCATCACCTTTATTTTCTCCTGTGTAAAGTGAAGAATTCTAACTAGATGACCTATAAAATACATATTATAAATTAATATGGACTACCAGGTTGTATACTATACACGATAGTATATAACATAATAGAAGAACTAACCCGTATCATAATGGGTTAGTTGAAAGAAGGATCATCTGATACTCCTGAGTCCCTGAGCCCATGAGAAAGCTCAGTAAGTGCCCTGGGACACCCCCTGAGAGTTAGAAGTATGACCCAAATATCTCCAACTTCTAGATGTTAGCAGATCTGCCATTTATTCATTTATCTAGCCCCTTCCTGTTCTATTTTTTTTTAAGCACATGAAAATAGTGAGTTTAATATACATACAGTTGTTCCTTTCCTTGGTGTGTAAATTTGCTCACCTTAAGACCAAATCAGGGACTGGAACCCTGACCAGCTATGCAACCGGGACATTGAGGAGATGTAGAATTACCAAGTCACCTACCGGAGCCAGCTAATAACTCCATGGGAGTGGATTCAGGGCTCGAGGGGGCAGAGCTGGAGGCAGAGGAGCAGGAGCCCACATACAGCCTAGCGGGACAGCCATGTTAACAGACGAGACAGGCGCAGGGGCCGGCTGGGACGAGAGGAAGCAGGAGACAGCAGCCCTGAAGTGAGGCTACGAAGACTGGAAAGGAACGGAGGGAGGTTACTGGAAGTCGGCAGAGGGGTTCCTCAGGACAGAAGCAGACAGGCAGCCGAGTGGTGGGGACAGAGCCGGGTCCAGTACATGAGAGTCCAAGGGACAGTGACCAGGAATTCCTCAGACCCAGTGCACCTGTGGAGCTCTCTGAAGTCTTTTCCTTGATTTAATCTGACACATGAACTTCTTTTTAGATATCAAAGTTATCTGAAGAGTATTTCATTCTGCAGAAAAAACTGAATGAAATGATTTTGTCCCAGCAACTGAAGCCTCTTTATCTGGGTTTCTATCCTCATAAGCCACTTAATAGACGAGTTTCTTCTCAGCAGTGCCTCTCAGGTAAAAATCAGTAGAGTTAGAACTTCCTAACAGGAAAGGGAATGCCTGATACTTTACTTTATTTGTTTATTAGTTCCCCACCTTTATTCTATGGCAATAGTGACTATATTCTAACTGTCTTGGGGAAAACTTTCATTTCATTTCATTTCTTATAAGCAGATACACATTTTTCCAGAATGTTCCACATACTTCATACCTTCTCTGAGTTCATGCTCCCCCTCTTTTCTTTTTTCCCCAATATATCCTTTAACTAGAACTTGGCGTATGACACCGGAAGGGAATAGGAAGGGATGGTGTTGGGGTTGGTAAGACAGTGTACAGGTTTGATAAGAGGGAGCAGACAAGTGAAGTGTACCTATTCCTTTTGTCAATGTCTGCCACCTTGAGAAGAGTGTGGAAAGTGCCAGTCTCCTTTCAGATGTACCAACCCAGATGCACAGGAAATATCCTTATTAGATTTTCTTCTAATCAACCTAAATCACACTCTGCCCCAATTCCACGGAGCTGGTGGGGAATTCAGTCTCAGTAATTATTGGGCCTCCCCTTCCCCAGGGCTGTGCAAAGGCCCTAGGTCCTTATACACCCACCAAAGGATCAGGTAGAGCCTGTGGTCACTAGTCATTTGCCCATACAGTTACTGTTGGGACATCCATTACCTGGCTGGCATCATGATCCTTTCAAGTCAGGAGGCTCTGCTGCCCCCATATCTGCAGGAGGCACCCAGAAACTGGTGAGTCGGGAGTCTCACCTGGTCCACACATGCTCCAGGTAGCCATCCTCTCTGCAGCCTTATCACTTTCCCCAGGGGTGACCACTGACGGCCCTGCTGACTTCTGTCTGGGAGAATATTTATTTTCCCTCGCTTTCTCAGAGGCCCTCCACTCTCTCGCCACCCCCTCCAGGACCCCTGGGACCATCTCTGCAATAAGTTTGGCTCTTACCAAAGACAGGAAGAGGTGCTAACTTCGGCAGCTTCTACAAAATGCCTTAGGCAGAAAAATACTAAAAGGAGCCTGGCTACTTGCCTGATATGGGAAGAAGGGAAAATATCTTAATATTTCAATCAATTATCCTGCCACATTGTTTTCAAGTCAAGAATTGTGGTGAAGCTTTAAAAAAAAAAAATCACTGCCCACGAAGTGGCTCTTTGGTCCTTTCCACCCTCTGCTGTGCTCAGGCCCTGGCCCAGAACCGCTTGCTGTGAAGAAGCAGCTTAACAAGTCAGAGCCCGGAGGCCCGTTAGTTTGAGTGCCACCAATGACCCTTGTCTAGACAGCGTGCTGACAGGCAGGAGCAGAGGGGAAAGGCAGGCACTTCAGCTTCCCTCTCTTGTGCGTGTGGTAGCCCTGGTGAGTGCGGGACAGTGAGGTGCTGGTGGTGTGGGAGAGAGAAGCGAGGGAAGCCAGGAGGTGTTCCTGTGTAAGCAGCTCAGCCCGGGCCTCAGCGGGAGGTGGGGGCCAGGGCAGCTTCCTAGGGAGGGAGTGGAGGCTGCTGATGTGTTCCCATGACTTGCACTTTTGAACATCTCAGGGCCTTGTGTGTGAGAGTTTAATAAAAGTTGTGTATATTTTAAGTGTACAACTTGATGATTTGAAATACATATACACAGTGAAATGATTACTACAGTCAAGCTAATTAACATATCTTCTCACATCGTTACCTTTTTAGGGTGGGGGATGAGAGCACCTGAAATCTACTCTCTTAGCAAATTTCCAGTGTTCAATACATTATTATTAACTGTAGTCATCATCCTGTATGTTGGATCTCTACACTTACTCATCCTACATAACTGCAACTTTGTACCCTTTGACCAATGTCTCCACATTTCCTCACCGCTGGTAATCACCATTCTACTCTCTGCTTCTGTGTGTTAGACATTTTTAGACCTATGTATAGGTGAGATCATGCAGACTTTTTCTTTCTGTGTCTGGCTTATTTCACTTAGCATAGTGTCATCCGGGTTCATCTATGTTGTCACAAATAGTAGGATTTCCTTCTTTCTCATGGCTGAATAATATGCCACTATTTATATTATATTTTATATATATATATATATATATATATATATGTTTTCTTATTCTTTATCCATCCATCTGTTAATGGGCACTTAGGTTGTTTCCATATCTTTGCTGTTGTGACTAATGCTACAATGAACAGGGAAGCACAGACATCCTTTTAAGGTATTAATTTCATTTCCTTTGGATATATACCCAGAGTAGGATTGCTGGACCATGTGGTAGTTATATATGTAGTTTTTTCAAGAACCTCCATATTCTTTTCCATAGTGGCTGTACCAATGTACGTTCCCACCAACACTGCACAAGGTTCCCTTTTTTCCACATCCTGGCCAGCATTTGTTTCCCTTGCTTTTTGCTCATAGACATCCTAACAGATATGAGGTGATATCTCATGGTGATTTTCATTTGCATTTCCCTGATGATTAGTGATATTGAGCACTTTCCTATATTGTTGGCCATTTGTATGTCTTTTTTGAAAAAATATCAATTCAGGTTGTTTGCCAATTTTTTAATCAAGTTGCTTGGTTTTTTGATGTTGAGTTGTATGAGTTCCTTATATATTTTGGATCTGATATATGGTTTGCAAATATATTCTCCAATTCCATAGGTTGCCTTTTTATTCTGTTGATGGTTTCCTTTGCTGTGCAGAAACTTTTTAGTTTGAGGTAGTCCCATTTGCTGATTTTTGTTTTTGTTGCCTGAGCTTTTGGTGTCATATCCAAAAAATCATTCCAAGGTCATTGTCAAGGAGCTTTTCCCCCATGTTTTCTTCTAGGATTTTTATGATTTCAGGTCTTATGCTTAAGTCTTTAATCTATTTTGCGTTCGTTTTTGTGTATGGTGTGAAATAACAGTCCAATTTCATTCTTTTTCATGCCTAGCACCATTTATTGAAGAAACTATCCTTTCTTTATTGTGTTTTCTGGTGCCCTTGTCAAAATTAGTTGACCATATATGCTTGGGTTTATTTCTGGGCTCTCTATTCTGTTCCATTGGTCTATGTGTCTGTTTTTATGCCGGTACCATACTGTTTTGATTTTTCTGACTTTGTAATATATCTTGAAATCACGAATTGTGATGCCTCCAACTCTATTCTTCTTTTTCAAGGATTTTGAATAGAACTAAAAGCAGCAGAATTTTACTAGAAAGTCAAATTGCTTCACTTTATTCCTCAATCTGCCATTTTTTTAGTGAACCTAAGAAGATGAGAAACCAATTCTTAGCTTATAAGGAGAGGATTATAATTCAGTGACATTTCTTTAATTCTTCAGGTTTAGAAGAACTCTTTTGTTCTATGCACATGTAGAGAAGTTATATTTTCTACAACACTTGTTTAAGGTTAAATTGGCAAATATCTGAATTGTCCCACATCCCTGAGAGTAGCAGAGAAAGTGCCTGAGAGAGGGTCTCAAGTGGCCTGAAGACACAGAGGGGTCTGGGTAGACCTGACAACCTAGAACCAAGGAGTAAGGGAGGACATTGGGAGATGTACTGGATGCCAGTGACCAGAGACTAGGCAGTACAGTTTCTCTCTGCAGGTGCTGGTGAAAAGCCAACAATAGCTACTGAGCAGATGGCCTGTCTCCATGAATGCCATGAAGCTGCAAAAGTCTCCCACCCCCAACCCCAACTTAGATGTGGCCCAGAGAGAAAAAGAAGAGGAGCGCAAACCCAAAATGACTACGTTCACTCAGAAGACACTAAGAGAATTGAAAGCACATGAGTTTAACTAGGATTCACTAAAAATAATGTAATGCTAGAAAATAGAAGTGAGCATTAAGAGGCAGGAATTAAGCCTAGTTTTAGGAAAATCAAGTTACATTTTTGGACAATTTTTGCGAAAATTTAACCCTGCCGTAGACAACTGCATTTTTGAAAGATCGTTCTGATTGTATCATGTGAACACAATTTGGTGGCATGAAAGGGAATATGGAAGACAGCAAGAGGTGACGGTGGTTTGGACAAAGTGGTGGCTGTGGGACGGTAAACAATTTCAAGCAACGGTTAATCAGTAGATGACCTGCCAGGTAGGCAGGCGGACATGTGCGTGATAACTGAAGCCATTGAGTAGATGAGACAGTCCAGGAAATCCACCTACAGTGAGAAGAGAAGGGAACCCAGAGCAAGAGTTCAGACGTACAGGTCAGGTAGAGAGCGAAGAGAAGCAACCAGAGAGGTGGGGAGAACACCAGGGAGCCTAGTACTTCAGAAGCCAGGGGAAGAAGGTTTTTAAGATACTGTGCAGAATGATGCTGGCAGAGCAGGTGGGAAGAGAACTATAAAATATCCATTGAATTTCGTATGCATTAACAATTACTTACTAAATTCCCCAGAGGTTTTTTAAAATATTAGAATATACACAAATGGGAAAAGTGGATACAAATAATCATTGTCCTACTTTCTAGGAGATTCACCTCCAATATTTGCTAGGCTTTATCATTGGGTATAGTTTATATTCATATATTTTAATGATCTGTGCAACTATTTTTTCCAAAAATTCCTTGAATATTTATAAAAGTTCATGGTAAAATCCAGAATTCCAACTGAGGTTGCAAATTGGGTCAGATATTGCATGGTCAGTATTTAATCTCTGCAATGGTCTGGATGCATTATGGTACCTTTGGATGTCCTTGTTTTATCTCAGGATAGGCTAACTCCACCCTCAATTTTAGATCCTAGTTTTCTTTATAAAATAGCGTGGGTTTGCCAATCTCCTGACCACGTTTCAACCAAGAATTTCCACCACTGCCCGTTCCCTATTCTTCCAGTTCTGGTGATTTTCCCACATTTATCTTTATCCACCTACAGACATCGCAGACGACCCACAGTATTCAGGTGCACACTTGCTGGAGGGAGGAGATTATGAGTACGCAGTTCGCATGTGTTTATCTTCAAAGTAATTTATGTAGATTACTTTTGTCTTCCTCCAATAGATCGTCAACCCTTTGCAAGCAGGACCGTGCCTGTACTATAGACTCATGTTTCAGTTACCCTAGCACATTTATTCATCGCACAGTAGACGTTCAATAACTGCTTAGTCATTGGCTGGAAAGCTGCCTAATTTCCTCCAAACATTACAGTGGAGCAAAGTATGGCGGCCAGTCGAGTGAAGATTTGAAAATTTGGTTTTTATTAAAACAAAAAGTGAAACATTACATTCTTTAAATGTTCATTTATTTTCGTATGTTGTCTGTTTTGAAACGCCAGTCAGAAAAGAAGGTCTCATAATATAGAGAAGTCCTATCTCCTTAGATAATCAGAACTGCTAACCGTGAAATTTGGACCCTCGAAGTGCAAGCAGCTGACCTCACCTGTGAGGCAGATTTAGTTGATACGCTGTGGCTCCTGTTAGGGTGGGTTCAACAGGCCACCCCTGCAGGACTGTCCTTTGTGGCCAACCATACTCCCCATGAAAAATTTCACTTGGGAAGCCAAAATCAAGCTCATTTGCAAAGAATTCTCTTACTAAAATAAGCCTGAGTCACCTGAAATTTTAATTATCTCACGCTTTTCAGAAATCTACAGGCATCTTCAAATAATTGCTATACCCAGCTTGGTTGTAAGAACTCAGTAAACCTTAGCTGGATTGTGTAAAGTGGCCTGGAAAAGCTTCTTACACATTCTAAAGAAAATCCTAGAAAGCATGGATAATAAGTGATGATAATCTAATTTTTCAAATTAATTTTAACAAACTGTAACCTTATTTTAGAAGATTTCTCTTTCTGTGGGACATGTTTTTAAATGTGCAAAAGTGTCAAGAGTAAAATTATGTCAAAATGAAAACTGAGGAGCTAATTATGAAGTTTTAAAAAAATAAGGTAAGTATCTGAACTATTTATTTTATATTGTTATTTTGATAATATTTGTTATAAATTGAAACTGTACCACATTTTTGTTGAAAGAAATGTAGTATAGAATTTAAATAACTAGAGCATGGCCACTTGATCACAGATCCTAATAAATGCTGTTATATTCATAAGTATACAATGACATAGCGTAATTTCTCCCTGAATGGTGTGCAGAGTCCTCCTTTTGGGGGAATGTTTTTCTTCTTACTTATGGTGCACCTGGCAATTTTTGTTGACCATTGTGAAGAGAAGAAAAAGATTAATTGTAGGACAGATAAACCCTGATAACACAAAAGCATGTTCCCTTTCTCTCCTCTTACAAAGAAGCTGAGTCTCCAACAGGCTGTAATTTTTTAATGATTTGCAAGGTTAACAAGTAAGGATGCTATTAGGACTCCCATGCTTCATTTACATAACATCATCAGTGAATTCCACATCAAATCACAGCAGCCCTTGGCCATGTACACACACAGTAGATATCGTGAAAATACTCTTATGTTGCTTTCAGAGTAAATGTTAGGGAAAAAATAGCAATTTCCCATTTATTTCTAAATTTTTATGGCATTTATATTCATGCAATAACCCTAACATTTTCAGTTATTATGGTGCAGATATGATCTGCTTTGTTTTTGAGATATGCCTATCATTTTGCCTTTGTAATGCTGGCACCTAGAAATGCGTTTTGCAAAACTCTCTAAGAACCTATTTCTACACATATGTATAATCATACTTACATCCATGTGAAAGCCAGGTAGCTCAGATAATGTTGGGTTATATGTTTTATAGGAGTATTTTTTCATTAAGAGTGAAAGTAAAGAGATTTCAGAAGTTACATTGCTATCCAGCCAACATACCTCCCGTGAACACTTATCTTCCCAGGTTTATCTGCTACTCCTTTCTTCATGAGAAGTAACACTAATCCCCCCAAACTCTTGGAAAAACAACAAGCTTCAGTATCCAAAACCAAATTACTTTATGTGCAACCTTACAATTCAGTGAGAATCATTTATTTTTAGCATTTTAATTATATTAAATACTAATCATATAAAGCAGTTTGCCCCATATGAGTTTACACTTGGAAGTATGGATTTCTGATGAGTTAACTAAATTAGTTCAGACAAAACACTGGATCTAGAAGCCTTGGATGGAAACAGCTAAATTTTTTGTACCCAAATTATTTCTCCTCATTCCATAATTTTTTCTGCGCTAAACTACAGAGGGCATGGAGCTAACATGGAAGCAAGAGAGCAATGAACAATATACTTGCTCCCAAGTTCCCATTACATTTTTTGATAAAAATGCACAAAAGAAGATCAACAATGTTAGCAGCACAGGAAACTGCGTTTTTTCTCTACATATTTTGATACCATATCACTTAACTACACAAGATCAATGCAAAAGGAAATTACATAGCATATTTGATAAAATAATATAAGCAACAAGGTAAATTCACATTCAATGTGTTTATTATTTCATATCACATAGAGAAAAATACCTTTTTAAATACCTAGCATTTAAAAAAAAATTTTTCTTATAACCAGACATACCGGGCCAGCCCACAAACTCCCAAAAATCAGAATTGAACCAGGTTACATTTTCTGACCATGAGGCGATTGAGATAGAAGTGGAAAAACAACTCTGCAAATTAAAATTCAATAAGATAATCTGAAGTGAAGAAATTATAATTAAAGGTATAAATTATTTCAAAATAATAAAAATGAGAATAGCCACATATACAAACTATGAATGTAATGCAACCAGGTCTATATTCATAGGAAAATTCAAATCATTAAATGTTTTCATTATTTATTGAGAGAAAATAATGAAAAATGGATATAAGGTAAGAAATTTAAAAAATATATATTATTCAACCCCAGGAAAAGCAGAAAAGAGAAATAATTACAAAGGCAGAAATACACCAAATATCTAAATGAAGCTAAGATAATGTTTTCTGAAAATGAAACAATAAAATAGATAAATTCCCAACTAATTACCTCAAAAAGAAACCACGAAAAAAATTAGAAATAAGAACAAGATTATAACAACTATAATTGATAATACTAAAATCTTGGCATATTATAAATGCAGTCAATTTCAGAGAGACAATTTGGGTCTGAAAAATAAATTTCTGAAAAGAACTAGTCAATATGACAGTATGTCTGTCAAAGCATTACCTTCAAAAAAAGAATCCAAGAACTCATGGTGTTTCAGGCAATTGCAGTCAAAGTTCATGGAACGGATAATTCCCATACTATGTGATCTGTTTGAGAAAAAAAAGAAAAGTGTGAAAAGTTACCTATTTTATGAAGGTCTTGTACCCTGGAACCAAAGTCTGACAAATAACATTTCAGAGAGAAAGAAAGGAGGAAGGGAGGGAAGGAGCGAGGGAGGGAGAGAAGAAAGAAGAGAGCTATGAGTCAATCTCAGAGATTTAGAGGTAAAACTCCTTAGTACAAGCTAATTGAATGCAATATTACATTTAAAGACTGTCCAAATAACACCTATTAATGTAACACAATATCAAAAGGTCAGAAGGAAAAAGTCATTTTGATAAATGTTGAAACAATTTTCAAAAAATCCAACACCTGGTCCTGATGAAAAGCAAAACTCTTACTAAAGTAAAAATTGAAGGAGATTCTTTAGCAATATGAAGAATATGTTTCTTAAACCAATTGTCAACATCATAATTAACTGTAAAACACTGGAAGCGGTTCCATTAAAAAGCAGGATAAAGATAAGGATGGTGATAACAACATTTGTTGTTATTTGAGAATTTCTAGCTGATACAATAAGACAGTGAGCACAAGTTTCTAAAAGCATAACTATTGAAAAGGAGAAAATAAGATTGTGAAAGTATTAGTAGACAACATGAATTTTGACCTTAAAAATGCAAAGAATGAATCAAAATAATGATTGGTACTAGCAATAGAATTCACGGATATGTAGATATAAATATATAGATATTATTTCCTATAAAGCTTTATAATGGAAAAGAGCTCATTGGAAATAAAAAATATTAATACCTTGAAATAAAGCTAGCAAGAAAACCACAAGAGACAAAAAGAAGAGGTGAATAATGGAATGACACTGTTTTTCTGGATTGGAAGATAAAATATTGTAAACATAACTATTCTAAAATTAGTTTCTAGGTTTAAAAAAAATTGCATTCAATCTCTATGAGATTTTCTTTGGAACTTAAGAAAATGTCCTAAAGATCATTTGTAAATTTCAGGGAAAAAAATATAAATGAGGACTTTCCTTAGTAGATAGTAAAATGAATAATATGAAGCTATAATAATTAAAACCCTATACCTTTGTTACAAAAATCAACCACAGATTAATGGAACAGAATAGATACCCCTAAAATTGGCCCTAGTATTTGTAAAGGCCTGTCACAAAAAGATATACAGCAAACCAATAAGAAATGGATGGATAATGCTTAAAATTTTTCCAATTTGGGAAAAAGAAATAGGATAGTCTTACCTTACGCTGAATGCCCAGATATTTTCCAGATATATTAATGATTTTAATGTAAGAAATAAACCCAAAGAAACCAGATGATATAAACTGAGTGTTTCACAGTCTCTACTTAGGAAAAGACAAAGCATAAGAAGTTATAAAAGGAATTACAAGGGAAAATTGTGATAGATTTGGACTGCGTAAACATTAAAACCTTCTAGAGATTAGAAAGCATCATTAAAAGTTAAAGAGCTAAAGATAAACTGGATAAAATATTTAGAACAAATGGAAAAAGGTTAGCATCTGTAATGTAGAAAGAGCTCCTATAAATCATTAGGAAAAAGATTAACACCCCCGGTGGCAAAGTGGGCACAAGGCACTGATTTATCTATACAAGAACAAATGCAAATGGCAAATAAGTGTATACACAATCACCCTAGAAGGAAAAATTACAAATTAAAACAAGTTACTATTTTTTACTTATCAAAATGGTGAGGATGTAAAAAGCATTTAACAGTGATGAGAATGTGCTAATTTAATTATTCTGAGACACTAATGGTCAGACTGTAAAGAGTCAACATTTTGAAAAGTGATTTGGTATATGTAAAAGAAAAATGAAATAGTTTATATTATTGACCCAGTAAACCCACTTATGAGAACATAGCCTAAAGGAAATCATCAGAGCTGAAAAAGAAAAATTTATGTATATGGCAAAAATAAAATTAGACAAGAAAATGATGAATAAATAATGACACATTCATATATGGAATATTAACAGCCCTTAAAATTCATTTTTCAAAGAATAACCTTGGCGCACTGCCAGCTAATCTAACTATAGCATAAAATATTGCAGAATTGGAATTGGAATACTGTAAATAAGTCAGCTTAATCTTCCCCCACGTGAAGTGGTTCATTAACAAGAACGCCTATGTATAGAGCTCTAGAAAAGCCGAGAGACTGGTGCTCACTCTCCAGTAGAGTGGGTGCTCTCCATCCTTCACTGACTTGGACCTTCAGTGTCCCCTTCTGTATAAAATTAAGAATCTGAATAATATTACTGCAGCCGGGTACAGAGCTTCCACAGCCATGTGGGATAAGACTAGAGTGTCATTTCCAGATATGTCGTCTTTGTTGCCAGCCTGTCTCGAGCCACCGAAAGCTTGCTTGGCATCTCCTCCAGCTGTGCTTGTGACCAGACATGCTCTAATAAGGAATAATGGCTTTTTAAAAATATTGGTATATTTCATCTCCCTTTAATAGGAACCACCTGTCTGTGTGTTATGAAGTATGAGCAGAGGGCAAGAAAAAACTAAATGTTGCTTGTTTAGAATCAGGTAATGTTCTTGTAATCCATGTTTTTAAAAGGCCAATCTGAGAAAATGACTGTGAACAGTTAATAAATAATTTTCTAAAATTTGGCTCCTTGGGAAAAATTAATATGGGTTTCACCTCAGGCTATATACTCAGGTATTTTTTCAGATAGATTAAGATCAATATTCTCCAGGCAGGTGAGCATGTATTTTGATGTCACACTGTCTCCGTAGTCCCATGGACGGTCATACACAGGATGTACGTGTTCACAGTTCAGCATCCTCTATCACTGTCCCCAAAAAAGACGGCACTCTCAAGAGGGCACCATCAGCATCACTGCATGCATGCTCTTCTGCTTCTGCTAGGGCGCCCCCATTGATGACTGTGCACTTGTATGAAAGGTGGCTAGGAATAAGGGTGTAACCTAACCCCAGGGACTAGAACAAAACTAACCAGCCTTTGAGCACTCTAATCCATGACCTCAGCCCAACAGAGGTGACAAAAGTAGATATGTAGTGATCCTGTCCAAGAGACAAATGATAATCCAGAGGGCGTGTCTGTTGGTCTCACCCCACAAACAGAGCTGCTTTATTCTCCTCTGTTTCTCCTGTGACACAACTAGAAGAGACATGAGGGGTAGGCCGAGGACAGTACTTTACCTAAACCTAAGAGTGTAATTGAAAAATTAAATGATCAGTTTTAAAGGTTCTGGATATCAGTGCAACGTACCCAGATCAGAGAGAGGCCAAAAGCTTAAAGCCTGTGACCCATAGGATAAGTACAGGTGTAAGTTGACTCTGGGGCATCGGTGTTCAGTTGGTAGGAAAGGAAGAGCCAAAAGAATCATTTGAGCTGTTCTGAAAGGAGGCAGGGGCTGGTAGCTGCCTATCGAGGTCAAAGGAAGCCTGTGAGTCAGGCCCAGTGAACAGTAAGGCACCCCGATATGTTAAAGGCACTCAGAGCAAGAGAAGACCCTTCCCTTACATCTCTCACCTCGGCACACGCAAGAGAACACAGACGGACCACAGAGTAGAGCAAAGCAAGTAGCCAAATGCAGGGCAACTGTGAGAAATGAAAATGTCTCCTGGAGCTCAGAGCACGAGGCAGTGCAAGGCAGAGAGGACCAGTGCAGAACCAGGAACCAGTTCTCTTCTAGAGTGGCTAGTCTGGCTGAGGGCAGATGAGGTGAAAGGCAGAAACTGCAGCTTCTGGAAGGCAGGTTGCAACCGTGACTGGAGAGAATCCTGCCTTTGACAAGCAGTCATGAATATTCCTCCCTTCTAAGATTTCCTGTAGGCCACTGTATTGCTTAAAGTTCACAGACTGTCAGGAGTAAATGGAAATTTACAAAAACTAAAAAATTGATTTCTTAAAGAAGAAATTACAGGAACATAAGTGCATTTCTGTTCTGCTAATATCTAATTTAGACATGTGATATTTATGTAAATTGTACTCTGCATGTACACTTAAACAAAATTTGTGTAATTATCATTAAAATCAGAATAATACTAAAATGTAATTTTCTAAAGCAAATACCAGCAATGAGTTTTAAATCTGTCTTCTTTCTTCTGAATGCAAAATCTTGAGATGTTTGTTCATTATTAAAAAAAAAGTGATTTCCTGGTAAACTAAAACGCTTAATTAAATTATTGCCAGAACTACAATATAAATAAATATTTCACCTTCTGGCTATTTAATATAGCAGTAACCTTTACAAGCTAATATTTGTCGTGCACATCACACAAAATAGTCACAAACCTAATTTGGCTACTGCCAACATTGATATGCTGCTGATAATTTGTGATTATAAATGTTTATGTCACTTTTGTAATTAAGGGGTTGGAATGACATTAGCAGACAGTGTCTGTACTCCCCCAAAGGAACAAAAATTTAGAGGGCAAAATAATCTTATGCCTTTTTGAAATATTTGTATGCTGGGAAGTTTGCTCTTCAAAAATACAAAATAGTCTGGGGAAATTTAATCTGGGCAATCAGACCCTGTTGAATACATTCATCAATAATTGTCACTTTCTGGCTGCCCACTTTGCATGGCGATATCCTAAGTGAGGCCCCCTTTAAGAATAATCTTCAGATTATCCTAGTGAAGAAAAAAGGCCAGTAAATTAACACTGAAGCATATTCTGCCAGATATGAGAATTAAACAGAAATTCTGAAAACTCCATGCATTTTAACATTTTTTATCTGTATAATATACACATACTCGCACGCATATTTATAATTTTACACAAATGCGACCGTACCATACATTCCAGGATTCTTTTTAATGCACTGTTTTTTCATGTTCTCTTCTTTTCCTGTTTCCTTCCACCTGTTCTCCCCCCCCAACCCACATTCCTCTCGCTTCAAGGGAACCCTTACTTTAGAACAGGCATTCTCGCATATTTTTCGCAGGTGTGCATACATGCACTTATACATGCATACACATGTAGAGCTTTTTGTCACTGTTTTCTATAAATAGGATCATAGTATAAATACTAATACATCTTGCTTTTCTCCTTCAATCCCTTGGCAGGAATCCCTGCACCAACTGGAATAGCTATAATTCATTCATTTTAATGATTACATACTATTCTCTGTATGGATCACAATAATTTATATAACCTTTTCCCTATTGTTAGATTCTCTCTTTCAATTTTTTGCCACTATGAAAAATCTTGCAGTAGACATCTTTGAAAATGTCCTTGTACACTAGGATTTTAATTTTATGGCATAGGTCCCCAGAGGTAGGGTTATTGAGTTGGAAGGTATTTCTGGTTTTGATAGACTGCTTTCCTAAAAGTCCCTAACCATTGACATTTTCGTCAACAATTTGTGAGAATACACGTTTTCTGACATCCTGTCCAGCAGTGTCATTCTTCTTTTTAATCTTTGCTCACATATCTGAAGTAAAATGATATTTCATTGTGATTTTAATTTATATTTCCTTGTCTGCTAGCAAGCTCCAGTGTCTTCCCACGCTAATTGGCTTTTTGGATTTGCTCATCTTGAACTTCCTGTTTATATCGTCTGCCCATTTTTCTGTTGGTCTGTATTTTTGTAATCATTTGCTAGCACTCTTATGTGTTACCAACCCTTTATTTGTCATCTGTGTTGTAAATATAGTTTTCCAAATCTATCATGTCTTTTGACTTTTTTTTTTTTAATTTCTTTTTCTCCCCAAATCCCCCCAGTACATAGTTGTATATTTTAGTTGTGGGTCCTTCTAGTGGGATGCCACCTCAACATGGCCCAATGAGGAGTGCCATGTCCGCACCCAGGATCTGAACCTGCGAAACCCTGAGCCATCAAAGCGGAGGGAACAAACCCAACCACTCGGCCACGGGGCCGGCTCCTCATTTATTTTTTAATAGGCAAATATGCCTACCTTTTTTATGACTTCTGAATTTTGGTTAAGCCATTTGTACCCCTAGATTGTTCAAGAAGTCTTCTGGATTCTCTTTCAAGAGTCCTGTTGGTTCTTTTATTTACATTTATCTTTAAAGCATCAGGGATTTGTTTTTATATCTGGCAACAGTGGTGATCCAGTTAACAAACGTATATTAGTATCTACTTTTCACTTAGCACTGTGTCTCTAAGCTAAAATGGAATCAATCAAACCTCTTAGCATCTCCAAACACCTGCCACATGCAGGAGGCATCGAAACCTAAGACATGATCTCCACCATCCAAAAACGTATGGCCCCCCTATTAAAAAAATCACAGGGGAAAATAGTAAGGTTTTACATTATTTTGCTAGGGCTTCCATAACAAAATTGAACAGACCAGGTGGCTTAAACAGCATTAATATATTTCCTCACAGTCTGGAGGCTAGAAGTCCAAGATCAAGGAGTTAACAGGTTTGGTTTCTTCTGAGGCCTCTCTCCTTGGCTTGTAGGTGGTTCTCTTCTCCGTGTCTTTGCATTCTTCCCTTTGTGTCAGTCTGTATCCTAATAATTAAATCTCCTCTTATCATGACACTGATCATATTGGATTAGGGCCCACCCTAATGACCTCACTTTATAGACCCTTTCTCCAAATACAGTCATATTCTGAGGGGTTAGGGACTGGGGGTTAGGATTTCAACATATGAATTTTGAGGGGACATAATTCAGCCCATATCATGTTTCAAATGATTTGTACCGCCTGTAAGTACAGTTGGTGTTCACATGAGTGGCAGATCACTGGACAGTCAGTGAAAGCTTTGTGGAAGAGAGAGGACTGGAGACAGGCATCAAAGGATGCTTAAGACGTCAGTGAGGCTTTGAAAAGCTTTTCTACGGGAAGATGAGAATAAGCAAAATGATAGCTATAAACATGGTGTGTCTGGGCTCCAATGAGGTAAGTAGGCCGACCAGGGGAGATAGTCTGTTTTGTGAGAAGTGGGAAATAAAATTGTCACTGCTGAGACTGTAAGTAATCTGGATTTAGGGGAAGTTTAGGCTTAATGAAGAAGGAAAAAAGAAACATCATAAATTTTTGAAAAATGAAGTTTCATAATTAAAGTTGTATTTAAGGAAGGAAAATCTGGTTTTCATTTATGAGATAAGACATAGAGACCAGATTGAGACTGCCATGATTATTAAAGGAGTAGCTTAGCCCGGAGTAGTAGCAATGATAAATGAGAGGAAATGGTGGATAAATATTAAACATTCCAAAGAATGTATCAAAAAATCGACAGAAGTTGATGATTGCCTGTTTATAAGAAATGAAGAAAAGGGATAAGGCAAAGGTGACATCGATATTTTGAACCTGGGGGACAGAAATAATGGTGCCATTGAGCTTGTGGTATACAGAATCCTGGATGGAGAAGAAAGGTGACCAGTGGTTCATTTGAGTCTTAGAGTTTGAGATAGAAATATTCAGGCGGGAATGAGAAATTAGGGCAGGGGCTCTGGTGAAGTGAGAGGGTGAAACCTGAGGTGTGTGTAAGGAAGTCACAGGTCTGGAGTACACTGTGCAAAGTGCAAGGAGCTGGGAGGGGGTGACTCAGCCCAGGAGGCAAAGGAATCATTTACTCATCCAGCAAAGTTTTATTAAGCATTTGCTATGTGTCAAGCATTTCGTTAAGTGCCAGGAATGCAAAGATAAATAAGATAAGGTGTCTGCCCTCAGAAACCTCATCCTCAGTCGTGAAGACAAGGGTGGTCGATAACGTTAAATGAAGAAGAAGTCCAAGATAAGCAGGACAGATAAATGACTTTTGGATCTGTCGATAAAGTAGTCACCCTTGACCTTCTAGAAGGCAGCTTTAATAGAGTCTTGGTAATAGAAATCAGATTGAATGGGGAACATTTGATGAGAAAATGGAGACAAGAGCAAGACTTCCTTTATTCCTGGAATCTGTTTTGTTTTTCACTCTCCAGACTTTTTGCCACCTTCAATTTCATTAGTTTCTGTTACAATAGTAATGTTCTGATATTTTAATTCGGACTTTAAATAATATTGAAGTCAAGTTAACATGTAGTCTTAGGTCACTTTCATGTTTCTAAAAACATAATAACTTGATACTATATTTTTATGTTTCTTACCATTCAGATTCAAATGAGTAATAGAAGTGGATATGATCAATACCTTTTAAAATGATAGCACTTTGCAAGAGCCGAGAGGGGCTAGTTAATAATCAGCCCTGGGAGAGATGATTAGTAAGGAGAAAGAAAAAAATAAAGACCACTGTTTATGGTGTTGGCAAGAAGTCAGGTTTTACCATGTTTCCTGTGTCTGTGACAGTCGGAGACAGGATCCAGACTCGGCTCCAATACTTGGATTCCTTCCACTTCTGTCTGTTCCTGTGGAGAAGAGAGGAGAGAGAGAACGGGAGATGAACCTCCAGAGACTGATTGGGAAAGTGCTTTCACTCCTCCTATTACTAATCTCTGTTAACATGGTCTCATTAACAAAGATCTCATTTTCTTTTGTTTTATTCAAAAAAAGACAGTAATGTATGATTGTTGTGGTTTTCTCTGATTAGCGTTGTTCCATGCATCACACCTCTGTGAAGTACTCCCAACTAGCTGATCTGTCTTTGTCATCCAGGAATTCCCATCAATTTTGAAATGAGTGAGCTGAGTAATGTTAGAATGTGAATGCCGTTGTGCTAAGTATGTCCACCCAGGGGGCCGGGCATGGGGCTAGAAAGGTAGACATCTGTGAGTCTCCGTCCTGGTTGAATCTGGTTTAGACTGCCGTTACAGTTGTTTACACATAGTGAGTAAGCGCTAAATGTTCATTGATTTGATTCTGTTTGACTTGATTTGATTAGTATGGTTTCGAGCAATTCAGTTTCTCTGTGTATTTCTACATCTAAGAATTAGATCAGATTAATCATTACTGCCCCTTTACTGTGTGGAGTAATGATCTACTTGCCCTTAAAGCCCAGCTAAGAAATGAATGCTCAGGTATCTGCTGAATGTAGGCCATTCTCCAGTAAGCACCCCTTCCTGACTCCCACCCTGATCTTTATGTATCTATGGAGCAGATATCCTGGCACAAACGCAGTCAGGGGATGGGATGGTCAAGAATCGTGAAAAATAGACAGAAATACTTCATGAGAGGCCTCTTAGCTCTGTAAATATAAAGCCGCTTGTAATGAGCACTAACGACCAAACGTGTAGATCATCAGAAGTTCTGATGATGTTGCTCCAGCTTTGAGAACTTGGCTGTATTGACAGAAAGAGCAGAAAAAGATGACGCACTTTATTCTTTCTTGGTCAAGGTTTGTAAAGTCAGATAGGAAGATTCTAATAGTTTGAGGTTCTAAGTTTTGGTGGCAGAATAGATTAGGCATTTAGAAAAGAGTCCAGCCTGCAAATGGGCAGTCTCCTTGTTTGGGCCACAATGTTTGAGGTGGGACTTGAAATAAAGATCAGGGGGTGCTTGATGGATAGGTCTCTGTGTAAGGCGGGTGCTTGGGGGATGGGGAGTGGACAGCAAGAGTCTATGAGCATAATAACCCTTTTTAAAGATTTTCTGGCAGCTTTGACTCCTTTCCCTATCCCCGCTCTGAACTGCTATATCCTATTCCACATCACCAAACTATGCATTTCTTTCCTCCCTCGTCTTTCTTTCCCTTACCTCTCAAAGTCCTAGACCACCAGACAATCAGAAGGAAGCACATGGTGAAGAATATGATAAGGGTTGGTTGGGTGAATGAAGGTATTTCCTCTTTCTCCCCACCTTAGACCCAGTTGTTTGTATATAATTTCTTATTTACCCCAAAAGGAAAACATTGCTTGATAATAGTCTTTGTAATTGAGTACTTGTTTATGATCCCCTTTCTTGTAGGTATCTCTAAAGGAGGAGAGCCAAAAATATTGAGACCCCCAAGACGGCCCCGGAAGCCCAAAACACTAAATAACCCTGAGGACTCCACATACTATTATCTGCTACATGTAAGTGGCTCGCTCTTATTATCAGCTGGGAGCCATGGCATCCACTAAGGACCAGTGTGAACACTGTGACCACACTAGGCCTGTTAAAACAGAGGGCTCAGTTTGGTTTCTGCTTGCCTGCTCCTTCCCTGCTTGAGTATCTGGGCACTTGGCTCTACTCCAGCTCCTCTTCCTCATGAGCCAAGCCTCTCCCACAGTCCTGCAAACTCCATGACCTCCCAGCAGTTTCCTCTGCTGGTCCATTACTCTGAGCTGATGTGCAGATATCAACCCAGAAAGAGAAGTGCATCATAGCAGGAGCTCTCCAGAGAGGGACCTTAATGTCAGTGGGTGAGTTATGGTGAAAGTAGAAGAAAGGGAAGGAGCCGGGGAAGGACACATTTATTGAGTACCTTTTAGATTCCAGGAATAGAGTGAGGAGTGCTCATATCCATTGTGATATCTAATCCTAGAAACAGCCCTTAAGGTGGTACCCCATCTCACAGATCAGGACTCTGAGATAGATAAGGCACTTAACTGTCAGAGCTGTTAATTGTATTGAGGTCTTCTGATCCACAGCTCCTGCTCACTCACAGTATGCAGCATAAGAGCTCATTGGCATCACCCCTACCAGCCTGCCCTTCCTCTCACGTTCCTGTTCTCTCTGAATGCCACCATCATCCACTTGGTTACCTAAACTAAGAACCTGGGAGTCATGCTGGATCTTGCCCTCTCTCTCTAATACCTGACATCTAATCAGTCATTCAGAAGTGTGGCTTCTACTGGCAAAGGCTCGCTCCAACTCATCTCCCTCCTCTAACCACACAGCAACCACTCTAGTTTAGATCATCATCATTCCTCACCTGGACTATTTCAGGCCCCACCTAACTGCCTCTAATCTCAGCCTCTCCAGCCCATACCAGAAAATTTCTCTAAACCGTAAATTTGATTGTGTTCCTTCCTTGATGTGTTCTTTAATAGGTCAGCAGTTCCTTCAGCATAAAGTCCAGACCCTTATGAGGCCTTCCTCACTGCACCTGGAACTGCTCTTCAGCCTCCTCTCCTGGCCTTCATGTCTACTAGCCATCGTTAACTGCTTGAAACGTTCATCCTCCTGATCCTTTGCAGCTGCGGTTCCTTCCTTGTGCAATACTTATTCACTCTTCCCCTTCCCGCTGCCACAGTGAGAGAGCAGCAATTCTCTGTGCCCCGACAGAAGCCAGAGAATGTTTTCCATCAGTTGGAATTAAGTTTCCCACCTCCCAGGCAGAAACTGGAGCTCCTGCTTGACTCCCAATCAACCAGTCTCCTAGTCCTCTTCCCCCTCCCTGGTGATTTCTCTTCAGTTTCTTTACAAGGCTCCTCTCCCTCTTGGTGTTGCCTAGCATTCAATCTTAGGATCTCTTCTCTCATTACCGTTGGACAATCTCATGGCCTCAATTACTACTGAGCCCTGAATCTTTACCTCTAGCTCAGATCTCTCTCTCTTGCTCCAGACCCAAATATCAGACTGGCTAATGTTTGTTTTACATATTCCACATGGATGCACAAAGGCATCCATACGTATATATACATGCACACACATACATCCCATGGGTACACACACTGGCACACACTGACACACATGCACACAGAGCTGCTTTATTGAGACATAAGTCACATGCCCTACAATTCACATACCTAAAATATACAATTAAATGGTTTTCGTTATATTCACTGAGTTGTACGGCCATCAACACAATCAGTTTTAGAACATTTTCATCATCCCAAAAAGAAACTCTATATCCATAAGCAGCCACGCCCCATCCCCCAACCCCCCAGCCCTAGGCGACCACTAAGCTACTTTCTGTCTCTCCAGATTTGCGTATTCTGGACATTTTATATAAATAGAATCACACACGATGTGGTTTTTTGTGAATGACCAACTGTTTTTACAAACCAGTAATCTGAATATTATCCTAACACCTCCCTCTCTCTCCCATCTTCCCTATCCAAAAAGCTGCCTCTTAAATATGTCTTGAATTTCTCTGTTTCTCTCCACACCCTGTGCCAACAGCCTCCTCCAGACTAGCATTTCTGGGTGGTATTTCTGTATCACTCCTCTTACTGCTTTCTTGTTTTGGCCCCTCCTGATTAACACATCTTCCACCCTGTAGCTGGAGTTGTGTTTCTAAAATTAACATCTGATCATGCTACTCTTTGATGGAAAACCTTTTCCTTATTTCCCACCGTCCTACGATATGAAGGCCTGTCAAAATCTGGGCCTTGCTTACCTTTGCAACCTCAGCTCTTGATACTCATCCGCCCCTTCAAATGCTGTACCCCAGCCATTCCATCTCATTAACCTGTTTCTGTTCTTCAAATGGTCCATAGGCATTTACCTTTGGATACACTCTTTCCTCAGCCTAGAACACACATCCTTTTTCTGTTCTCACTTTGTGTGGCTAAAATGCCTCCAGCCTAGATGTCTTTTTCTTCAGGAAGCCTTCTTGACACTCCCAAATCCCAAAGGAGCTCTTTCTATATCCTCCCTAAGCAGCCCATACTTCCCTGTTATCACACTTTATCACACTGAAGACTGATGGATGTGGTTTTCATGAGGTCAGGGCATTTGGCTGTTGCAGTTAACTTGACACGTAGTAGGCATGTGGTCAATATTTGTGGTATGAATGAGTGCAGTGAAATATAATTAGGAGTAAATCAAGGAAGTAGAAAATTCCAGATAGCTGCATTTGACTGTTACTTTATAAAAATCTTGATAAAGATTTTTTTCTACACTGCTAAAAATAAAGCAAGTAGTCTGATATTTGTTTATGTAGTTAAATAGAAAGAACAGCAGAGAACAAGATTAGAAATTACCAAACATTCCCTGTTAGCCCTGAACATAAGTAGTAAATGATGCCCAATGACCTTTATTAACTGCAGCTGAAATGACAATTGATTGTGATGGCCTCAACCACAGATACCATCCTCGATATGAGAAATTACAAGAGACTTTGAAATAAGGTGAAATGTTTATTTCTAACAACCAACCAGTCAGTGAGAGTTATCGAGCAGATTTTGAGCCTCACAAATGAGTCCCTGCCCCCCAAGAAGCTTACTTTGTCATCATACTATTATTTTTAAAGAATATAATGTGTTTTAAAGCACCTTAAGTTGTTAGTGACTGAAATCCTTTTTATAACACTGAGTCTTGAAATCTGTGGCTTCGGTGAAAAATAAAACACAGAAAACTAGTATATTTATTATAAGTGAAAACACACCATGTGCTCATATTTATCCGGGCCTTACCTGGATTCAGGGTGTTAGAAGTAAGTGAAATTTATAGCTATGATGGGGCCCCACTCCTTTTAACCATCAAAACACTTTCTGTAATTTTAAATGGTTTTCATGGAAATCTTTCTAAAATATATTATACTGCACATTTTAAACCTTTTCTTGATGACCCAAGGTTGCTGTTGTGAGCAAAAATGTTTATACTTTGTTCAGATCTATGCTTACCAGAGAGGCTCCCTGACGGCCGTGTGCAAGGCAGCACCCCATCTCGCTGCATCCTCCTGGACCTGCCTCATGTTTTTCAGGGCATTTATAAGTATTTATCTATCTATTTGTCTCCTGCCTGACTCTCCCTTGCAGCGCATATGCTCTATGAAGGCAGGGACTTGCTCAATGTCACACCCACTGTTGCTGGAACAGTGTGTTGCTCATAACCACAAGACTACTTGCTAAATAACACACTACGTAGTACATTATCCCTGGGGGCTGCCAAGCTGTGAAAGTGACTTGTCTCACACTTGCCCAACACAAACAGCTGTGCTCTCAGTTGTTTTACCTATGTTTTTAGCTTTTGTTTCTCCTTGGATGTCACTTCTTACTATGGTCACTTTGACTGCCTTAACATCAATACCAGCTCTCTTCTGTGATTCGATACTCTTAGTCTCTTCCATCTGGGAAATATTGCTATTGTTGTGTCCAAAATAAGCGTAGGCTGAGCCTCAGAAGCACGCCTGTGGGGGAGAGAACGTTAGCCAAGCACACACACCCTGTTGTGATGGTGTGTGGTGTGATGCTGTGTGACGTAATGGTATGTTGGAATGGTATGGAATGGTGTGTTGGGATGGTGTGTTGGAATGGTGTGTGGTGCATGCTCTGACACTCAGGAGCTGTGCAGCCATCAAGAAAAGTGACTCAGGGCCAACAGTTTCCTCCAAAAATGAGTAATTGAACACAGTCATATCAAAGGTCCCTTCCGCTTTTATTATTTTCTCCAATACTTTCCCTGAACCACAGCAGTAGGTAGTTTGGCCACTCCAAGGTCTTTTTTGTTCCTATGTTTTGGCTACTTTCTTCCTCCTTGTGAAGACCCTAAATAAATAGCGTATTTCCAAAGGAGATGTAAGAGTGTGTCCACCATGACGTAATGGATATGAATTTTAAAGTTTGTCATAAAATGCCTTTCCTTATGTCTGGTGGGACGGGGAGGGAGTGTGATGTAGCTAACGGAGGAACAGGTTCTTCGGAGTCCTCTGAGCCGAGACCTCTGTTCTTTCAAAGGCCTCCTCAACAAATACCCTCACCGGAAAGTCTCCTCCTTGGGTTATCTTTATCTCCTTCTCTTTCTCTCTTCTTTACTCCAGTTCCACAAGAAGCTACCAAAGGACATTTGCTTCTTTATCTTCATTTCAAATTTCAAGTTGTCATTTGTAATTTCAAAACTATAATTGAAAACATTGTTTGTCTTAGCAGGAAATGCTCCTAATATAAAATGCATATTATATCCTCTCCCATGAGGTACCCTGTCCTTCCTTCCTTCATGATGAGGAACACAGCTCTGTGCTTCCCTTTTAGGCTTAGCCACTAGGAAACAGAGACAAATGTATTCTCCCTCTTAACACACTTTTGTCCTCTTTGTTCCTTATTTAAACTTCTATTTTATTACCTTGATTGTATAATTGCTTCTATTAAAACCATCTTAAATAATTTTTGGGAAAAATATATTATTGGATTATATTCCATTAGAATATTCTAGCACAGGCCAAGAGTGAAATAAGCCTGGACCGTATTTCCTCTTCTAAGAATTCCTGTAACTGAGAACCAACTTATATACACCATCTCCCAGAAAGAAATGCTGATCTAGAATAAAAAGGGGTCCTCACCAGCTTGAGAATTCAAGGGCAGAACATTATTTGACTTTTGGTGGTATAAAAGGGATCTCTGTCACTCAACATCATGCCATCAAGTAAGCATAACTTTGGATTGTAGAAAATTGTTACCAAGATCAAGAGAAACTTTTTTTCAGATAATAGATCAAGGAGTCAGGACCTCCCATCATATTAAAACAACAACAAATACCACAACAAACACCACCCTGGTCCCGGGGATCATAACTGGACCACTAAGGTACCTATGCTAGTAATATAATCATTTGTAAGCACCTCCTAGCCTAGGGCATTGGACCAAGAATCTGAAGTAATAGGAAATGAGGAGGAGGACAGGAATGTAATTGATGTCCTGCCCCTTACACTGTTTCCTGAATGGGCTACTCCCAGACCTCATGCATTTAAACATTCCCTTCCACCTCATCCACCCACTAAAATCCTGACAAATAAGAATAAAGGAAACTATGCACTATTTGACTCATCTGACATTTAGTGTATTATAAATGATAAATCATGAGAAAAAATGATTTAATTTGTCTAAAAATACTGGGGAAAACTCTCAATATTTGCACACCATTATTGATTGCTGTTTTTATTATCTTGCACTTTTATGGTGCCAGCCAACTTGGTATCTACATTAGGGTTTCCACAATTATAATATCCTCAGCTTGTTCAAGGTGGTTTGTTTTCTCAGCCTAAAAGACATATATGCTCTTGCAACGTACAAATATATGAGCTCAAATATATTGAGCTAGCACACAGTGAAATATAGCACTAATGTTACAATACAAAAGGTAATGTCACTTTGTATATAAGACAAGATGACATGCCATTTTGTTAGTGTTTAGATTGAAGTATTGGTTAAAATATATCTGATTACTTCTATACTTAAATATTCTAATTTGTGCCCTGATACATAAAGTTTTCAACTGTGAAAACATTTTGCCAATGAACGTATATATCGTCTGTGCTGCTACTTTTAAGCCATAAAAATGGGCTCCTCCAGGTTAATGAAGTCACCTTTCCATCCTTTTGTGGACTGCTGCACCTGCCCCCACTGGCCATCATCTGCTTTACCTGCAGACCAGGATGACATGTAAGCAAGACGTCAAAGAAGCCTCATTAACCGGCCTGAATCACCACTGCATTTGTGATAGATGGATGGATTTTCTGGAAATTCTAACATTTTGTTCCCATTTGTAGGGTGGACAGACCTTATGTAATCTTATGTGTACTGGCCACTGTGTGGTAAATTCTTCTTTCACATAGAATGCAAAGATTAATTCCAGTCCAGTCCTGGTAAAAATAATAACAAATTCATAATTAGTGCATACATTATATTTCTTTAGATTTTAAAAATATTATATCCACTTGCTTAGTCCTGAATTAGCTTTATAAGAATATGTACTTACATATTAAGATTATGGTAATATATAAATTACATTAAGATCATACTATTCTATAGATTTTAAAAATTTTTCTATTCCCTTTAGAAGTCAATCCAAGAAGAAAAACGAAGACCAAGGAAAGATAGGTAAATATTATTTCTAGATTTCAATAAGTCATCTTATCAAACCAAAATATAAATCTGTATGTTCAAATTATGATTAAAAATCACCTGTTTTTGTGGATAGATTTGGAAAGTGGAGTGCTCCCAATACATTTATATTATAAATATGTGATGTATATGTAATTTATAAGGTCTTTTCTATTGGAAATATACTGAGCTAGCACATTGCAATGTATACACCAAGAACTCAAATAGTTTTGGAATTGAGTTGTACTGTCCCAATACAGAACTTGCTTTTCTTGCTCATTGGAGATGGTTTTGATTAAGTGATTTGAACATGCCCGTGTCCATAAACTTTCTTTCCCCAAACTCCTGTTTACCTTGTGTCACCTGCAGGTGTGGCACACTTAAATTCACACTATTCCCCTCCTCCTATAATATTTCAGCCCACCAATGCTTTACTATCTTAATATTATACCACTATTTCAATCAACTAATTTCCAGACAGTGCCAGTAGCAGATGAAGGTTCTTCTATTAAGCTGCAGTAGACACAGAGTTCTCGATTTATGAATCGGTGGCATTCTGAGAGTTGATTTAGAAATTAATATCCGTAACTTGAGCACTTTTCCCTAGAAGCACTGTGAACCTGGTAGTTTTCCAGACTGATGCCTGTTTACCTCAATGAAGGCCCATCAGACTACAGATACTGAGCCCCACAGGAACCAGAACTGTGGGCTGAGTAAATCCAAGAATCAAAGTGGTTGAGGACACACCCTGTGTGTATGTCATGTGCAGGAACTAAAATCCAGCACAGAAATTACTCCCCTAAAGCCCAACAGGTAGGGGGAGGACAGAAGGCTACCTGTGAAGGAGGTAGGACCATGAAACATTGTGTGCATCAATGTATTGATGACATAAAATTGGAAAATGCTGTGTGCTATGACAGAAAGGTCAGCTTTTCTCATAGTGGCCCAAGGGTTGGTTGTGAACCTTGACCTCTACTGGCCAAACTGAAGCATTGTAATCATCAGCTGTCTAGTAACTACTAGTTTTGTGCCAAGTTGAACACAATAGAACCAGGAAAAGCTGCTCCAGCAGGTAATGCTCTCTCAAAGGTAAGAGGTGAGGGTTTTGTTTTTCTTTTTAATTTAGGAAATACTGTTTTGGCGCATTTCAAGACTTCTCCTGTTTCTATTGGCATGTGCATATTACTCCTAAATTACAGAAAATACTTTAAAAGAAGAAACAAGTATCCTGTAAGTTTAAGTGAGTAGAAAGTTAGATTCATACTATGGTGTGTTTATGTGTTCATTTACAGTCAGGGAAAATTATTAGATTTGGAAGATTTCTATTATAATGAATTTTTGCCCAGTCATTCTGGACCAAAGGAACATAACCCTAGTTTAAGAGAACGAAGACAACAGAGAGAACTCCAGAATCAGTGTTTTAAAGCTGATGAAAGGTAATAAACTGCACGTTAAAAGACAGCATTTTCAATTTTATCCTCACAATTCTGTTTCTAAAGCACTTTCATCTTGTGTGTGGACTAATAACAAAGCACTTTTACTGAAAATTACACCTTATGATTGGTATGTTGCTTAAAAGTAAAAACATGAGTATAATGATGGGGTAATCAGACAGCCCAGTTTTTCAAGCACAATCTCAGTTTATACTGACTTTCTTGGTGTAATCATTAATAGCACCTCCTTTTAAAAGTACCTCAGTTTGGATGATAAATTATATGGTCATCCTAGTTATAAGCAATAAACCATAATCAAAGTCTGTGTTTAAGCTCTAACCAATGTAATTTTAGTCACTTACTGGTTTCTTAATTATGCTGTCTAATTTCTCAGAATCAGTGATGTCAGACCAAAAAATATTTGGGAGAAAGATTCTTATAGAAATATGTATTTTGGATTTGATCTCTCACTTTACCACCAACTTTGTTTGACATGAAATAACTTAAACCATTTGTAGCTCACTTACTACTTTGGGAATTTTTTTCTTTCCCCTCCAAATTCTTTGCGAAGTTTTGAAATTGAGGGCACACAATAAGATGGAAACGTGGTATATGAGAAATGGGAGCAATGGCAGCCAACAAAAAGCTGTTTTTCCAACACCCTAAGCAAACATCCTGTCAGCCTGGGGCACTCAGGCACCCTCCCTCATCTCTTTGAGAGTGTGACATGGTGGTTAAGAGAAGAGGTTTTAGAGTCAGACAGTCTTAGATTTGGATCCTGACTCCGCCCTTAGTAGTTGAGTGACCTTGCATGTTTCTAGACCTCTCTAAGCTGCTGTTTCCACATCTGCAAAGGGATTTACTTATAACTGCCTCAGCATGTTGTGCTAGAGATTAAATGAAATGATGTGTGTGGAGCCAGACGTGGCAAAGGGGAGGTGGCCCATAAGTGGTGGCTACTATCTTTATTTGCTTTTCCAGAGTCTACCTGAACTATAATTTTTACCCCTTGTCTCCAAAAGAAGATGTATTCTTGCATCTTGGGATCCAGAACTATAACATGTTGGAGCTTAGAGATGTTCTAGTCTAACCACAGAGTTCTATACAGGAGAATACCAAATGCCAGAAAGATTAAGTGACTTGCCCAAAGCCACACACTGAGTTAGTAAACTAAAATCCAAGGTTTTTCACTCCCTGCTCAAATTGCTTTGCGCTGATTTACCTGCTCCCCATTTTAACAACCCAGTCTGCCTCCTCTCCCGTGTATCCTTCCCCTTCCCCCACCAGCAAATGCACAGCTGCTGTAAAAGCGTTGTATCCCGTAAGTACCACCTGGTGTTCCAGCGGTGTCTATGCATATGTGGTTAATAAGAAGGCTAGGAGCTAGCATTGACTGAGTGCTTACCTAGCATTGACTGAGTGCTGGGCACTCCATTATTATCTCATTTCATCCCCCAGCAACCTTGTGAGGCAGTTACTGTTATTGCCCATTTTATAGATGAGAAGGCTCAGTCTATCTACAAAGTTTAGTGACGGCACACAGTCACCTAGGTAATAAGTGATGGAGTCAGAATTTGAACACAGGCCTTTCTGATTTTAGTCAGTGACCTTAACCACCACTCTGTCTTGCCTCCCTATGCAAAGCCCCATGCTGGGTGCTTGAAGAGGGGTTGTATACATCGGTGCATAAGGTGTGATCTTTGTCTCCAAGGAGCTTGATTCTAGAGGGAAGGGATATCTAACAAAGCTGAGCAAGGTAACTTCAGGAGGGGATTTTTCTAAACTAAGGCAGATTAAAGAGACAAAACAACCGAATGCAGCAGGGAAACGAAGATAGGATCCTGGATTTAAAATAGAAGACAAAAATAGAAAAAAAACCAGCTCTAAAGGACATCCTGGGACAATTAGAGAAACTTTTGGCCAGACTATGTGTTGGAAGATGTTATTGGAGAAAGAACAGCCCGCTTCCCTAGGCAAGCTGCAGAATGGAAGGTCGGCAGGGTCTCCCAACAGTGGGCTCAGGAAAGTTGGCCCAACAGCCTCATTGAAAACATTGAAAAAGCTGACACAGTGTTTGGTCAGATTTGGGGAGAGCGTTTTTTAGAAACATTTGAGCAGTTTTAAAATGCAGAATGACGGTTGTCTCTTTAGGCACCTTGACTTTTCCTGTTTGACAGAATGTGTTAATCAAGGTACTAAAATAAATCTTTGTTTATGGTTATAAGTTATTTCAAAACAAACGAAGTTCACCTTTTTGAACGACACCTTCTGACCCTTTACTTAGCTGTCGTCCAAAGTCACCAGGTTCTACCAGCCTTTCTGCTCCTGCACTCAGAGGAGTTTTGAAAACCTGCTGAGAAAATGATGGCAGAAACGTTTGGCCACTATCCTGTTTTGAATGTGACGTGTTTAAGAGTCCGTGGTTGGTGGGAGGTGTGGGGAAGAGAACCCGCCTACCTCCGGGTGGGCCGCGATGCGCTCCGCGCGGTGGTGCCGCTGACGCTCCGGCCCGGGTCTCGCTCGCAGGTGCTGGGCGGCGGACAGCCGGGAGGAGGAGGAGAACGGGCCCGCAGCCAGCCCCTACGACTACAGGAGGCTCCTGCGCAAAACCTCCCAGCGCCGGCGCCTCGTCGAGCAGGTGTAGCCCGGCTGCTGGGCAGCCACCGCCGTCGGAACGTGCCCGAGACTGCGCGCTGCGGGGGCCGAGGCGGGGAACGGTCAGGCGCTGGCACCACCAGGCGCCGAAGCCGCGGCCCTGACCTTGGCGGGGCTGCCCGCTGCGCTTGCCCCTCGAGGGCCCGGGCGAGTCTTTGCGGCTCCGAAGGCGGAGAACTGAGACCCCTCCCGCACCCTGCACTGCCACCAGCCGGCCAGTTGGGGCATCCCTGTGCCTGACCCCCAATGCATCTCTTTGGTCACTTATTTGCGAGTCCTTCTGTGGACCCGACTGCTCCTGAGCTCTCGCCGACCCCTCCTTTGTCATTTGAGTGACTTCAAAGATTTCTCCTATCTTGGCTCTCCCAGGCCCGCGGGACACTGAGTCTGTGAGAAGAGAACAAAGCCTGGGTAGGGGGGAACCGGGGTGGGGTGTAGCTTTGAAGACGAATTTCATCTCAGACTCGCGCTTTGCCTTCTCTTGGTTATTCAAGTTACTTAATAAAGGAAGTACCTTGTAGAATCCGTGTCTTTCGGGGCTGGTGCGCCATATTCCCCTTCGGGGCCAGGCTCCTGCTGTCCTGTTGTGCAGGTGGCCCTGCCCCGGGGAGGGTAGTGAGGAGCCTTCTGTCTCCATCAGCGTACAACCCCGCCCCCCAGCCACCCCAAACAAACATACCATCCGAGTTAAAACCCCTTACGACACAAACGTGGCCTCCCGACAAATCCCCAATTCGCCCACACACGGCGGGCACACACGCACATTCACAGATACACACACCCACACAGCTTTCCCAACCAGTGTGGGTGGCTTTGGCCCGCCTGTAAAAATTCTGGTCCAGCCACTGAGCTGAACTGTCAGATTTTTTTAGGTTCTCCTAGTCTGGAGATTTGAGACCATCTCCGGTGCTCCGAATTTTGCTGTATTTGAGATGGAGGGGAGGGCAGTGGGTGGGCAGAGGTTCGCATTCTTCGGTTGACTGCATCTTATTTTAAAACCCGGGTTAAGCTCTTCTATGCAGCTGACTCCCTCCTGGTCTGCGCGGCCTGGAGAGGGTAAAGAAGAGAGCGCGGTGATTTCATGGATGACTGAATAGCAGAAGGCTTCTGGCTGGGACAGGCTTGTCCCTTCTGTGGGGTCCCCCGGCTGCTGCTCCCAAGAACCCCGTGCCCAGGGGGGAGTGAGGGTGCGTGCGGCCGGCTGATAACGTTTGATGTGCCGCTTGCCCACTGGGTGTAATGTTCTCTCCAACCCAAAGCATTGGCGCCCGAAGGTCCCCAGAGATGAGTCGTGCCTCTTCATTTTACAGATGAAACCCCCGCGAGGGCACACCTCCCACGGTGGCGGGCTGAGCTCGGGGTCCAGGTGCGCTATAGGCCCTGCTCTTTTCCTGGGTTCGCGCCTCGGCCTCTTCTCGAGTTGGCACTCAGAGGGAGGAGCCACCCCGGTTGCTGTCCAGACCGTTGGCTCCAGACTCCGGGCTGCAGGCTGGGCCTAGCACAGCGAAACCAGCGCCGCGGGGCACCGTGCCTCGGCTAGGGTGGGGAGGTATATCTGCAACCCGAGGTGACGCGGCCCGCTCCGCCCCAACCCACCCGTCCACCCACCCTCAGGAGGCCCCGGGGCGGGGGCGGGGGGTGGAGGGTCGAGCTTCGCTTCACTACCAGGCCCCTTCTTCAATCCAGGCTCCCGGAGTGGCCCCTGCAGCCCAGAGCCCTGGCAGCACGGCCCTGCCCTTGCTGGATGGGGAGGCAGCAGGCCCCTTCCCTAAGCGGCCCCCACTCTTTCAAGTGGAACTGGACAAAAGAATGGCAAACGTTTGGTGAAAGGTTGCAGTGTTTTTATTGTCCCTTTTCCTTTTGTATTCCTTTGTTTTTCTCCATTTTCTTTCTCTCTCCTTCTTTCCATCTCCCCTTCTTTCTCTGTCCTTCGACATTTAAGCACTGGGAGCACAGCAGGGAAAACGTGTACCAGGCACTCTTCTTTGGCGGGACTGCAAGACGATCTCTGGCTAAACCACGGACGAGAAATAGGTCAACCAAGGAACTCGGCCGGCGGGCGGCCCCCCCGGAGCGCGGGTCTCTCCCCCCTTATCCGGGGAGGGGCCTTCGAAAGCCTTTCCTCAGCGCTGGCCGCCTCCCCTTCCCATTCGGTGGCTGCCTCCTTTGTGAACTAATGACTGTAATTATTACCTCCCTGAGCTCTTTTGTTATCTCCAACCCCCAGCCCGAGAGAGGGGGGAGTGGGCCCTTTGGCGAAATGGAAATCTTTATAAAGCAAATTGCCGTCTAGGGAGGGACGGCGTGAGGAAAAAGAGAAATCGGATCCCCGTGTGCATCTGAAGTAGGGTGTGTTAAATAAAAAAAGCGTAAATACCTCCATTACACTCAAAGTACTCCGGAGCTACGGGATTCAGTGGAGTTTAAACGGTAGCGTTTTAGGTCATTGCGTTTAAAAACAAAATCCGTTAAATCCAGGTGTTGCGATTTCTGCCTTCCCAGTGCTTTAAACCACTTCTTCCTTCGGGGCTTTGTGTGTGTTTTAAACAATTGTTTTAAAGAACTTTTATATTGTCGACCCCTCCTCGGTAGTAGAAAAGTTCTGCAGCGCCAGCCTGACGGCTTGAAGCAAAACATTGGCAGGATTCGGCCTGGATTTAAACAAAGAACCGGTCTCTCCGACTCGGATCTGGAGCAAGAGCTGCGGAGCAGCCCTGCCCGCGGCGAGGACGGCGGAACCGCGAAGTCCTTACATCCCTGGAGTTGTTACCTGGGTCCACCGGAGCACTGGAGCCGGGAGCGCCGGAAAAAGCGGCCGGACTGGGGCCTGGGTTCGTGCCCCGCGCGCACCGGCGGCCTGGTACTGGCTTCTCGGCACTGCCAGCTCTACGCCGAGCCTGGGGGGCCCTGCCATCGCCCTTCCCCGCCCCCACTGCCGGGCCTGGGCGCGGCGGCAGCGGCGCTGATCCTACGGATTCTCCTGGCTGGGGCACGTGGGAAGAGGACAAAGCTTTGTGGAGACAATTGACCAGGGCTTCGCGGGCGTGGGGACACAGGACATGGGCTTGCACGCGGCCCCCACGACGTCCTTCCTAAGCGAGAGTCGAGGGGTGGTAGCCAAGACTGAGGATCCTGAGTGTCTGCTTTGGCAGCAACTTGGGTGACTCGGTTCAAGAGGTCAAAGAAAGAATGGATTGTGAACAGAATGGAAGTGAAAAGCGCTCGCCTAAGGGGAGCAGCACGCGGGGAATGCGCGCCCCGGGAGGCCGGACGCGGCCCTTTCTACCCCGGCTCCTCCTCCCCTTCTCAG
Organism: Equus przewalskii; assembly: GCF_037783145.1. Lineage (NCBI taxonomy): Eukaryota > Metazoa > Chordata > Mammalia > Perissodactyla > Equidae > Equus > Equus przewalskii. The sequence goes on along the minus strand of NC_091860.1, from coordinate 9,437,104 downwards.
CGAGTCCAGGAGCGGCAAGATGTACTTGACGCTGATCTCGACTGCCAAAGGAAGGCAACGCGAACTCGGCGACCCTCAAGTTCTCAGGGCGCCCTTCCTTTGTTTAGCAACGTTTAGAGAAAGGAAATTGTAAGAGAGGAGAGATTTTGAGTTTCTCAGGAAAGGACAAACTCCTTCTCACCCGGCCTCAGAAATAGCGAATCTCGCCCTCCCGCCAGCCCCAACCCACGCTATCGTGAAGATTCTCTTGGGGTGGGGGAAGGTCATTGATTTGAGGCCCTCTAAAACGAGGGCCCCGCAAATGATGCCTTCTTTCCGCCTCGAATTTGGAAAGCTCAGATTGCTTAGCTGGAAACTGTGCACGCCTCCCACGCACACACCAATTCCCGTCACGGGTAAGCAGCGGGCCATTCCATGCCTCCGCGAGCCAAGGTCACCAAATGACCCGATCCCACCCCCCTCAGCCTTCAATCCTGCCTGCTCTAGCTGCTCTCCCTCGCCCCCTTCCAAGAAGTTTCCGTTCGTTTTATTTTTTTCCCCAGCCTGAGGTCCTCGGGGATAGACTCCAGCATGGATTTTAATTGCCTCAATCAGCAGTCTCTCCCCAGCCGTCAGTCTGAACCTGGACAGTGGGTCCGGCGACCGCGCTCCGAAGCGCAGGAATAGTGCGCCCCCGGGGACCGCGCGGCTCAGTAGGCAGGCATTAGGCTCTACTAAGGAGCCGAAATGAGCCCATCAGTGAGCAGGCGCCCTTCCCCCATCGTCCCCTCCCCAAGCTCCAGAACCGATCCTGATTCCTGCCCAGCTGCCCGGGCTCTCGAGGTCACAGCGACCTCAGCACCCGAATGGGAACCGCGTCTCCTTCCCCGCAGCCGGGGCCAGATCTCAAACAATATGCCAATCGATGCGTATATAAGACACTCGCCTCGGCCACCCTTCCCGCCTCGCCAAGGTCTCTCGGGTCTACCCCTAGCTGAGGCCAGCTCGCGGTGAGCCGCGTTAGCACTCTGGACAGCGCATCCCCGCCGGCGGGGGCCGCCGGCAACCTCACGCCTCCGGCTCTCCCGGGGCTCGGCGGCACGCCTCCCACCCACACACTCTGACTCCAGTTCGTGCGCACTACCTACTTCGCACCCTCACGATTCAACACCCTCCCTCTCCCGTTTTTTTCCTCCACCGCCCCCTCATCCATCCCTATCGGGCTCCTTCTCCTTCAAAATCACTCGGGCGATCCGTGCTTTCTCATCTGCCGGCTGTGAAGACCCTTCGGTCCTCTTCCCTGTTTAACCTCCACCGCTTTCAGAACGTTGCCGCGTCTCCAAGCCCTAACCCCAACACATGCGCGCACGCACTCAGAGACACGCACGTTCCCTGTCCCTGTGTGACACCCACTCTGCCGCGCGGCCCCGCAGGTCCCCGTGCGGTGCCCTCCTCCCGCCACACACGCACACACGCGCGCGCGCGCGCAGGGCCGAGCCGAGGGCAGCTCGCCGACAGCTCGCACTCGGAGGCTGCCTGCTCCAGTCTCGTAGCGCAGATGGCATCTCCCGGCTCCGGCTTTTGGTCCTTTGGGTCTGAAGATGGCTCCGGGGATCCCGAGAACCCTGGCACAGGTAGGAGAACCGGGACCTGCAGCAGGCAAGCTTTGCGGATGGACTGGAGTTTGCTGGGCTGGGGGAAGACGAAAGAGGTTTTCCCATCTGCAGCAGTAAACTTAAGACGCTTCGCCCTGGTCTTGGGGTAGGTCCCTGCTGGTCCAAAACACCAAACCCCATGCAGGTCCTTATTCCCGGGGAAGAAGCCCAAAGAAATATCGGGCCCTTTTCGCCAGAGTCTGGGAGAGCCCCCCGAACACGGAGGCGTCTCTTCGACACCGAATTCCACGGGCCTGGGGCACTGCCACCATCTTGGTGTCTGGACCCTGGAGAGAAATGGAGTATTGGTGGGGAAAGGAAAAATGGGAAAGAGGAGAGAATTCTTGGTCTGGAAGGAGAGCCTGCGAGGAAATGGATAGCCTCAGTGTCTAGGAAAACTCGCCCGAGCGAGGCAGGAAGGGGAGTTTGCCTGACTGATTGGCACCTGGAAGGCAAGTGCAAAGGGCGGCGATGTGGGCTTCTCCTTGGGAAACAAATCAGCGAACCGAGGGCCGGGCCGGGCCGGCAGGCTCCCGCGCACCTCCCGCACCTGCCCGTTCTACCGAGCCCCAGGCGGCCCCTCGTGGACCCCGGATTTATTGACGTTGTTCACATAGAACGAAATTTCACACGTCCGTCTGCTCTTCTCTTTCTGCCTCGCTGTCCTCCTGCCTGTCTTTCCTTGCAGCGAGAGCCTGGTGTCAGGTGGCCCAGAAGTTCACCGGCGGCATCGGAAACAAGCTATGCGGTGAGTGCCAGTGCCCGGGGGAGGGGAGCAGACTTGGCCAGGCGCCTCTGGGCCCGCGAGGGCAGAGCTGCCGTCTCACCTCCGCATCCCCATCAGCGGAGTCGCAGATTTTTGTCAAAGGATGGGCGCGAGCGAGGGAGCCGGGCCCCGCGGGTGGCTGACCGGCGCGCTCTGTGTCTTTCCCAGCCCTGCTCTACGGAGACGCCGAGAAGGCGGCGGAGAGCGGCGGGAGCGAGCCCCCGCGGGCCACCTCCCGGAAGGCCGCCTGCTCCTGCAACCAGAAGCCCTGCAGCTGCTCCAAAGCCGATGTCAACTATGCGTTTCTACACGCAACAGGTAAAGGCGCGTCGCGGGGCCCCCTGGAGCCACTGCCGCTCGCTCTGCCCCGCCCACCGCACTCAGGAGGGACCCGGCGCCGGGAGCCTAACCCGAGACATCCAGTTGGAGGGCGGAGGCGGACCTTATGAAAATCTTCATCTGAAATACGGAAACGCTAGGCTCGCCTCCTCGGTCCGAACCCGGATCCCAGCCTCAGCGTGGCGCTTGGTGCCCGCCTTCCGAGGGGTCTTTGGGGCCGCCGCGCTCTTTCCCCAGCGCCTCCCTCCGCAGAGCGTCGGGTCTGCGGGTGGCCGAGGCGCCCGCGCGCGCCGGAGCTCGACGTCGGCTTCTTGGTGCCGCTGAGGCCTCAGGTGGAACTCGGTTTCCAGCTCAGAATTGCTGAGACCTTCTAGGTCTTTAGATCACAAGAGTAATTTGTAGCTCCGATTTCACAGGAGAACGATTCTATTCACGAGAGACCTGCGCGCGATTTTACTCCCTTGCGCTTACACACCCGGTCACCCAAACGCGCGCGCGCACACACACACACACACACACACACACACACACACTGACTTTGGAAACAGCGAGCCTTCGTAACAGGCCAGATATCCTAACAGGGCATGTTCCACTTCTCCTGGTTGGCCCAAAGGCATTCCCCAAACATTTCTGACATGAAGTGTTTCCATAATCATCTAAGATGATTTACTGAGAAATAACATTTAGGACGAATCCTGTGAAATAGATAAATGCAAGCACACTCTCTTTAAAAAAGAAAGCAAACAATAAGTGATGAATTGAAATGCAAGAATTAATTTGGGGTGGGAGGGGAAATGTAATTTCTCTCGTTCCTTCGTCTTTGAAAAATACCTCCCCTTTAAGGAAAATGCTCTGCGTTTCCAAAAGCTTTTTTAAAAAAAGAAAGAAACCTCTCAGTTCAAAGAGAAATTGTCGGGTCAAGATCTTACCTGGATATTTTCATAGTAAAATTAAAATGTGGCATTTTGATTCCATTCTTTAGACTTGCTGCCAGCTTGTGACGGAGAAAGACCCACTTTGGCGTTTCTGCAAGATGTTATGGACATTTTGCTTCAGTATGTGGTGAAAAGTTTCGATAGATCAACCAAAGTGATTGACTTCCATTACCCTAATGAGCTCCTTCAAGAGTATAATTGGGAATTGGCAGACCAACCACAAAATCTGGAGGAAATTTTGATGCATTGCCAAACAACTTTAAAATATGCAATTAAAACAGGTATTGTCCAATCAGAATAAAGCTTTTTCCTTTTTACAATTTTTTTCTATAAAAATATTTTGTTTTATGGAGTTACTAATATTTTCCAAATAAGAAAGTTATTTTTGTCACTTTTTAAAAAATAGTCCTTGTTAGAATTATTAAAATCAAAAGCATCCTTTACTAATGTGTTAACGCTTCTGAGATTGATAATATCAGAAACATTATCTAAGTATAAATGGTCAGATTTTGCCTTGCACGGATTTGGCGATGGAGATTAACCCCTGATCTAGAAGCAACCATTTGTCAGCAGAGGCCAGTTGAAGGGACCCAAAATGGAGCAAGGAAGGAAGTAAGTAAATCAAATCTCAAAAGATGTGATCTAAACAAAAGCCCAAATACCAACGTAGTGCTGGTAATGTCCTTGAGATAGAAATGGCCAGAAATTGGACAAACTATCCTATGTAATCACTGAACCAGACGAGTAATATTTTAACATTGTCTCAAATGGCCAAGACTCCAGATTTGAACTCTGGGTTTTCTCTATTTTTAAAGAAACACACACACACAATAAAACACAATACAAACTAGCCGTGTTACACAAGGATGTGTGTGCTTCATAGTCACTCTGTATATAAGATAAAGAAAAGGGGGGGAGGGGAATCAGATATCCTTAGGGGCAAATTTTTAAAAATCTGACTATTGCTTTTTCACAGTATTCTTCATACTTTGTCCATTTTATAGCCCCAGGTGTAACATTTATTTGGGTACATTCTAAGCTTTCATTTTATTTGCACAAAGTCAGCTATTCATCTCCTCAGGTCCATGATTACCCCATTACTTCCTTTTTTACATTGTCTCTAATCATCCTGCTACATGGTGGCACTACACTTCATTAAAGCAATAAAAATAAGTATGAATGAATGTCTGGGAGAGACCTTGTGGATCCAAATTGATTTGTAGCCTTTAAAACATTTGCAAACAAATAAAAATGCAAAATACTACATGTACATTACTTACTATAAAAACTTGATCTTTTCATAATGCAAATTTTTTGTTGATGAATTATCAGTATCATTCTAATCAACAAAAAGCATTTTAAGAATGTTTGCTCTGTGATTTTTAGCTCTTTTTTTGTTTTTTGTTTTTTGCACATTCTTTATACCAATAGAGAGGAAAGGTATGCAGAGAAGCAGCCTTAGGAAACTGATTTACTGTGCTATTATCTCATGTTTGTGAGAGTATAGGCTTAAAGGTAGATTCATAGGGAAAGGAATTCAACTAAGCTATTTCCATCAAACTCAGTCTGTGGAGTATGATTTTTGAAGAATTATTAGATATCATTCTCATTTATGTTCCTGAGGAACCACATGATGTATCTACTAGGCATTAACGATGTTTTTCCGCCCGGCTTTTCATCTATCTGTAGATGCAAGCAGAACAATACTTTTTATTCAGTTTTTTTGATCCATTCCCTTAACCCAATACTTAAATATGTTAATAGTAAATTGCTACCTGCTATTTTTATTGCTACCAAACCAAAAAGAATCTATAAAAATGTTTCATAGCTTCAGCCTTAGAAGCTGGGGCTGTCTGAAATGCAATTTAAAGAGTTAAGATCATGGGAATTGCAAGTCAATGAAAGTAATGGTTCTGTCTATCAATGTCCATTTCGTGTCAGGAACAGAGGGGCCAATTCAGTACTTAGATTTTGCCATAATGCTTGTGAAACTGTTAGTTCAGTGTAGCTCTAATGCATTACATTTAAAGTTCAGAAAAAAATATGACCGATTAAGTTGGATTTCTAAGCAAGGCATATCAATATTAATTCAATATCAATATTATTCATAACATAATCAGTCTTCTGGTCTTCCCCCCACCCCCACAAAGAATTAACAGCACACACCTCTTTTTGACTGGCACGTTTATACATTTTTGTGCTATAACTTGTATTTGACAACTAGTACTGTTAGGGTCTGTGAAGTAGTTACCATCCCTCCTATCATTAGGCATCTTAATGCTTCTTGGGAGATTCTTTAGTAAAATGCATATTATCATTTGCTTTCTACTGAGATGCCTTAACCTAATTTCCACTTGGGCTCCAAGCTTGGAGAGGAGTGAGGGGCAGTGGGGGAATACTTTAAAATGAAGTCTTCGTGTATTGTTAAATTTCTTTTAGAAATGCTGGAACGGAAAACTGCAGGGAACGATAGAATTCTGGAATAATTAGCGTTTGCGGGGGTGGAGGCGGGGAGGGGCGTCGTTGGATTTGGTGGTGGTGGTGGTTGGGGTGTAGAGGGATTGATGTTGCCTTGAGTTTTTTAACGGAACCATCAGACAAAGGAATAAATGAGGCGGTCCTTGCGTGTGTGTGGCCGGTACAAAGACAGCAGTTTGGGCCGACTGTTCGGGCCCTCAATTGATTGCGGACACCAGGCTCTGAGCTGCCTGGGGCTGATGGCAGGGGCTGCGCATCCTTCCTGGCTCCCTGGCCCATGGGGAGCGTCCCAGAGGCGAGAGCACCTTAATCTCACCTTTTAAACTCGCTGTCTCCCTGGCTGCGCAGGCAGCGCGTGACCGCCGGATTCCCCCGTCCCCCCCAGGGATGCTCACTGCTCACGCTCGCAGCACAGGGCCCGGTGTGGGCGGCAGCGGCAGCAGCTGGAAGTCCGGGCTGCTGGGCCAGCTGGCAGGCTCCAGTGCAGGTCTCTCACACCCTTTCTCTCAAAGAACCCTGCCTGGATTCCCCAGCAGCCTGTGGGAATCAAGGGGAGAGAGCAAATATAATATTTCTACCAAAATCAAAAGGAAACGTTGGTCTGACTTGTCAAACTCTCTCCCTCCATATTTTCACATCATTATCAGCGTACAAAAGTTTTGAGGCAGGAAAGAGTCAAGTGAAAGGCAAACAAACCAAGGTCAAAAAAATATATTGAAGAAGGGAGCCAAGCAATTAAAGCATCAAACTTGTTTCCACGGTTTCCCATAGGTAGTCTTTGGGGTGGATTTGGCCGTCCGATATCCTGGACGCAGCACACGCTGTGGGATCCCTCTCCATTTTTGTGCAGAGGTTTTTATGCCAAAGTTTCCATAGAGTTGAATAGTGTGTGATAATAGACGCCAGATTCATCCAGAAAATGCAGATGAATGGAGAGAGTAGATTAATGGATAGATTGGCTAATCCTTATTAATTTCCTCGCTGTAAAGAAATGACTTAAGGAAAGAAATGAAGGGGCATCAGGAGGGAGAAGATGGCTATAATTTCAGCTGTGAGCTCTAATGAAATGGGGAGTCAATGAGGCAGAGAGGAGTGGAGGGTTGTTCCAGGTGGCAGCAGCAGCAGCAGCAGCAAAGAAGGCTGTTCCACTTTCTGTGGATGCGTAAACTGATGGGGTCAGCATCAGCCAGCCTGGAAAAGAGCAGAGCTAGAAGGCCATAGGAGGCAAAACAATGCCGGAGAATGAGCGAGAGCTGCACAAATCCCAATCCCTTTAAAGCAGGCTCTTTCCCAGCTCTTATCTTTTCTCAGTGTCTAATTGTCTAGCCACATGCCTGAGGCAGATAAGAGAGCACTCCATCCTGGAGATAAGCCTTGTGTTGACTTTTGTCCCTGCTCTCCCCATTGCCTCCCTTTATCTTGTGTGACCCTGCTGGCATGAGAGACTATCACATCCCCCAGGTTTCAGACAGGTGTCCAGTAAGTGGTGGATGCCTTTTTATCAGATGCTATTTCCATAATTGTTCATCTTCCAAAATTTTTGCTGCTAAGCCAATCATGGATTTATAGATAGGCTTTTATGGGGCAAGACAAGGAAACGGAATTCTAATGAGATATTTATCATCACATTTTAAATAATAGCCTCAGGAGTATTGGGATGTCAGCCCCTTTAGAGAGTTTGAGAGAAATCCAGAAGTTAATTCGATAAGCCTTGTTAGTGGACTGATCAGTCCATTGACTATATCTTCATGTATCTTGTTGACAAGACAGTGACGTTGACTGCATTCAGCTTTATTTTAAATCATGACTATGAAGGAGTTCTGCTGTTTATAATCAAATATTTGGACAGAAAAGAATTGACAAGAATTAGATTTGTCCATGCCTTCTTTAGACAATCATCACCTTTTGAATCCAGGGCAAACCACTCAGCAGAGTGTCCTATTTTCTCATTTGTACCTTGTCTTTTGTAATCATCTGCTATTTGTCACTGATATTATTATGAATGTTGGCATGCCTAGCGGATGTCATGGTATGACTGAGTCCCAGAAAAACTTCAACAAAAAGGAAGCATGAGTGTAAACAAGAAGTAGCCTGGCTTTGAATAGCTTTGGATTACACTAGCATTTGAGTTTGTAAATATGTTATATTGCAATATATTGAGTTTGCAATATATTGAAAGAAGCGGTAGGAAATAAACTAGCATCCACATTGCAAACCACATTTTTATAGGGTATGTTTAAAGGAAGATTTTTAGAATGTGTTTTAAGAAATACCAAATCCCAAAATAGTTTGTCTTGTTAGAGGAAATACTCCTTTGGGTGTGTGTGTGTGTGTGTGTGTGTGTGTGCATCCTGGGTTTTTGAATATGGATTTCCTGTCACTGAAGGATCTTTCAAGGTTCTTTAGCTAGAGAAGATGTGTTCAAGAGGCATTTATTTTCACTGGATGCAGTCCTGATTCTGGTGTTCCATTGTATTCAGGGCATCCTAGATATTTCAATCAACTTTCCACTGGACTGGATATGGTTGGATTAGCAGCAGACTGGCTGACATCAACAGCAAACACCAACATGTGAGTAGCTAAATATGGTTTTGTGTAATCCAGGATAATTATTAGTAACATTCCATAGTCTTTACCTCTTACGTGAAAATCTCTTTTATTAAGTAGTCCCCGAAATAGTGATATGAACTTCAGAAGTATGTGAGTGTTGTTCTACCTTACTAGAAAATAGTACTGGTGTATTTGTAATGCAATAAAAGCTATGCAAAAAATTTTAAACACAGAAGCGACTTTCTTTTTTTTGCATTTTGGATTTATAATTATGTATTCTGTGAATGAGAAATGAGACCAGATGTTGTCTTTTAAATAATGTTAATCTGCAATGTTCTTTCTTAATTCAATATGATAAATGATCCTTATGCATTAAGCCAATAATTGAAGCTCTTGACTTTCGGGATATAGAAAAATGAGCAAACCCTTTAGAAGACATAATTTTCTCTGTGCCGAATGCTATTGTAACGTTTGTGAATGTAGGCTTTGAAAAAGGAAATAGTTCTGTAGATATTGAAATGGTGAATTATTTCTTTTGGTTACATACGTAAAATGTGGCCATTACTACATTTCAGGTTCACCTATGAAATTGCTCCAGTATTCGTGCTTTTGGAATATGTCACATTAAAGAAAATGAGAGAAATCATTGGCTGGCCAGGAGGCTCTGGCGATGGAATATTTTCTCCTGGTATATGATATTTCCACTTCTCTCTGTGCTTTTTTCTTTTGACATGCAATGCCTCATTGTGAACACAGGAACGATTGAATATCTACTCTATATTTCTGCTTAGGTTAAATAGGCTGTATGTTGATCAAGAGAATGAGTGGGATTAAGTACACAAGACCATTGAACACAGCTCCAAGCCAACTACCCCATGCTTGAATATTAATTGTTTGTGTTCAAAAAGAGCGTAAACAGAGATGATATTTACCCAGTACTTCTACTGTGATCCTACACAGAAGATGCATGGATCTTGTGGAACAAAGGAATAAAGATTCCTAATAAGAGAATTCACTCTCTGATGCTCTTCCCAGGATTAGTGACAGGAGAGGCGTAGCCTCATTTAATAAGGTGTTCTCTGTTTGAGGGTGTGTAATGAGGCAGATCCACTTAATAGAGCCTAGGTACCCTATTCCTTTCACGTAACAAGCAGAAAAGCTGATTTACACTAATTTCAAAGTGGGCAGAGAGTGCTTCCAGAGACAATTTCTTAGAGCTAAAAAAGAAGGTGATGATTTCTTCAAGAGGTTTCTCATTCCTTTTCTTCTTTATCATGACATTCAATCTTTTCCATCCTGTCATTGCATTCTAAGCTCCATTATTTACACCTCTTCCAGCTGAGAGAATCAACCTGAAACGAGAAGGCCTGCCCTTGGCTCCTGGGTCTGTGTGTGACCTTGGTTTGATGCAGAAAAGAAACAGAAGTTAGGAAGGCAGTGGGAAGAGAGAGTCACTGACCCGTGCAAAAGAAACCTGGTGTGCAGACTGTCACCAAATCAGTGGCAGGAGGGGGTGGGTACTTCCCTAGGGAGAGGTACTCTGAGATGGCCCTGCTGGGGAGGCCAGAGCCACACCTGCCATTGTGTCAGGCATAGCAAAGGCCAGGTCGTGACTCTCTTCAGCAAATCTGCAAAGACGAGGGGATGAGGAGAGAGAGAGAAAATAAAGGAAAGGCAAAAAGATGAAATGATAAATGAGCAACAGTGGCCTGAAGGCCAGTGCTTAAAGTAAGTAGCTTTACCTCCCAGATCAGATCTGCTATTTTATTTTATGTTTTTAAAGGTACAGCACATTTTCTCAGGTGCTGAAGGAAAATGTGTTAGTTAAATGGCAAGGAAAATTAACCTTTTTTTTTTTAAGTCACTGAACACCAGCTGTGATGAATTTTAAGCTAGCCTTTATTTTGTAGGGAATTCAGGGCTTAGTTTTCCTTTGGAAAACCATCCCCTGTTGAGGGAACTTTGTCATCATTGTCTAGAACTGATGATATTTTAAGATATTTTTCATGAGGAATTATGTAGTGTTCAGAGATCAACATCATTTCTACCTTTATTCTTCCTGCTCTTATAAGGCTGGTTGTGTGATTGAGCTGTCCCTGAGGGAACAAAGAGCATCCTGGGCTCTCTTTTAATGGTCCCAGGAGTGGGGAAAGAATAGCTTCTCCTGTTGACCCTGAAAAGTTGCCTAAGGGCGCTTAAGCCAGGCCTAATTTACCTGGCTCATCTTGGAACCCACCTGCCCCAGAAAATACACACCCAGAGAAAGAATCCTCTTGGCAGTTCTGCTAAGTCAGGCACGGACTTAGGGCCTGCCCTGCCACCCTCATCAATGATGGAGAATGATCAAGTAGAGGAGACTTAAGCTTGATCACCCACATGCTCTCACGCCAAGATAGAAGCCTTGGATGTCATGCTACAGTGTAATGTAGACATTGTAAAGTGAGGAGAGGACAGAAGACAAGGCCATTGGCAACCTGTTTCTGCTCCACTTTCTACAAGGCGTTACAGAAGGGAGATGGATTATAACATCTTTTTTAGCTAATGGATGGCTTTCTAGGTAGCGTCTAACCTTATTCCTAGTTTAGAGGATCTCACAATTTAATGACTGGGGATAGGAAATTCACACATCTTATGTGCCTGAGATCTGAAAGTCCCGCTGCCTAGGACTAAACATGAAGAGTTAGGTCTGTGACTTGAATATATAGCTCAGCTCAGGTTGCCATACACTTCCATCCATAACATCCAGAGGCTTCAAGCTTCGTGGAAAGTCCTTTGGGACTTCTAGAAGAAATCTGCTTGTGCTATGTCACCCACACCTGAGAGCCAGAAAGAACTGGAGCACTCTTCACTGCTCAGCAAGTCACGAAGGATTGAGGGGAAAAAAAGGGAAAGCTTGCTTAGTCACAAAGCTTTTCCTATCTAACAGGATTTTCAGAATGTCTCAGGTCTTGCTTGCGTATCCTTTGCCTGGAAGATTCACGGGAAATAAGAGCAGGCAGGGCTCATTTATCTGTCACATGCCTGTGTTGCACAATGCAGGCTGCTCTGTCCAGAGGCCCAGAAACCTCTTCATCCCTCTCAGGATTGCTGAACCTTTAGACAGAGAATGACTGAGGGGGGAGGCAGAGCTGGAGGTTTCTTGGATAATTGCACTGTGAAACCTGCTCTCTTTGTGTACATCTTTCCCTCTTTCTTCTGCCCTCCTTTCTCCCCAGCCTCTGTGAGAAGAACACCTAGGGTAGTAGTTCTCAACTGGGGGAAGTTTTGCCTGCCAAGGGACATTTGGCAATGTCTGGAGACATTTTTGGCTGTCACTACTGGGATGGGGGGCGTAGCGCTACTGGCATCTGGTAGGTAGAGGCCAGGGATACTGCTAAACATCCTAGAGTTCACAGGACAGCCCCTCCACGAGGAATTACCCAGCCAGGAATATCATTAAGTGCCAGGACTGAGAGACCATGAGCTAGAGTGGAAGACCCTTTAAAAGCTGGTCCCCCCCAGCAGCATCCTACACAGTCAGCCTCTTAGATAGGGTGCCTACTCAGAGCAGGCCTGACCTGGATTCTGCTTGTCCCAAGTCTCCAGGGTCCAGAAGAGGTAGGAATTGGCCTTGTTCTGACTGATGACGGAGCCAGGATCCGGGTGATGGAGCCAGCCTCTATATCAGGCTGCCTGCTTGCATCAGTGCCCAGGGGTCATGAGGGAAAACTTGTTGCCCTGCGTTGGCTATTCAGCTTGGCTCAGAGAGCCCTTCCACTCCTCAGCCACCAGAAGGGAAGGGAACACAAAGCACCCACATGTTGGCAAGACCTGGGTGCATCCCCCTTTGGGTGAGAGGGGGAGATAGTACCTTCAATCTGTCTCATGGTCTTACAACTTCCATGCCTGTATATTCATCTGCATTCACAACAATCTGTCTTTTCCCCTGATAGCTAAAATCCTAAACTTTTCAACAATCTTGGAGAAAAGCTCACTTTTTTTGCTTGTCAAATGAGACTCTACTTATAAAATACTAATCTTATGGTATGAAATCCTTGACAGTCTTAGGGCAACACAGGAAAAGAAATTCAAGATGAACTTAAAATTCCCTTAGTTGTGTGTTTTCCTGTAATTATGAAATAAAGTTTTGTTAATGAATACAATTATATTTCAACGATGTCTTGGAGAGGGAAGAACTGTTTGGGGGGAATTAACAGACGACTATGATAAGATGGGCTTAGATGTGTATCCTCATTCTATAAAAATTGTTGAGTTATAGTGCACGTCATGAACAGCAACTCATTTGTCTCAGTCTAAGTGCAAGGCATTGCATGAGCTGAAACAAAAAGAAATGTCTTCTCCATCAGGATATAAGTGGAATTTTCACAGGCTTAATGCAGAATGACCGTACTTGCAAGCTGGGAAGGAAGGCAACAATTTCTTAGTTCTTAAAAACCTCTTCAAAGGGCTTCCAGCAAGAGCAGCATCAACTGTAGATCCCCTTGGTGACAGACATGGAGTGCGGAGATGAGGTAGCATCTGCCCTGTGTTGGTCCCGATGCTCCTTCTCTGGACCCTCTTAGCTAGTGCCTGAGTCTGAGGATTCAATTCAGAGAATAGTCAATAAGGAGGTTTTCTGTATCCCAGGAGGCCTCTGGGTCGGCAGAAATAAGGAATGTGTCTTGCATGTGAAGTGACATTGATAATGACTAGAAAAGGTAACTGTGTGTTGCTGTGCACTTTAGGTGGCGCCATATCTAACATGTATGCCATGCTGATTGCACGCTTTAAGATGTTCCCAGAAGTCAAGGAGAAAGGAATGGCCGCTGTTCCCAGGCTCATTGCCTTCACGTCTGAGCATGTAGGTGTTTCCGTTCTTTCCAAGTTTAAGGATATATTCTGTAAAGCCTGAGCTGAAGGAATGGTATTTGGAAGAGCTTTATCCCCAGAGGTTCTCTTTCCAGAAGATGCTTCTTGGGAGAGAATGAGGGTAAAATGAGATGTCCTCCTTTCTTTCTGAAATTCAGGAAAACCCTCAAAGAGAAAGCAGAATGCTTCTACCCCTAGTTCCTACACTTCGTTTTTCTGTAATAATGTTGCATGTTGGGGGAAGGGAAGGAGGATAGAAGGCGGAGTGATTATGAGCTCATTTGAACCACTGATGCTGTACCTACATTACTCAAAACTCCAAAGTATCCTGTTGATGCAGTCTTTCTGTTTGAAAACTCTGATCAGATATTCTACCTCCATGGTGCTTGAACTATTTAATGTTAACCTTTGGCAGATTTAACCAGAAGTTTTATTGCTGTAGAGAAATGGCCTAGTGGTCTGTCACATCCAATCTCTGGGCCAGATCTGCCTCAGCCAAGCACAGTCTCCTGCCTACTGCCAGGCTGCTGGCCAGGCAGGGCGCCGAGAGCTTGGGTATTCCAGGGCATAGTACTTCGTGTTCCTTCCCTGGCTTTCAAAGAGTTAATGCCATTCTCCCTATGACCACTGAGGCATTGAGACAAAGGCCCATCTTGTTCACATAAATTGAGCTAAACAGCTTCAGCCTGCTAGGCTTTCTAGCTTTCTCTCACTTGCCGGGGTAAAGCAGCACACAAGCTCAAAGCCCACTGTAGCTGTTGGAGCAACATCTTGGTTCCAAACTCTCCTGCCACACAGGCCCTGCAATGGACCAGAGACCTGTTCTTGAAAGGCGTATGTAAGCATGACCTGGCGTGTAATTCCTAAGATGGTTCCTTCATGTTCTCTCCGTCAGAGTAGCTGAGGGTCTGGAGGACAGTTGCCTCAAAGATCAAGAAGCTCTCTGATGGTGGGGGAAGTAGAGATGGGGAGGAGAAAGAGGGGTCTATAGGGAGACTAGAGACAAGGGGACATCAGGGGAAGCGGGGAGTCATAGTGGACCTCAGATCGACTACAGAACTTTTCTTTTTCCTGTTTCAACTGGTTGTGTGTGTGTGTGTGTGTGTGTGTGCGTGTGTGGAGCTTCATAACAGGGAAACAAAGAGCAAGTACAGATTGGAAGCCAGTGAATACAATTCACAACCATAGCAGTAGCCATGGAATTAAAGGAAACTAATGATTTATGTTAAGAAACTGTCTTTAAACATCTTGGTTTTAGTCATGTTTGAGTATTTTATTTTTTTAATGCCCTTCCTCAATTTATAGGGGTAAAATTTAGCAGAGAAGACTACAGCCTGAAACCACCTGATGTTTTATTTTCCTATTGCTGCTGGAACAAATCACCACAAACAGTGGCTTAAAACAACATGAATTCATTATCTTATAGTCCTGGAGGTCAGAAATCTGCAATGGGTCAGGCAGGGTTGCATTCCTGCTGGAGATTGTAGGAGAGGTCCTTTCCCTTGCCTCTTTCAGCTTCTAGAGGCTGCCTGCCTTCGTTGGTTCCTGGACACTTCCTCCATCTTCAAAACCAACAGTGTAGCATCTCAACTCTCTCTCTCTCTCTCTGTCTGACCTCTGCTTCTGTCAACACATCTCCTTCTCTGGCTCTCACTCTCTCATCTCCCTCTTTCCCTTATAAGGACCCTTGTGATTGCATTGGATCCACCCAGATAACCCAGAACAATCTCCCATCCCAAGATCCTTAATTTAATCACATCTGCAAAGTCCCTTTTGCCATGTCAGGTAACATATTCATAGGTTTTGGGGATTAGGATGTGAACCTCTTTGTGGGGGAGGGCATTATTCAGTGAACCAAGCCTGACACCCCACCAGGAGATAACTTTCCTTTCTCAGCTTCTCCAAGGGATCCTTGATGTGTAATGACCCCCAGTGACCTCTGTTTAATATTCCTCCACACACACTCCATTCACTCCACCCACAAAGGGGAGGAGTGTTGGTACAAAAAGATCGAGGCCAAGGACAATTGATAGACCTTAGAGCTAGAAGATAGAGCTTTTGATTTAATAATAGATAGAAGGGTTAAGAGCTAAGATTTCCAACCTAGTGTGTCCTTTTTCTTTATTTGAAGTCTGGGTTGCTTCTTCCTTCCCCTAAGCAGCTGTTCTGGCTAGAAGGGCCTACAACTGCTTCTTGCTTGGGAAGGATCCCAGCTGAGGCCTTCTGGGGTAGGTGCCAAGAAGGTCTCTGGACGTGCTTATAGAACAGGCATTTGATTAGAGACATTGGCATCCATTTAGTCCACCATCCTTCATCCCCAGTCACCAAAGCCACACCTCAACATTGGGATTTGTGGCCAGAGTTTATGGCAATAAATAGTGAACATTTTCCTGGACTTGTTCTCTGAGCATACAGTCAAATTCAACAAATGCTTGTTAACTGTATACTACAACAAAGTGTTTGCCCTTATGCAGCCTATGTTTTAGTAAGGGACAGACAGTAAAATAATAAATATTTACTCTGATATCATGTGATGACAAGAGAGAGGGACGGTCGTGGGCTATTTTACAAGATGGTCATAAAAGGTCTCTCTGGAGGTGATATATAGCAGAGACCTACCTTGAACAAGGGAGGGAGCCATCTAAATATCTGCAGGATGGTTTTCCAAGAAATGGAACAGCAAGCACAGAGGCCCAGAGGCAAGATCAAGTTAAGCAAGCTCACAGAAGATGAGGAAGACCGCTACCACCAGATAGAGAGAGGAGGGGAGGAAGGAGACAAGGTGAGAGAGGTAGCTGGGGACTGAGGGCTGTCTTAATCATCTCTGTGTCCCCTGAGCCAGCAGAGGCTTTCCCTGAAACCCTGTGGTCCTCTAGGGAGTTGAATGTAAGTTTCAGTTAAATATCTGGATGTGACCAACAATAGCTTGAAAGAATTAATGCAGCTTTCCACACTGCTTATCTAAATTGTAGTAGAGGCAGAGAAACAGACATGTCAAGAGACTGAAGTGGCTGGTCCCAGAGCTTTCTACCATTCTCCTTACTCTCCCACCATCCCTAAAGGCAGGTAAGATTGATCGTCCCCATTTAAGAAGGAAGGCGCTGCCATGCACCCTCCAGACATGTGGCTGGATGGAATGGCGGAGCTCATGCCCCTGGCCCAGCCTGTGGGCTCTCCTTCTCACGCATTCTTACTCTGGATACTCTCATCCCACTCCAACCCAGAAAACCTGCTTATTTTTTCAATTACAGTTAGTTTATGTCTATAAAATCCCACACTTATTTGCACATATTTTAAATGTCAGCGGAATCATGTAGCCTGTATCTAGATTACTTATGATTTTTTTAAAAGATAGAGAAATTAATCTTCCATCAACCTTGAATTTTTAATTTAGTATAAAATAAAAATCATATGGGTTCTAATATCTATTACCCTTGAATAGAAATATGTTTTGGTTCTAAATAAGCACTAGATTCTATCAGGAGTCTATTGTTATTTTTCTAAAATCAGGGTGGGGGAGGTAAGTGGGCTGTTCGTTAGCTCATTCCCCAGCTATTCTATTGATGAACATCTGGCTACAAGAGTCTTGATGATTTGGGGACACATCTGAATCCTTGTAGCTTCCAATGTTTCTTCATAGTTTCGCCTTCTGAAGCCACCCAGAGCAGTCTATTGCTCTACTCCCGCTTTAACACAGCCCTTCGGATATGAAGGTCACCCATGCCATGTGTCCCTCATGCCCTCTGCTCATGACCAAGCATCCTCTGGGCTCTCTCTGGACACCTGGTTTCCAGGCTCCTCAGCATCCAGGAGGTTTCTGTTCAGATGCTGCTCTGCTCTGATTCATCAACAAATGGTTCCATGAAACATGGTGCCAAGGATTAAAAACGATTCTCCAAGTGTTGTCTCACCAGCAGAGAGACATTCCATTTAAGCTGTCTTCACTTTTTCTTGCTCATTAGGTAGTACCTTTTTTTTCTCCCTAGTTCTTTCCTCTCCATGGGTCCCTTGCTATTTCTGGATAGCATTTAGCTATTTCCCTCCTCCTTTTCCTGAAAATAATAAACAGATGCAGTGTTCGGTACCTAATTTTCTTTTTCATGCCTCATATCACCTTTGTTCCCCGTCTTGAAGCTTTCTATTTGGGCATGTGTTTTTCTTTAAGTATGTGGCATTTGGAACAGTGATCAATTATCCTAGGTAATTGCTCCTCATTTGAGATTCCCTATTCTTTCTCATTAAAGACCAGACAAGACTACTTCCTCTCATTGACCAGGTGCGCCAGATCTCTTACTTATCCCCAATTTGCCATTTGGCAGTTTAGTGCTTACGAGCTTGTTCACTGAGGGGCCTAATTTGAGTAGCTTGTGCTTGCTCAGTGGGGCAGCTGGCTCCTCTGTTCTGTGCCCTCCTGGCAGTGACAAAATTAGCACCATTTTCCCCTGAGCTCCTCCCCTTCAGGGTGGCCCAGGGATCTGCTAACTATGCAAGAGAGAACGCTTTTTTTTGGCGGGGGAATAATGCATCTTTCCAAACCCAATTAAGCTTTCTCTCCCAGTTTCCAGGTATCTTGGTAAGGATTGTCCACTTTGTCTTTCTGAGCTTGTAAAATGAGTCTAATGGCTCTTTCTCATTACTTCTTAGCTACACTGGGCTTTTTAAATGCCTCTAGTCAGTGCCTCATTTACTGGTTTACATTATTTGCTGCTGTTATAAATATAATTCCTTCTGGCTTATGAGACACACTCCCAAAAATATGTGTTAACAGTTCCTATGCTGCCTATTTAAAATTTCAGATGAGTCAAAAGTGGGCATTCAAAAAGAGGTACTCTCTGGAAGCGTAACTTAAAATTCCAGTCAGCAACCCTTTGGAGATGTAAATTGAGGAAGCGGCTCTCTCTTTGGACAGCTTAATGATCTGTAGTTAATAGTAAGAGGCTGCTGGGCAGATGCAGGACAGCTGGGCTTAGGTTAGCCTTTCCCAGCTCTCCAAATTGCACAGTGATTACAGCCATTGAGATTCAGAATCCTACCCAGAATCAATAACCAAAAGCACAAACAAGGATTTAGCAGTAGCTTGTGAGTGTGGGCTTTTTCCACATGCTGTTCTGCCCAAGCCAGGCCCTGACACCTCCTGAGCCCACCCCAGGATGGGCAATCACCCGCACAACAAATAGCCCCTCCAGCAAGTCTGGGAGGGAGTGCTGGATTTAAGGCCAATTTCTCCTCCTACTTGAGTGCACACAGTTTCACTGAACTTGAGAGAAACTGAGTGTAATCTCTTGGAAGCAGAATATAAGTCTGAGAGCCATACAATACATAGCTGCTGGAGGCAGTTGATGTGTTCTTACGCCTTATATGTGAAATCGGCTTGGATTACTGTGTGTTGGGGTAGCAGGTCCATTTACAATTTTTAGTCTTGTTATCTTCACTCAAAAGCCCAAGTGAATTCAAAACAACAACAGAAACAAACAATCCTATTTAAAAATGGGAAAGGACTTGTATAGACATTTCTCCAAAGAAGACATACAAATGACCAATAAACACACGAAAAGATGCTCAATATCGCTAATCATTAGGGAAATAAAAGCAAAACCATAATGGGGTATCACCCCACACCCATTAGAATGACTATTATCAAAAAACAGAAAATAAAAACTGTTGACAAGGATGTGGAGAAATTAGAGCCCTTGTGCACTGCTGGTGGGAATTTAAAATGGTGCAGCTGCTATGGAAACAGTATGGCAATTCTTCAAAAATAGAATTACCATATGATCCAGCAGTTCCACTTCTGGGTATAAACCCAAAAGAATTCAAAGCAGGGCTCAAAGAGATGTTTGTGCACCCACGTTCATAGCCAAAAAGTGGAAGAAGCCAAGTATCCATTGGTGGATGAATGGAAAAACAAAATGTGGTGTATATATACCATGAATATGATTCAGCATTTAAAAGGAAGGAAATTCTAACGCATGCTACAACCTGGATAAAACTTGAGCATCTTATGCTCAGTAAATAAGCCAGTCACAAAAGGATAAATACTGTATGATTCCACTTATATGAGGTACCCAGAGTAGTCAAATCCATAAAGGTAGAAAGTAGAATGGTGGTCGTCAGGGGCTGGTGAGAGAGGAATGGGGAGACGTTGTTTAATGGGTACAGAGTTTCAGATTTGCAAGATGAAAAGAGTTCTGGAGATGGATATAGTGATGGTTGCACAACAGTGTGAATGGACTTAAGGCCGCTGAATCATATACTTGAAAATGGTTAAGATAGTAAGTTCTATGTTATGTGTATTTCATCACAATCAAAAAAATAAATAAAATCCCAAGTGAATGATACCATCTTCTTTCAGCAATCCAGGCTTTGGAGGGACAGGTTAGAAATAAAAGGAGAAAACAATAAAACAGCTGAGGGTGTGGATCCTGACTTTACGTACAACTAATTACAAATATGCTTTTTCTCACAGAGTCATTTTTCTCTCAAGAAGGGAGCTGCAGCCTTGGGGATTGGAACAGACAGCGTAATTCTGATTAGATGTGATGAGAGGTAAGCACGAATCTGCAACCCTTTTTGGTTAGTGACTTGCAAATTCCACACACCTACCTTTTAGTCCCAAAACAGGGATGACTGTCGGGCAGCAACCCTACCTCCATCCTGGCCACTGCCATTCTCTGTTTCTCTTTCACATGGCCTCTTGCTTGGAGTCCTGGGACCTTGCTCCTCAATGCCATGGAGCCTTTCCCATTCTTTGAATCAGAACCTTTGTTAAATCAATCAAAAAATTCTGCACCAAGAAGGTGCAGAAGGATATTCATCACCTGGGCACTTAAGCAACAACCAGCATTCGAGCGCTGATTTATGGAGGTGTCATCATTCTAGGCACCATGGATTATGTGAACTTGATGGAGTGATTACAGCAGGGGCGACAGTTTAGTGAGCAGGAGGTAAATAATGCCCCAGCAACTCATCAGCTTTGTGCTGGATCCAAAGAGCTCTCTTAGGGAAAATCCCTGTCTTAATTGGCACCCAAACCTCCTAGGTACTCTGGAAATGGGTGTAAGAGAGATTAAAAGGCATTTCCAGAATATCTGTGGGCATTTTCTCTAGCTTATTGCCCTGGAACCTATAAAAAATTAAATTCAGTCTTTAAGGAATTGAATAAGAAATTTCACTATATTAAAAGGAAGCCACTCACTTAACCATCTCTTTATTCATATGTACTTATTAGGTAGACATTTTTGATTGCCCAGCATGTCATGAGGCTCTGGAAAAGCATAAGGTCAAGGTGGGGAGATGTGGTAGCATCAGAAGGAGACAGATCCATGGCTGCCTTGCATGGCACAGAGGACATATTCTATCCATGGGTAGTTTGGAAGGCTTCATGCGGCAGGAGGGCCTTAAGCTGGATTTTTAAAGTTAGGGATGACTTGGATGGGTGGAGGGGAAAGTGGGAGCAATTCCAGGAGACCAAATACTACAAGCAAAGCCACAGAAATAGGAATGAGCTTTCGGGGCTCAAGGAGCTGGGCCTGACCAGAGGCGTTGCGGGGAGGGGACAGCCATGGCAGATTCCATTGGCCACCGGGGATTTTGCAAGCTCAGAATCCAAACTGATGAATAAGCATGTCTCCCTCTGGGAGGTAAAATTACAAGGGCTTGTCACTTTCTTCTTCACATTTTATACGTTGCCTGATTTTGTTTAATTGTTTGCAATGAACATATTCATTTTACAATTAAATCCACGTGGTTTTACTTTTTCTTTTGGGGGGAAAAATGCTTAACTCAGCCTTTGAGCTTGATAGGTTTGGAAACAGGATAACTTGCAGGCATTTTTATCCAAGAAGGCATGAATGAAACCACCCTTCAGGGAGCAAGGAAGAGGAGAGATTTGGGTCGTGATGCCGGGTGAGAGGCTGCGGCATGAGGCGGGTGTGAAATGACAGAGGACTGGAGTGAGGGGGACACCTTTTGAAAAAGAATCTGCCTTGTATTTTTAAGGCTACCAGTGTTTGTCACTATCAGGTACTTAAGAATTGAGATTTGAGAAGAAAACTGGCACACAAAAAATATTACTAGCTCGGGGTGAAGGTTTAGATGACTTTAAATTTCTTAATCTTTAGCCAAACTGTTATATGTAAGGAGCCCAGAATTCAGGGAAGAATCACGTAGACAGGCCCTCTCTCCCTAACCAGCTTAGTTAGCAGGTGTTCCTTGAGTTGAACCCCAGTGGCTGATAGATGAGCTGGGAGAATGAACGGAGGGGGCCCTTGACTCCACTCCTTATGGCATCAGTATTGCTGCTTCCGCTCCTATGAAAACCAAGTAGTGACAATGGGAGTGGCCACGGGATGCGTCCACCAGGCCAGCCAGCCAGCCAGGTATTCATGGGAGCCAAAGCCTGACCTGAGGACAAGTGACTTTCTGGAAGCAGCATCATGCCCCAAAGAGAGGTGCAGGCCGGTAAGAAGGAAGAACAAGAAGGAAAAGCAAAAGAGTTGCAGGGAAAGGGACCCCAGACAGGGCTGCCAGGACAGAGGCCAAAAGGTGCCTGTCCTTCACCCATAGCAGAGAAAGGAGCAGAAAGTCGAGAATGCTGGAAAACCACAGGGGTCTAAAACCAGTGACTGGCCAGGTGGCCTCAGATTTTAAAGTCAAAGAATTTTATTTCAACAATTTTAGAAGCCCTGAGAAAAACTAAAAGACAATGCTAAAAATTATTGGTGTTTCAGAAAATACCTCACTGTCCACTGCCCCTCCATCGGCATATGCGCCCATTGGGAGGGTACAGAGGGAAGGAGGCCATCAGGCAGCTAAGGCTGGGGGGGCTTTCTCCTTCTGCTCATGAGCCTTGTGGGATGGGAAAAGAGGAAGAGGAAGAAGACAGAAAAAAGGAAAGAGAAAAAAAGATAACAAATAAAAGATGTGAGAAATAAGGCTCAGGAGAAAGAAATTTGTGGTGAAAATGTGACGTGAAGCAAGGACGAGGGGCATACTGGATGGAAATATAGGTGGGAGCAGGAACAGTTGGTTGAGCTTGACAGGTTTGGAAACAGGATAAAAAGGGATAAATGATCATTTTTACTTTCTAAAAAGCAATACATGCTTACTTTAAAAAAAATAATAGAAAATAACATGGAAAATCATAGTTCCACCAACCAAAGATCATTACTAATACCACACTAGTGTCTAAAAATCTCTTTTTAAGCATTAAGCTTTGTTCTTTTTTTCTTCTTTTTTTAATTTATGTATTTGTGATCATGTTTCTTTTTCTAACTAGACATGCAACATAAATGTTTTTCCATGTTATTACAAACAAAAACACACTTCACTACATAGTATTTGAGGAGTGACGATGTCAGAAAGCACGTTAGTATTTGGAGGAGCTGGCTCTGGAGCTGGACTGTTGGCAATCAGGCCTCAGCTCCAGCACCAGCTCGGCAAATGGCTCTCTGTGCCTCCGGTTCTTTACTGGAAAAAAGGACAAATAATGGCATCTGCTTCATAGGGTTGTTCTGAAGATTAAATGTGTTGGCAAACGTAAAATGCTAAAAATGACACCTAGAACAGAGCAAGCACAAACATCTAGACCTCTCCTGCACGTGTCCCTGTTTGGGTGTTGCTGTTATAAATAACCTTTCCATCCTTCAGTGAACATTCTGATGTGCCCAGGGCTTCTCCATTTACGATTATTTCTTAGTATAATTGCGAACACACTATATGAACATTCTTAAGGAAGGTGATACATCAGGCCAAATTGCCTTTCCAAAGGTTTCATCAATTTATTTTCCTAGCAGTATTGTATGAGAGCATGTTAAAAAAGAAAAAATTAAAGCTGTATTGTAGTTATGTGTAGTCTTTAATTCTATGTTGACAATTCACATCATCTGTGTAGCATGAGTTTAAGGCTGAGAGCCTGGCCTAGACAGCTTAAGTGAAATTGAAGTGTTTGGGGTCAGGAGCCAAGGAGAAGGGCTTAGACAGTCGTTTGTAGCCCCCATTGCAGTCAGAATCAGTGAAAACACTCTTGGCAGCCATTTTGTTTCTATTACCATGTCCTTGTGAAAGTCAGATGGGCAGTTCAGAAAATCACTGAGGCGGATGGGGTGGGTATCTACATTCTTGTTCCTCCAATGTGCTTTGCAAAGTCCATCCAGGCTTTGCAAAACATGAACCTGGACCTCCTCTCTGAGGCTTTCGTTTTTTACAGTTACTCTTTCCAACTCTGCACGCAGTCCATCAGTGCTGGGGTTTTATCTGGTCTGCAGACAGTTGACTTAGTAGGAAGCTCATAGTTGAAGGCAACATCCTAGTGAAGGAGAACCGTCTATGCCTTTCTAACAACAAGCCCAAAGCCACATGTGGAAGAAGATTCCACGAGATCGGGTCCCGTAATTAACAACCACAGGGCTCAGTTCAGTGACCCGTTCAGAGTGAAATGTGGCTCTCAGTTAAAATGAAGAAAGAGAAACAAAGAGTAAATCTTCATTTGTTTGGAATACGTTCTCTCAGAGTTGAAAATCAAAAAGCATTTTAATTTTGTTATATATACACTAATAAGTAAAACAAGATAAAGTAATGGAAAACTCAGTTCACCATGGCCTACACGTTAATGGAAGTATTATAACTGAAAAGAGTATTCTATTTTGTAAAAATTAATTATTAAATTCAAAAGAGGAAAATGTGGGGCCGGCCAGGTGGTGCAGTGGTTAAGTTCATGTGCTCCACTTCAGTGGCCCAGGGTTCGCAGGTTTGGATCCCAGGCACGGACCACGCTGTGGCAGCATCTCATGTGAAAGAGAGGAAGATTGGCACAGATGTTAACTCTGTAGCAGTCTTCCTCACAAAAAAAGCAGTAAAATAAAAAATAAATAAATAAAGAGGGAAATGTGTGAAATGAATCCTTCATTTTATAAGTTCTAGTTTAAGAGCTCCCTTTCCTTGTTAGCAACAAGTTGAATATTCACAGTGATGAGGTTAATGAATTTTACTTATGTTGTTGGGTCTCACATTTGCAAAATTTAAATTAGTGGAATCTAAATTAATTATGCATTAACGTATCTAAGGATAGAGAAGAAAAGTCTGAGCTAATATCTAAAGGAAAATAAATATTTGTGAAAGAAAACTGAGGGATATTTCATAATTGGATTAGGCCACTGAACAAAAGGATTTTTCCCAAAGTTTCAGTCAGGCGAGGATGGAAAACTTCTCTTCTGTGGATGATAATTTGGGAGAATACAAAATTCTGTAAGATGGAAGAGGGTGCCCTGTGAGCTACTTCTTTTGGCTGTAGGCAGTGGCCTTGGTTGGAAACACAGTGGTGGACAAGGTGGACATAGTCACAGATGCTGCAAAACTTAGTCAGCAGAAGGCAGTGCAGAAGGCAGGCTGAAACACACAGAGGCCATGGCATGTTCTAAGCCATGCATGTGAGAGAAGTTGGCTTGTTCAAGGAACTGAGAAGAACTTCTGGAGGGAAGTGGTCAGAATGTCCTTGTCATAAAGCACCTTATGAGCCATACTGAGCTGTTTGGATTTTAGGCTGAAGACATGGGACATCACTGAAGGGTTTTGAGCAGGAGAGCCACATTGTATTTTTATGTTAGAAAGATCATTTTAAATGCAGAGTGAAGTGTAGATTCGAGGCTGGCAGTCAGTGTCTATGGTAGTAATGTGACTAGGAGATGATGAATGGTAGGCTGAGCAATGGAGACGGAGTGTTGGAATTAATAGAAATTATTGATTGATTGGTGTACAGGTTGAGAAAAGAGTCAAGGATGAATGCCAGGCTTCTGGCTTGCCAGCTAAGTCCATGAGATGCTATTCTCTAAGATAAGGAACTGTGGCTGAAGTGAAAAGCTCAGATTTGGAGATGTTGAGTTCAATGAGCTTATGAGACATCCAAGTGAGGGTGTCAGGTAGGCAATTGGAAATAGGAGCCTGGAGCTTGGATGGTATACAACGGATGCCATGTAGAGTGGGCCTAGGAAAAGACTCTGAGGAGCATCCACATTTCAGGGACAGGCAGAGTCAGAGGAGCCTACAATGGAGACTGAGAAGGAGCAGCCAGAGTTGTTGGAGGAGAATGAGGAACTGGGCCATGAGGGCCATGAGAGTGTTTCTAGAAGGAGCGGTTAACAGTATCAGATGCTACCAATAGATGAAATGAGGTCAACAACCACCCATCATTTACTTACAAGGAAGGGGCTAGTGAGTTTGAGAAGAGAGGTTTCAGCGGAGCAGTGAGGGCCGGAGGCAATTCGCAGTGAGTTGAAGGGTGAGTGGGAGAAGAGGAAAGAAAACAAATACAGGCAGCATTTCCAGAGGTTGAGCTGCAGAGGAGAGGGGGGAGGGGAGGAGGCAGGCAAATACAGGTGGAAGCTGGAGGGGGCATTGAGTCCAGGATGGTTTTTGGTCTTATTTCTTCTCAACTGTGAGGTGAAGGACCTCCTAGAGTGGAAATGTGAATTATATGCAAAAAAGAAAGGATAAAATAGATAGCAGAGGTTTCATTTTCCTAGTAGAGTTCCTTATTCTTTTAGCTAAAATTGTGTAGGATCTTTCTCTGAGGAGCTCACGAAAACTCTGAAATTATCTCACATTATATACGATTGGAAGGAAACAAGAGGGAGAAAAAAACAGGAATGGTGATGGGAAAGCAGGGGAAAGGTCTAGAGAGGACTGATGAGGAGGGGAGGGGCAGAGACCTGACGTGCGTTGTGTGGACAAGTTGCTAATGCCTTTCAGTTCAGAAACGCTCAGAGTCGGAAAGGGTTGGAAATCCAATCTTTTTTTTTTTTACTTTGTATTTTTGTGAATAATTTCAAACTCAAAAAAATTGCAAGAATATTAACAAGAACTCCCATATACTCTACCCCCAAATTCACCAATTGTTAACATTCTGACATATTTGCTTTGTCATTCTCTTTCTCTCCATAGATATAATTCAATATTATATATTGAGTATTACACTATTCCATATATAAATTATATGTATATTATAGGTATAGTTTTTTCTGAACCATTTGAGAATTCCTTGCAGACATCATGCTGCTTTACCCCTTAATACTTCAATGTGAATTTCCTAAGAAAAGCATGTTCACTTACATAATCACAGTACAATTATCAAAATCAGGAAATTTGATATTAACGCAAGACTATTATTTAATCTGTACACCGTATCCAAATTTCATCAATTGTCCCAACGATGTCCTTTAGTGCTAATTTTAACCCAGTACAGGATCACACATTACATTTAGTTGCCACGTCTCTTTAGTCTCCTTTAATCTGGAACACTTCCTCATCTTTCCTCTGTCCTGTATGGCAGGGATATTTTTGAAGAGTATAGACCATCTCTTTTGTAGCATAGTTCTTAATTTGAGTTTGTCTGATATTTCCTCATGATTACATTCTGTGATGCATTTGGGGCAGGAATTCCAGGGAGATGCCCCTTGTCTTTCTCAAGTGCACCTTGTCAGGAGGTTTGTCACCTCAGTGGTGAAGTCAACTGTGACCATTTGGTTAAGGGTGTGTCTGCCAGGTTTCTCTACTGTGAAATGACTATTCTCTCCTTTGCAGTTAAGAAGGATCTTGTAGGGAATGCTTTGAGACTATATAAATATTGCTTTCCTCCTGAAACATCCATCTACTAGTTTAGTATCCATTGATGACTCTTGCCTGAATTATTATTATGATAGTTGCAAAATAGTGATTTTCAAACTCCATCATTCCCTCTACATTTCTTAGTTCCTTCCATTCCACTGTAAGGTAGAGCTCTCCCTCTCTCTCTGTTATTTATTGTCAGTGTGGACTCACAGGTACTTGTAGAAATTAATTCTCTCTGGCTCTCTCTCCCACTTTCTCCCCTCTCTCTTCCATTTCTCCATCTTTCACCCCTCCCTTCAGGAGTTCCCTTAAGTTATCTAAATTAGTAGTAAATTGCTGTAAAACCTTACAAAAAATAAATCTGACCAAGATTTGTGACACCTGTTGGCACAGGACTAGAAAAGTCACTGACCTTCCTAGCTCCCATGTAACACAAGAATTCTGTTAGCTATTTTTTATTTTCCTCTTCAAATTTTAAAATTGATATCATAATAGTTTATAGCATTGTGAAATTTCAGTTGTACATTATTATTTGCAAGCCACCATATAAATGTGCCCCTTCACCCCTTGTGCCCACCCCCTGACCCTCTTCCCCTCTCGTAACCACTAAAGTCTTCTCTTTGTCCGTGTGTTAGTTTATCTTTCACATGTGAGTGAAATCATATGGTGTTTGTCTTTCTCTGTCTGGCTTATTTCACTTAACATAATACTCGCAAGGTCCATGCATGTTGTTGCAAATGGGACAATTTTGTCTTTTTTGTGGCTGAGTAGTATTCCATTTTTATGGCTGAGTAGTATGTATATATACACCACATCTTCTTTATCCAATCGTCAGTCAATGGGCACTTGGGCTGCTTCCACGTCTTGGCTATTGTGAATAATGCTGCAATGAACAAAGGGATGCATAAGTCTTTTTGAATTGTTGATTTCAAGTTTTTTTAATAAATACTCAGTAGTGGGGTAGCTGGGTCAAATGGTATTTCTATTTTTAGTTTTTTGAGAAATCTCCATACTATTTTCCATAGTGGCTGCACCAGTTTGCATTCCCACCAGCAGCGTATGAGAGTTCTATTTTCTCCACATCCTCTCCAACATTTGTTATTTTTTGTCTTGGTGATTACAACCATTCTAACGGGTATAAGGTGATATCTTATTGTAGTTTTGATTTGCATTTCCCTAGTGATTAGTGATGATGAACACCTTTTCATGTGCCTATAGGCCATCTGTATATCTTCTTTCGAAAAATGTCTGTTTGTATCTTCTGCCTGTTTTTTGATCAGGTTATTTGTTTTTCTGTTGTTCAGTTGTGTGAGTTCTTTACATATTTTGGAGACTAACCCCTTGATAGATATATGGCTTGTAAATATTTTCTCCTAGTTGGTGGGTTGTCTTTTCATTTTGTTCCTAGTCTCTTTTGCCTTGCAGAAGCTCTTTAGTCTGATGAAGTCCCACTTGTTTCTGTTTTCTTTCATTTCCTTTATCCAAGTAGATATGGTATTCAAAAAGATCCTTCTAAGACTGATGATGTCAAAGAGTATACTGCCTATACTTTCTTCCAGGAGTTTTATGTTTCAGGTCTTACCTTCAAGTCTTTGATCCCTTTGGAGTTAATTTTTGTGTATGGAGAAAGATAATGGTCTACTTTCATTCTTTTGCGTGTGGTTGTTCAGCTTTCCCAACATCATTCATTGAAGAGACTTGCCTTTCTCAATTGTATGTTCTTAGCTCCTTTGTTGAAAATTAGCTGTCTGTAGTTGTGTAGTTTTATTTCTGGGCTTTCGATTCTGTTCCATTGATCTGTATGTCTATTTTTGTAAGAGTACCATGCTATTATGATTACCATTGCTTCATAGTATATTTTGAAGTCAAAGATTGTGATGCCTCCAGATTTGTTCTTGTTTTCTCAGGATTGCTTTAGGTTTTGGGGGTCTCTTTTTGCCCCATATGAATTTTAGGATTCTTTGTTCTATTTCCATGAAGAGTGTCAGTGGGATTCTGATTGGGATTGCATTGAATCTGTAGATTGCTTTAGGTAGTATGGACATTTTAACTGTATTTATTCTTCCAGTCTATGTGCATGGAATATCTTTCCATTTCTTTATGTCATCATTGATTTCTTTCAATAACATAATTTCCATTTTATAGGTCTTCCAACTCCTTGGTTAAATTTACTCCCAGATATTTTATTCTTTTTGTTGCAATTGTAAATGGGATTGTATTCTTGAGTTCTGTTTCTGCTAGCTTGTTATTAGAGTATAGAAATGCAATTGATTTTTGTAAGTTGATTTTGTACCCTGCAACTTTGCTGTAGTTGTCGATTATTTCTAATAGTTTTCCAGTGGATTATTTAGGGTTTTCTATATACAAAATCATGTCATCTGCAAACAATGGGAGTTTCACTTCTTCATTGCCTATTTGGACTCTTTTTATTTCTTTTTCTTGCCTAATTGCTCTGGCCAAAACCTCCAGTACTATGTTGAATAAGGGTGGCGAGAGTGGGCACCCTTGTCTTGTTCCTGTTCTCAGAAGGATGGCTTTCAGTTTTTCCCCATTGAGTTTGATGTTGGCTGTGATTTTGTCAAATACAACCTTTATTATGTTGAGGTATTTTCCTTCTGTACCCATTTTACTGAGAGTTTTTATCATAAGTGGATGTTGGATCTTGTCAGATGTTTTCTCTGCATCTATTGAGATGATCATGTGTTTTTTGTTCCTCATTTTATTAATGTGGTGTGTCACATTGATTGATTTGCAGATGTTGAACCATCCCTGTGTCCCGGGTATAAATTCCAGTTGGTCATGGTATATGATCTTTTTAATGTATTGCTGTATTCAGTTTGCCAATATTTTGTTGAGGATTTTTTCACCTGTGTTCATCAGTGATATTGGCCTGTAATTTTCCTTCTTTGTGTTGTCCTTGTCTAGCTTTGGTATCAGAGTGATGTTGGCCTCATAGAATGTTATGAAGTGTTCCATCTTCCACAAATTTTTGTAATAGTTTGAGAAGGATAGGTGTTAAGTCTTCTTTGAATGTTTGGTAGAATTCTCCAGAGAAGCCATCTGGTCCTGGAATTTTTTTTGGGGGGGGAGGGGTGGGTTGATTACTCTTTCAATCTTTTTACTTGTGATTGGTCTATTCAGATTCTCTATTTCTTCTTGGTTCAGTTTGGGGAGGTTGTATGAGTCTTATAATTTATCCATTTATTCTAGATTGTCCAATTTGTTGGCATATAGTTTTCATAGTATTCTCTTATAATCCTTTGTATTTCTGTGGTATCTGTTGTAATTTTTAATTTTTCCTCTTTCATTTCAAATTTTATTTATTTGAGCCTTCTCTCTTTTTTTCTTAGTGAGTCTGGCTAAAGGTTGGTCAATTTTATTTATCTTCTCAAAGAACCTGCTCTTTGTTTCATTGATCCTTTCTGCTGTTTTTGTTTGTTTGTTTCAATTTCATTTATTTCTGCTCTAATTTTTATCATTTTCCTCCTTCTGCTGACTTTGGGCTTTCTTCTTATATTTCTAGTTCTGTTAGGTGTAGTTTAAGATTGCTTATTTGAGATTTTTCTGGTTTGTTAATGTGGGCCTGTATTGCTATGAATTTCCTTCTTAGGACTGCTTTTGCTGCATCCCATGTGAATTGGTATGGTGTATTTTCATTCTCATTTGTCTCCAGGTATTTTCTGATTTCTCCTTTAATTTCTTCAATGATCCATTGGTTGTTCAGTAGCGTGTTGTTTAGTCTCCACACATTTGTCATGTTCCCAGCTTTTTTCTTGTAGTTGATTTCAAATTCCATAGCATTATGATTGGAAAAGGTGCTTGATGTGATTTCAATCTTCTTAAATTTATTGAGGTTTGCCTTGTTTCCCAACATATGGTCCATCCTTGAGAATGTTCCATGTGCACTTGAGAAGAATGTATATTCTGCTCTTTTTGGATGGTGTGTTCTATATACAACTATTAAGTCTATCTGGTCTGGTTTTTCATTTAATTCCACTGTTTCCTTATTGACTTTCTGTCTGTATCATCTATCAACTGATATAAGCAGGGTGTTAAGGTCCCCTACTATTATTGTGTTTTTGTTAATATTTCCTCTTTAGATTTGTTAATAGTTCCTTTATGTACATTGCTACTCCTGTGTTGGGTGCGTATATATTTATAAATGTTATGTCTTCTTGGTGGAGTGTCCCTTTCACCCTTGTAGTACTGTCCCTCTTTTTCTCTTATTGCCTGTTTTGTCTTGAAGTCTACTTTTTGTGATATAAGTATGGCAAGACCTGCTTTCTTTTGTTTGCCATTGGCATGGAGTATTGTCTTCCATCCCTTCACTCTGAGCCTGTGTTTGTCTTTAGAGCTGAGGTGTATTTCCTGGAGGCAGCATATTGTTGGGTCTTGTTTTTTTAATCCATCCAGCCACTCCATGTCTTTGGATTGGAGAATTCAATACATTTACATTTAAAGTGATTATTGATATATGATGGCTTAAAACTGCCATTTTATCACTCGTTTTCTGATTCTTCTGCCTTTCCCTTGTTTTTCATCCTGTGTATTTTGGTCTACCAATTCAGTTTGGTAACTCTCTATGATAGTTTTCTTAGTTTTCTCTTTATTTATCATTTGTGTCTCTGTTCTGACTATTTGTTTAGTGGTTACCATGAGGGGTTTGTATAAAAAAATCTCATAGATGTGATAGTCCGTTTTCTGATAGCCTCTTCTTTCCTTAGACTAAGCCAATTCCATCCTTTCCTCTTCCCCTTCTAAGTTATTATTGTCTCAATTTATTCCATCTTGTGTTGTAAATTTGTGGTTAAAATAACAAGATTGTATTTATTTTTGATGTTTTCCTTCCCTTTATCTTTAATGTGATAATTAAATGTTTGCTAACCTGTTCTGATAGAGAGCTGCAATTTTCTATTTGTGTGCCTATTTATCTCCTTGCTCAAGGCTTTGTAATCCTGTTCTTTTCCCTTTTTTTTCAGGTATGAGGGGCTTCTTGATCATTTCTTGTAAGGAGAGTCTTGTGGCAATTAACTCCCTTAGCTTTTGTTTATCTGGGAAAGTTTTTATTTCTCCATCATATCTGAAGGACATTTTCTCTGGATAGAGTATTTTTAGCTGAAACATTTTGTCTTTCAGAATTTTGAATATGTCATTCCACTATGTCCTAGCCTACAAGGTTTTTGCTGAGAAATCTGCTGAAAGCTAGATAGGGGTTCCTTTGTAAGTTATTTTCTTCTGCCTTGCTGCCGTTAATATTTTTTCTTTGTCATTGACTTTGCCAGCTTTACTACTATATGACTTGGAGAAAGTCTTTTAACATTGACATTGTTATGAGATCTAATAGCTTCTTTCACCTGTATTTCCAGCTTCTTCCCCAGGTTTGTGAAGTTCTCAGCTATTATTTCCTTGAACAAGCTCTCTGCTTCCTTCTCCTTCTCATCTCTCTCTGGAATACCTAGAATCCTTATGTTGCATTTCCTAATTGAGTTGGATATTTCTTGGAGAATTTCTTCATTCTTTTTAGTCTTAGTTCTCTCTCCACCAACAGAGGCATTTTTATGTTTCTGTCCTCCAAGCTGCTAATTCTGTCCTCCATAAATTAGCTCTGTTATTCAGGGATTCTAGATTTTTCTTTATCTCAATCGTTGTGTTCTTCATCTCCCACATTTTTGATTGGTTTTTCTTTATAGTTTCAATCTCTTTTGTGAAGAAGTTCCTGATTTTGTTGAACTATCTATATTTTCTTGTAACTCATTGAGTTTTTTTATGATAGCTACTTTGAATTATCTGTCATTTAGATTATAAATTTCTGTGCCTTCAGGATTGATTTCTGGGTGCTTGTCATTTATCTTCTGGTCTGGAGTATTAAAATATTTTTTCGTATTGTTTGATAGTCTGGATTTTTGCATCTGCATAGTGATATTTGGTCATGGCTTCCACCTTCCACCACTGGGTGGGGGTCAAGAGCTGTGTATTCTGCACCTGCCTTGATCCACAACTCACTTGCTCGCTTGGTCACAGCAGCTGCTTTTCCATCATATGCACAAGCACTCTAGTAAGTGGCTGAACTGGAGTGCCAGGCAGGGGGAGGGGCACTTTCTTCCACTTGCAGAATCCTGGGGGCTTCTCGCTCTGCCCTCACTACCTACTCTCCTGGAGTGCTGGCTTGATGAAGACAGCCCCACAATAGTTTAGCCACCTCTGTATGGGGCTTTCCCTTGGGCTGAGAGGGAACTTGGAGAGCAAAGGTGTTCCTGCGGAGGGCTGTCCCTCCCCCCTCTCCTCTCAGAACTGCACCCAGTCCCAGGGTCACTGCCATTAAGGAGGGAGAAGAGATCCCCTTACCTCCTTCCACTTCCTCTGGGGGTCCAGCACCTCCACCTTCAGACATATGGCTGTGTGGGTATCTCAGATGTCTTTGTGTTGTGTGAATGTCCTCTGTTGGTTTATGAATGTCCTTTTCATTGCATCTTAGAGGAGAGAGTCTAAGGGAAACATTCTACTCTGCCATAATGGTATCTGTTAACTATTTTGATTAATACTTTTATATCACAAAATTAACTGTTTATGATTTTGCATACATTTTAATTTTTTCTTTTAACATACCATTTAGCTTTATAAATTACAGTTAGGTTACATTTCTCTATGCTTAAGTACCACTCTTTATCATAAAATTGATTTAAACAATTCAAAGTATAAATAATCTGAGGTTATTATACTCTTTTATTAAATTAGCTGAATTGTGGCCAGTGCCTGAAGGTGGTTAGGGAAGCTAATTAACTCTTTCAGGTCCTTGGAGGCTGTTGAGTGCCCTGTAACAGAATAAACTTCACAGAGACCTTGAATCAATTATTATTGAGCAGGGCTGTGGCAAGACCTCTGAGTGTCATATTGCCTGTGGATTCAGATGCAGGGAACTCTGAGGTACTGGGGGGAGGGGGGTGTGCTTCATTATGTCCTATATTAGGAAGGATTATAAAATAATAGCTGACACTTAGTGAGTGTTTATTATGTGCTAGGCATAGTCCAAAGCATTTTACACAATTGATCTAATTAATTTATTTATTAGAGACACAAAAGAGTACATTCCCTCACATTTACCTGATGCTTACATAGTTTGTGAAGTTTCTATGTACACAACAGTCCTAAATAGTATGGTAAGTTCTCCTTTCTCCATCTGACTCATAACCCCAGCAGAGGTGTCTCATGTCCAAGGACACATAGCTTGGAAGTGAATAATCAGGGCTTGGACTGAGAAGAGAACTGCTAGTGTTCACTAGTTAAACATGACCCCTTCTTTTTTTCCCCCAATTTTTTTTACTATGGTAAAATACACATAAAATTTACCATCTTAACTTTTTTAAGTATACGGTTCAGTGATGTGAATTACATTCATATTGTTGTGAAACCATCATCACTGTCCATTTCTAAAACTTTTCATCTTGCAAAACTATCACTCTATACCCATTAAGCAACATCTCCCCATTTCCCCTTCCCCCAGCCCCTGGAGCACACCATTATACTTTCTGTCTCTATGAATTTGACTACTCTGGGTACCTCACTCCTTTTTGTCTTTTTGTAGTTGACTTATTTCACTTAGTGTAACGTCCTCAGGGTTCATCCATGTTGTAGTGTATGTCAGAATTTCTCTCCTCTTTAAGGCTAAATAATATTCCATTGTATGTACATACCACTTGAGTTGCTTCTACATTTTAGCTATTGTGAATAATGCTGCTGTGAACATGGGTGTACAGATATCTCTTTGAGCCCTGCCTTTAATTATTTGGGTATATACCCAGAAGTGGACTTGCTAGATCATATGGTAATTCTACTTTTAATTTTTGTGTGTGTGTGAGGAAAATTGGCCCTGTGCTCTTTTTGCTTGAGGAAGACTGTGGCTAAGCTAACATCTGTGCCAGTCTTCCTCCACTTTATGTGGGACGCTGGCACAGCATGGCTTGACAAGTGGTGCTAGGTCCATGCCCGGGATCGAAACCTGGCTAATCTGCACCACCAAAGTGGAATGCATGAACCAACCACTATGCCACTGCGCCAGCCCCCTATTTTTAATTTTTTGAGGAAGGGACATACTGTTTTCCATAGTGACTGTACCATTTTACATTTCTACCAACAGCGCACAAGGGTTCTAATTTCTCTACACTGGTGTCAACACTTTTTATTTTCTGTTTGTTTTTTATAGTAGCTATCCTAATGGGTGCGAGGAGGTATTTCTTTGTGGTTTTGATTTTCGTTTCCCTAAGGATTACTGATGCTGAGCAACATTTCACTTGCTTATTTGTCATCTGTACGTCTACTTTGGAGAAATGTGTATTCAAGTCCTTTGCCCAATTTTTAAAATTAATTTCACCAGTTTATTTTTACTTGTTTTGAAGAAATATTTTCCCAGCTTTATTGAGGTATAATTGACAAATAAAAATTGTATATATTTGAAGGTGTACAATGTGATGACTTGATACACATATACATTGTAAAATCATTACCACAATCAAGCTAATTAACACATCTATCAGCTCACAAAGTTACTATTTTCATGTGTGTGCAGTGAGAACACTTAAGAGTTACTCTCTTTGCAAATTTCAAGTGTACAAAACGTTATTAGCTATAGTCACCAGGTTGTACATTAGATCCTCAGAGCTTATTCATTTCATGACTGGATGTTTGTACTCTTTGACCAACATCTCCTCATTTCCTCCACCCAATACCTCCTGCCAATCACCGTTCTACTCTCTGCTTCTATGAGTTTGACTTTTTTAAGATTCCATATATAACTGAGATTATACAGTATTTATCTTTCTGTGTGTGGCATATTTCACTTTGCATAATGTCCTGTAGGTTCATCCACATTGTCACAGATGGCAGAATTTCCTTCTTTTTATGGCTGAATAATATTTCACTCTGTATATACACCATGTTTCTTTATCCATTCACTTATAAACGACACTTAGGTTATTTTCTAATCTTATTTATTGTGAATAATGCTGCAGTGAACATAAGACTGCAGATATCTCTTCAAAATACTGATTTATTTCCTTTGGATATATACCAAGGAGCGGGATTCATGAATCATATAGTAGTTCTATTTTTAATTTTTGAGGAACCTCCATACTGTTTTCCATAGTGGCTGTACCAATTTACATTCCCACAAACAAAATACCAGGGTTCCCTCTTCTCCACATTTTTACCAACACTTGTTATTTCTTGTCTTTTTTATAATAGCCATCCTAATGTATGTGAGGTGATATCTCATTGTGGTTTATGATTTGCATTTCCCTGATGGTTAGTGATGTTGAGCACCTTTTCATATATCTGTTAGTCATTTGTATGTCTTTTTTGGAAAAATGTCTATTCAGGTCTTTTGTCCATCTTTTAATCAGTTTATTTGCTTTTTGCTATTGGATTGTAGGAGTTCCTTATATATTTTTGAGATTAAACCATTATCAGATATATGGCTTACAAATATTTTCTCCCTTTCCATAGGTTCCCTTTTCATTTTGTTGATGGTTTCCTTTGCTGTGCTGAGGCTTCTTAGTTTGATATATTCCCACTTGTTGATTTTTTCTTTTGTTGCCTTTGCCTCTGGTGTCAAATCCAAAAAATCGTTGCCAAGACCAATGTCAAGGAGCTTACCACCTATGTTTTCTCTCAGGAGTTTTATGGTTTCAGGTCTTATGTTCAAGTCTTTAATCCATGTTGTGTTAACTTTTGTGTATGGTATAAGGCAGTGGTCCATTTTCACTATTTTGCATGTGGCTGTCTGGTTTTCCCAGCACCATTTATTTGAGAGACTATCCTTTTCCCATTGTGTCTTCTTGAACCTTTGTCAAAGATTAGTTTAACTGTACATGTGTAGGTTTATTTCTTGGCTCTCTATTCTGTTCCATTGTCTGTGTGTCTGTTTTTATGCCAGTACCATGCTATTTTGATTACTATAGCTTTGTAATATAGTTTGAAATCAGGAAATGTGATACCTCCAACTTTGTTCTTCTTTCTTAAAATTTGTTATTTGAGTATTTGTCTTCTTTTGTGGTTCCACACAAGTTTTAGGATAAGTTTTTCTATTTCTGTGAAAAATCCCATTGCAATTTTGATAAGGATTGCATTGAATCTGTAGATTGCTTTGGGTAGTATGAATATTTTAACAATATTAATTCTTCCAGTCTATGAACATGGGACATCTTTCCATTTATTTGCATCTTCTTTCATTGATATCTTATGGTTTTCAGTGTACAGATCTTTCATTTCCTTGGTTAAATTTATTCCCAAGTATTTTATTCTTTTTGATGCTATTGTAAATGGGATTGATTTTTGTATGTTGATTTTGTATCCTGCAACTTTACTGAATTCATTTATTAGCTCTAACAGTTTTCTTGTAAAGTCTTTAGGGTTTTCTACATGTAAGTTCATGTCATCTGCAAAGACAATTTAACTTCTTTCTTTCTAATTTGCATGTCTTTTTTTTCTCTTTTCCTTGCTTAATTGCTCTGGCTAAGACTTCCAGTACTAAGAAGTGGTAAGAGTGGGCATTCCATCCTTGTTCCTGATCTTGGAGGAAAAGCTTTCAGCTTTTCACTATTGAGTACAATATTAGTTGTGGGCTTGTCATATTTGGCCTTTATTATGTTGAGGTATGTTCCCGTTTTATGAAGTTTGTTGAGAGTTTTTATCATGAAAGGATATTGAATTTTGTCAAATGCTTTTTCTATATCTATTGAGATGATCATATGAATTTTATCCTTCATACTGTTATTGTGATGTATCACATTGATTGATTTATGGATAGTGAGCTATCATTGCATCCCCGGGATAAATCCCACTTGATCATTCTGTAAGATCCTTTTAATGTATTGTTGAATTCAGTTTGCTAGTATTTTTTGAGGATTTTTGCGTTTATGTTCATCAGGGATATTGACCTGTAATTTTCTTTTCCTGTAGTGTCCTTACCTGGCTCTGGTATGAAAGTAGTGCTGTCCTTGTGAAATGAGTTTGGAAGTATTCCCTCTCTTCAATTTTTTGGAAGAATGTGAGAAAGATTGGCATTAACACTTTAAATCTTTGGTAGAATTCACCTGTGAAGCCATCTGGTCCTGGGCTTTTTTTTGTTGAAGGTTGTTGATTATTGCTTCAATCTTTTTACTGGTTTTTGGTATGTTCAGAAATTCTATTTCTTCATGATTCAGTCTTTGAATGTTGTATGGTTCTAGAATTTTACCCTTTTTTCCCTACATTATCCAATTTGTTGACATATATAATTTTTCCTAGTAGTCTTTTAGGATCTTTTGTATTTCTGTGTATCAATTATGATGTCTCCTTTTTCATTTATAATTTTATTTATTTGTGTTCTCTCTCTTTTTTTTTCTTGGTGAGTCTAGCTAAAGGTTTGTCAGTTTCGTTTATCTTTTCTAAAAACCTATTCTTAGTTTTGTTGATCTTTTCTATTGTCTTTCTAGTATCTATTTCATTTATTTCTGCTCTAATCTTTATTATTTTCTTCCTCCTGCTAACTTTGGGTTTCATTTGGTCTTTTTCTAGTTCCTTGAGATGTAAAGTTAGGTTGTTTATTTGAGATCTTTCTTTTCTCTTAATGTACACATTTATCACTATAAACTTCCCTCTTAGAATTGCTTTGTTGCATACTGTTGGTTTTGGAGTGTTGTGTTTCCCTTTTCATTTGTCTGAAGAATCCTTTTTATTTCTACTTTGATTTCTTCTTTTCCCCATTGGTTGTTCAAAAGTGTGTTGTTCAATTTCCACATATTTATGATTTTTCTAATTTTATTCATGTTACTCATTTCTAGTTTCAGACCATTGTAGTTGGAAAACATACTTGATATGATTTCAATCTCTTAAATTTGTTAAGATTTGTTTTGTGGGCAACATATGGTCTATTCTGGAGAATGTTCATGTGCACTTGAGAAGAATGTGTATTCCACTGCTGTTGGATGGAATGTTACATATGTGTTTCTTAGGTCCATTTGGTCATTTTTGAATTGGGTTTTTTGTTGTTGTTGTTGAGTTTAAGAAGCTCTCTATATATTCTGGATATTACTCTCTTTTGAAATATATGATTTGCAAATGTTTTCTCCCATTCTGTGTGTTACGTTTTTACTCTGTTGATAGTGTCTTTTGTTGCACAAAAGTTTTTAATTTCCATGAGGTCCAGTTCTTCT
Organism: Equus przewalskii; assembly: GCF_037783145.1. Lineage (NCBI taxonomy): Eukaryota > Metazoa > Chordata > Mammalia > Perissodactyla > Equidae > Equus > Equus przewalskii. Next base: position 9,397,764 of record NC_091860.1, on the reverse strand, counting down.
ATTTTTCCTATTGTTGCTTGTGCCTTTGGTGTCATATCCATTGCCAAATCCAATATCATGAAGTTTTTGCCTTTTTTTTTTTTTTGAGGAAGATTGGCCCTGAGCTAACATCTTTGCCCATCTTCTTCTATTTTATATGTGGGATGCCTCCCACAGCATGCTTAATAAGAGGTGTGCAGATCTGTGCCCTGGATCTGAACCAGTGAACCCTGGGCCACTGAAGCACAGCTCACAAACTCGACCACTACACGACTGGGCTGGCCCCATTTTGCCGTATGTTTTAATCTAAAGGTTTGATAGTTTTAGCTCTTATATTCAAGTATCTGATCCATTTTGAATTAATTGTTGTATATGGTGTTAGGTAAGGAATAGTGCCTTCTTTTTTTGAAAAACAACATTGTTTTCTTTTCTTATTCCAGAAGCAGCACATATTCATTGTAGAAAAATAAGAAAATAGAAGGACCTAGACATAATCTTTGATGCATATAGTTTCAAATATATCTTTATATATTTAATCATACAACTTACTGATTAGAAATGTGTTGTTTACATAATAAAATACTATGGGTAACTTTCATGTCATTAGAAATTCTTCAATGATTTCAATCACTATTTAATACTTATTGTTTAGAATTCATATTACTTAACAAATCTCCTTTTGTCAGACATCTGAGTTAAAGTTTCACTATTTTAAAAAATGCTAACATAAACATTGTTATGGTTAAATATTTGCACACATACTTATATTACTTTCCTAGGATAAATTCCTAGAAATAGAATTTCTAAGCCCAGGACTGTACCTATACTAAGAGTTATGATACTTGCTGGCATGTTGCCCTTCAGAAAAACACTGGGGTAGGGGGCCAGCCCATGGCCACTGGTTAAGTTCATGTGCTCTGCTTCAGTGGCCCATGGTTTTGCCAGTTCAGATCCTGGGTGCGAACGTGACACTGCTCATCAAGCCATGCCGAGGCAGCGTCCCACCAGAAGGACCTACAACTAGAATATACGAGTATGTACTAGGGGGCTTTAGAGAGAAGAACAAGAAAAAAAAAAAAACACCAGAAGATTGGCAACAGGTGCCAATCTTTAAAAAAAAAAAGAACTGGGGTAACTGCTCATCATGTCCTTACTAATCCTAGGATCTAAAACCTTAAGTGACCTATGTCAATTTGATGGATGGAAACTTTTTTTATTATTGATGTTTTTATTTACATTTTTGGTAATTAAGCATTTTATGCTTATCAGTTATGTGTAGTTGAAAAAGAAAAGCCCTCTTTTATCAGGTATCTGGTAAATGTTTTCCAAAATGTATCATTTGCTTTTTAATTTTATTTGCGGTATTTATTAAAATGTTGCATTTTTGGTAGTCAGAGTTGTCATCAATTATTCATTCCCTACCTTTGCTGCCTTCTTTAGAAAGTCTTCCCTGTTTTGGAATATGTTAATATACATCTTTTTTTCCTAGAACCTTTGTATTATTATTTTAATAGTTGATCTAGCTGAAATTTATTTTGATCTATGATGTTTGAGAGGTATGTAATTATCATTATTAGTTTGGGTTATCTTTTGCCAAATGTTGTATCAACACCAACACCATAGGAGATCAAAAAAATACTTCAGTCACTGGTCCGGATATATTATATTCATATTGGGCCTGTTTCTAGACTTTTACTTTTGTTCCACTGATTTTCCTATTTGGCTCCATTAGCATACTTTTAAGTAACTATAGTTATACAATATGTTCAACACTCTAGTAGAGAAAAATCTGTCCTCTGCCCATTCTTTTTTTCTCTACTTTTTAAAAAGTGAATATTCTTACTTGTGTTTTTCATCCAGTTGTACGTCAGAATTATTTTCCCAGGTTTCCATTCCTGTAAAACTCCTACTGGGGGTCTTGTTGGAACTGTGTTATTTGCATGTATTTGCAATGTTAGTTTTCTCATCAAAAATATGATGTATCTCTCTGTTTATCCAAATCTTTTTTGTATCCTTAGGTAAAGTTCTGATTTTTTCTTCTTATAGATTAGTTTCAGTTTACTCATTTCTAGTTTCAGTTACTAATTATTATTTTACCTCCCTTCCATTCTTTGCATTCTTGCAACAAATCCTACTTGGTTCCATGTTAATCTTTAATTTCCTTCTGGATTATATTCTCTATTATATTTAGGATTTTTGTAGCTGTATTGTAAGATACATCTATAGATTTTTCTGGGCTATTTTTGATAGATTTTGCTTTTGGAATTAGGTAGTTTCAGAAAAAGAATTCAGTAGCTTTCCACTGTCTTCCCTATAAGAGTTTAAAGAGCATCATCTGCTGATAGTAGACTTCTTAAAATTCACTCCTAAAGCATCTGGGCCTGGTATTTTAGGGGGTAGTTTTTTGGCAAATTTTCTCCCACTTATTTCTTGGTTATTAGTTTTTTTCAAATTTTCTATATATTCTTGAATCAATTCTTTTCGTTTACATTTTCCTAGGGAAAAAATTATCTATTTCCTAAAATATTTTAAGATATAGCATAAAGCTGTACATCATATAATTCTTTTATAATATTAAAATTTCTTTATCCATAAACTCCTTTCTCATTTCAAATGTTACATTTTCTCTCTTTTCTTTATTGGAATAATCAGATATTTTTATATTCATTGATCTTTTCAGTGTATCAGCTTTTGAATTTATAAATGAAGTTTAATTTATAAAGTTTCTAATTCATTGAAAAATTCATTCCTTCTTTCTGCCTACATTGCTTCTTGTTGTTTTCATAGCTTCTTAGATTAAATGTTTCACTCAGTTATTTTTATTCTCTTATTTAATTTCAAAAGCATCTCAGGCTATACATTTTCCTCTGAGAATGAGTTAGGATGCTTCTCACATTTTTATATGTAGTATTCTCAAGTCATTAATTTTTAATGTTCTATAATTGCAGTTTTGACCTCCTCTTGACTCAAAGGTTATTTAGAATAGCCAAGCGTGGTTTCTTATATGGTAAACTGAACTTATCATAATCCTTTTTTTCTCTCTACCAACATTTTCAGGGAAGAGGGATGATGGTTTGAGGAGAAGGAGGAGTGATGATGTCGGTGTCGCAATCCAGTGTACACATCAGGATAGATGCAGAGAGGGCTGATGGCCACTCTGAGTTTATTATAACCAGCGTTTCAATATATACATAGCTTACATCTGTTAAACATACACAGGTGTTCTAGATGAAGTAATTAGCAAAATGCCAAGAATTCTTAGTGACTTCTCAAGGAGCCCTCCCTCGGCCTCTGTTTTGATATTATCATGTTATTGCTGTGCTCGTATATTTTTATCTCGGAGCAGGCAAGGTCTCCTAGGCAACGGCCCCTCCTGCTCCCAATATCGATATCGTGTCTCCATCTGTGCCCCCAGGCTACCGCGCCTGTCTTAGATTGCCTCACCCTGGAGGTCTTACCCGTCATTGGCTGACCAGCCTTCTCACCTCTGGGTCACAGTTTGTTGGCAAGCCTTTTCCAGTGATTATTAACCCTTCCTGCATCAGGGGCAGCTACAGATGAGAGATGAGGAGCACACCTTCCTTCCCACACAAACACTTCCTCTCACTATATATTTCCCTGTTAGCACTGGTACCAACCCCAATGGTGGCATAAGGAGATTTCATATGAAAAAGAAAATCACTCCATACCACATCTTGGTTGGAATCCTCAGGTGCATATCACTTGGATTGTTGTATAGTGAGTGTGTATGTGTTAAGTAAATGCTTTGGAGTGGTAAATAAAAAAGTAAAAAACAAATATTACTAGAATTAGACACAAAAATCACCAAAAATATCCTGCTTTCATATCCTGACCATAAGGCTAAGGGATTCCATTGTACATATTGGAAAACAAATCTTAAAATCGAAAAATACAGTTAATTGTCATAGTAAAGTTATTTATCCAAGTCAAACTATATGTTAAGGAACCAGGGATGTTCACTGTTCATAATTATGGTAAAGTTTTTTGCACAGGGCTTGGTCTTGTGTACGAGTGCTTCCTGAGCGGTCTGTTTTGACTTTGGTTTGTTAGTTTATCTTAGGGCCTTTCCTAGGATAGGTTCCCCACATCAGGGGAGCTGTTTTCCCTGGAGAACTCTCTGGTAAGTTTTACTGATGCTCTGCAATTCCTGCCAACAACTTTTTCTCAAGTCTGTCCATGCAATTTTTCAAGTCACACACAGTCTGGGCAATTTGAAAATTCTCTTGGGTCCATGAACTCCCCTTGCTGCCTCTATATTGCAATCTATGTTAAAGAAATAGTTTTGCTTAGCACTGACTAGCTTAAAAACAAAAACAACCCCAAAACTAGCAAGTTTCTGTCACTCCTGTAACATTTGGGTGCGATACTAGAAAGAACAAGATCATCAAAGGACGATGGAGCAATATGTTTTAGTAGGAGGTTATATGTTTTTCTTATTTTACTAATTAGTGCTAATAGGAATAAGAATTGGGGTCAGGGAACTACTTGATTCAAGGGCCTTCCAGAAAACCCAAGTGGAAATATAACATACGTCATGCAATTTTAGAACTCTACCTGAAAAGTTTCTTAAGTCAAGATCGTAGATATTTTGTTTAAACCACATAAATGCTCTGGAAGACATTTATCATACAGTGCTAAGAACCTGGGTTCTGAAGTCACACAGCTCTTCGGTTTGAAATCTGCCCCCTACTAGCAGTGTGACATCCTGCAAGTCACATAATGCTAGTGCTGCTATTACTAATAACAACAATGAGACCATCTAATGTGTCCTGAGTGGTTACTATACGCCCGGCAGAGTTTTATACTTAGTGCTTTATAGTGTTTTGTATTAACTGTCTCATTTAATCCTCATGTAAACCTTGTGAAAGAGGTACTATTATCATCATTTTATAAATGAGTTAGAGGAAGAATTTAATTCTTCAAGTACACGCAATTAGCATGGGATCTGAGGCAGGAACCCTGTTATTCTGTCTCCACATTCCACGCTTTTAGCCACGTTTGGCTGCCTCTCTGCGCCTCAGTTTCCTTCTCCGCAAGAAGGACAATAATAGCTCTCTTGTAGGGTTGGTGTGAGGACAGAGATCATGGAGTAAAGCATAATGCAGTGAGTGCTTATAAAAACCAGTAATTCTTATCACCACCCCAGTGGTGTGGCTATTTACAGTATCAGAACAGTAGTCAATTTCTAACAGGAAGAATTCACACATCCTTTCCTCTTTGCACTCATGTCTCTGTGAACAGAGCCAAGCTCTACTCCCTTAGGAAAAGCTGGTAGAATTACTAGTTCCAGCAGGGCCGTTGAGCAGGGTCGCCCATGACTCGAGCATCCAACTTGTGACCATTTGGATGATTGCCTAGAGGTATACACTCTCCAGTAATGTGCTCCTTTTGGTACGATAGATAGTTTTCTCCTTTGGAGTCATGGAAAGATAGCCGTGAATCTGGGTCAAAAGTCTACACATGGCATAATCTGTGTCTTTTGCTTCTACCCACAAAAAGAAGATTTTCCTGCTGGCAACTCTAGCTGGCATTGTGGGATTTTGCTGAGGCAACTGTATGAAGTTATCTGACCCAGGAGCATCATATGAATTTTTAAAGACTATTTGGAACATCAGGGATCTCAACACAATATGGCCACATCCAGAGCAGCAGCCTGGTTCAGCAGTCCTCACTTTAATGGCAGTCCTTTCTTAAACTCTAACTGACAGAGAGCAGCATTCCAGAGCATCAGTCGCTACTTAATTGTGCACTTAAAGGCTGGATATGTAAACCTTAAAGATATGCATTTTTGCTGTGGAAATACTTTTAGAACAGACGTACTGGATACAACAGCTGCCATCCGAAGCCTCCTGGTACCAAGAGATGCTTGTCTGGAAAAGCCAAGAGTGGCCAGATAGCGTCTCATCCTCAGAGAAGCCTGCTGGTTGTTTCCCAATGTGCTGGTGTGTTTCGCTGTGGATATTCTCACCCACAGCACATGGTCAGGCAGGGGATGCACCGTGCTACATCTGCAGCTCCTTCTGCTCACTGCCCTACATCCACGATGGCTCAAAACCACGGGTCATGTGAAAAGTACTTGGCTAGTATGTTACACAATTATTTAAATGCATCCCAGGCTAAAATTTCCATTTCTAAAGCAACATGTCTCAAAATGTGGACCTAAGTCTACCTGCATCAGAATCACCTGGGGCGCTTGTTAGAAATGCAGATTCCTATGCATATCCATCTATTTACTATGTTATTGTTGGATCTGTCTTGTTAGCATGTGAGCCCTGAAGAGTAGAAACTGGTCTGTTTATCCAGGCACCCCAACGGTGTTTGGCACAGAGTAAGTGCCCAATAAATATTTGTGGAAGGAGTTAATTCCTGGGTCCTATAATCAAATCCCCAAGGGCAGGGCCAAGAAATCTGCATTTTAAAGACATACGCAGGTGATTTTTATGCATACTAAATTTTAAGAACCATTGTTCTAAAGTAATTCAGCCAATTCTAGGATAAATGGAAGATGGAAAGTTTTGTCTCCAGAGGCCCCCATACTACCTGGTCAGTCATTACTGTAAAGTGAACATGTTAATAGCATCCTTGGGTTGAACTTTGGCCTTCTAGTCACATACCTCCAACAAATGTTGACCTGCCACCTACTATGTGCCAGGCTCTGGGTTCCTAAGTGGATAAAATAAATATGGGCTTGGAAGGTGGAGTGCCTCGGAAAGGCTGGACCTGCCCTGTCAAGAGCCACACCCACCGCTTTCCACACTGCGAGAAGCGAATGCTTGGTCATGACTATTTCACGAGGCTGCCCCTTCCTACTGCCCCAAAGCTCACTGATGGGGAAATGGAACAGACTCTGCGTTCCTTACCAATGTCCTGGCAGGCTTGAATGACACCCCTGCTCCATGAAAGACAGATATTTCCTTAAAGGATTTATCTTATCTTAAAAGAATCCAGGGGCCGGCCCAGTGGCGCAGCGGTTAAGTGCGCACGTAGCGCTTTGGAGACCGGGGTTCACTGGTTCGCATCCCGGGTGGGGACATGGCACCGCTTGGCACGCCATGCTGTGGCAGGCGTCCCACATATAAAATAGAGGAAGATGGGCATGGATGTTAGCTCAGGGCCAGTCTTCCTCAGCAAAAAGAGGAGGATTGGCATTAGTTAGCTCAGGACTAATCTTCCTCAAAACAAAAAAAAAGAATTGAGCCTTTCCAAATAGGTTTCCTATGTTTGGGCCCTTCCAGTTTGTTCTGGACCCTGACATTTTATTCCAGCCTTTTAACAACATTTGATCTTGGGCAATCACTTCACCTCTCTTGGCCTGTTTCCTCATTTGAAAAATGAGACAATTATTCTAGAAACAGGTCTTGAACCCCTTCCAATTCCAATGTACCCCAATCTGTGACTTCTTGGTGACAACTTATTGCCTTGTGCTTGACAAAACATCCAGATGTGGGGCTGGCCCCATGGCATAGTGGTTGGGTTTGATGTACTCTGCTTCGGCAGCCCACATTCATGGCTTTGGATCCTGGGCGTGGACCTACACCACTCATCAGCCATGCTGTGATGGCGACCCACATATAAAGTGGAGGAAGTTTGGCACAGATGTTAGCTCAGGGCTAATCTTCCTCAGTTAAAAAAAAAAAATCCAGATGTGATTAGATGAGCAAATAGTGACTGCCAAGTTAATCCACCCAAAACTCTCCAAGGCAGAGGTGGTTAACTTGTGGTAGACTAGGTAAAATTTGAGATTTGCAAACAATTTCTCAGTATTCTCTCTCAATTTCCCTATTTACCTACAAAAATACTATGGCAATTTTAATGTGCTTAAAACTTTATGTAAAAGATAAATATAATATCCAAATTTCCTCTGAAAGTTGAACACTTTGTTTATATCAGGGCTGAAGCAAAGTGTTTTAGCACAGCCTGGTCTGGGAGAGGCTGAAAATCACCTGTTTGAGGAATGTCCCCAGGCCAAGCTGTAGAGAGAAACCCCAGGAGTGAGACTGAGACCCCCTCCAGAGCTCCTTTCCCAGCCCCACCGCCCCACCTCTCCCTTCCCTCGGTCCCTCCCTCGGAGACCTCATCTCACAGAAGCTCCCAAAGCTGGGCTGCTCTGAATTGGAGTCACACCCTCCACACCAAATGTACGTTTACTGCTTTTTGTTCCGTTCCAGTCTGGCCAATCACTGCTCACCTGTCCATTACTGTAGCTCAGATAGTTGCATTTTAACAGCCTTTCTTTGGAAAATAGCTTCACAGAAATGAGTGGTTCTCAGTGCTTTTGGGCCTCACGTCTGCTTTATATTCCTACTGTCTTGTAACACCTCCTTGATTAGCCTGAAATGCAAATTGTAGAAAATATAATGCCCAAATTATTTTTATAAAATGGAGAAATATTAGAAAAGTAATTTATAAGAAAATAACATATTTCAATATGCAAAAGCTTAGGCGAAACAACACTGGAAAATGTAATAAAGTTGCCCGATGCTCACTCTCTATATAGAATCACAGGGACTGCTGCAAATGGGCTACTGAGCCATAGTGACTAAGACCAGAGCCCCCCTCGCTGCTCCCTGACTGCCAATAGCATCCTCCCTCCATTTATTGTGACAACCTCCTCCCCATAATTTGTCTTTCCAAATTGCCTTTTAAAAACCTAGATCAATGACCCTGATGTGAAAAGTTTAGCCAGTTTAACAACCTCAAGAGAGCTATTTTTGTTCAAAGAATATTTCACAGCCTTCAGTGCCACACAACTAGTCTGTCTGACCTTTGCCTGTTTTTCTCGCAAAGCCTCAGGATAGGATGTCACAGTGCATAATAATCTCAGCAGTAAAAACTAACGTGAATGGAATACTTCCCATATGCCAAGCACTTTTAAAATAATTTTGCAGTTATTAACTCATTTAATCCTTATAACTTGATAAATAATATCACTATGTTCCAGGGATAAAAATAATAGGCACAGGGAAATTAAGTAACTTGACTAAGATCATACATCTAATCATATCTAGCTTCTTGTAGAAATTGACTCCTTTTGTTATTCTAATAGTGGGATTTTATAGTAAGGAAAGTACTATGTGTATTTTTATTTCAGGAAAGAAAAATTGGGGGGAGGAAAGAATGTTTCTTTCTCCAATGCCTGTCTCTCTAACTGTTTGAAATTTGAGCCCATGAATTGTTGGCCCGTCTTATGCTTTTAGCACTTGCAATGTAATTAGGCAGCTTTGACTTAATATTTTCATTCAAATGTTTCAGGATGGATTTTCTCTTCTTGGCATTTCATCTATATGTGAAATTGCAGGTCCATTCATTAGACAATTTAGAATACAAACCTTTTTCTGCACTCTCTTTTCATTGCCAAATATCTTGCTCCAAAGCAGGTTTGTTTTAACCAAATTAAGATGACCTAAAAAGCAGACTGTGTGCAGAGTGGAGGGACATGTGGCTGTTCTAACAGCACAGTGTGGTCAGGAGTCTCCTAAACATGTCAGAAATTACAGTCATGCATCATTCAGGGAGGAAATGCATTTCTTTCTGGAAAAAGCCAGGGAGTTGTTTTCACTGATCATTATTATCAATGGTTGGACTTTTACTCTCACATGGCTCCTTGTAAAGACAACAAAGTAAATTATTAAAAGCCAACTTGTAATGTATTTTTTTTCCTTTCAGGGGGAAAATGATCCCATCGGATCTTGAAAGAAGAATCCTTGAAGCCAAACAAAAAGTAAGTTTTTCGAGGGGGCTTCATGCAGCCTGTAACAAGCAGAGGGTACATCTTTCTATTTCCATCCAGAGGAGAACACACTTTGGTTTTGTTTTAAAAAGAAGACCCGTGCCTCAAACTCCCAGCTTTAATGAGAATATGAAATTTTGTATCCAGTCGTTATTCCTCTGAGTTGTAGGCTCTGCTTTGACAAGATCTAAGTTGCTGAATAAATATATACACAATGATCATGTAAGAGTTTCCAAAGCACTTGTCTCCCTGTGTGCCGAGGGCTGGCATTAAACAGACACTCACTGGAAAGATCTTTTCACAAGTGGAAAATATCGGAGTGTTAATGCCATGGGTGAGTCACCATTGTGTGCTTGCTTGAAAGGAGCCAATTTTTCCTGCCTAGACTCTCCACGCGTCTTATTGTCCAGGAAGTCATTTAGAATTCTTCTAAAAAGAGTTCTTGTTACTTCTAAAAAGAAGTAACACGTTCTGAAGACCTGTGAAAGGTTCCCACAAAGCTCTAGAAGGTCATCCCTGGATTGTTCAAAAGCCAGAGAGCTTGTTTTTAGAACTCTCTTAGTGTAACCTTTACTAGATACAATCTGTTCCTAGGTCAATGACATAACACATGCATTTCATTGTTATGAACTCAGAAATATTTCTTTTCGTATGCCTCTTTTTTTCCTACAAAGTGGCAGTGAGACATTCCTCTTGTTCTTGTACCAGATCTACTTCTAGTAACATAAACTGTAAGACTAAAGCTTTGCTGCCCCCTAAAGACTTCCTCTGTAACATCATGTTACATCTAGTCATGATGGAGCGACGACATTCCTCCTGTTCGAGGCATTCTTCTGACTTCTTTCAGCAACCCCCTGTTATTTCAATCAATTTTCATTTAGCCAGGGCCAGACAGCCTGAGGACCACTTAGAGAGATAAAAGCCATCGCTATTGGGGCTGGCCCCGTGTACACTCTCTCTTCTAAGACTCCAAATAATTATCTGAGAATTTTCTGCAAGAGAAAATTCTCTTGGAAAAATCTCTGAGAATCACAGGCTGGTTGGAGTTCCTTCTCTTCTTGCCTGCTCTCTCTAGGGGATTTACTGAGTTCAGAGGCCCTGTTATGAAAAAGGAAGACTAGAAAGGCAAGCATAGGAGGAAAAAAGGCCAGAAGATCTACCCAGAAGATATACGGCTTGTGGGCACCACAAAGCTTACTCACCTCTGGGTCCAGCGTAGCCCCTCCTGAGAACCAGAATGTCTGTTCTCATAAGGCAACTGGCAGGTCCAACAGAATGGCCTGGAGAACTCTGAACCCAGAGAATGAACATCCTTCCTACTAGGCAACAAGATATCTTGTCAATAATCCTTCTGATTATTCCAGAAATGCAGATGCGTATGACAGGAGAATTTCCACTGTTTCTATCAGCTTTTTAAAAGAATCCTTGAACCCCTGTTTTACATTATTTGGGTCTTTCCTGTTTGCCCAGGGATTTGTCCCTTTTCTTGTGAGTGCCACGGCTGGGACCACCGTGTATGGAGCATTCGATCCCCTCTTAGCTGTCGCTGACATTTGCAAAAAGTACAAGATCTGGATGCATGTGGATGTAAGTATCTTACAGGGACTGCCACTAAAAGTTCCTTCCACATTTTTCACCTGGAGCTCATGGAATGAAATTTGTTTCTTCTTTTTTTTTTTCACTTTAGGAACCTATTTTCAGAATGGTGATATTTAAGCTTTTAAAGATTGCGGAGACAATGTAGCATAGAACTCACACAGTACACATTGGCTGGAAGCAGCCTGAGGCTAATTATACCTTAATGTTCCCAACAGGATAATCTTATTTCCATGACTAGTATGCAAGCAGAGCACTTAGTTCTGAATTCATTGCACCATAACATCCAAGGAAGAAGATAGCCTACATACATACACACAGTCACACACATGCAGAGCCTACTACCCTACAGAATGATCACAAGGGTAAGAAGCAGCTGCATTTATATAGGAAACCAAGAGGCTAAAAAACTCAAGTCAGGTATTCCTATATTTGGAGAGGAAAGCATGCTTCACAACTTTCTAGGAAATATGGACCACCACATTTCCAATTTCTTAGCTAACTAAGAAGATAAGTTATATCTAGATGTTTTGACTCCAGGCCTAGTCACATTCAAAAATAATGGAGATGTGTCCACCAAAATGTTTTCAAGTGAAAAAATGTTGATTTTTAGAAGTACAAATTGAAGGGATCTAAGTTTAGACCAGTATTACTCAAAGTGTGATTCAAAGATCAGCAGCCATGTGCAGACTGTGTGTTAAGGACCCATGATGAGATAAGGAGTTAGGCCAGATCATCAGTAAACACAATGTTAGATGCAGCTGACATTTTCTTCATTGTAAGACTTTCTTGATGAAGGAAGCCATATTGATTTACATTCTGGTGCAAGGTCCCTATGTTGCTGAGTAGCACTGGCTTAGATCATTTTGGCTTTATGATAAGTATTTAGACCAAATTAATTCCCCTTTCTTTAGGAGCAGAAAACTTCTGCAGGCTAAGCTCGGTAAATTTCCATTGTCCCAGAGTCATCCTGCATGGCAGTTACGAACCTTCTTGTCTTTCCCTAAGTCACAATGTGAGTTGTTCCTTAAGCTACCAGAGGCTCCTTCACTTTACACATGAAGACGCTAGGAAAAGGTTAAAAAACTCAAGTACCATCGGTGACCTAGGTCTCAGAAATGGAGAGCCTATTAAACCATGTTTGCTGATTCAGGAAGAGGATTACGCTGACAACTTTAAAAATAAGAATGTCTGTGTGTCCTGAGCCAGCAAATTGCTGTGGTCCCTATTTCAGGCTTTCTACTTAAATTAGAGCCAGGAGATGTTTTAACCAATTGTATTAGCTTTCTTTGAAATGTATGAAGTTTACCACTTATTCTTATTATTTTAATGTTTATAGATTCTATAATTAAATTTTTGAAATCTTAAAATATTATGCATTTGGAAAATTGGATCAGTTTTCAAAGTGTAAAAGAACTGAAATTACAACGAAGGAAAAAAAAGCAATTATACTCTAGAGGTCTCTTTTTCTTTAAAATTATCCCGGGATTATTTTTGCCCATGAACAAGGTTAACATTTTCCAATGAATCTCCATCTTGACATCATTTTTTTTTTCCTGAGGAAGATTTGCCCTGAGTTAACATCTGTGCCAATCTTCCTCTATTTTCTATGTAGGTCGCCACCACAGCATGGCCACCAACAAGTGGTGTAGCCCAGGAACCAAACCTGGGCTGCCCAAGTGGAGTGTACTGAACTTAACCACTAGGCCATGGGGCTGGCCCTAACTGACATCCTATTTTTAAAGGAGATTACTACTCCAATTTAAATCTTCAAACTTGCGTACAAATTTTTAAGGGATATGTTCTAATTGCTCAACTAATTGAGTGGTACAGATCTTTCCTGCTTGATTCCTTTTTTTTTGGACAGAGAAATTATCTTATCCAAAATTACACATCAGTGAAATAAGGTTGTGAAGCTGATTCCTCCCTCTAGAATCATCCAGACTTATCAAAAGAATTTTCCTCACAACTTGGAAGCTATTTAAAGGGTCCCCCCTCACCGTCTTGACTCCAAACTGTGGGGCCACACAGTGTCTTGTTCTGAGATGGGGAGCTTCACTAGGACTAAGAGCGCTGGTGATGAGTTGGGGGAGAATTTTCTCCTTCTCGTGCAGGCTGAGGACGTATGCCCTTAATTTGACTCCTGACACCCACATAAATGTGGGATGGAGCCTGGGACCTCAGAATAGCCCCCCAGTTTAAACTTTGACAGTCTAGTTCCAGAAGAAGGTGGCGAACCCCCTAAGACGCTTGGGGTCAAGGAGACTCTCACTGCTCTGAAAGACACAAACTATAGAAATCGAAGTGATGAAAAACCACTACCTTTTTCTTTGTATGATCTTCCTTTTTCAGGCAGCTTGGGGCGGGGGATTACTGATGTCCCGGAAACACAAGTGGAAACTGAGTGGCGTGGAGAGGTACACACATTTTTCTTGTTAACAACGTAAAGCATGAAAGCTAAATGTGAAAAGCAAATTACACCCAATTTCCAAGCATTGTTGGTATACAGGTGAGCCCATTCTGTGCAGTGCTTGTGCGCCTTGCCTTATGTGGTCATGAATGCGTGACTATTTTGTGTGAACAGCAAAAAGAAATCAAATTCCATATCAAGTGACCCAGGTGGAATGTCTCTCAAATGCAGAGATTCCTAACTGGGGTCCGTGGTTCACCAGAGGACTCAGGAATGACATCCCGGGATCTCTGAACCAACTACCAAACTTGTTGAAAACTGCAGGCAGACCACAGATTTCTAGGGAGGAGATCTATAGCTTTTATGTTCCATAAAAGGGTAATATCCACTGCTTTAGAGAAACCAATAAATAATTTTGCAAAGCAAATCAGCACCTTATACTTTATCAGTGTTGAAAGTTTGAGTGTGGGATTTAATCTGGCCAGTCTACTTAAAGCAAGACATACTTGTGACAGGCTCATCTCATAGTTTCATACACATGATAAGTTTCTCCTGACATAGCTCTGACTGATGCTGCAAATCACCTTTTATTCAGAGACTAAGCAGTAGACCGTTGAGACAAGCTGCAAAACATAAAGGAGGTAATGTTTGATTAGCATAAAGCATATTCAGGTTCCAAGAAAAAAGAAAAAAAATTACAGAATGCAAAATCAGCCTTTGGTTCTGGACCATGTGCAAAGGGACCTAGAATTCCCAGTGCTCCCATCACAACATGGCAGGTCAACTATAGTTGTGAGCTCTTGACACTCCAGGCAACTGAGAAAGCCTGAATTCATCCGAGGCTGCCAAATGCCTGCCGTGCCCCGCCAAGTAGCCAGATGCTGCCCAGGAAAAGTTTCCCACTGGCTCTGCCCCTGGGCAGCTTGGCACAGTTTCTGTTACAGCACAAGCAGAGAGGCTGATGCAGCTTGAGAGTGTCTGTCAGCACTGGCCATGCAGGGCAGCCAGGCCAGAATGAATGCCCAGGGTGTGCTGGGTGATGCCCAGTCCATGCAAATGGAGAGAACCCATGGGCATAGAAAGAGGGGGTGGGGTCATTGAGGCAGAGCGGGGGCACCCTGCCTAATTAGTGGCAAGAAGGCTGAGAAGACTCAGGAAGACCAGCTAAGGCCCATGTCAGGCAGGTTGCTGTCTCTGAGTCTGCTGCCCAGGATCTGATGGCAGGGACCCATTTAGGTGTGAGTGCATGAGGACAGGCATGTCCCCCTCCCAGAGCGAGCAGTCTAGGCCTCTGCTTCTGGTCCTGTGGGGCTCCTCTCAGGCTGAATTCCTTTTCGCCATAAAGATCTGTATGAAACCAGAAGCTTACGGAGGAGGCCAGGAATTAAACAAGGAGAGACAATGAAAAGAAGAGGACAATTTAGAATGTGCCTGCTCAGATGATCAGAACAAGAATTAAATTCACATGCTTTCAAGAGAGGGGCCTGAACATGGTACCTTCTCTTCTTTGAGTTCCTTTCTGACCAGCACGGGAAGTGAGTGTCTGTTATTGTATCTTTCATGTCACCTGTGACTCCATGTGCTGAAAGCCATGGATCAGCCTGTCCCAATGATTACTTGACAACTCACTAAATTACCTCCCCTGTGTCTTGGAAAAATAAACACCCACATGCTTTTATACTAAAGACTATTATTTGAGAGCAATGCTCAGTACGTTCATCAGGGAACATGCAGTCCTCTCTAATCGCCTGCAATTCTTGAAACCATATTGTAACTAAATCTACCAAATGGGGCAGTCAAATATGAAGACCTACAAATGAGGCACTGCTGGTGTTCTGCCTTCAGCAGAACCCCCTTAGCCACTCATTTGCCTGACGTATTAGCAAAAGGCACACTTTCTTTGGTGAATTATAGGGCCAGTGGAAACCCCTGGGCATAATGTGTGTGGGCACAAGTCTGGGAAAGAAATTTGCCTCCCGTGGGGGTATTACAATTTCCCAAGCCTTAGGATCTGTGGGGTTTTGAGGAGAGGAGTGATATTATCTCCCCTTCATTTTGGAAAGATAACTCTGGATTCCAGAGGAGATGGAAGCTGGGAACTAGAAGCTGCAGTGCAAATGTCGGGGTGCGGGGAGCGGTGGAGGGGAGAGAAGCTGAGGGGGGGACCACAGCAGCAGCAGCAGCAGAGGCAGGGAGGGAAGTGAGGGGACAAAGCCAGGAGGTGGGGAAGTAAACTGCAGGGGGTGAAATCAGGAGAGGGGAAGAAATTGAAACCAAAACAACAGTGAGGTTTGCGAGCTGGACGCATGAGAGGAAAATGGTACGGGGAACTGAGGCACAGAACAAAGGAGAAAGAACAGACCTGGAAGGATGAGGAGGGGGCAAGTTGAGTTCATTTGGCGTCTGCTGAGTGTGAGGTGCAAATAAAGGCGGGAGGATATCTTAAAACAGCCCTGGGGATTCAGTTCTAACCGAAAAATCACAGCAGCCACGTGACCGAATCCCATGGCAAAACACTTTGAAATGAACCTGAGGCCGTTTTTCACAAATAGCCAACATTTCTCAAATAAACTAAGGCCATGTCATTGAATCACTCTGCGCAGCTTTTTGCCGTCTTTATGCGGCAGCCCCTCTGAGAGGGAGGCAGGACAGAGAATTCAGTGATGGGTCGTTGGGGCCTTGGCAGCCTCCATTCTAGAAAGACAGATTGGCCACTGCATGGAAATAAACACCTCCAGTCAGAGAAAGAGAGAACAGCTGTTTTCTTCTCCATCAGTTGTCATTATTGACAAAGCTGAGTTTCATCAGGATCAGGCATATAGCTATAGAATATTATAGAATGTATAGAATGGTGATGCATACATGCCCAAGGTCACAAATCTCATAAATGACAGAGTTAAAATCACTAGGAAAGCCCACCTTATTTAATACCTACTATGAGTCAGACATAGTTGTAAACACTTTACTCAAACTATTTACTATTATTCTCCTTTTACAGGCAATGAAATCTAGGCACAGAAAGGTTAGGTAACTTGCTCAAGGTTACACAGCTAGGGAGTGATAGGACCTGGATGCAAAGGCAGACTGTCTGGCTCCCAAGCTCCCCTCCTCTAACCACTATTACCTGCTGCTCGGTGCCCAGGTTTCTTGACTCCAGGGTCATTCTACAAAGCAAGGAGATATTTTCTTGGAAGGAGCATTTCAATATCACAGTTGTATTATTATTCACGAAGTTGTAAAGAGGTCATTGAGCCTTCTTTCCAGGGGTAGTAGCCATCTGGCCTTCAACTTTGCTTCTTTCCTCAATTCCAGTCCTGACGTGTCTGACTGACAATGTCAGAGCCAAAGAAAGACCAGAAGATGAGCTGGACTATTCACTGATTCAGATAAGATCCCCAGGCCAGTAAGTGCTCTCTGTCTGTCCAGCTGATGCCCGCCATGCATCAAATAGATGAATGGGCTCTTTCCCAGCTTCTCATTGCTTCCCGAGGTTCTCGCACCTTGAGTGCTGGGAGCAGGATGAGCTGAGGCTGTGGTGCAGCCAGAGCGAGGGCAGCAATCCCTGGAGCGATCCACAGCACCCTGCTGCTGGCTGCCAGGGATTGTCCTACTTCTCTGCCTTCTCCTCTGAGTCTGTTTATACCAAGGTCACATTCGTGATTCTCATCCTCAAGGATCCCTCAGTCTCAGAAGATGTGAGCAGAGACTCACCTTGCCTGATAAGCATGGGAAGTGAGCATGGGAACTCAGAGGGAGCAGTTGCTGTCCCAGGGAGTTGGAGGAGGAGGAGCTGGAGCAGTACAGCAGGAATGAGGGAGAGAAGTTGAATAAGTCAAAGAAAGCTGTAGAGATAATACTTGATCTGGGCCTTAAAGAATAAGATTTAACCAAGTGAGGCAAAGGGAGATGACATTCCAGAAGAGGAAATAGCATTCGGAGAGCCAGGAACATCAGAATAGAATTTTCTGAGAACAAAAACTAATCTGGTGGGATGAAAATGGGTGCAGGAAACGGAAAGGACACAAGACCAGACACTTGACAGGGGATCTCCAGTGTGGGCATCAGGAGCCACGCCCTACAGCTTGGAGATTAGTCAGGAGACAAAGGGAAGTCGTCAACAATTCGGGACGAGGAAAGGGTCATAAACAGAGCTAGAAGATAACTGTGGTTCTCGGTGGAGGGTGAAATGGCAACCAAGAGTCAGTGAAGACACTATATCCAGATTAAAATAATAATTATTATTATTGTGAATAATGTGGCTATGAACATAGGGGTGCCTATATCTTTTGAATTATTGATTTCATGTTCTTTGGATAAATATTTAGTAGTGGGATAACGGTCATATGGTATTTCTATTTTTAATTTTTTGAGGAATCTCCATACTGTTTTCCATAGTGGCTGCACCAGCTTGCACTCCCACCAGGAGTGTATGAGGGTTCCCTTTTCTCCACATCCTCTCCAACACTTGTTATTTCTTGTCTTGTTAATTTAGCCATTCTGATGTGTCTGAAGCGATACCTCATTATCATTTTGACTTGCATTTCCCTAATAATTAGTGATGCTGAACATCTTTTCCTGTGTCTCTTGGCCATCTGTATGTAGATCTTCTTTGGAAAAATATCTGTTTATGTCCTCTGCCCATTTTTTCGTCTGGTTGTTCATTGTGGTGTTGTTGAGTTGTATAAGTTCTTCGTATATTTTGGAAATTAACCACTTGTCAGATATATGATTTGCAAATATTTTCTCCCAGTTAGTTGGTTGTCTTTTCATTTTGTTGAGTTTCCTTTGCCTTGCAGAAGCTTTTTAGTCTGATGGAGTCCCATTTATTTATTTTTTCTTTTGCTTCTTTTACCTGAGTAGACATGGTATTCAAAAAGATACTGCTAAGACCAATGTCAAAGAGTGTACTGCCTGTATTTTCTTCTAGAAGTTTTATGGTTTCAGGTGTTACAGCAAGTTTGTAATCCATTTTGAAATTTTTGTGTATGGTGTAAGATAATGGTCTACTTTCATTCTTTTTCACATGGCTGTTCAGTTTTCCCAACACCATTTCTTGAAGAGGCTTTCCTTTCTCCATTGTATGTTCTTGGCTCCTTTGTCAAAGATTAGCTGTCCAGAGATGTGTGGTTTTATTTCTGGGCTTTCAATTCTGTTGCATTGATCTGTGTGTCTGTTTCTGTGCCAGTACCATGCTGTTTTGGTTACTATAGCTTTGTAGTATATTTTGAAGTCAGGGATTGTGACGCCTCCAGTTTTATTCTTTTTTCTCAGGATTCCTTTGGCTATTTGGAGTCTTTTGTTGTTCCATACAATTTTAGGATTCTCTGTTCTATTTCTATGAAGAATGTCATTAGGATTTAGATTGGGATTTGTCTGATTGGGATTTGTGACAACATGGGAGGACCTTGAGGGTATTATGCTGAGTGAAGTAAGTGAGACAGAGAAAGACAAATACTGTATGATTTCACTTATATGTGGAAGATCAATAAACACATAGATGAGGAGAATGGACTGGTGGTCACCAGAGAAGAAGGGGGTAAGGGGAGGGCAAAAGGGGAAAAAGGGGAACATATGTATGGTAATGGATAAAAACTGGACTGTTGGTCTTGAACACAATGCAGTCTATAAAGAAACTGAAATATCATGATGTACTTCTGAAATTTACACAATGTTGTGAGCCAACATGATCCCAATAAAATATTTTTTTAAATTATCATTATTATTACTAAAAGAATCTGAACCAGAACTCTGGTTCAGACTTTTCAGATAGCACAAATCCCTGAGCTGAGAATCACTAATACCGACGAGAGAGCATTATATTCCTCAAGTGAGTTGAGACAAAATAAGTTGAAAATTGCTGTAGGAGCCATTTTATCTCACCCATGGTCCAGAAAGATATCTGTGGTTTAGAGAAGAGATGAGAGCAGAGGACGAGCTAGAAGCTATTATGAAAGGACACATTTGAGAAACTTAGTGACTAGGAAGAAGTTGGGTCAGGAAAAGAGCAAAGTTAAGCAGTGGGATGAGCCACTTCTCTGAGCTCCAGACCACTACAGTAGTGCCAGGGCGTGCCTGGGGCTCTTCTCCTCAGTGGCCAAAGACAGGACCCTAGACTGGGTGACCTGGTCATTCGAAGGGGTCCTCAGACCCCCTTGGAGGCTGAAGGAATGCCTCTACTGGAGCCGGGGGCAGGATGTGGAGTCGCTAGCCCTCACTACTGTCTCTGTAGACAAAGAAAAACTTGTCAACTTAAGAGTCCCTTTCTTGTTTTGTAAATTGAGTGTCCTCCTGGCGTCTGAAAAGTAGTGCTAAGAAGCCTGAAGCTCTGTTGCCGGTGCACAGGGCCTTAGTAGCATAAAGCCTGTCATGGGTGCCAGCCTCTTAACGTGATTCGTTTCCTTTAGGGCCAACTCTGTGACATGGAATCCACACAAGATGATGGGTGTCCCTTTGCAGTGCTCTGCTCTCCTGGTTAGAGAAGAGGTATGTCTTTCCTGATTGGTGGCTCAGTCCACCCGTGGGGTTCGATAGAGTAAATGTGTAGAGTCACAGTATCAGAATACAGGATGATTTTATAGGCTGGAACAGTAAGCCACCTCCAAAAAGGGGAAATTGTTCATGAGGATAAAGTAGGGTCCTGCTCTTATGTCCAAGTAGAGGATGGTGATATTTTGACTAGACAGGACAGGCATGTTTCACACATGGCTAAATTGTTGTATTTGTAAAAAAGACATAGAGCATTTCATTGTGCTCTATGGGGTCAACAAAGGGTCAAGAGAATATTACTGTTCAAAAACATCAATGAGGTAAAAGAAGTGCAGGTTCGGGGGTGGGGGAGGAAGTCCCTCACTGTTCTCTGGTTAAACCACACCTGGAGTGGTTTCTGTAGGTTGGTGCCAAATCGTGTATGGGACCCCATCAGGCTAGAACTCAAACAGTGGGGAACAATTGGTAAACATGTAAGAGGGGTGCTTGAAAGAACTAAGGATGTTTAATCTAAGAAACAAAACAAGACTCACAGGGCTGAGAGGACAGCCCAACAGTTTAAATGACTCCCAAGTAGTGGAGATGCAATTTTTTCTTGAGGCTTCAGGGAACTGGGTTACAAACACTGGGCAGCAGATTTGATGGCAAAATCAGAACACACCATGATTTTAGGTCTGACTTGGGGTCAATAAAAGGAATGATTTTCTAAAAACTTAGCTGCCCAACGGGTAATGGATGCTTTATGTGGGAATAAATTCACCATCAGGGGAGGTGACTGAATGGAGATTGGACGATCTCTTATTAATAAGAGGATAGGAAGGAATAGATTAATAGCTCTAGGGTCCCTTTCAAATCTAAGAGTTTATGATGCTCTGATAGCATTTCCCTTATTGGGATCCAAGGAATAATGCCATTCTATAAGATTGTATTAAGTATTCTGCGATAAGAGAGTTCTGGGTTTAAAAAAAGCTTGGGACATATTCAATTAAAGAGTTAAAAACAAGTTTTATTACTTCACGGCATATCATCTTTAATTGCTGATATATATTGCAAATATCTAAAAAGAAGGTACTTACGACATAGAGTTTCCTAAGTTTATTTGGCCATGGGAATTTCTTTTACAGCAACTATTTTTTTTAGCACAGCAACTATTAATATATTTTAAATAGTGTGGGACATAATGGTGTATAATTTTGTAATGGTTCACAACCAGGATATTATCTAACCAAGGCTCTTTTTGTGAAAAACAGCATCACTTTTACTTATCCTTTTGTATAATGAGACTGGTGCTGACCAACCTTTTAGTGGTCGTGTGCTTCAAATTGCTTTTCCTATCCCATTGGAAGCTGATCCGATCTATCCACCATTCCACACTCTCTGGGCTGTTCTGCCTTAGGATTCATGGTACCACTTTGTGAGCTTACATGACCGGGGGAAGAATGATGCCAAGTTTCTGTGACCATGAAACAAAATAGAAACATTTGTTGCAATTTTCAGTCTTATTGGTCTTCAAGTGAATTTTCTTTTTCAAATTCAATGGCTTTCTACTGCTCTATTACAATTACATTGTATTTAATTTCTCTTAGTCTCAAAAAAATAATTTAATGAATTCCACTGAACAGGAAGCCTGAACTATCAGGTTAAGCCCAGTTCTGTTGTCTACTATCTGGGCACTTGGTCTTTCAAGACCTAGTTAAAATTTTAGTTGCATTGCGTTTTGTTTTAGTTTGGGTGGTTTTTTAAAAGGGTTCTCACTTCTACCTTCAAATAATTGATCACATTTTAGTCTTTTCTTCTCTTGTCATGAGTCACAAAAGAAAAAAAAATGCCAAAGCTTCTGTAAAATCACAATTATACTGTAGATAATGGAAGAGTCAGTGGCTTCCTGTGGTGCATGACAAATTGAAACGTGGCGGGGTTTCTGGTGAGGAGACTGGCAACGCTGCCTTAGTCAGAGAGCATGATTCATTCACTGTCCTTTGGAATAGTTCAGTCACTCTGCCACCTGTTTTCCATAGGAAGCTTATGCTGCTAGGGAAAATTCACGGTCATTGATGATGAAGCTTTCCATTGTAGCCATCATAAGCAGCTGAGTATGAAAACACAGTACTGAAGCTGTAACCACTCTTGAGAGAGGGTCATGACATTTGAAAGACTGGTTATTTAAGACATCTCAGAGTAGCAATGTCTTTATCTTTCTAGATTTCAGCATCTAAAACTGATAACAATGAGCTGTGTTAAAAACTATGATTTCCAAAGGAAACTCAAACCCTAACAGCTAAATGATAAAGTACTTTATGAATGAAAGACTAGAAAAATGGCACTAATAATATTTTACAGAACCAAAGAGTTTCCAAAATATTTTAATTGCAACAAAACCAGAACATCAGGATGTTCTCTGAAAAAAAGAACATTATACTCTGATTTTGATTTTTTTTTTTTTTTTTTAATGCCTTCTCTGGTTAACCTCTGGTAACCTTTGGCCCTGAGCCATTAATCCCACAGAGTTGACCTTTTGCAATAGTTCATCCTGTCCAGATACTGGTCCTATTATTTTTTCATTTGATTCTTGCTGATTTCTTTCTCCAGAATATTCAATGTCGCTTTCTTTGTTTCTTTTCTTAATAAATTCCACCACAGTGTAAATCTAATAGAATCCCCAATGAAGTCAGTAGAATTTCCTAAGTCTTTCTTCTCTTCTAGGGATTGATGCAGAGTTGCAACCAGATGCATGCCTCCTACCTCTTTCAGCAAGATAAACACTATGACCTGTCCTATGACACTGGAGACAAGGCCTTGCAGTGCGGACGCCACGTGGATGTTTTTAAGTTATGGCTCATGTGGAGGGCAAAGGTGAGCATGTGTAGATCCATTCAGTGTCACCTAAAAACAGAAATTACATCTGGCAACCCTTAGTATACTTGTTAAAAATGGATTTCCAAATTGAAAATTACCCAAGATTAGCTTACTTTAATCCTATACCTACATATCTGCATTCTACATGGGCAAGAATATAATAAAACTCATTGTATTTTTTTCTTTTAAGCCAAATTGCTCCTAATGCTCACTCATCTAGAGAACAAATCCTTGTTGCTTCATACAGCAGAACACTTGGATTCTTCAGAGGTGTTTTGTTGTTGATTTTGTCTCCCAACTTGGTTTCTACCAATCATTGATCACTTGGGTAGAGTAACATAATCTAAAAGCACATGTTTGGAGAACAAAAGGGAAAAGAGAAAAAACTCATCACGATAGCTTGACATTTCAAAGGGTAACCTCTAGTTAAAACGCTTTTTAAAAAGTTCCCAAACTACCTAGTGACTACCTTTTGTATGGTTTCTCTGGTTACATCAGAATTTAACTATTGGTGATCACCCTTCTCTCAGAAATAGAAACTCTGTAACTGATGGTGTACAGAACCAGCGGGACCTAACTGTGGCCTTCAAACAGCATATGTGTATGTTTAAATGTAAGCAGGCTGGAAAAGTCAAAGATTTTGTTTTTAATTTTGACCAGATTCCTAACTTAAATGTCACAAATTAGTGACTTCTCACCTGGTTTCATTTATCTGCCACAGGAGACAATGGCCAGAGCCAGCTGGACATGCTAGAGAAACTCAGCTGCTAAAAGTGTATATGAGAGAAGCTGGACAAAGGAAAAGGAGGAAGAGAGAGGTTAGAGGGAAGCTGGCCTGCGCCGAGGTCCTGTGTGTTTGGGAGAAGAGCCACAAATTTGGCTGTAAACTTTTGAAGTAGCCTGCATGAAGACGTGACAGGTTCAATCCCATAGGAACAAGTAAATAACTCAGTGACCAGAAGTGAGACATGCCAGGATAAGACCAGAGAATGGGTTCTTCCTCATGTCTGTGTCAAGACATATGAACCATGTCCACAGTAATGAGTTCCATATGCTGTTGTTTATAAGATTTTTCAAAGTAAATTGAATTGCCTTAAGCAGCCTAGAGTAGGGGATGGCTAATAAGAAAAAGAGGGGGCTTGGGAGTGAAACGAGGCAGTCAACAACTATTTTATGGAATCATCTTTAAATTCATGCTGGAAAAAGGCAGTTTAAATAGAAAGATGGTCTTGCTTAACGAAGAAGTAACTCTGAGTTGGTCTCCAGGAATGGCTGGACTGCATATTCTTTAGGCAAGCCTCCAGAATGGTACTTGCCCTAGCTGAATTTTCTCTAAGTGTTGCTAAGTATCGGGCAGCTACCTGGCATTAGGCCCCAGGGAAGGCATTGCCCCATAAAAGTGGTATGATGATGGGGGGCTGGCCCGGTGGTGCAGTGGTTAAATTCGCACATTCCACTTCGGCAGCCCGGGGTTCTCTGGTTCAGATCCCGGGTGCGGACGTGGCATCACTTGGCAAGCCATACTGTGGTAGGCGTCCCATGTATAAAGTGGAGGAAGATGGGCACGGATGTTAGCTCAGGGCTAGTCTTTCTCAAAAATAAATTTTAAAAAAAAAGTGATATGATGGATGAGCTCTGATCCCTTGAGCTGGGCAGGGGACCCTTTTCTCCTCTGAAAGTTGAGAGCCTTTCCTAGTCTTCATCACCCAAGATAGGAGTCATTCTGAGAGAAGTGACACTTTCATTTGGCAAAAATAATTCAATCAAGAATATGAATTACTAGTTTACTCTCAAGCTGTTTTAAAATGAGTAGGTTTTTCATTTCATTGATTGGTGGGAATTACAAAAAATATCAGCTAGTAAGCTGAGGAAAGCTTGATCTCTAAATATTGTTCAGTATCATTCTTTTTGTCTCTTTTTCCTGTGGTGTGTTTATTAAGATGATGCTCATTAGCTATATTTACATGAAAATGTTTCTCTCATGGTTCATCAGTTCCTGCTGCTCCTTTTCCATCTGAAGCCTCCTGGCCAGCATGGTGCAGCTGGCTGGTTCTTAGAGAAATAACTTGGAGGACATCAGGTGTGAATTAAACGGCAGGACAAAGTGAAGCCTGAAATAAAGGCAAAGGCTCCAGTTTTTAAAATGCTGATATAAAGGCACCAGGAGAGGGAATAAAAAGAGAAGAAAAATAGTCACAGCCGCTGCATAACTTATTGACATATATTGTTTTAATTCTTTATTGCAAAACCTTAAGTATCTAGACATGTAAATGAAAAACTTCCATTGGGTTTTCATCTTACAGCTATGGTTTTTGCAAAATGGAATGATAATAATTACTAAAGTAATAAGCTAGTCCTACAAGCCTCATCAGAGGTGAGGATACATATCCTCTCACCTCAGAAGCTCTTTACCAATGCCAGCCAGGGAAGGAAGTTATCCTCCCCCAGGAACCTTAAAAGAGTTGGCCATGACATTCTATTTTTCCTCTCCTCAGGAATGAGGAAACAATCTGAAAACACAATGCTGAGGCGGAGGAAGAGGAGCATACTGTTATTTCAGTAAACCCTCTGCTGCTAGATAGGCCTGGAGAATGCAATGTTCAAGAGAATCCACATTTTCTCCTTAGTAAGATAAACCACATGAAAAATAGTAACCTAAGTATGAATTAGTATTCTCTAATCTGTTAATGACTAATGGAGCTAAATGCACAGATGAGAGCCATAATATTAGGTCCAAGATAACTTGAGGAGAGCAAATGTATGCAAAAACAAAGAGCCCCCTGATGTAAGCCTGTCATCAGCAAAGACAGCATGCCTGCCCTCAGTTCTGTTCTTATTGAGTAGACCTTTCATTTTGTCTGCATTTTGTTAGAGAATTCTAGGACTTGATGATTATTTTCCATCTTGACACATTTCCTCAGTGGGAAAAACTCGGTGGTAGACAGAAAAAGGAAACTTAAAATTAGTCCCCTGTTTTTAGTCTTGTAAGGATGGCTTAATGTGTAACTACTGAGTTCTTGCAGTAAATCTCTTAGTTTGTATATCATTATACAAATTGGCAGGTTTCCTTGTCATTTTCTGTGATTGGCTTCCCTAATTAAAAATGTAGATAACAGAGGGACTGGCAAATGACTGAAGAAAAAACAAATAACAGGAGAAAACTATTAAAGGGAAATTGATGTCTGGTACCCTGTGCTGAGTGACTGAATGTTTACATTCTCCCTAAAATGTGAATGCATTTTAATAAGTAGGGAGTGAGCAAAGTATCTGTTACTGTCCCTGGTGCTGAATGGAATAAGAGGGGGCTACAAATTTCCAGACAGAATAAGATAAATGCACAGATAACCATCACGTGAGACAGAATATAACTGGTCATAAAAGAAACACAGACACACCTTGAGAATTTAAAGGAGGGAGAACTCATTCCTAGTTTGAGACTCAAGAGTGACTTATCAATAGCTGGCCTTCGAGATGGGTCTTGAACAGGATGGGTAGAATGAATAGGATTTCAAGCTGCAGCACTGGGAGAAGGACATTCCAGGAAGAAGGACTAAGAGCAGGGGCTGACATGCATATTCTGAGTCTAATGAAGAGTCCAAATTGACGGAAGGGTAGTTAAGGAGCTCTCGTCCAGATGAAAAGTAAGAGAGCCTAACTCACGTGGCAGCAATAAAAATGGAGATAGCAGCAAAGGGTTCAGTCACTATTTCAGAAGCAGCATCAGTGGGCCTGAGAGCATTCAGTGAGGGTTGTTAGAAGCAGAGAAGACTCATGAGCAGCACTCCAGATGTCAGGCCCTGGGATGACACAGAGGCAGTAGCCAGACGCTGGAAGACAGTGAGACTGAGGAAGAAGATAACGCAAACCATGTTCATCTTCCTGAAATTCTGATTTAGGAGTCTGGGGTGGGGCCTGAGAATCTATATTTTTAGCACAATTAATCTGGTTCTGATACAGATGGTTTGTTCCTCAGAACATACTTTGTAAAAACACTTCCCCCAGGATTAAAAGTTATACTTTCAGTCCTTCATCCATTCCTTCAACAAATATATATTGAGCGCCTAACCTGTGCCCAGCACTGCTTGTATGAGCAATACAATAGCAAACAAAAAAAACCACTAATCTGTGCCCTGTGGAGTATATGTTTCAACCAGGTCAGTCTAAGTCGATCTTAAGTGTGTGTGTGATGAGGGAGAAAATAAAACCATCTTTCCTCAGAAGCTCCCTCATTATAACCTGATGCTGGGGTCCAGCCTTTCCCTCAGGAGTGCACGTCGGAGCCTCAGCTTCCTCCACGGCGACGCAGGTCATGGTGATGCGATGCCTGATAAAGTTTTACACATGCCTTTGTCATTCTCATGATAAAAACTGTGTGGCATATGATAGCTACTAAACAAGTATTTGATGAATGAATTAATTTTGGAGAATCTCCTCAAAGCCTTCAAAATCTTAAAAATAAATAAAACATGGGTCTTATTCCCATAAATATCTGACATGAAACGCGGGGCCCCGGGCTTCCAAGAGCATCCGAGATTCCTATGGCACTCCCCTTGTACCTCGTTAGCCTTCAACAAAGGGGTGGTCGGGTTACTCCTGATCATCTCCAGAGTGTCGTTCTAGACCAGTTAAGGCCAGAGAACTCCCATCCCAGTCTGTGGTAATCCCATTCCCTTTGTAATACAATCAAACGCATTTTCAGAGCATTCATTTTACCTTATATGTCTCTGTATGGGAAACCAGACAGGCACCATCATTCCCATGTGACCAGAGAGATTAGCCAAGGCCATCAGCTGGACAGGATCAGAGTCATACCGGTCCCGGTCATATCCTAGATTAGGTACACGTAAGTTTAAATCCAACTCTAGACTGGTCCAAAGGACCCAGTTTGGAGAACAGTTCACTTCCTTCCCTCACCTAGGGCCCATCCCAAGTAGATCCAAACTGCCAGGTCAGTCCAAACCAATCCTAAATCCTTAGCACCCACAGACTCATAGAGCACATGGCGTAGGCACTGGCCTGAGCATTCAGGCATCAGCCCAGGCCCTTTCTGGGGGTAATCAGGAACCAGTCAGCCTCCTTGAACCTATCGGCTAGGGTGCCAACCCCCAAGATGAATTTTGGAACCCATCAGATTTCTTTAATGCTTCAGATGCTGAAAGTCACTGGCTATGCTGCATCCCCCTTTTAGCTAAGATGATGAGACTATCTAAACAGGAAAGTGGACCCATTTTATCTCCACTACAATTGTTCCCTCCAGTTTCCATGTTGGCTTAGTCACTGGTAGACCAGATCTAAGTGCTCCTGAGATGAGCATTAGCTGTTTTTCTAAGCTTTCCATTAGCACTCCATAAACACTAAAGGAGTTAAGAGGAAAACCATTTTGAAAAGTAATTCCCTAGAGTGTCCTGAGGTCAGTTAAACAGCTCCAGTCCAAGGCTGTTGGGTTGTTTTACACAAGTCCAGATCCCGGGCTTCCAGTGCTGGAAATTGAAAGACCTCTGTGACAGTGTTCACCCATTACAGACATATGAGTCACTTATTCCCAAAGGAGAAATCTAATGAGCTTTGCAGAATGACAGGCTAACCAAGCATCTGTGTGCCGCCTAAGATTCATGCATTCATTTGTTGAACAAATATTCATTGGGCACCCACCCTATTTGTTCTGTAATGGGGGTACACTGCTGAACAAAAGTGGAGTCTGGAAATGGCAAATTACATGATGGGCAGGGGCTAAGCAGGCATCCTGGAGTGGGGCCGGGGGGGGGTGGTCTCTGATGATGCTTCTTATCCGCAGGAAGAGAATATCCCAGCCCTCCTGTCATTAATGACTTCCATAATTAGTCCTCTGAAGGGCAGAGGCAAATTTTCCCCTCGAGTAATCAAAATAATTGCCTGGGGAATGGAGGCTCAGAAGAATTGGCGGTGGAGAGCAGTAATGACAGACGTGAAAGGGAGCAAAAGTACCTGAGGGGGAGAGCATTAAAGGAGAAATAATGGCCAGAAAAGCCTTAGAAACACAGTCTTGTGTAAGGAAAGTGCCGGAGCAGAGCTGAGAGAGAAGTAGCAGAAAGACCGTCAGTCTTGAGGGACCACTTCCTCCCGCATCTCAGCCTGAGAGCTCACCCACCCATCTCAGCCTGCCTGATAAGCTTTCCTCTTCTCTTACTTAGGGAACAACTGGGTTTGAAGCACATATTGATAAGTGTTTGGAGTTGGCGGAGTATTTATACAATATCATAAAAAACCGAGAAGGATATGAAATGGTGTTTGACGGAAAGGTATGTATTCTGATTTCTACCATCCCAAAACGTTTAGTCTATTCCAATTCTTACCACTGATATTTTTGATGTCAATAATGTACTGTCCAAGTAAGTGGGGCCATTACAAGGGAGAAGCAGGAATGATGGGGTAGCTATTCTGAGCTGGAGTAAAAGTCAGACTCACAAAAAAATAACTATATAATATTGTGAAAGTCAGGCACTCCAAAGATGATTGTGGATTCAAAAGTAGGAATTGTATTTGGAAGCTGCAGAATAAATAGACTTGAAATTGTCCTTGGAATTTTCAAAATTGCCTGAGTATGAATGTCACTTTCCTGTTTGTAGCCTCAGCACACCAATGTCTGCTTCTGGTATGTACCTCCGAGTCTGCGTGTTCTAGAAGACAATGAAGAGAGAATGAGCCGCCTCTCAAAGGTAAGTGACACAAGCGCATCTGATATGTGTGTTGGTGTGACATTGAGCTTTTCACATGCGTGTACATATGTCTTTAAGAGAAATCCAGCCTTGACCTCGGTGCATGAGCTCACCCCCCTCTCTGGGCTCCTGCAGAGCCAGGACATTCAGAGCTGGTGCATCCAGACTTTTAACAACTCTATTTGCTTCCATTTTCTGAGAGGGAGCTTATGATGTCTTAAAATAAGTAATTAGGTGCTACCTTTACTGGCATGCACAAACCAGCAAGAACCCTTGCTGAAGTTGACTGACCTGCCAGGCAAAACGGGTACAAGCACTGAAGAGACTTCAGGCACCAGAAATGGTTAGAAAACAAAGCTGCTGCTGACCCTTTTGAGATGCCAAGGTCAAGGCTATCCTGTGGGGTCTTTAGAGCTGTGACGTCCAGAAGGTAATGGGCAGAGAGCAATAATAATAACGGCCATGTTTAGAGTGTGTATTTTGTCCCAGGCTCAACTTTGATCTAGCGTTAGATCACTTAACTGTCATACGTGCTAAAAATGACTAAAGAAGACAATTTAGGTAACACAAATAAACTTTATTTAACATTTCATTAAGCAGGCAGTCTCCGTTCCCAAGGGTCCAGAGAACTGCAAAATGGGGCAGAGGGCAGGAAGCTTTTATACGATAAAGAATAAAAAGGAAGGAGGAGAAGGATAGAAAATGAATAAGGAACAAGAAAATAAGTAGAGAGCCCAGAGCTGGCTTGGTGTTTGGGGATTGGCTCGCTGGATTTACTGTTTCTGGTCAAGTCGAGCATTTACAGGGACATGAAAGTCAGCTAAGTTTCGGTTTGCTGACGTGGCGCCCCAGCAGGAGGGGCTCCATCTTGGGCTAAAAATTTATTTCAACATAAGCAACCTAAAGTGGGAAGCACTGTTGTCACCCTTGTTTTGCTGATGGGGAAACTGAAGAACAGGGAGAAAAAGTCACCTTCCCCAAATCAGTGACTCCAGAGCGTAGGGCTTGAGCTTCAAATTCTCCTGTGCCCAGAAGACACCTTTGTCTTTTATCCTCTCCTGTGCCCAACATTTACACACAGGTGAAATTTGGTTTACGATGTACACCAAGGAGAGTCTTAAAGGTAAACGCAGGGCCCATCTCCCACAGTGTTGGAGGAGTGGGATTCCAGGGGTAATCATGTGTATTTGGATTTCAGAGGGTTGATTGGTGGGTTTTCTGTTTTCCGGCCGGTCACTGCCTGGAGTGGGAGAGGCTCTCTCCACCACTGCTAAGCAGCCTGGGCTGCCTCATTGACCTTCCAGAACACTTTATTTCCTTCTATGGAAAATGGAGAACAGGATTTTTTTTTTTTTTGGTGAGGAGCTAATATCTGTGGCAATCTTCCTCTGTTTGTGTACGTGGGACATCACCACAGTATGGCTTGACCAGCAGTGTGTAGGTCTGCACCCGGGATCTGAACCTGCAAACCCTGGACTGCCAAAGCAGAGTACACAAACTTAACCACTACACCCCTGGGTCAGCCCCTGAAGAATGGGATTTTGTGTGGTTTTAAAACTTCCAGAAAATCTTATAAATGTTAACACCAGCCCTTAACCAGGATCAAACTTACACATAATTGAGGTCTTTAAATCAAGCTTCCTAATTAGGGTAATGGTTTGCAACCCTGGCTACACACTAGAATCATCCTAAAGCTTTGTAAAAAATACTGGTAACCAGGTCTCACCCTGAGAATTTGATCCAATTGATTTTGGATGGGTTGGGAATAGTTCTAAAAGTTTCCCAGGTGATTCGAATGTGCAGCCCAGGTCAAGAGCCACTGACCTAGAGGAACAAATGGAAGGAAGCTTCTAGAACAGGGATCCATGGGTGCATGTGTCTGGGGTGGAAGGAATCAGGGTCATGTCTGAAGCTTTAGTGAAGTTAGTTAATCCTAGGAAATCAGCCCAATAGGCAGGAGGGAGTGAGGGTGGTGGTCACATTGAAGGTGATAGGTGCAAGCATAAAAAGGATCCACTGTCATTTGAGAGGAAAGAATTCATATTTTTTTTCTGGAAGTTTTGGGGCAGCTTTTCTAGAGTGTATATTATCTGAACAAACTCATTTTTTTTTTCTGCTTTATTTCCCAAACCCCCCCCCCCCCGGTACATAGTTGTATATCCTAGTTGCAGGTCCCTCTAGTTGTGGGATGTGGGACACCGCCTCAACGTGGCCTGATGAGTGGTGCCATGTCCGCGCCCAGGATCCGAACCCTGGGCCGCTGCAGTGGAGCACGTGAACTTAACCACTCGGCCACGGAGCTGGCCCCTGAACAAACTCATTTTATTTAACAAATTAGTTAGAAATGAGATATTTCCATTCTTATTGGCTTGAAAGTGAACTTCTTTAATGAATCTACTGACCAGACAGAGAATCCACAGAGTGGTTTGGCTGACTTCATTGGTTGAATCAATTCATTATTGCTGGGCTGAGGGAGGGGCAGGGTGGGAGTACAGAACAGAAAGGTTTTTTGCATCATTTTCTGAGCAGAAGTCAACTCTGAAGTTCTCCCGTTTAAATAGAACTCTCTTCAAGTGCCTCTTAGATTTTAGCACATCTCATAAGCTGTGATGGGCATGGTGATTATTTCCTGGGAACAGCAATTAGAGTATTAGTAAACTGTTTTTATGATGTTGGTAATTCAAATTGAAAATCTCTAGGAATTGCAAAATGAGTTCTCCTAATTGTTCCCTCTCCTGTGACTCCATTTTCATTACTGTAGTAGAGAGAATTCAGCAATTCAGAATTGGAAATGAAAACAGAACACAGAAAATATCAAGGTTAACTTTTGTTCATTTATGTCAATAATTTTTCAGAGTTTCAGAAAAGTTTCTTATTAAGTGTGAAACCCTTAAAGTATAATGTACAGAGACCAGTAAAATCTTCACACACACACGCATGCAATCCCAGAGGGAAAAAGGCTGTGGTAAAATAAGTTATCTGCACTGTCCAATATGACAGAGTGGCCACATGTGGCTATTTCAATTTAAATCAATTGAAATTAAATTCAACCAAATATTCACTTCTTTATCACACTAGCCACATTTCAAGTGCTCATCATGTGACTAGTGGCTATTGTGTCAGATAATACAGATATAGAACATCTCCATCATTACATAAAGTTTTCTGGGTCAGTGCTGATACAGACTACAAATGGGGAGAAATGTGGAGTCTTCTGGGTAGTATGTGGCAAACAAGAGAATTAAGTTAAATTCTGGACCCAACAATGCAGTGGAATTATTCTTTGTGTCCTCTTGCCTGGTACATGGCTTAGCATACAATAGGCACTCAAAAATGTTTGTTGAGTCCAAGGGCCATTTGCAGATTCCAGAATAGGGAAGGGAAACAACACCTAGGAAACCTACTAGTGGATGAAAGGCCTTTCCCCAGTGCACAGGCTGGCTCGGGGACAGATAATTACATTAACAAATGGTTGTTACTAAAACAAGCACAGCCACAGCTTCACAAGGAGGTAAAGAGGAGAATCTGGTTGGTGCATTTCCTGCTGCTCAGTCAGGACTGTGAGTGTGCTGGTGGCCCATTGTCACTGAAGCAAAGTGGATACGGAAGGCCTGGGTGCTGTGGTGACATGGCCACATGCCTTAGACACAGAGCTGGTAAGCTCCAGGCAGGCATTTATCAGACAAGAACCCACAGGCAGGTATATTGGTCATCTCTGTGTTTCTGCTACTCTTCTTCATCATTATCTTCTTGTATTTTAATTTTCATTGTATTTTATCATTATCTGCATCTCTTCCATTAGGTTTTATAGTCCTATATGACTTTTGAAAGGTTAACAATGAATTTAAAAGGAAATTGGTAAGGAAGTAGTTTGGCCTCATACGTAAGGTGACTCTTTTAAAGTCAATATTATTAAATGTAATGGAGAATTTAAGTAGTGAGATTGTAACCTTCTAGAATGTCTTACTTATGCTTCTTCCTCTTTTTCATTTTTCAAACTTTCACTCAGGCTTCCAAGATTTAAAAACAAAAAGGTTTGTAATACATAGTAAAAAATACATTTCTGTGATTATTTCATGATGCTTTAATCTGAGCTCTCTTTGGAGGAAACAAATGTGGATTCAAATTATGGAGCAGCTTTCTAGTTATTGTTTTCTAAAAGATTGAAAAAGTTAATGACACCAGGGAGAAAATGATACCCTAAATCTCTCAAGGCAGCCCCCAAAGAGCTCTTGTCAATTAGGTCTTTCATGAATTCTTCAATATGCAGCCCCTCTCTTTCCCAACTGACTTTCTTTATTCAGCAAAACCAAAAATGTGACCAAAAGACAGTCTAGAAATGTGAACATGCTATATATTTGTTAGAACAGTCAGAAGCTTATTCTCCTTCTTAACTTCCGGTTAGTGATTATGCAATGAAGTAGATATTCCGTGTTCTTGCTAATTTTAGTTCCCCAGCATTTTCCGGAAGCAACCAAAAAGTCATATGTATTTAGACAGCTGTGATTTCTACCAATCCAGCTAGCTTCAGGAACCGCAGGATTCATCTTACTTTATGCCAAAATCCGTTTGGGATGATGGCTGTTACCATTAATCCTTTGACCTTTGATTTCCATTTATCTGGAAAGTTAGAGGTGATTGTCCTGAATAATTAATGCCATTCCTATGTGATTTTGCTTGGATTGCCTATGAAAACGAAATCAGAATTTAATTCACTGAGTAAACCATTGCCGTTGTTTTGTCAGTCCTAAAGAACAAGCATTTATTACTGCACAAATAAAACTAAGGAATAGCTATATGATCTCCCTTAAATTTCTGCAGACACGTGGATTTGGAATTCCTTTTCTAATTTGGGATTTCTTTTCCCACGAACACATTGACTTGCCATGCCTCACAGCGCAAAGTAATAAATTTTGTGTCTTTAGGCTAAAATATTCTAGTAGATCCTTTTTTTTGTTTTTTTGAGGAAGATTAGCCCTGAGCTAACATCCACCACCAGTCCCCCTCTTTTTCCTGAGGAAGACTGGCCCTGAGCTAACATCTGTACCCATCTTCCTCTACTTTATATGTGGGATGCCTGCCACAGCATGGATTGATAACTGGTGCATAGGTCCGCACCTGGGATCCAAACTGGTGAACCCTGAGCCACTGAAGTGGAGTGTGCAAACTTAACCACTACACCACCAGGCCAGCTCCCTAGTAGAGCCATTTTTAAAAGTTAATCCCGGACTTGGGATATTTAAATTCTTTTTTATATTTATTCCCTGGGATGAGCCCGATGCTCTGTTACATCCTTAATCCTTTAGGGGAAAGAGCAATCCACCCAACAGAAACATTCCTCATCACTTTCTCTCCCTGTAGAATATGGAAGGGGCAGGAAGGGACTTAAGAACTTGTTAATCTAGAATCAGAAAATCTCGGTGCTGGAATCACGATATACGTTCATTTTGAGGTGGGGAAATTGGGTTCAGGCTGTGAAGTGAAGGTGAAGGTGAAGCCCGTCTTTGGCTTTGTCCTCGGTGACTAACAAATAACTGGGCCTGATGGGAACTGTGTGGACGTTGAGCGCAGAGTACTTTAAATATGAAAACCTCATTGTAAACCAATGATTATTTTAAGTGTTGATATTCAGAAGTCACATGTTCATAACAGCATTCCATTTGAATCTAACTGTCCTTCACTTAAGATGAATCCAACTGTGATATAAAGCATGGTCCCCCTTTTGAACTGAGTTGCTTGCTATGTATATCTAAATAAGTCGAAAGCTTCCCTGATGTCTGCTATTCCTACCATATCTGCAGCATGAACTTAAAAGATCAGATGTTATATTTACAAACTCCAGTGGTAGAATATGTGGACAGATCGTACATGCGCTTAAACATCACTTAAATGGAAGCTGCTTCTTAGATGGCTGTTCCTACTATGCTGCTCTTTATTGTCAGCAAGGACTCAGGGAGCCCTCCGTGTGCATCCAGTGCTGTGTTGGTAAACCACAGAGGTAAAAGACACTGTGCCTGCCCTCCACGAGCTTACAGTTGAAGTACGGAGATAAAATGTCTTTTCTCATAAGAAGACAACAGGAAATTACAATATAGTTAGAATCTATGGATCAGGATCAAGGATTTATGACTTAAAAGAGAAAAGATGCTAATGGACTAAAGAAATCAGGAAAGTCTTCATAGTGGTTATAGGACTGTGGTGGAGCCTTGGTGTGTCTATAGGATGTGAACCGGAAAAGAAAATGGATTCTAAATAAAGAGAAGAAGTGTGACATGGTAAGACCGAGGACAAGTGTGAAGGGATAAAAATACGTGTGGTACATTCAAGGCATATTGAATAAATACGTCTTGTCAGAGTTGAAGATTTATTTTGGTGAGCAGTGGAAGATGAGTCCTCAGAACTGGGTGACAAAAGGCATTTGTGCTGAGAGAAAGAGTTTGAATTTAATTTCATACACAATAGAGAACTACTGATGTTGTAATCATCAGTCTGGCATAAATACGGTAAAATCTTGCCTGTGATCCACTTCCGTAATGTTAACTCCTTGTGGGTTCAACTTTTTGCCTCAGCTGATTCTTCTTCATTATTAAGGAATATATTTCAAAATATCTGATAAACCAAGGTAATGCAAAAGGAGAATGAAAAGAAACTAGAAAGCTTTAGGGTCTCAAAAGCCTGCTTATTTTCATACATCACTTGACATTGAGGCTAACCTCTTGGTAACCATTCTCTGAACTGTGTCTTATTTCCAATGTTTTTACATTTACTAAGAAGAAAAAAAAAAAACCTCCCTCAAATTTTGTATTGCTAAACTATTTAGCCTTGGAATCAACACAAGATTCTTCCCATTCTCCCAAAACACTACCTGGAAAGTCAAGGATAAGGTGGCAAACACTGCTAGCCTATCATTTCTTATTCCTCTTGTCACCTTCAAGATCTTGGATGTATTGAAGTGTCCTCTGATCCCAAGAAAGCTTGGAAACAGTTCCTTCAAGGGAAACAAATAGGAGTCTGACTGTTTAGTTAAAAACTAAAAATGCTACTGGATATTGGGTTCTTTGACTAAGGGAAGAGTTGTGGGGGAAAGAGTCACTGTGTTGATCTGATCTCTCCCACAGGTGGCCCCGGTGATTAAAGCCAGAATGATGGAGTATGGGACCACAATGGTCAGCTACCAGCCCTTGGGAGACAAGGTCAATTTCTTCCGCATGGTCATCTCAAATCCCGCAGCAACTCACCAAGACATTGACTTCCTGATTGAAGAAATAGAACGCCTTGGACAAGATTTATAATAACCTAGCTCACTAAGTTGCTTCAATTCTCTAAGTAGACAATTAAGCTGTCACAAACTGTGTGAATGTATTTGTAGTTTGTTCCAAAGTAAATCTATTTCTATATTGTGGTGTCAAAGTAGGAGATAGTTTAAAAATCAGAAAAACATTGCTCCTTTTAAAGATCCTTTCTTAAGTTTAGAATACCTCTCTAATAATTAGTGACAAAAGGCTGTGTTCTAATCAGTAAGGAAAAGCTTAAATTGTTATAAATACTTCCCTTACTTTTAATATAGTGTGCAAATCAAACTTTATTTTCACTTCAGAATAGTAGGATTGAATAGTGCCAAATTGCCCCTGAATCGTAAGAGGTTCTTTGGGGTGCAGTGAAAAGGATAAAGTAAATATAAAATGTGTGTTGACAATAAAAACTCTTGCCTTTTTCATAGTATTAGAAGAAAAATTTCTAATTTACCTATAGCAACATTTCAAATGTATTTAAATACATATAATTTTACAAAGGAAAATATATATATTAAAAAGAAATCCTATTTTGTAACATATAGATTTTTATTTTATATGGGTTATACAAACTGCAGGGGCAGATATAAAAATTAAGCCAGATTTTTTTTTTCTCTTTCTTTTAATGGAGGCACAATGAGACACTTAGAAAAGTTATTTTGAAACATAGGCCCATGAAATTCTTCAAAAGGTATGATGCCTTCTTTCTATTCGTGTTATGGTTTATCGCACCTCTAAAGTCAATATTGCAAAATAAACACAAAAGAATACTGCAGGTTCTTTAAAATGATTGATCAGATCAACAATAAGATTCTCTTCTCGTTTAAGTTTTCCTCCCAGTTGACCCTTAGCAGACCCTCTCAGTAAGCGTGACAAGCCAGGCTGCATCTGAGACTAAGTTAGGGTGATTGCCTCTATTCTGCTTACCCCACTTCAGCCTGTTTTGAACAGAAGGTTGATGCTGGGTCTTGAGACATCTTCCCAAACAGTATTCTTTTATTAGGTCGTTTGAATTAATTAGAGAAAAATAGAAATAAAATCTAATCAGCCAGAGCAATGAGGAACAAAGCACACTCTAGAATGTGGTGAGCCCAGGAAATTAAACTTGGCCTTGGGAGAAGAGATCTCTGTGTGAGAATCATGACCTCATCCCAGATGCCATATTGCCACTGTCCAGGAAGAAGTCGTTTACCTGCTGGATAATTGCTTATTCCCATTCCCTCCCTATTCCTACCCACAAAAGTCTCTCCTGCTAGGCTCCCCATCACTGGGATCCCCGATAATTAATTTCTGCTCCACGGGTGGTTGTTTTCCTCTCAGGAAATGAACTCCTCACCTGGGATTTTGAGACGGCATCTTAAGACCTTCTTTTATCTGTCTCCCATCAAGATCCCAAGTGCCCAGAGTACACAGAGATCATAAGATCCTTAGAATTCAAAATAATATTTTAAAATCATCCTTCTGCCCTTGCAAACCTGATGGAGAGACAGGAGCCAAAAGGAGCTCCCACAGATATCTATGCAGCCACAGACTGTCAGATTCCAAGTGCTAGTGGGAGGACCACTGACGCACATATGCAGGCTGCAGGTGCACGGTTAGGAACATTTGTCCTTTCTGTATGGACCAGTCAGATCAATAGTCAGAAAATCTACAGGTATACGAGGGGAGAAAGAGGACCCTGTCCTTCAACAGATAGAAATGCTCTGTAATATAAACACAGGATCCAACTGTCTGAAATCTGCATGTGCTTTCCCCTACATTCTTTCTCCCAAGTTCTGTATGAAAACATTGGTATTTGAGATGAGCATGGCTTTGGGCCCTTTCTGTCTAGGAAGCAAAGGGATTCTCTCTGACTATTAGAAGAAACTCTTTATCTGTGCCCCAGAATTTCATGAAGGAATAAACCTCCCATTCTAGGCTGTGTCTAATGGCCAAGCATCTCTCTCCTTTCTAGAAACTGGCTGTTGAGAATAAGCAAACAGCCGACCACCTATCTTGAGCCTCAGGCCACAGGATCCCACCTCAAAGGCAGAGACACTGATTATCAAACCTGCTGTCCTGCCTGGAAAAGACAGCAGAGGCCAGTGCCCTGATCTGGACAGACCCCCTGAGCTCCAGGATGCTTATACCTAGGGGTACAGATCCTCTATCAGAAGCGACTGCTTTTTAACTTGATGGTATGACAGAATTTAAAAGGAAGAGCATTTGTGCCTATGTTTGAAATTCCAGCAAAATAGTTTTTACCAATAGGTTGTTTCCCCAACCCCCTGTCCTTCCAGATGGTTCCCCAAATTGGCTAGAAGGCTCGCTCAATCCCATGTGGTGAAATCCCTTCCAACCATAACCAGGGAAGAAGGTAAATAAAAGCCTAATAGGCGCCAATAGTTTAATAAAATAATTTTTAAAGTAGGTCTGTAATCCACTCTGGAGGGAAGGAGGAAAGAAGGAAGGAACGAACGGAAAAAGGAAAGGAGGAAAGAAGGAATTGTTCGACATTAGCCCAAATTCCCAGTGCCAAAGGCCTTGATGCGAGACCACTCTTGACCAATTTTAGAAAAGTTTGGTTTTAGCTTTAGTCAGAATTGACATGGCCATTTTCATTTATACAGCAATATTGTGTTTATTATTTTAAAATACTTGAAAAAAAAGTGTGGTATGTCTTTATCTGAGACATTGAAGTGGTATTGACTTCACATGCTGTCACAAGGATGTGAGGAAAGAGAATGAAATCCGTTGTGTGTGTAACTGTGTTGCCTTTATTATACTGAGAGTACTGTCTTGTCACCTCAGGCTGGGGTTGTGCACTTTAGATCTGAGCTGTACAGTGTTGCAAATCCACATGTGTTGCTGTAAAAGCTTGTACAATATTTTATTGATATGTCTCTTTCTGTGTGGTAGCTGTATTGATATTATGAGAACTGCATTTGCATCTCTTCCTGTACTCGCTCTCTCTCCCTCTCTCTGCTAAACTGTACGCCCTCCACATCAGCTCTAATAGAGAACATGCCCTCGGTTCAGCTTTCTACTGAGACGTCTCCTTGGAGAATTGTGTGATTTCACAAAATGCAAGGTGAAGGCTCCTTCGTCTCTGGGAATAGAAGAAACTAATTAGGGAACGTCACAAAATGCCAGAATTACAGATGTGGACCCTGCTGGGGTTCAGAGCAGATTCAACTCCTCAGAATATGGCCAAAGAAGGCACAGGTGTACATATAGAGGCAGGACAAGGAATCAGGCGACCTAACAGTGGGTACCACCTTGCACGTGCTCTCCTGTTTTCCAATGCTAAGTACCAACACTGTGTATTTATTAGTTAACGTGTGCCAAAATACTGTTCCCAATTGGTGTTTCTGAAAGACGTCGACATCTCCCCAACATTACTCCATGACTAAAGACAGAAAAAAATAAAAAATAGAAATATGTGGCAACCTGTTCTTACCAAATATAAACTTGTGTATCATCAAAGTATTTTATCTGTGTTGTCTCTCTAAACCCAAATAAATGTATCAATGTGAACACATCGCAGGCTTTGGATGCTTTTTTCTGACCTTGCCACGTTGTGGGGATAATTTTTAATGAATTTCCTGAATGAATGGCTCTTCACCTGTCACAGAGCTCAGAGTGTCTTCCGGTCCTTGTTACAGAAAAAAGCTCTTCCTTCTGCAGTGGCCCCTACTATAGCTTTCTGAAGGATATTGTTTACCACTCTGGTTTCTCCATCAATCAGATCCAATCTTTTTTTTTTTTAAATACTTTATTATGGAAATTTTCATGTACATAAAAAGTGGGAAAAATCATATAATAAACTCCCAGGAAAGCGTCACCCAGCTTCAACATTTACTGATTCAGAGCCTGAATCGTATTTCATCTGTTCTCCCACCCTATTTCCTCCCCAACACCAAATTATTTTTATATGAATCTATAAAAGATAAGGACTCTTAAAATAAAAGTCTTCAAGACGATTATCACAGCTAAAACTATAATAATAACATTGCCATAATAACATCAAATATCCAGTGTGTGCTCTCATTTGCCTGATTCTCAATTCTCTAGCGAAACCCATGGCCCATAGCCTGAGGCCCAGGAAACCCAGTGAGGCCCACACATCATTCAGGACGGCTGAGACACAGAATTCAGGCGCACAATACAGCGCTATACACACACGTACACACTTGGGCTATGCACAGGCTGTTATGTATTTTCCATTGTGTTGAGTTTGTTTCTGGACCTCTGTGTGCTGTGAATTTTGGAAGAATCACGTGTTCAGGGGCTTTGCCTCCAGGATCGTAGGGGTTAAGAAGTGCAGCAAGGTTAAAAACTAGAAAGTCATGGAACTTAATTGGTGGAGCGTATAAGAAGTGCAGCAAGGTTAAAAACTAGAAAGTCATGGAACTTAATTGGTGGAGCGTATTCTGATGTGCCTATCAGCTCCAGGCTGCCCCTAAGGGCTTGAGATGCTC
Source organism: Equus przewalskii (assembly GCF_037783145.1). Lineage (NCBI taxonomy): Eukaryota > Metazoa > Chordata > Mammalia > Perissodactyla > Equidae > Equus > Equus przewalskii. Next base: position 9,356,239 of record NC_091860.1, on the reverse strand, counting down.
TTAATGATATTAGTCTGGAGTAGAGATAGACTTCCAGCAGATGTGGGGGGTGGGGGAGGACAGAAAGGGGAGGAGGAGAGGAGGTTTCTAGAAAATTTCAGTATGTTTATAGGGGAACCAATGGACAACAGCCAAATACAGAGGGAACACCTTGCACCTTCCTGCCTTGTTCACATTACTCCCCCAGCCAAGGAAGCATCTCCCATTCTCTGGGGAGCAACGTCTCGTGGATGTCGTTACAACAGTCCCTTCTTCATGAGGTTTCTCTGTGGGTTAAGTGAAATGTATGCATAGCACTTAGCAGGGTGCTCCGCACCCAATAAGTGCTCAACAAACCTTGTTCTTGTCATGATGATGGTAATTGTATGTGAATTCTACAAGTCAGTTCTTGTCGCCTCCTTAAGCACGCACCCTCTTCTGGATTCCCCAACTACTTTCTCTCGGTCAGTAGTGTTCACTGGGCACCTATCTAACAAGTTCAGGCTGGGTATATCTTTTGCCTTTTCTCCTGCCCGACCAATGTTGATGATAAGCAGAGTCTGTTTCTTATCCTTCTGTGTTATCACCCCTCCCTCCTTACCTCCCTCCCACAACACACACGCCCCTGACAAAAGTCTCCAGTCTCCAGTGGTGTCCTACCAGCAGAAGGCACCCCATCCATAAAGTCACTGGATCATCCCCTGCTGCGTGATGTGACCTTAGCCAAGCCAGCTTCCTCAGCTGAGAAATGAGGGCAGGCCTACCTGATGGCCAAGGAAGAATGTAGGTGGAAGATGTTTAAGACTACAGATTTATAAACCTAGAAAGGCCCTTAGTTGTATTAATTAATTCAGCTAACCTTTATTGAGGGGCTATGATATGCCAAATGTTTTCATATATTAACCCAGCACCTTCATTTTATAGATGGAAAATTGAGACTCAGAGAAGTTTCGCCATTTTGCAAAGTCAGTGAATTCACAGCACCAGAAGCACTTTTCGATGAGTTGACACACCTGGCAAAGCCTCAGCACACTGCCCACCCATTCTAGACAGCCTGGCTTCATCTGGTCTACCATCTCTCCCTACCTACATCTTCCCTTCCACTGTTAACACTCTCCCCATGCTCAGTGTCACACAGGCGTTTTCTGACCCTGCCCCAGGGCCTTTGCCCTTGCTGTGCCCTCTGCCTAGAACTCTATGGCCCCACAATTTTCCACAGCTGGCTCCTTCTCAATCAGGCTGGGCTCCAATACCACCTCCTTGGTGAGGCCTTCCCAGACCAATGGATCTAAATTTCTTCACTCTCTAGGTCACTGCGTTTGTTTTTTTCATAACAATTTTCTCATCATTTATTTCTCACAAACTTCTAGAATGCTGTAGTGGGAGGTGACGATCCAAACCATCGCTATCCACAAAAATTTGTGATTAAAATCAGAATTTTCTTCAACTCTATAATTGTCAAAGTGAGAAGATTGATGCATGCATGTACGAGAAGAGCAACATGCCCCATTCTCACATCCTGATAATATACAATCACTAAAGGCTTTTTAATAGTGCCCTGCCTGATACTAATTTTCCCTGATCACCCCCCCCCCCACCTCAAATAGAGCTTAAAATGTGCTTTTACATGGTTCTTCACATTTTAACTTGGACTTCTTACACTCTGCTTTTATGAATTAGATTTTTTTTAATTTAACTTTTGAGCTAGCTAACAGAACTGTTGCCTACTCCACTTAGATCAACACATCTAGCTCTAAAATTAAACCCAAGGCAATGTTCGGGTTAACTCGCTTTTTACCATCTGAGATAACTCTGACTGAGGTTCCATTTGTGTTTTCCATCAACAGGGCCAGCCAGAGCAGGCGAGCTCTTATCATTGATTTGCCTATTAAAACACATATACACGAATATATGTATACTTGTATATATACATGTTACATATACACACTTACACTTATATATATAGATCAAAGTGCACACGTACACACACATCCATTATAATTTAATGGACTTAGTGGTCCAACAATAAAATTCTAATTTGTTTCAGTTATTGAGCAAGTACTCATCAAACGATCCATGGCTCAGAGTTCGTTTAAAGAGAATTGGAGGGATAGATTTTCCCCCAAAATAAGCCATGGAGCTATGAAAACACACTGTGAACATTTGGTTGGTTAATAGGCATAACTGTCTATGTTTATGAATCGGAGAGGCCTGGGAACGAGGAAGGGCGGAGAGCAGGCAAGCAGGGGAGGGCAGCAGGCTCCAGGAAGTCCCTGAGTGACCGTCACCACCTCGTCAGCCCGCTGTTCACCCTTCTCCCAGCCCCCGAGCTTTGTTACGCCAGTGATGTCTGAGGAAGACGTGAAATAAAAATTGCTTTAAAAGAGGGAAGTAACTACAAATGCACAATTTTCTGCCATCGAGAGAGCAGATGATTGCAGGTAAAAGGAAAGATAGGATAAAACTTTTGAAATGAGAGGCCCAGAGGGTGGATAGAAATAGACCAAAGACCATGTAAGTGAATATAGTCACCTCGGATCCGGCATGCTCCTCAGCTGAGGGACTCAATGGCCCTTTCTCCACACACAGGCTCACTGAGTCCCCTCCCAGTAGCCCAATGCGAGAAAGCTACTTCCATTTGCCAAGTATCTCACTAGAAGAAAATATCACGAATGAGAAAGCCTGACTCGCTTTCACCTTCGCCACACAGCTGTCCTCATGCACCCTCAGGAAAAAAACACTGCACTTTTAAAGGCTTCATCTGCGTACTCTGCCCCTCACCAGCATCCATGTCACCTTGAATCTATTCTCCAGCTGTTTCTCATTTGTCTTATCTTTCCGTTTTACTTTAAGGGCAAGGACAGGCCTTCTAGTCACAGGCTTAGATACCTGGAAAGACTCTGAAAGACCCTCTAGTCCAGAGCTTCACAAACCCTGGGCTGGGGCCCCAGGCAGAATAACGACACCTCCAGTCGGGGGCAAAATAATCTGAAGATGACAAAGACAGGGTTTCGCACAGCTGAATCCATTCAGACGGAAGGTCAGTCTCTCTAGTCTCAGCTTACGTGCCTGTTACATTTTGTTGTTGCTGTTCTTCATTAATGCCCTACCATGTCTAAAATGATAGTGATGATATCTTATCTGGCAAAAGAAAGAGTTAGAAACTCTGCTAACTGCATTTTGTATGAAAACCGTAAATCTAAGAACCACTAATTCCATCAAATCTTTCAGATACCCCCGCTCCCCAACCTCCATTTCAAGGCACTTAATCAGACTTTAATAAATGCTATTTCAATTGACTTGAATATTTATAAGTCAAATTGAAAGCTTTGAAAGACTGTAGATTGTGCTGTAGTCTACATGTTGCTAGAAGCTACTGATTTGCCAATAATATTTTCATCTTCAGATTCACACACATCCTGATACCTCTTGGCATTGGAGTCCTCATCCTTGGTTGTTTGCACTTTATTGCAATTTACACAGGCGGGTGCTATCTTTGGCTTCACTCCGGCAATGCAAAATAATGAGATTTTCATCTTTTTTTCCAAGGCAACCACTTAAATATATTAGAAACCAAGATCTTTCATGATGTTTCGAACAAACAAAAAACATTCAAAATTAGTCTTTGATCGATGGATGAGAGTTGTGACCATGAAATATTAAAGGCACCTCTTTGCTTCGCTCTGCTAACTTCAGATGAGAGTGAGTTATAGGGTTGTTCATGATCTAGATGTTTCTCAGGCTCCAGTAAGTAGAATGGCAATTCTTTTTCGACTTCACATTTCGTAAAGTTTCCTTGTCTGTGATTCAAACAAATTTACATGTGTGACGCCATTTGCCGCTGCATGGAAGCTGACAAGTCTCAGCAACATATATCAAAACGTCCACTTAGGAAAGCACCTGGCTTAACATCTGTTTTTGCTTGTGTGAAGGAAGCTCTGATTGGAAATTACTTTATTTAATGCAGTGCTTTTCTTTATTCTTGGATCCCGGTTAATTCCTAGCGGAAGTCTGCAGGAGGGGAGAGAGAGGGAGACGAGTATGAGGTGAGAGAAACAAAACTGCTATTGTTGTTTTAACCTCTTCATCCCAAAAGGGAATTAGAGAGGGCTTTTTTCTTCTGGCCTTCGAGGAGCTGTAATGAACAAATATCTACATCACGTGTGTATATGAGTATTTTCAGACGAAATGACTAAAAGGATTTGTTTCTGTTGTAAAAACAATATTATCCCAATTCATATGAGACTTTTAAAGATGTCCCTATTCCCATCCCTCAGCTGATGTTTCCTTCATGTGTAATAGTAAAAGGATTCCAGTTACCATACTAACCCAACTGGCATTGGAATCACCCGCCCAGTGTTTATGATAAAACTACAAATTGGAGGCATTAACTGTGGAAGCCTTTTTGTCCTTGATGTCTCCTGAGGCACTAAGTCCTATTAATTTCCTTCCTGGGGACTTCCACGGCCAAATAAATACCAATCAGATTTAGTTACGAGTGCTATAATTTCACGGGAGGACACATCCTAAAGGGCTGGGTTTGCGGTGGCCTGGAAACCTAGGCTCCTGCCAGGAGAGGGGATCCCTGTGCTCATGTGTTCTTTCCTCCATTGAGGCAGCTGCTGGAGCAGCAGCTGGAGGCAGACAGCCTCGCCTCAGATGCCAGCTCTGCCATTTATTAGCTCTGTGACCCTGAGCAAATCACTTAACTTCTCTGAACCTCCTTTCTCTCATCTGTAGAACAAGGATAAAGATAGCATTTAGCTCACAGGGTGATAATGAAGATTCAAATGAGAAAAAAACTCAATGCTTGGAATGTAGCGAAAGTTCAATTGGTATTGATTTTATTTTTATTCTATTCTGCTGCCTGTAAGGACCAGGCTTCAGACGCAAGCCCTTCATCCTACTTAGCTCACCTAGAGAAGACTGTCTGCAACACACAGAAGATGTGACAGCACCTCCCTGTAGAAAGTCATTTTGTGAATCATGACTGCAGACAGCAGGCTGCTGACTGGGGCAGCCCAGGTCACCTTAGCCTTAGCTGTAATCGAGACCGCAAAGAGATCGAGCAGGGCTAGCAGGACAGCTGAGGAAAAAGGAAGAGCAAGAGAAAGTAAGCTGTTTAGTTGGGAAGAGTGATCCAGTCCTTGTTTTGAACCTTTTTCCCCAGGGCACATCCTTGCCTCAGACAGGCACCCATCCAAGGTAAGAAATGACTTGGCAAGTCGGCTTTGGCTTCATTGAAACTGCTAATATGGTCACTTACCCAATGTTTGTCAGCCTCCATTTATACAATGAGAATGAATCATTGGGGCACACTGTGAGAAGGAAGAGTGACGTGGTCTCCCCCAAGCCATTTTTTTCTTTCTTTTTCTTGAAGCATATTCAGCATATAACATTGTGTAAACTTAAGGTAGACAACATGTTAATTTCATACATTTATATATTATATATTGTAATATGATTGCCATCGAAGCGATAATCAGCATCTCTATCATGTTACTTAATCATCCTTTCTTTTTAATGTTTGGAATCATTAACTTCTAGTCTCTTAGCAAGTCTGATCATTTTAATTCAATATTGTCTAAATTTGTTACCGACCACAAGCAGGTCTGTTTGCCCAATTCACAACAGAAAGACCAGATACTGAGGCAAAGGTTCTTTTTTTTTTGAGGAGGATTAGCCCTGAGCTAACTAATGCCAATCCTCCTCTTTTTGCTGAGGAAGACTGGCCCTGAGCTAACATCCATGCCCATCTTCCTCTACTTTATATATGGGACGCCTGGCACAGCATGGTGTGCCAAGTGGTGCCATATCCACACCCGGGATCCGAACTGGAGAAGCCCCAGACCACCGAGAAGCGGAATGTGCAAACTTAACTGCTGCACCACCGGGCCGGCCCGCAAAGGTCGTTTTTTTACAAAGAAAAAGACTTTATTGCATGGCAGCCAAGCAAGAAGAGAGGAGGCAAAGTTAGGATCTGTCTGTCTCCCCACTTGGCTTTTGAGTGGGATATTTATTGAGGAGTAGGGAGTAGGAAGCATTGAGGGCTGAGAAAGGGCAAGAGGAAGTTTCAAGAGTCCTCTGAGCAGGCGCAACGGTCTTTCATGTGCCTTCATGTCGCATGTGTAAATTTGGGGGAATTCCGTGTGTCACATGCAGTACATTTTTGGCCTGTGACATCCAAAGTTCACCAATCATTCTGGTCCCTCAATGCACCTGTGCAGTGTTTGGTCAAAGAAGATTGTCACCAAGTTACTCCCTTATCTGAAGTGTCCTTGCTATTTTGTAAGACAAGCTCAGAAACTTTGGTTGATTTGTTTCTTAGTTTAACCTTGTGGCTGTGGGGTGCAGTTTCATGTTCACTATACTGTGCATTAGATCTCTAGGGCTTATATAGTGCTCATTGCAAGTTAAACAACCCTTAAGCAACATCTGTCCTATGCTCCACCCCCTCCCCCCATCCCCTGGTAACCACCAGTTTGCTCTGTTTTCACGGGTTTGGCTTTTTTAGATTCCACATATTAGTAGGATCAGACAGTACTTGTCTTTCTCTGTCTGACTCATTTCACTTAGCATAATGCCCTCAATGTCCATCCGTGTTGTCGCAAATGGCAGGATTTCCTTCTCTCTCATGGCTGAATAATATTCCATTGCATATATATATACACCATATCTTCTCTATCCATTCATCTGTTGATGGGCACTTAGGTTATCTCCACATCTTGGCTATTGTGAATGATGCTGTAATAAACATGGGAGGGCATATATCTCTTCAATGTCATGTTTTCATTTCCTTTGGGTATATACCCAGAAGTGGGATTGCTGGATCACCTGGTAGCACTATTTTCAATTTTGGGGGGAACCTCCATACTGTTTTTGATAGTGGTTGACCCACCCCAAGCCATTAAAGAGTTTCCAACGCCTCGGAAAGGAAGTAGCAAAGGACACTGAAAGTTCGGAATGGAAGGTCTTCCCTGCCTAGGATCTGCTGCCGTCAGTCCAGGCCTTGCAGCCTCTGCCCACAGCAACACACGAACTACACACTCCAGCGGGCTGACAGCCGCTTCTCTACTCGGAATCCTGTTTCCCACTTCTGGAAAAAATGTTTCTGGTGTCGATGAAAGTGTCAGAACTGAAGCTTTTTTGGCTGTAAAAAAGTAATTAAAAGCTTATTATGGCTGGCAAGAAGATGACTTTCAAGAGCAATTTCCATTTATTTCAATGCGATAACTTGGTAAATTCCAAGATAATTCAATGACACAAACTTCCTTTCTGAGGAGAGATTCAAAGAGTTTCTTTCGATTCAAATTACAGTCAGTCCAAAGGAAATCTTGCTGCTAAGTCTTTTGTCTTCTCTTTGTTTCCTTATATGTCGTTTTAAGATTGTAGAGATCAAGATAGCAAAGAACAGGGATTTTCTTTAGTATTCATTTTTATTAAATTGTTGCGTCAGGTTTACAATCCCTCTGTGCTATCGAGACGTGTTCTAGAGGGAGGAACCGTTCCTCATCGTGCGTCTCCACAGCTGGCTGGGCCAGCGCAGTGCAGGTAAGAGCGGATGGTCCCAATCGTCATTTAGCCACCAAGAGGTAAAGAAGGAGTTTCTTTCTTTCTATGTACATGCTTGTTAAAGTTGCAGAAAAACAAAGCATCCCCTCACTTCACTTTTTCCAAAGGGTGGAGGGAATTTTGGGTAAAATATCTATCAAGAATGAGCATCTATGGTTAGGCATGGGTGCGAAATTAAATTCCGACATTGAGTGTTTATCTTTGCTCCTGTCATAAGGAGCTATAAGAATTGAATAGAAAAGATTATTTAGTCTGGGAGTCAATTCAATGCATGAAGGATCCCAAGCCTCTGACACCATTTATTTAGAAATTTTAGCAGTATTCCAGGAGGGGATCGAGGGATGGAGGCTGTGGCAGAGGCATGACCTCATCCTTTTGCCTCACACTCCCCCTGAATCTAAGGCAGCTATTCCAGAACCCCAGAAGCCCCTTCAACAATTCCCAAACTAAGGACAAAATTCCCTACTCCTCAATAATATATAGTGCCTTCTCTTTATGAATTTTGAATATCTTTTCCTCATCTGTCAAATTGGGTTAGTGATACTTATCACAGAAGGTTGTAAGGATGCAATGAGAAAATATCTGTAGAGCCCTTGGCAATAGTAAGTTGCCAGAGACTGTCCCCTCCCTTCCCCCCACTCTGTCCCATGAATTCTCTTCCTTCTTATGGTATTACTAGACTCATTTCCTGATGGAATTGCTTCTGGGGAGTGAATCGGATCAACACATTCACTATGAATGTGATTGTGTGCTACCCTGGGTAGGTCTTCATAGAAACTAAAGGGTTTTTGTGTTTTTTTGTTTACAAATATCAACTGAGACCTTGTGCTTCTGCAAAAAGAGTCACGGGTTTGAGCACACTGGGAGCAGGTTTTATTCCAGTAAACTCATTTATAAGGACTTTATTGGATTCTATTTAGACAGGGCCACAAGGGGAAGACCAGATAATCACTTATTAGCTGGTGAGCAGCAGCCACCTGAGACAGGACCCCAGGTTGACAGACGCCACTGCAGTGGCTTGGGTGCAATAAGGTGACTCATGTGGGCCATGGAAGGCCTCAGCACTCAAGGAACAGAATCAACTAGGCTGCGTCTCCCACATCCCACACCTCGAGACCAGTACTTAGGAATAATCTCGTTCCACCTTCATTCACCTCACACACAGGCTAGAGGAAGCCGCTCTCCCAGTCTCTCCCCAGGGCCCCTAACAGGAACACGCAAAAGGACCGCTGTCAGCAAAAAATAACCCTAGCAGGGACTGTGTCCTGTCTAGTTCTATGTGACAAAAGAACCGTAATTATCTCCTCCTCCCTGTGCCCAATCAAGGGAAAGGAGGAAATGGAAAAGACCCTGGTCATTATTTCCTTCTGAGGTGAAATAATACACAATTTGCTTCAGGAATGGGAAGAACCACAGTGGTGCCTAAGAATATGTATGCAGCTTCCATGTTAAAGAATATATCTATACGCTATGTCATATATCTAAATTTCCACAGCTCTGCTTCCCTTCCCCAGAGCCTGTCTTCCAGGAGTCATGGCCCAGCTATTGAAAGAGTAAGTCAAGAGTAAATCAGCACAAACGTTGAATATTTGTGATGAGTTACCCGCTGGAAGACAAAGATGATACATCATAGGAGCTTTCAGTGTGACGGGAGACACAAGGAAGTAGATCAAGACAGGATGTTCTCATAATTACCAGACTTCTGTGAGGATGCCTCCATGGGAGCTCAGAGAAGGCTGGATCTTGAAGGATGCTTTCCAAAAGGACAAGAGGGAGCAAGGCAGTCCAGATCCCGAGTAGAGTGTGAGAAAGCCATTGGCGCTCTCGAGACAGAGGACAGCTAAGAATCCAGCAGGTCACTGTGGGAGAGCCCTGCACTCTGGTCGTAGAGGACAAAATGCACATTGTTGGCTAACAGGCATTAAAAAGTAAACCTAAAATAGCGTTTGTTGTGGAAGCATCTATGAGAAATGGGAGTGGTCTGGAGGGTTGGTGACAAATGCACATTTATTTCGCGTGGGTGTTTCCTAGGTGAGGCCCCTGAGGCCAGAGCACAGCTCTCAGGCTGGTCCTGTGAGAGACCTTCTGAGCACCTGCACCCAAACCTCTGCTTCAAAGGCTGGAACGCTAGTTCTGGGGACAGTACCACTCAAAGAGAAGTCTGCAGTGGAAAATTTTGCTTCTTTAGAAACCGTGTTTTCCTACAGACAGAGGATATTAGAACAAGTACAGTTTTAGAAGTAGCCATGGGTTCGGTGATCCTTCAGTGCCATATAGGCTTTAAGAAATGTTCAGCCAAGTCCAATAGAAGGGGGAAATTCCTTAGCAACTTACTGTGCTCCAAGAAAGTAAAAATCTAGTGAAAGAGTTTTCATGTGATTAAATCTATAGATGTGGAGACAATGAATGTTCAGGCACCTGAACTCCTTTCTGGGTTCCTTTCCACAGAGCATATTAAAAAGCATCCCGTCCTATGAACAGACATTTCTCCAAAGAAGACATACAGATAGCCAATAGGTGCATGAAAAGATGCTCAACATCACTTATCATCAGGGAAATGCCAATCAAAACTACAGTAAGATATCACCTTACACCTGATAGAATGGCTATAATAATCAAGACAAAAAATAACACATATTGGAGAGGATGTAGAGAAAAGGGAACCCGCATCCACTGCTGGTAGGAATGCAAACTGGTGTAGGCACTATGGAAAACAGTATGGAGATTTCTCAAAAAATGAAACATAGAAATATCATATGACCCAGCTATCCTACTACTGGGTATCTATCCAAAGAACTTTAAATCAACAATTCAAAGAGACTTGTGCAACCCTATGTTCATTGCAGCATTATTCACAATAGTCAAGATGGGGAAGCAACCCAAGCACCCATTGACTGATGACTGGATAAAAAAGATGTGGTAAACATATACACAATGGAATACTACTCAGCCATAAAAAAGACAAAATCATCCCATTCGCAACAACATGGATGGAGCTTGAGGGTATTATATTAAGTGAAATAAGCCAGACAGAGAAAGACAAACACTGTATGACTTCACTCATATGTATAAGATAAACTAACACATGGACAAAGAGACCTATGTAGTGCTTACCAGGGGGAAGGAGGGTGGGGAGTGGGCACAAAGGGTGAAGGGGCACATTTTATGGTGACTGACTAATAATGTACAACTGAAATTTCACAATGTTGTAAACTATCATAACCTCAATAAAAAAAAATCAATGGATAAAAAAAAAATCATCCATACCCACTTCAGACAGAACTACATTGCATCATACCTAGTTGTCACGAGTTCTATCAATAATTGGTTCTGCTTCTTCAAATCCACTACTTCCTCTTCCATGACGCATCTCAGTTCTGATTCTAATCTAACCTGAAATGTTGCAATAGCAGTTACTTTCTATGTTAGATAACATCCTTTTGTTTGCAAGCGATGAAAACCAACTTGAACTAGCTGAGGAGAAAAAAAATTTGATAGAATATTGGAAAAGCTCATAGAATCCAAGGAACCCCAGGAGCAGTCAGGAACCGGGAGAGGCAGTGATCAGGGCACCCCAGTGACCTTAACCACAAACCTTTATGCTTGTTCCCTCTAGAGCCCTGCCACTGATAACCTGACTCAGCTCTGCATTTCCCAGTCTCTGTCTCTTGTTCTTGTCCTTAAGGAAGAACCTAATTGGGTGAGCTTTGAGTCAAGTGTCCACTCTGGTCAAAGAGGCCATGTCCAAGATGATGGTATCATACAGCATAAATATGGATTCCAGGGGCCACCCCAACAGCTCAAGGACAAAGGACAAAGGTTCATGGGTTTTGCAGGCTTGGCAGGCATCCCGATAGGCAACATTGGTTATTTAACATGCACACGTGCATACACACACACATGCACACACACATGCACACATACACATACAATGTTTCTCTCCACAGGCAATGTTGTTCATTCACTCAATCATTCATCCAGCCAACAAATATTTGTTCAGTGCCCAGGTGATCTGGCCTTGGGAATTAAAAACAGGCATGGTTCCTGTTGTCATGGGGACACTTCTAAATGGAGGGAAGACAACAAAAAAAATGTAAAATTTCAGCTTCAGAAAGGGGTGGTACACGATGTAATGAGAGCTTATGATGAAGACATTACTTTCCAGAGAAACTAATTCATGAGGTGGGATCTGAAAGTTGAGTAAGAGTAACCCAAGTAAAAAGAGAAAAACTAGTGTTTCAGGAAGAGGGAACTGCATATGTAAGCACCCTGGGGTAGGGCAAGAGCATGACTAGCAGAAGAGACTTTTCATATGTTTGTTTTTTGTGGGTCTCTAATGAAAAGAGAGAATGTTCTTGCCTGTGTTGTTCACTGCTGTATCCCCAGCATCAAGAAGAAGAACCAGCACCTGGCTTTCAGGCCTCGTAAAGGAGTAGAGAGCAAGGAGGAGCTTGTGCCAAGGTGAGGCTAGAGAGAGAAGTAGGGATCAGACCCTGGAAGGCCTTGAAGAGCAGAGTGAGAAGGGGTCAGCAATCTGAGTAATTAAGTGAGGGCATGTCATCAAAACAGCTGCCCAGGTGTTTTGAAGAAATACCCTAAACAGGCTAAAACTTTAAGATAAGCCTAAGAAATACCCTCAAAAAGACAAGGGAGGATATTGAAAACATGAGCTAAGAAGAAATAGTTACAGGGGCCAGCCCTGTGACATAGTGGTTAAGTTCAGCGCACTCTGCTTCGGCAGTCTGGGTTTGCAGGTTCAGATCCCAGGCACAGCATCTATACCACTGTCAGTACTATGATGGCAACCCACATAGAAAATAGAGGAAGACTGGCACAGATGTTAGCTCAGGAACAACCTTCCTTGAGCAAAAAAAGAGGAAGATTGGCAACACATGTTGGCTCAGGGCAAATCTTTCTCAGCAAAAAAATAAAATAAAAATATAATATTTGCAGTAATGCATTCCATAGAGTAAGCTAAAGAGCAGAGTGGATACAAATGAAGAATCAACCAGCGGCCTGGAAGAACTTGTCAGGCAGTGCCCCAAAAAGTATAAGGAAGGGGCAAAGAGATGAAAATAATGAAAGAAAAATTAAGAGATGTGGAAGATAGACATAAAAGCTCAGTGGACAGCACCTGGGAGTGGCCACGACATCACTCTACTATCACAGTGTACTATGTCCAGAGAAAGAATCTGGCAAGAACATCCTTCCAGTTACCACTTCTTCAGGGAAAATGGAAACCACAGAAAACATATATTAATTTCTGTGTTTTACTGAGAATTGCCTTATAAAAGAGTTCCAGATGGCGGCAAGAAATTCCAAAATACATTTCATTCAGTTATTAGTTTTAAAAAGTATACTTTTTAAGGAACAACTCTTTAAAAAAACAAAGCGAAATGCAGGTTTCCTTTTGAACGTGTCGCCATGAAATCAAACACATTTTTTTTTCAGTTTTAAATGTTTTCTTATCCTTTATTTCTTATAATTTTTAAAAGTAAACTCTGAAATATGATTTTTTCTGTTTTTATTGGTTTATAGTATTATAAAAATTTCAGGTGTATGTCATTATATTTGAATTTCTGTGCGTTTTTGTGTGCTTGAATGAAGTGACTTTAGACATAGGATCCGATTTGAAGGTTGGGATAAACATAATCCTAAAGATAAAGTAAAAGAAAAGATGCTGACCTGTGATGAAATAAAAATCATTTTACAAATAGTTTCTGGTTTGGTAGCTTCTGAGTACTTTAAAAAATCTAAATATGCTGGGTTTTCTCTTAAAAGAGAAACAAAAAGAACAGTGCCTGGAGCATAGTAACCCAAGGCTGCCACACTATACAAGTTGAGGGGGTTCTGTTCACAGAGAATATAACATGAATGATGCTCCCTGGATTTGTGCAATGGGTCAGACTGTAGTAACAATTATGTACATATTAGTGGTTTATTATTATTATTACACTGTAATAGTTAAATAAAACCTAAACTGTTGTAACAAGGACGCCCTAAACTCAGGGACTTAAATCACATCCAAATTTATTTCTCTCTCACTCCCAGGGGCAGATTTGCTCCATGAGATCATTCAGGAACTAAAGTTCTTTACTTACTTATCACTTCTCCATCTTCTAGAATATTTTACCCATCTTCATATTTCAAGTTGTGTTACTGGCATCTCTGCTTTGTAACCCAGGAGAAGAGGGTACAAAGAGAGAGCCTAGAGGATGAGCAACTTCATTTTTAAGGACATAAAGTAGAAGTTACGTAAATCATGTCTGTTCATATCCCATTGGACAAAATCGAGTCACAAGACCGTATCAGGCTCCACAAGATGTTGGGAAATGTAGTTTCCAGCCAGATGGCCATATGCCCAACCAAAAATGGGTGGGGGCGAGTGTGTTAGTTTGCTAGGGCAACTGTGACAAAGTGCCAAACTAAGTGGCTAAAATGACAGAAATTTATTGTCTCACCGTTCTGGAGGCTGGAAGTTTGAGACAAGGTATTGGTAGAATTGGTTCCTTCTGAGGACTGTGAGGAAGAATTAGTTCCATGCCTCTCCCCTAGGTTCTGGTGCTTTTCTGGTAGTCTTTGGCACTCCTTGGCTTGTAGAGGCATCACCTCAATCTCTACCTTCATGTTCACATGACACTCTCCATGTGCACACATCTCTGTGTCCAAATTGCCTCTTTCTATAAGGACACTAGTCATAGGGAATTAGAGACTGAAGACCCAGTGAGATGTTTTCCACTGACATAGTTAAAATAGGCTAGACTACCCTACAAGAACAAACGAACCCTAAAATCTCAATGCCTGGACAAGGTAAATGTTAACTTCTCATTCACAACACAACTCAACACAGTTGGCCACAGTGTCTGTCCCTTGCAGTCATCAAAAGAACCGTGCTTCTTTCATCCGGCAGCTCTGGTCCTCTAGAGTCTCTCTGGAGTTTCCCACCAGATGCTCTGTATTCTGCCAGAGAATGAATGAAGAGGGAGAATGAGGAGGATCAAACGAGGCACATTGCTTCCACTCAGGCTTACCCTGACCTTTGCAGAACACGGCCAAGTGAGGTCCATATTCCATGTGCAACTTTTTGCAAATATGCTAATTTGAGTATCTCTGGAAACTTGGAACAAAGAGAAGCAAGAAAATAGAAGCTAAGCACAACTGGGAAATGACTCTTGGTTATGCAAGAGTCTATGGTCTTCATGGTTTCTGAGAGGATTTGGTAAATTAATTTGTCTTTCTCTTACCTAAGCTCTCCTGATGCTCAAATCTTCCAGCCATTCAGAAGTGATACCAATCTCCACCTTCAGCAATGGCATAACCTACACATTTTTACAGAATTTGAACACAATCACCTTTTGTCTCAAGTACACATGGCAAAAGGTGTGGAGAAGCATTACCCTGAGGCCTGAGTAGCCTTGGTCATAGAGAAGATGTTTCCAACTACAGGTTAGGCAGGGCCAACTCTAAGCATCAGCACCCGAGTGACGAGAGACCTATGTATTCCTTAATAAATTTGTTTTTCATGTGTTTGTAATATGCAGGGCCCTGTAAGCTCAGAGCCAGGTAGGGGCTCCTCTCAATCAGGTCTAAAGGCAATATTGATTCTACCAATATACCACTGAGCAGAATCCAGTCACATGGTCTCAATATAATGCAGAGGGAGTGTGAGAAATTTGGCCCTCCTGCGTGCCTAGGAAGAGGAAATGAGATGCACATGCCCATGTTGTTCAATATCATTTGCGAACATGACTTTTAATGATGGTGAATTTTATTACATATCTATACTGTACTTCAGTTCTCTCCTGTTTATAGCCCTTGACTCTAGGGCTCTGACTATAGGCACGAGGCCTCTGAAAGTTCCTAGGATCCCTTGTAGATTCAAAATGGCCAAGTCAATTCAAAAGCCCCAGAAGATTTTTGGGGTGAGAGACAAGTAGAAGCAATTGTCCAGCTGGCAGATCCACTGAGACAGCACTTCATGTAAGACAAAGGAGGGTCAACACAGGTGTGGAAATTTCAGTTGGTTCAGATCACATTTTAAGTTTCACATTGGTAACTAATGTGCAAATATCTTAGAAACGTTTCTTAAATCTCATTCTCAGTTTTTCTTTCAACAGATAATACTACAACCCCATTTTCTATTCCCGTCTATCATCCACAGATTATTATGGATATGTTTATAGAGAAAATATCATCTAATGACATGGTCTGATTTGCATTCTTAAAAAATTGCTTTCACATCACTTACTCTTCAAAGAAACGTAGTAAATGTACAGGAATATAAGATTACTTGAAAGGTGTGTAATAGAATAAAGTTGTTAAGCTCTCCCATATAGCTACAGCACAATCAATGAAAACCAGTGGAAATGGAATGCTTTATTACTCAAGTCCTCCTAAAATTGATGGGTTTATTAAACCTGTCAGCTCATTGGTTCTGTGATAAAATCTGAGAGCCAGGTGCTCGTTGTATAGGATTCCTAATAAATTTACGGCCAGATTGAAAGAGAGGTAAAGAAAGCTTCTTTAGTCTGCTCTGCCTAGCTAAAAATGTGAATGTGAGCATTTATAGGAGTATAAATTCTTGAAATTTTATCTTAGAGAAATAGCCATTTATCAGCACAAAGGTAGATCTGTGGGTGTATGTATATATATACACCCTCACGACACATATATATATATTCCTCACAACATGGTTTATACTATTGTTCTAAATGTCCAACAATAAGGCTAGGGTTAAAAGAAAATTGCTACCTCCATACAATGGGCCACAACTTTTTCATTAAAATAGCATGTAATATTACATAAAAAGAGCAGGATCTGAGTATGAGCCCAGTTTTTAAAATTAGTCTCATATGCATTATATATATAAATATACTGTGTATATATACATTAGATATGAAAATATATATATACCATGTGTGTATGTGAGTATATATATTTTTTCTTCTACTCTCTCTCTCTCTATAGTCTAGTATACCGTATAGTCTCTCCTACTCTCTCTATATATATTATATATTATAATATATAACTATATCATATAGAGTATATATTTTATGTTTATATATAATATTTATATTTTATATTATATGTCATATTTATATATAAATATGTTTATATTCATTTATATTTATAATAGTTTGTATATTTATAATATATTATATATCTTTATCTATAATTACATATATAGTCCAGTATATAGTATAGTCTCTCCTTCTAGTCTCTCTCTATATATGATATATATATTCTAATATAGAATTATATAATATAGATATGAGAGAGAGACACTAGAAGGAGAGATTAGAAGAAAAGATTAAATTTGATTATCTTTAGATTGGAGATCATGGATGATCTTTTTTCCTAATATTTTTCTACATTTTCTAAATAAGTTATAAAGACCATATATTACTTTTTACCAGAAAAATATGTTTTAAAAGTAAGAGAGAATATTTTAATAAAGTAAAATTATGTGTATGTGTGTATTACTTCCATGAAATTTTTTAAAATAGAGATTAACACGTAGGCAGAGGGTTTTTCAAAATCTTGTTCAACGGGAATTACTTTCCTTTGGTTTCTGCGTGTTGGGCCTCTTGCCCTCAGGCATGCACTAACTGTTTGCCCCACAGGCCCTACAAGTGGGCAATAGCAAGAAAAGAAGAAATAACAGTATTGGAAACTGCCATTCATAAGGCAGGGCTCTATCAAAAGAAGGAGTGTTAACATTTAGAGTTCTTCAATTCTGCGGGTAAATTTTCCATGAGATCACAGAAACTTTGCAAGGAGACTAAATGGTGCTAAAAGTGTGCAGAGAAAATAAATCAGAGGACCCTGATGGTTTATGAGGATGACTGGCACATAGCGTGGGTAAAGAGGAGTCAGGGCTTTGCCTGCGCCTCCAGTAAACCCAGAGCGGAATTTCCCAGCAGCCAGCACATAGAATCTCCTGAGAACTGGGAGGAGAAGAAGAGACATGCAAGGTTCCTGCGTGGCAGCAACAACTCGTATTCGCACTAATGCTTTATACCTTCAAAGTGCTTTTACATAAGTTAGCACATATGATGTGCATGATCATTCAGCGAGATAAAACTATGTCAGTCAGGACTTTTTATTTGCAAGGAACAGAAAATACACCTCAAGTGGACTTAGCCATCAAAACCCAACTTCTCTCATCTCTCAACTCTGTTTTCTGCTGGGTTTGGCCCCATGTGGTAATAAAATGATTCCAAGCCATACGTCCCCTCTTTTTCAATCCAATGGAGAAAAAGAGAGACTCTCTTTCCCAGAAGTCCCAGAGAAAGTCCTCAGTGGTTCTGACTTGATCACATGTTCACTCAAGGACCAGTGTAAGTGACTAGATTGGGTTGGATTTACGTGGGTCATGGGATCCATTACTGGAGTCCTTGGGTGGACTCAGTGTCTTCTAACCACAGAGGCTGGGAGTGTAGACGGTGAACTGCCCAAACGAAAAATAGGTTACCACTGCCAGATTTGATGCTGGAAGACAAAGAACAAATGTCCACTATGTCCACTACAGAAATTGAATCACAGAGAGGTAAATTGAGTCAGGGAAATAAAGTAGAAGGAAAACTCTTCATTATGACGCTCTGAGAGTCCACTGTTTATATGGTCAGGGATAGGCTTTGGGGGGATAAAACAAATATGCGAGATAGTCCCTGTTATCAAGGAAGTTGTGATTTAGAAATCTCTTTCCCTTCTTTCTTGCTTAACAAACTCCTTCAAGACTTGGGTTAAATGTTATCTTGTCTAGGAAGTCTCCCTTGTCTTGCTCAGGCAGAGTAAACTAGGTTCCCACAACCATTTATACAAAATTTTGCCCAAGACCCACTACACTGTGTGTTACTATTGGTTTACATGGCCCTCTTCCCTGTTAGACCTTGAGATCTGGGGCCATAACAAATTCATATCACTATACTGAGGGGCTGGCACAACGCTGTCTCTAATAGAACTCACCAAATGTTTGAATTAATGAATGAAATGGCATAGGCCATACAAACTTACTAATGTGCTGTATTATTGTGGTCATTACCTTCTTAGACTTGATCAAGCAAGGTCTCTGCCCCAGGATGTAGCCTCAGGGGGCCCCCCACACTTTGGATAGTATTGCTCAAAATTTTCTAAGTCCCCTTGTGGTGGCTGGGACCAGCCAAGGCCAGTGAGGCAGCTATGCCAGACAGGGCGCCTCAAGCTCAGACGAAGACCCATGGGAGTCCCAGTCCCTATTTCCCCCTTTAGGACACTCCTAAACTCTCTACTTCTCATACAGGGTCAACCAAATGCCCTGAGAAGCTCTGAGACTCACGTCTATGGGCTGGTCAAAGGGCCCTCAGCCATGACCCAATTCCAGAAGGCAGACTAAGGAGCAGATTGCTCCTGCTGACCGCTGTGGAATTTCTTTCATGGGATTGCACAAGGTCAGGCTATCAGAATGGTGTTGAGATCTTGATTTGACATGACTCTCACTCATGTTGGACACAGAATGAGTTCAAGACTCTGGACTACTGATGGTCTAGCCACTCACATGGGCCTGGACTTTGGCTCTCTCTGGTCTGTATGCCAGCTGTGATGCCTCCTATGATTTACAGCCACTGAGGGTACTATTTCTACATACAGCAGAAGTGCTCCCATGAGGTCCGCCAATATCGTTGGTATAGTTTCAGAAATAAAATATGTGGTCACGTAAAACTTGACAAACTGAAATGAATGGATCTTAGATGATAGGAAAGGAGTGTCAAAAAGACTTTCTGAGAGAATAACAATGGTGACAGAGCATATGATGACCACACTCCCTTGGCTGCATGCTTTGGGGATGAAGCTCTGAGCATCCGCCTGCACCTTGTACACACTATCTCCCTGTTTTCAGTCCCCCGGACCCCAGCCACCTGAGGTGCCTCTAATTCCTGAGAGTCTCCAGGGATCCAAAATTTCTCACTTCCTATTGGCTTTCCCCTCTTCAGGCAGATTTTAGCTTTTTCCACTCTGCTGAGTCAGTTATCATTCATCTATCCACTTTTCATTTTCCCAAATATTGTTGACATTTCTCATCTGTGTTTCTCTCCACTCCCATTATTTTTATACTTGTGGATTTGTAAGTTTTGTATTTCTTTACTGCCGTTTTAATGGAGTCTCAGAGAACATCAATGATAAATGTTTGCGTTCAATCCACCACATTAAACATGCTTTCCTTTAAACTCTCTTTTCCCTGGGCGACCATGATACACTACCATGTTGATTAAACCACAGCCACTTTGCTCACTATCTATGCCTCCTTTGCTGGCTGCTCTTCCCATGGGTTTTTTTCTTGTCCAAATACTTTCCTCCTACAACCTCACTGACGTTCGACGATGAACTCGATGAAGTTAATTCACATCCTATATTCCTAGTCCTGATCTTCTTCTTGAGCCCCAAATTTGTGCTTGACGTCTCCAAGTAGCATGCCATCTTACATGTTCCAAATCAAACCGGGCCCCCTCCACCCTCTCCTGCTCCTTCACCCCAGCAGCACCTCCTTTTGACACGAAACTTGCAAACACTGAACCACCGTTCCCTTAGTCAGGGCCATTTGCCTCTTCCTTCTCTCTCCTCCCTCATACCAAATCATGAAGTTATGACAACCCTACTTTTCAAATATCTCTGCAGCTGTCCCGCTTTTCATTCCATCCCCATCCCTGAATTTCAGGCCCTTAGTAACTGGAAGCTGGAGAGAAGCAATACTAGATGTGCAACAGAATACCCACCTCCCCTCTTCTGCTTTCTTATGATCTAACCCATCTCTCACATTGATGTCAGCTTACTCTCCCTGAAGCCCAAGTGTGTTCACGGGATTTGTAAAGATAAATTCACCTATCATGCTATGGTCCCAACCATTATCTCCAGCTCATTTTCCTCTAACAATTTCATATTCTCCACTCAAACTTGAACTATTCTCAGCACCTTCATTGTCCTTTCCTATCTCTAAGCATTTGTTAAAAGTGTTTCTTCCATCTAAAATGAATACTCTGATCATCTGCCCTGCTTTTAAAATTCTATCAATTATTTGAGGCTCACCTGTTCCCAAAAGCTTTTCCTTACCCTCACCACACCTACCCCAGTGTTATTTTCCTTCTTTGATCTCCCTGTATTTCTCTCAACCTTATGTTTAAATCATTTGTGAACTTATGTAATTCCCCACTAATGTGCACAAGCTCTTAAGATAATCGAGCTCAAAAGTACCTAGCCCAATGCCTGGCACAGGGGCAGTATTATAAATATTCTTTCCATTCCCTCTGCCTCAACTTCTTCCAAAAAGGAATTTAAATGGCTTACAAGAAATATATTCAATAAAACAGTAAAATAAAATTTATTTTGAATCAAGATTAGTGAAAATATACATTTGCACACATTGACAAAAACAAGATGAAAAACAGAATATAACTATTTAAGCTGTAAGGTCCTAATAGTTGTGATAGTTGGGCTTCAAAGTGGGTGCTGAATTTCGTGGAAACTAAAGAGAAATCAGAAATATGGTCAGTGTTATGGGTTGAATTGTGTGCTCCCAATAGATATTCAAGTCCTAACTCTCATTATCTATGAATGTGACCGTATCTGGCAATAGGGTCTTTGCAGTTGATCATGTTAAGATGAGGTCACTAGGGCAGGCCCTAATCCAATAATCGGTATCCTGATAAGAAGGAGAAATTTGGACACAGAGACAGGAAGATGAAGCAAAGATACAGGGAGAATGTCATCTACAAGGAACACCAAATGTTGCCAGCAAACCACCGGAGGCTAAGGGAGCGGCATGGAACAGATTCTTCCTCAAAGCTCTCAGAAGGACCCAATCCTGACAACATCTTAATTTTGTATTTCTAGCCTCCAGAATGTGAGACAATCAATTTTGTTGTTTAAGCCGTCCGGTTTGTGATCTTTAGCTATGGCGGCCCTGGGAAACTAACTCAGTCAGTTTCATAGCTTTTGTTATACAAAAAGAGAAGGAAAGGAAATAAGGAAAGCAAAGTTATTTCTAGCACGAGCTCCTTTGGAAACTTCCCATTTGGGATTTCATATATGGACTGGAGACACTGAAAGATGCAGTAGGTAACACATTCAAAAAACAGCAATAAGGTTTTGGGTCTTGTAAGAGGGTCCAAATGTGACTAATGAAGGTATTTTAATGGGGAACTAAGAAAATATGTCTTTAAAAACGCCTCCCTGATGGTACAACTTGATCCACAGATGAAACCTGGGCCGTATGGAAGAATGGATATTCATAGTCCTTCAGACAACGCCCCATAAACATTTCTCCCAACTGGACTTGTATCAAAATGCATTTTGTTTTATACGACTTATGTTGTTGTTAAGAGTGGACTCAAGAACTGGGCTTGGGTACTACTGAATCACAATCTCTGGTGGTAGAGATCAGGCAAGTGCATTTTTCGAAAGCTCCATGGGTGATTCTGATGTGAAATCCTAGTTAAGAATCTGACTTGGAAGATTGGCTAGACTGACTTTGTTTTGCAGTCATTAATAATAATCCAGATTCTCACATTGTTGGCCATCTTACTTGTACATAAAGGCGGGCTTAGGAAAAACCTGCAGGCAAAAATGGAATTTCTTTTATTGTATAATTTGGCTCAATGCCAGAACTTCAATTAAAGATTCATAAAGTTTTAAAGCTTCAACACCATAGAGGCAAAAATTGAAATTAGATGTGGCATGATCATTTATTTCTTGCTCACGGATCCACAAGTCAGCTGTGGCTTGGCTGAGCTTGCCTCCAGGCCACTGGTTGGATTCAGCTTTGTTTCACTATCTCTGATCCTATGACTGGCTGTTACCGTATGTTCATTTCATGATAGATTGCAGAAGGACAAAAGGCCAAGTTAAACCATACAAGCACTTGTAAGCCTCTGTTTGTGTCACGTCTGTTAACATTCTGTTGGCCAAAGCAATCACAATTTTCTATGGAAAGGTAATATCTTCTTGTAACAAAAATCATTGTTTTTAGAGATTAAACTTAAATTCAAAATGTAAAGTTATCCCTATAACCACCTTCCTAATGATTTCAAGTGTGAGAATTTACTTTTTAACATCTTTATTTATAAACCGTATACTTCTTAAGATCAGCTCGAAAAGCTGAAGTCCTTCCATTTTGAGTTGTATGCATTTTCAGCATCAATTTTTAACATCACTTCCCCCTAAGAAGGAAACTGTAAAACAGTGTAGGGGAGAAAAGGACCCTCTTAGGGCTCCTGGCTGGGGTCAGGAAATTAAACTGACAAAGACAGATTAATAGGAGAAAAGCATACAAATTTGTTGACTATGTGTTTCACATGACATGAGAGCCTTCATAAGGAAATGACCCAAAGAAACAGATCTGAGTATTTTTATACTGAGTTTGATGAAGAGTGGACAGTCATGTGGAAATATGATGTCAGAGAGTGTGAGGTAAGGGTAGTAAACTGGGGGACAATTAGCAAGGCCTGTTTGTTAGGATTCTTCTCTGCATCCATTTGTCTTCAGAGATAAAGATGCTCCTTTCCTCTGGGTAGAGGGAGGACCCCTCTCACCTGAGGGTTTCATGATCTCTTTCAGGGGAGAAGGAGGGGCCGAGAGGGTGAGGTCTGAGTGACCTTCCTGCTTCTGCTATTTTCTCAAATTCCTTTAGCTTAATTTACTCAATATGCCAACGTGCCATATTTTGGGGTTGTACATCCTGAACCCTATCAATGGCATTTTAAAAAATTATATTAAATCCAGAGTTTTGCTTTATTTAGTTTAGCAAGGATATTTAAACTCTAAGCATACGCCTTTTGTGATGGTAGTTGTTTTGGAGTTTTTAGGCCTGAATTGCTTCAACTTTGTTTGCACTCATCTGAACCCTGCTTTAGGAAAATTGAAATTTATGACAATTTATGCAAAATCCAAATTTATACAACAATTAGTCTTAGTGATAAACTGTACTACAAAAGACTCAAAACTGGCCTTAAGAGGGTTCACCTGAGAGTTTTTCATTGGAGTCTTTAAAACATAATCCAATTTAACAAAACTAAATTTGAACAAAATTCTCATAAATATTTCAATCAAATGTATATTTTTAGGTATACAAAACTAAATTTCTTACTGTCATCCTCTTCTTTAACCATCAAGGATGATGATGTCATCAGAGAGCTATTCTGCTGGTCTGCCCTTCCACTTTTCATACCATCTTCCACACTCTCACCAAAGTGTTATGTAATTGCCCTTCTTAAAACTTTTCACACGCTCCTTTTCATCTCTAATATTAAGTCCAAATTCCTGAGCATGATATACAAACCCTCATGTTCTAGTTCTTTCCTATCTCTCTGGCCTATGATCTTGCCAATTTCTTCCTTCCACGCTTCGAGGAGCCTAGCACTTCCTACCCTGGCCATTCTGACTGCCTTGGACTCCCCGACATACTACACAGAGGGCACCTCTGCAGAGAACATTCTTCCCCTCTCTGTCGTCCTAGCCTCTGCCCTTCAGAAAGCAGTTTACCATTATCTCCTCAAATAAGCTGCCTCCTAGCGCCTTCCGTCTGTGGGTGAAATCATGGCCTCCTCTCTGCTAGCTCTGTTCCTTGCCTCAGCGTGGATGGTTGTAACCACCTAAACATGTGAGCAATTTATTTTGCTGTTTCCCTCCCCAGGTTGTGAGCTCCTTGAGACCTGTCATTCTACTCTGTTCATATTTGTGAACACAGCGCCTGGATTGTGCCTGACATGTCATAGATGTTCAACAAATATTTTGTGAATAATTGAGAGAAATAAGAATAACAAACCAATGTCCAAGAACCACGATTTGTGCAGCATAGAGTCATTCAGAAACTCACAAGGGATAGGAATTTTATTTGTTGTTGTACATTATTGTCAGCAAAGATGACCTGTAGCCTTTTTCCTCAAATGTTTATGAATTAACACCTCAAAAGAGGTGACGTCATCTCTAAACCGAACATTAAAGCATTAGTGGCAAATGCATTTCGTTGCCTTTAATAAAATGTGTTGATCTCTGTTCTGCCTTTATAGAAACCCAGTGAACTGAAATATCCTCCTGCTCATGTCACTTTCCAGTCATTCTAGATTAAAAGGGGGCTTGATTACACTCAAAATCTATATTAAATTACCTTTCATCTCACAGGCAACTCTTACGTGAACAAAATATATTTTAGAACCTGTCAAAATCAGGGATGAGACTAAACATGACACTCCTATTTTAGAATCAAATACTTGGAGAAGGAACTTAGGCAAAAGCACCCCTGTGGTCAAAATACCAGACAGAAAACTCCCCGGACGGAGGACACAGTCCTCTGTCTGCAACTCTCTCATCTAGAAAATGCTGGGAATACTCAGTACCTTAGCAGTCACCTTAAATTTCCTTTCTTTGCACAGTTATTGCCTCAAAGACCTGGAAGCCCAGGTTTTCTTGCACGAAAAACATATTCGGCACATTTCAGCAAGCATTCTCTCAAGTTTGCAACCTCCATCTTGGAAAAAATTTTCTTTTAATCTTGAAACATATTATTTTGCCCTACATAGCTTCTACCGTTTACTTAAGCATGCTTGAGACATTCTGAATTTTCTGAAATAATATTCATGTGATTTTTTTTTCTCTAGTTGCTGTCTTACCTGATTAATGCATATTCTCAACTGTGGCCAACAGTTAGCAGCTGCCTTTACTGCTGCGTCATATTTCAGCAAATTCCAAACAGACACAAAGAAAAAAGGAACAGAAGATGTAGAGCTCTAAGGCTGGATCACCTAACACAGGAACAAGAAGTAACTTTCCAGAAAAGGAAAAGAGAACCCAGGATTCCTGCTCCAAGCATTGGCTTGCTCAGTGGGAATTTCTCACAAATTTTCTGGTGCCGCTTACTTAGAATTTTTTCCTGGCTTCCAAGGGAAATAGTCAGGAATCTATAGCTCCATAAATGTCTCTCCGTTTACAACAGTGAACAGGCCTGGTAGCTCTACCAACATGCAAAGAAATTCACAGTAAGTAATCGTGACTCATTTCCTTTCTGACCCTGTTGTGACCCCAGCTTTGCTAAATCTGGCTTGTTAAACACCAGATGGATTCTGAACCATGGGGAAACTATAGTATGTGTAGACTGAAGCAAGAACTGACACCTGATTTTTCCCAAGATTGTATTTTTGAGAGTGACATCAAGAGGCTTATGCTGGGAAAACTGTATGTGAAGCAAACCTCAAGTATTAGAGATGTTCCTGAAACACTCTAATTATCATTAATAACTTGAGACCTGCATCATCTAAAATTGTATTTGTCTTCCCCCCCTGCAGAAAATGTTATGACATCTTCCTAAAATCCTATAAGAAAATTTCAAATAGCCCCATTAGCTTTTTCCACAATATGGTATTTAAGAAAAGTACCATCTTTTTCTCTTAGAAAGCTTCTCACCAGGGCTTTTAAATTTTCAACTATAATTTAATTATTCCCTTGAGCCTCTCACATGGCTACCAATATTCATATAATAATGCTGCACTTAGAATACATGGCTACGTTTTCTCAGAAATTAAAGAGGGGAAGATAAAACTACATTGACACAGTTGGACTTTAGTTACTCAGTTCATCCCAGTGAACTTACTTTACATTAGTGAACAGTGTAACACAAGGTGAAAAATTGTGAAGTACTTGGACCGCACATGAAACCAATTGAAATACAAGGAAGATGCATGAACCCAGAGTTGAACTGGACAGCTAAATATCTGAGTGTTCCTGCCCGATTCTCTTCACCTTTACCCTTTCCTCCGCCCCACAATCAGCTTATAAACATTCCACATCCACATGCAATGGTCGCAAGAGCTCCCCACACATTCACCCTCCAACGTGAGCCAAAGTCATCTGAAGTCAACTTTTTTCATCAGCATTTTTATGGCTCATGTCTGGCACCTAGGCGATGCTTGGAAACTGATACCAATATCATCATCTCGGGAACATGTTCTGGACTCTGGCATCCTACTGTCACCTCTATAGTTTCAACCTGTCAAAATGACAGTGCCAGGCAGTAGCACTATCTTCC
This sequence comes from Equus przewalskii, assembly GCF_037783145.1. NCBI lineage: Eukaryota > Metazoa > Chordata > Mammalia > Perissodactyla > Equidae > Equus > Equus przewalskii. The sequence goes on along the minus strand of NC_091860.1, from coordinate 9,329,637 downwards.
TCAGGAATTCATGTTGTTTTCCCCCAATTCTTCCAAGTGTCAGTTAATTCAGACAGCATCTACATTTGCATTATTTCCCTCCAATGTTCACTTAAAAAGAATGGACTCATTCAGCTGTTTCAGAGATCGTTCTGTCTAAGGAAAATATGTTTTCTGAGCCCTCATTTTTATTTTCTTCTGCTCCTTTTACACTGCAGGGCAAATGGAACACAATGACATTTTTATTTGGAGAGTAGATAATCTCCCCCCAATAGCCAGTAGTTACTGTGAGCTCTCTCATTATCAGTAAACTTCTGGTGTGTTCACGCCTTTCACCTCAATTTCTAAGGACAGGCGGAAAATAACTACTAGATATTCTTTCCATTTCTTAGTCTTCCATTTCTAATTCTCTACTGTGGTTCTTGAAGAACGAATCTTTTCTTTTGCCACTTATCTATTCTTCATATATAATTAGACCCATCAATTTCCTTTCACAAGCAGAAAGTGGAACTGAGGACATTTAGATCAAAAGAAAGTGTATTCTGAACCACATTGCCTGCATACTGATGAATGCTATCACTGATGCTGGCAAATCACAATTAATCGTACTTTTAAAAAGTAAAATGGTCTGTAATCTTTAAATGCCACATATGAAGTGTTATATTACTTCCCAGTGTCCAAGTCTGCAATGGGCAACAATTGCTTCTGTGAGATTCTACAATAAAGATGCCTAACAGTGATTCCTAACAACAATTAGCAAAAATACACACAGACACATAGAGGGAGAAGGAGAGAGAGAGAAGGAATTTGGCTCTATGTTCTTTCTCTTTCTATTTCCCTTTCCCCTCAAATGACCACAATAAATAGAAAAAGTGGTCACAAAGAACAGTGGGAGGGGTCAGGAGACTGGACAATCCAGAATGGGGTCCTGAGGGTGAAGGAGGTGGCTGCATGTTTCTGCACATGTGCGCAGTCCACTGCAGGGCTCACGGTGCTGATGAGAGAGGGTCACTGGCCCCTTCTCATTCGCTCATTGGTGGTGGTTGTTTTTTAAGTAGAGGCGTGGTCTATTTCCTAACTGATTATCGCTTATATAACAAACCATTAACTTTTGGGTATTAATATTAAGTAGTGTAGGGATAATGGCATCCTAGTCTTATTTGTGATTTTAATATGAACACTTCTAGTGTTTTGCCATAAGTATAATCCTACATTTTGGTTTGACACATGTATTTTTGTCATATTAAAGGAGTACTCATTTATTCTCATTTTGCCATGATTTCTTTAAAGTCTGGAATAGACATGGACTTTTTATCACATGCTTCATCTACAGCTATCAACATGATTATATCTTTTTATCTTTCACCTATTAATATGGTAAATTACGTTAATAAATATCTTAATATTAAGCCTTTCTTAAAGTCCTAGAATAAACTCCATTTGGTTTTGCGTACTTTTTAAACTTATTAGTGGACTCTATTTGCCTTGTTATTTAGGATTTTTGTAGAGATATTCACATATGAGACTACCCTATAATTTTCTTTTTTGTGCTATTTTCATCAAAATTTATATACTGGTTTTATAAAAAAACTTTTCTTTCTCTATGCTCTGATACAGTTATAAAGGCATCAGCATTACCCATTTCTTGAACATTTAAAAGAATTCACTCAGGAAAACATTGAATCACAGTACTTCTTAAAGGTATAGCTTTTAGAAAACTTGAACAAACCAAAAATAAATATATAAATCAAGCCGATACCATTTTGACAAATGTCAGTGGTTGGCTCAGACTTCCATAGTTTGGGAATAGACTGGATTTAGGTAAGTCAAAAAGGTTATCCACAGAGAGGACACAGAGTACAGCCAAGACACCCAGCAAAGAGACCCTCCACATCCTCCAGGACAGCCAGAGGTGCAAGTTTCTGACTCCAAAAATCCTTCCCAAGAGATGCACAATTGCTCATGGTACAACTGCTCTCTTCCAGGTCTTCCAGGCAATCCTAATCTGAAAGTGGGCTAGAGATCACCTCACCCATGCTGGGAACACCTCATCCATCAGGGAGTCATACAAGCAACAGCACAATCTCAAAGACAAGCACACCATTCTCCACCTCCCCAGGCTCTCCCACCTGGTTCATTTCTGAACTTAGTGCTGGGAACCAGAATATAGAACACTTTTCCGGAAGCCTCTGGGTACCATGCCAGCAACCATTAAAACAGCCTCAGGTGTGTATGTATCCTCCTCTCTCTTAAAGAGAAAGATAGTCGTTCAAAGAAAGCCTACTATGTTGGAAAATTACCTACGTGCCAGATCATAATCTTCTTGAGCTGGGCTCCTGGTCTCATACAATTCTAACAGCTCTCTAACGCGCCTGATAACCCAAAAACAACTTTCTAATTTTCTTTAGGTTTTTGTCTGCCTTTTCAAATCTCACATAAAATCCTCAACAATGATGCACGTTAGCCATAATAAAAACGTTTTCAGATTGCATCTATACCCATTCCTGCTCTATACTCTGGTGTTAGTAAAGCTTTCTTCTTCCTGAGCTTGAAGGGAGCATAGAAGTTGGATAGCAAAAGTGTGGTAGGAAATGTACTTCATCACAACGGAGACAAAATGAGTAAAGAGAGGAAGAAGAAAAACAAAAAGAAGTTCAATGACAAGTTAGTGCATTTGCAAGGTTTGGTTTGGAGATTGGTGGGATATAGCTGGGCAATAAATTAGGGCCAGACTATGCAGAAGTTGGAAACCTGGCTGATTTTATTTCAGGAGTGACATGGACAGGTTCACATTTTGAAAAGCTCCTTCCAGCATCCATGGTAAATGTGTATTAGAAGTGGAAAAAACAAGAGGGAGGAGACCAGAGATCACAGTCCAGGAGAGAGCTGATGAAGGCTTGGGGTAAGCAATGGCAGGAAGCATAGAGGAAGGAGAGGGAGCACAGACTTAAGATGTATTAGGAAAAAGAACTGGTAGGACTTAGAGACCAACTATATACAGGGGACTGAAAGAGACAAAGGAGCCAAGGATAAATCCTATTTTAAGAAACTCAATGAAATAGGGAACACAGGATGAGGAAGGAGTTGGCTGGGAGTGCCAATGTGGGCAGCCTACCTTTGAGGTGACTGTGGGACATCCATGTGGAAATTTTTACCTTGAAGTTCCACTGGGAAATTTGGGTTGTTTAGTTGTTGAACAAAAAAGGAACTGAAGAATCTAGGGAAAGGGGGAGGTTATTTTAAGGACACCGGAAGTTGAGCCACAAGGGAAGTAAAAGCCATCAGGAAGTCATTCTTCCTGTTACCTGCCTCTTAACACTCTCAGTCTTTTTGGGCCACTTACATCCACTGCCCACTCACTCTGATACATTTCCACGCTGCAGCCAGACTCATCTTCCCAGAACAAGTCAAATCAGGCCACTCCTAACTCCCTGAGGAAAAAGTTCAAAATCCTTAACGTGGCCCTCGACAACATTTACCTTCAAGCCCTAACATACCCCTCCACCTCATCTCCATAACTCTGCCCCTCACCAGTGATGGATGAATGGAGGACTGAAGGAGGAATAAAGCGGAGGGAGAGATAATCTCTCATCTTTTTCTTTCTGCCCATCAGCTCCACTCCAGATCTACTTTCTCTGTATCAGTACGAACATAATTTTTCAATCTCAACCGATTCAGTCTTGTATGTGAATCTGACATGCAAGTTCTTGTTTTCCTTTACCCACAACACTTGTGAAGACCTTTTAAATAGAAGTTTGGCTTCCTAGTGTAGCATCACAGAAGGCTCAGTCCTTCTCCAAAAAGAAAGATGTAGGTTTAGAAGAAAAATGTTTTTAAAAATCAGGAAGCCAAAAAGCACAAGGTTATTGACTTACATCTGTCTGTAGTAACAAATGGTAATACTAATTGTTCAGGAGTTACATATTGTATTAATTTTCTCAAGAGTGAAATACAAAAGTAGATGTGCACAGATTTTTAGTATTCCATTTCCTTACTCGACTGAGTTTTGAAATTATGTGATTGTCCTAATAAAATGTATTTTCCTTTTTTTGAAAGGAAGTGGCCCTTTTTTGAGGAGAAATATTTTTAGAAAGTCTCAAAAAATATCACAACTTAGAAAAACTCATTTGAAATTAAGTTGTGTATTTGCATGTGCACAAGGCACTATTTCTGTTCATTTCAAAGTAATCAGCATTCTGCTTCCAGTAATATTCAGAGACTTGACTATGAAATTTTCCATGCAAGTCACCATGATGAAGAAGTCTGCATTTCTCCCAATTCAAGAAGACTCAGAACTCACCCTCTGGTTCGTGGGCTCCTTTAGAAGATATATATGGGATTTTAATAATAGTTGGATGGTGATTATCTCCTTCCACCCATGACAGCTGGGTGAAACATGCAGCTAAAAATTAAAAATAAAATATGTTAAAGGGATATGAGATGGAGGGTATGTAAATAATCAAGTTGAATGTGGACAGTATATATTGTCCAAAGAGGATAAAAGAGATCCTGAACTTGAGACTTTCCAAACCCAAGCTTCATTTTGAAAGGAAATCCTCTAATCTCCAATTATATATTAAAATTCTTTTATGTCTTGTACTTAGAATTTAAACACTGGTCACCCACCTACATAGTCAGCTTCAAGGGATGCCAGGAAGGACTTTTCTGCCCACCTGACTCCAAACTATTTCATTCTCTGCCTTGTCCTTTCACAGGGCAGGTAAAGGTTAGGGGGCAACCCTTTGGATTAAGCCTTGCCTTTTCCAGCTATCCTCTTTAAAGATGCAGATTCTCCTGAAAGAGTTAGTATAGAATATCAGTGACGTCTTCACCCGACGGGTTTATCAAATAGCTGTGCAGAGAGGGTAGGACAACAAGAAGGTGGGGAAGGGGCAGAAAATGGATGTGTGGGGACACAGAGGATGCTGTTGGTCAGAGCAGCTTGAATTCAGTGACTGAGTTGATGCTTTCCTCAGTGAAACACTTCTAATAACTAACAAAATTGTTTGAAGTTTGGTTTCTTTGTTGATAGACATATTTAAATCATAAAACTATCTTGATCAGACAGCCCTGATTTGGATTATGTTTGTACCAAAAGGCTTTTCTGCCACATTAAATGAAATGATTACCACCACCTTCGCTACACAAGGAGAACCAAATAGCCAGTGTGAGTTCATGTGCAAGTCCATCTTGACCTTGTTCTCATTTTCAAAATCAACATCAAGCTGATATGAAATCGTATCTAGATGCTTAGCACAGTACCTGGCCCTGCTTTTTGGATTCTAACTGGCCACCAGAATGAAGTTGATTCGTTAGGAAAAAAAAGTCAGACTATTAGAAACCAGGGTGCAGTGCGTATGCAGACAGGGACCTGGCAGCTTTGCAATTCCAGCTCCAGTTCCATACTGAATCCAGCTGGGGTCCAAGAGACACCCCTAGACCCACATAATAAATTTCCCATCACTACCTGTTTATTTTTTATTTCAGTCAAACTGAATTGAATTATGTTGCTTCCAAATAGGGTTGAAAAAACCTGTAATCATAGGCTACACTAAGATGTCAGAGAGAATTTCAGATAAAGTTTCCAAAAGGGCATGCCTTGTTCTAATTAAGGGTCAATGTGTATTTCAGAAGAATGGCATGCATGCCACCAGAAGCCTAAGCAGTTGGCCACTCCCTTCAGGGTTAGGGTCTGTCATTGGTATACCATGAATTTGAAAATAAGACAAATAAGATTGTCCTCTGAAGACATAATACATAAAATCAACATAGAGTGGATCAGATTAGATACATGCCAAAGTATCATTTATAAAAATCAGCATGGTACCTATGCCAAAAATTTGATTATAACATGACTGAATGGAGTAATTAGGCTAATAGGATTTTGAGATGACTTTGAGCATCAGCAGCTTGAGCCAGGGCTGGTAGTTTTCTTGTCTAAAAGTAAAAGATAAAACTCTCAAAAAGTATAAAACTTACAAAAGGAAATATTTTCAATTGCTTTTCTCTAGGTGGGTGTATTATATGACTTTTTGTGTAAAAGGTATCTATAAAAAATTGACACAGTATTTTCAAATTTTATAGTCCATAGTAATTGAAGACATGAAGAACTATACCCAGCATTACCATATTTTTATTAATAACTGCACAGATCCATAGCTAATGATAAAAGCTGAATTGTGTTAGAGGAATTCACTAGATATTTGCCTCAAAAAAAAACAGTGCAGTTCTCTACATATTTATGGATTCCTTTATACCATGTCAGATTTACTTTGGTCCTATGTGTATTTAAATATTTGAAGTACCCTAGACTCATCATATTTGCAAAATAACATTTCATTAAGCTCTGATGAATTTTGAGTAAAAACTTGAATAAAGTCAGGAGCACACCATGATTTATGGCTAAGAGGACAGTAAGTAGAATCATGACTAGGAAAGTGCATATTTTAAAACATGAAAAACAATATTACATAGTAATTAGGGCAGTGGTTCTCAAAATGTGGTCCTTTGAAACTCAGGGATCTCAATCTCTTTTCAGGAAGTCTATGGAGTCAAAATTATTTTCTTAATAATTGTAAAACGTTATTTGTCTCTTTTTTTTTTGCTATGTTGACCTTTTGGTGCAAAAATAAGAATGAGTAAAATTGCATGTGCTTTAGCATGAATTGAGGCAGTGGCACCAGACTGCACACTATACTGGTAGTTATTATAGTCTTCACTACCACACACTTAGAGTTTTAAAAAATCTAGTTTCACTGAAGACTGTTCTTGATGCTGCAGTAAATATGATTAAATCTCCACCCTTGAATACGAGGTGATGAAACAAGAAGTACTCATAAAGTGCTTCTGCTTTATATACACTACTAAGATTGTTGCCTCAAGGAAAACTACTTGTGCAATTTAGTTACAAGCTAAACTGGCCACTTTTTTCATGGAACATCATTTTTACTTCAAAGAATGACTGATAAAGAAACTGGCTATTCAGATTTCAGTATGTAGCAAATTTTTCTTAATGAATAAAAGGAGTCTTGTCACTTCAAGGAAAACAATAGACAGTATTCATGGCCAAAGATAAAATTCAAGCTTTCAAGCAAAAATTGGAGTTTTAGAAAATTTGTAGGGCTAGCCTGGTGGCATAGTGGTTAAGTTCATGCACTCTGCTTTGACGGCCTGGGGTTCAAATGTTTGTATCCCAAGTGTAGACCTACACACAGCTCATCAAGCCATGCTGTGGCAGCATGCCACCTACAAAATACAGCAAGATTGGCATAGATGTTAGCTCAGGGACAATCTGCCTCACAAAAAAAAAAAGAAAGAAAATTTGTATCCACCGCCATGCACTTGACAACTTTTACAGGCTTTTCAGACAAGATCAATGGTGATTTTAATGAATATGACTTTTTATATTGTGTAATGAAATGTGTCAATATTTGGAATATTTGCATAATTCAACAAATCAGTATTTTCCACATGACCAATATGTGATGCTACAAAATCGTACAAACTAAAAGGTAGACCAATGGATTTTAGTGTAGCAGAGTACTAAAACTTCATTGGTATGGTTTCAGATTCACCATTCCAACTAACTTTTATCTGAAAAGGCTACTAAAATATTCCTTTACCATCTGCATATCATGTGTGGCCAGGTTTTCTTTATATGCTTCAATCACAATAACATATCAAAACAAATTGTATGCAGATGTGGATATGTAATTCTAGCCTGTAAATATATATCTTGTATGGATACAACTTCCCTATTTTTCTTATTTGATGAAAGAGTATTTAGCTGCCATAAGATTTTGTGTTCTTCAGAGAAAAATCTATTTGGAGCATTGTTACATGGAATGATTCTATGATTTCTCTAGGCTTTAACAAGAGCCTCTATTTACAAAGAAGCAGAATGTCCCTAGGTGAAAATTTGTGGGATGATAGATGAGTGTTAGAATTCTAAAGATGAGTCTAAGATGTCTCAGAGATTGAACAGATGTCTAATTGGGAAAGGAAAGGGATCCTCTCTCTCAAGTGAAAAAAAAAACCCACATTATCATTGGTTGCTCTTGTATACATTGTTCTGTTTTTTGGAGGGAAGGTGGATGTCCTAAATCAAGAGGTCTGTTATGTGCCAATATCTCCTTCAGAAGAATGGAGGATGGGAGAGAAAGAACATCCAGGGGTCTATGTTTAGTGTAATGGAAATGGAAAAAATGAAATTTCCAAGTGGCTGACAAACAAGTTTGAGTCAAGAGCTCTGAGAGAGGAAGTGCCAAGTGTCCTTCAGCGAGATGGTTTTGGGGAAAGGGTTCTGCAATGAAAAATTTCTCCTGTTTTTCTTGCTTCCACTTTTCTAGTTCACACAGATCTCTCTCCCAGATCCCCATGTCTCTCAGATCTCCCATCGGCCTTTAGATGGGAGTGTGTGTGCTTAAATGCAATAAACAGCAATTCATTCTTTGGGGAAGACCTTGGCTAATAACAAGTCTCTAAAATGTACATATAAAATAAAACTATGTTGTATGATGAAGCAGGAAATGCTCTAAAAATGGACAATAAGCGGTCAATCTCACCATAATCAATGTTGAAAATTGGAGAAATGATAAACATTCCTTACCATTCTGGGTTTTTTTAGTGAGCTCTCCATGAGACAGAGCTAACCACAAGAAATATTTCTCAGAGAATTTATGAGATGGAAAGGTCATAAAAAATCCTCCACAGTTTCCCTTTATCTCGCCTTTTGAAACGCTTGTAAACATTTACATGGGGTTTTCAGGAGACCTAAACCTCTGTTTCAATTTGTATCCAAGGTCTTTGAAGATGGTCATCAGTTTTCGCTTCCTTTAAAACTCCGGATCACACTAGCGAAGCCTCTCCTGACATATGACTGTTGGTCCGTTTTAAAATGTGCTCGCTTAAACTTCTACCTTCAGTCCTATGCAGCCTGAATTCTAAATATGACCTATTTTTCCTTAAGACTTGAGTTCAATGGAGTGTGAATTCTACACAGAATTTCACACAATTTAAAGTGTTCACATTAAATTTACTGCCTTAGTTGGTCCTAAATTTCTTAAAATATGGATCTTTTAATTATATAATGAAGTCACTAGAGTAGTTTACTCTTAACTACTACACTTACATGCTCAGAGACAACCAGTTTTAAATCTCATTTTAGTGTTAAGAAGTTTCCAATGGACTTATTTCAACTGGGATCAATACCCAATTTCCAGGAGAAACAGCACTTGAAGGAAGACGGTCTGAATATGCTCTGATTATGCCCATATTTCCTGCCTGGTTAGCTGCTTCCAAAGGCAAGCTCAGCAGCCATGCCTTGAATTTTGTTCCTGTCCCCACGTGAGGCTTCCCGGCTGAGGCAGAACTCTGCGTCTATGTTTTCTCACCACCCAGCTGTTCATCTTGTTCTAGGACCCTCCCTTGACCATTGCCTCCGAGTAGTTTTCTGAGATTAACCCATTTCCTAGCCGGCCTCTGTTCTTTCCACTTTGGCTTGGCTTTCCTTGGACTCAGCTTCCTGTCTTGCTTCTGTTGAGCCTCACAATCTGCCTCCCTGCTAAAACAAGAAATAGTGGGACATCATCCTTCATGGATGGGAAACTCACCCACATTCTTCGTTCTCTCTACCTCACATCTGCTCAATTGCTCCGTTGAACTCACACTGCAGCAACCTCTTTTTAGTGTCTTCCTTTCTTTCTAACCCACTATTCTTTCAGATTTTTCCTTAAAAATAATGTCCTTGGCTGCTATTCCGTCTTCTCACCCCTTCTCCACCATCTCAGCCTTCTAATCCTTCTTCCTCTTAATCTGTCCATTTCTACGTCTATTCTTTCCACTTTATGCTCTTCCATTTTTCTTTTCTAGTTTTTTTTCTTCTTTTCTCCTCATTTCCTTTTCCACCACAACCAATGTTTTTACTCCAATAAATACCAAGCAGCATGCATTGACAAATATGCGGTTTTGAATCAGATAGCCCCTATATGTGAGATTTCTATCTGCGAAACCAATTGAGAAAATACCAGATATTCACAATAGTTAATAGTTTCAAATTAAGTAAGGTTTGCTACAGAATATTATGAAATGACCCTGCGCTAGTGTCCTAGGTCACTCTCCTTGCCTTTACACACTTCTATTCTGATTATCCATGAGAATCTCACTAACTCTCGCTGCTAGCACAGAGATCCTGGCCTCATAGCTCTGAATTTACTTAGAATTTACCAGGCAGAGGAATTGCACCTCCTTAATTGTGCAGATTATTTTCCTCTTATGCATTTATTACTTATAATAGTGCTACCCTTGGAAAGTCCATTTTTCCAAACATAGAACTTTTTAAATGCCAAGTCCAAGCTTAATCACAAAAACAGGGTAGCATTCTAAAGAGAGAACATGCTAAGGTATATAATTCAGTTCTGAAAATTTTTGAGAGAAAAAAGTTCATGGTACTTTTTCTGTGTGAAACTTACAATTTGCATGGCAGCAGGACTATTTCTAAGGTATTTAATATATATGTGAGCATCCTTCAATATACAGAGAAATGGCTCTGTACTTTTTGCACCACAATCTGAGCTTTTCAAATTTGGCCAGTCAGGAGAAATGACCTGATTAAGAAATTCAAGAAGGAGTGAGAGACCATGACACTCACTTCTGCTGAGGAGGCACCAGTTCTTTAGAAGGAAGAGTGTTTCATCCTAAAGATCACCTGTCACTAAAAATTTGCTTAAACTGTTCCATATTCTGTTTCAATTCTATATCAAATCCAATGTGGAACAAGTTTATAGCATCTTAGGCAGAAACAATAAACAAAATATTTAACATCTAGTAGAGTATGGGTACTGATCCCTTGGAATGGAAGCCCAACCAATCAGAACAAATAGCATATTGGCACGTATTTGCTGGCAACAGTTCTGGTTTTGGAAACTCATGGAACAATAAACCTAAGAGATTAGTTATGTCAATATTTTGTGTGGCATGTATTTTTTTTATTATTTTTTTTTAAAGATTGGCCCTGAGCTAACATTTGTTGCCAATCTTTTTTTTCTTCTCCCCAAAACCCCCCAGTACATAGTTGCATATTCTAGTTGTAGGTCTTTCTAGTTCTGCTATGTGGAATGCAGCCTCAGCATGGCTTGATGAGTGGTGCTAGGTCCGTGCTCAGGATTCAAACTGGTGAAACCCTAGGCCACTGAAATGGAGTGTGCAAACTTAACCACTTGGCCATGGGGCCAGCCCCTGCATGTATTTTTAATATTCTTGTTGCTAGTGAAAGGAAAATATGTTTTGGGTAAGTTGAAATGAGAAAGCGTCATTTCTTAAATTAAAATTGAAACTTAAAATGGTAAAATTGTACAATTTAAAATTATAAATTAAACTACCAAGAAGAGTTTCCTACATAGTGGAAGGTACCTAATGTAGTAACTAAATAGCATAGTCATAATAGGTATTTAAAATAGTGGTATTAGCATTATGTCTTTTTTTGGCACCAAATACTTATCAAAGATTTATTGAAAATCTATGACCACTCTGAGTACCTGTCTAGGTAATTTAGAAGCTTCACAACAATATCTGACAATGTAAAAAAACGTCAGTTAAGCACTCACAGAAAATGATAACAAGTAAGAGGAAGTTAACGAATCTATAAAGTGGAAAATACCAGTGGATAGAAGACAAAGAAAAGGAAGTAAACATAGAAATGTTGAAAAAAAGAGGGAAAGACAAAACAAGCTAAGAAAATTAAGTAGCCTAAAAATGTGCCATGTGAAAATGCATAGTTCTAGGATGGGAGGTCAGCCAACAGTTTGGGAACACGAAACTAGAAACTGCAGTGACCTAGGTGATTAAGAACAGTACTCAGAAAGCCTTTCAGTGTCTTCTTATATTGTTCAGGATAAAGGTTGCCCCCTAAAAAGCCATGCAATCAGGACCTCCAAGAGCCTCAGCAAGCTCAAGAAGCATGTGGATTTTGAGGCCCCTCCTCCACCACTCACACCCATGTGCCAGCCTTGGATTCAGCTAGTTCCAGAGCCTATGGTCTTCAGGTAACATCAGATGACAAACAATAAGGTGACAAAACAAGAAACATCATTTAGAAATAATTCCAAGTAATTCCAATACTACCAAGACAGTAACTTTTGCCCCATGGGAAGAGGAAGGGGAGAAGGAAGAGAGAAGAAATAATTCATCTCATAATTGCAACCCCATGCTATGCTTACATCAGGGCAGGATTTCCTGGGGCATCAAGATGGCAGTATAGGCAGACTCTGAATTCACCTCCTCCCACAAACACAATCAAGTTTAAACTATTTTTGGAACAATTAGCCCCGATAAGGAACTGAAAACTGGATAAAAAGAACCGTTGCAACAAGGGACAGTCCTGACTGAGTCAGAAGAGGCAGAAATCCTATCTGGAGAGAAAAAAAGCCACTTTCCTGAGCTGCAGCACTTCACAGCCAGCCAGGAGCAATCCTAAAGTACACAGACTAACCTGGAGGAGTGGGGGACCTGAGCAGGGAAGTGTTGCTGCTATAAGCATCCTTTGGACTCAGCACATCTGAGATGAATCTCATAATCTCTCTTTTTCCTGGCTTTTAACTACAATGAGGAATACCCCCAGAAAAGCTATGGGACATAAGCAGGAAAAAGCCAGCTCTTAAAGAGTCCATGGACAAATTCACCCCTTTCAAGAAGCAACCTAAAGTCACCAGAAAGAAAGGTACACAGTCCTTTGGTGAAAAGAGATTCAGTCGATAGGCTATGGGTGCATCTTGGAGAGAGGTGAGACCTCTCCAGGGACTGAGACATTGGTGGCAGCCCTTATTGTGACCTAGTACAATGTTGACACAGACACTGGCAGACACTATTAGAGTTCTTCCCCTGGCCTGTTAACCCAGGGTCAGCCTCGCCCACTGGAGCACCTATTTAATCCAGCTCAGCCAGGGCAGGCAGCCCACCCTAGAGACTGTCCCCACCCAACAGCAAGCCCTCAGGCAACTTTTCAGCCTGCATAGTCTGGGTGCCTGTATCCTCAGCAGGCAGGTGACTGGGTCCACATTTGTGGGGCAGGGAATGTGTGAGGAGCAGGTGATAAGTGTGGGGCATTGGTGGAGTGTGTGGGAGCCTCTGCAGTGGGGTCCACTCTAGGGAGTTGGGAAGTGTGCACAGGCCAGGACTGTGTTGATGGTGGGTGTGGACCTGTGGGCTGGGGGGCTTATCAGTGACAGAAGACCTGCACTTCTCAAAGGGCCACATAGGAGATCAGCCCTGCCTTCCAAAGCCTGAAAAAATTGGGTGCTCCTGCACCTGAGGCCAGCCCCACTCAGCTGCAATCCTGAGAGAGCTGACAACAGGCTTGGAGGCCAGAGGCCTACAGTAATTGTAAGCCCCTGAGTCTACCAACCAGTCACATGGCACGGGGGGGGGGGGGGCAACTCACTTAACAGAAAAACTGCAACAGGAATGTGCTATTAGACCTTGCAGCCAACAGTGCTGGGGCTCCCCAAACCCAATAAACTGACTGAAGGGTCCATAGCAGCCACACACAGCTGAACACTACAACCAGCTTGTCAGAAGGAAAGCCTAGACTCCCTCGGCACCTGCAACAAGAGCAACTCTGATGCAACAGAAGGCCATATATAGCCCACAAGGGGTCACTCCTGGAACATTTGGAACTGGTGACAGGAAGGAAGCACACCACTGGGCCTTAAAAGTTGTCTCTTACATGAGGCCACTTCTCCAAGATCAGGAGATGTAGCTGGCCCACCTAATACATAGATATAAGCACAAAGAAAGAAGCAAAATGAGGAGGCAAAGGAACATGTTCCAAGCAAGGGAACAGGACAAAACCCCAGAAAAAGAACTAAATGAAACAGAAATAAACAATCTACCTGACAAACAGTTCAAATAAAAAGTCATAAGGATTCTCACTGATCTTGGGAGAAGAATGGATGAACATGATGAGAACATCAACAAAGAACTAGAAAATATAAAAAAGAGTCAATCATAAATGAAGAATATAATACTGGAAATGAAAAATTCACCTAAGGGACTCAATAGCAGAGTAGATGACATAGAAGCACAGATTAGCAAGCTGGAAAAAAGACTAGAGGAACTCACCCAAGCTGAACAGATAAAAGAATAAAGAATTAAAAAGAATGAGAACAGAATAAGGGAACTCTGGGACGACATCAAGCATGCCAACATTCATATTATAGGTGTCCCAGAAGGAGTAGAGAGAGACAAAGGGGCAGAGAACCTATATGAAGAAATAATAGCTGAAAACTTTTCTACCCTAAGGAAGGAAACATACATCCAGGTACAGGAAACACAGAGAGCACCAAACAAGATAAACCCAAAGAGGTCCACATCAAGACACCTTATAAATAAAATGTCCAAAATTAAAGATGAAGAGAGGATGCTAAAAGCTTCAAGAGAAAGGCAACAAGTGACATACAAAGGAAACCCTATAAGGCTATCAGCTGACTTCTCAGCAAAAACTTTACAAGCTAGAAGGCAGTGGCACAATATTTTTAAAGTGCTGAAAGGAAAAAACCTATAGCCAAGAATATTCTACCCAGCATGGTTATCATTCAGAATGGAAGGAGAGATAAAGAGTTTCCCAGACAAGCAAAAATTAAAGGAGTTTATCACCAAGAAACCAGTTTTCCAAGAAATGCTAACAGGACTTATTTAAGTGGGAGAAAGAAGACCACAAATAGGAATAAGAAAATTATCAAAAAAAAAAAAAAGGTAATAAAATCACTGGTAAAGGCAATTATACCATAGGTAGCAGGTCAACACAACCACCTATGAAGCTAATATGAAGGTCAAAAAACAAAACTACTGAAATTACTTATTTCAATGATAAAAGTGTAATGTATACACACACACAAAATAAGAGGTTATAGATATGATATTAAAAACATAAAATGTGGGAGGAGAGGAGTAAAAGAGTAGAGCATCAGGGCAGGTATTCTACGAAGATTTTTGGTCAACTGGGTACATGATGTATATAATGTGGTTTTGTTTTGCCCATTTTTTATCTCTTTATAAATGAAATCACGCATGTCTTGCAACTTTCTCTTCTGGCTTGATATTATGTTTGTGAGATTCATTCACGCTGAATGCCCATGACTATAATTCATGGATTTTCACTACTGGAGTATTCTATTGTATGACAATGCCAGCACACATTTATCCTTTCTAGTACTGGTGTATATTTACATTGTTTCCAGGTTTTGCCATTACAAACAATGCTTCCATGAATATTCTTCAATGTCTCTTGGTGCACATTTGAGATATTCTTTTCTAGGGTATTTTATTGGTTTGCATACAGTTACAGAGAACAGAATCTATTTTACATAAGTGTAAAAGGATTTACTACAAACTATGAAACAGATTATAAATTAAACTTCCTATTAAAACTCACACACCTACAAAAAAGAATGGGGATTACCTCTATACACTGCTATGAAGTGATCATCAAAATATAACCTTAAGTGAATAAAAGCAAGATGGAGAAGAGTTTATATATATATATAGATATATAGATAAAAATAAATAAATTTGTACATTCACTGTCACTCACATACACACATACTTTTAAAGGATAAACTATAAAATACATTAAAGGATTATCTGTTGAGTGAGGGAAGGGCCAAAGATAGAAACAAGACTTCTGAATACAACATGTTGTAGACTTGACTTTGGAATCATGTAAATATTTTATATAACTTTAAAACAAATCAAAATGAAAATAAGGCAATCCTTAAGTATCAAAATCAAAATGAAACAAAAAGTCATCTATGTATCAAATTGGTGACAACCACACAGAGATAAATTATTTCAAATGATTTTAAAATACAGTAATTTGACCATACATCAAATGTCTCATGGGACAACTTGAAGAGGTTCCCACTGGCAAAAGATGGGGCAGTTTGACCAAATATAAAAATAATAACACATAAACCATATTAAAAAACCTATTATTTATAATGATGCTAAAATAACTTAACCAACTTAAACTGACAAGTGAACCTAGCAGAACATTTAAGAGACAATTGGGGACTGAAGAGTTGACCAAGATGGTGATAAAGGAGGCTCCTGAGCCCCGCTCCTCCCAAAGACACACTGAATATGTAGCTACACACAGAGCAATTGCCTCCGAAAGAAATCCAGAAACTAACTGAGTGACTCCTAGATATCAGACAAATTGGAAAATATGCACATCAAGACAGACAGGAAAAGCTAAGATACTCTCTCACCATAAACTCCACCCTCAGCACAGTGCCACATGATTGGAAGGAAACACCCAACTCTGAGCTTCACCCTGAGGAGTGGAGGGTTTGGACCCTACCTCTAGCACCTCAACTTTTAAGACTCCCACTGGAGGTATGGGCTCCCAAAAAACCTAGCTCTGAAAGCCGACAGAGCTTTTGTCCACAAGACTTACAAGACTATAGCAAACAAAGAAGCTATTCTTAATGATGCAGGAGCACTCACTGTGGCTATCCCCCCAGGCCTCAGCCCAAAAGGAACAGGCTAAATCACCCAACTCACAGTCTTTCCCTAAAAGAGGTTTATCTGCCTACTTTCAAAGCTGCTGCCTGAAGGACAGGTTTCTAATTCAGCAGGCACTATAAATTCCTGCAGTCCTCCCCAGACACTGGGGAAGCCAGAGGATACCTCTCTTACCTTCTCTTTCTAACCCATTCCAAGTCATTAGTATCTCCCTGTAAGGAGCTACATACATCTGATGCCCCAGCATTTGCAGCAGTCATCCAAGAGCCAAGCCCCCAAATCACCTGGCTCTAATACCCAAGAGGGCTTCCATTAATGAGTCCCACAGGACTGTAGCAAGCAAAGAAACAGTTCTTAATGGGTACAGGGGCACCCCCTTGAAGTTACACTCCCAGACATAGAGGAAACAGGCAAAAATGCCCATCTCCAAGTTTCTCCCTGGAAGGGGCTCAACTACGTACTTTCTCATCTTCTATCTGAGGGTCCAGCTTCTAATTAGTCTGCATCTAAGTGAGGACTGCAATCCTCCCCTTTGGGATACTGACAGCTCTCAGTATACCTTCAATTACTGGAAGTCACTAAGAAAGAAAGAAACTTGGACAATCACACAAGTTTGAGAGGCAACCAGGAGCTCAGGCCAGGCTGATTAGTGAGGCTCTCCTCCTACACAAGACCAGTGTGTCAAGACTAGAAGAGGTGGCTGTCCCATCTAACATGCAGAGACCAACACAAAGAGTCAAAGACAATGAAGAAACAAAGGAATATTTTCCAAACAAAAGAACAAGATAAATCTCCAGAAACCAATATTAACGAAATAGAGATAAGTGATTTAACTAATATAGAGTTCAAAATAATAGTCATAATGATGTTCACCAAGGTCAAGAGAGCAATGCACGAACAAAGTGAGAGTTTCAACAAAAAGATAGAAAATGTTAAAAAGTACCAAACAAATCATAGAGCTGAAGAATACAATAACTGAACCAAAAAATTTAATAGAGGAGTTCAACAGCAGACCAGATGAAGCAGGAGAAAGGATCGCTGAATTCAAAGATAGAGCAGTAGAATTCATCTGATCAGAGGAGTGAAAAAGGAAAAAGAATGAAAAAGAATGAAGACAATTTAAGGGACTTCTGAGTCACCATCAAATGGACCAATATATGCATACAAGATCTTCCATGATATAACTCCTAGTTATATCTTCACCATTATATCATATCATCACACTGTATGTTCTTGCTATATTAAACTATGTGTAGGTCATTGAGCAAGTCCATTTTCTTTTTTTAATTAATAATACTTTCTCTCTTCCTAAATGCCTTTCAGGTCCTCTTCACATAGATGTGTATTTCAGGACTCATTTTAGATTGTTAGCTCTTCTGGAAAGCCTCTGCTTTCATAAGTGTAACATTGCAGAAAGTACTGGAGAGCTTACCTTTCCAAAGGAGAAACTTTCTTCTTGGGAATTAATTATTTGAAATCCCTACTCCCAACTCCCCCAAACTCCCACATCACTGAGTCAACAACTCAGCTGCTGTCTCTTCAACAACATCTTTAATCTGCTTTAATCTGAGAAATTGTGTTTCTCAATTTTTTCTACCCCTTTCCTCATCTGGCTCAGAATTAGTGGAAATGGTAGTAGAGAAATCATCGGAAGTCAAGTGTTAGGAAAACTTCCCAACCCTCGCAGGTGAAGAGATGGTTCAGCACCAAGGACAGGGGCATCCATGCCTGTCCAGGCTCACTTCCCTGGCCTCGCCTCCCCATCAGTATGCCATGACTGTGTTCCTTAGGTTAAGAACATGTCCTTATTGCTGAGTTTATCCCTATCACAGTTGTCACTTTATGTTGAAATTACTTTTTTTCTTATTTATCTCTCTTATCACACTCAGGGGTACTCTCCTCAGCCTTACTTAAAATAATTTCTGGGACATAGTAGACTCAATAAATTATAGATGAATTAATAAATGAACCAATGACTCAATAAATCAACAAATAGATTTTAGAAAAAAAGAAAAAAGAATCCAAGGACATACTTAGATAAAACAAGTATGCAAGGAAGCAAAAGTCATATAGTTGTTACTACTCCTCCAGATATGAGTTCTCAATCCTGACTGATCATCAGAATGATCTGAAGAGACTATTAAAAATGCAGATTCCAGGAGGAGTGATGTCAGCATCATGGCGAAGTGAGCTCTTCCAGTAAACTCTCCCCCCAAAGATGCAACAAAAAAGACATACATATTCTAACAGAGGATATCCACACAACACAAAAGATGTCTGAGAGACCCATGCAGCCACATGTTGGAAGGTGGAGGTGCTGGAGCCCCCCTGAGGAAGTGGATGGAGGTAAGAGAAAGCTTCTCTTCCTCACAGTAGGACAGCAACCTGGGGGACTGAGTGCAGCCACAGGGAGGAAAGTGAGAGGGAGTGGTAGCCATCCAAGGGAACACCATAGATCCTTGAAGCCCCTCATAGCCCTGAGAAAAGTCCCTCACAGAGGGGACCAGCTATCACGAGGGTGTCTGCATCAAGCCAACACCCCAGGAGAACAGATAGCGAGGGCAGAAAGAGAAGCCCTCAAGACTGCACAGGAGAAGAAAGCACCCCACCCCCCCACCTACCACCCCAGTGCTACAGCCCAGTGCCTGGAGCTGTCCCCTCTGTTCACAGTGGGCTCAGGATACTCAGCTCTTGACCCTACCTAGAGGCAAAAGGTAGAAGTTGTGATCAAATACTACCACAATGTGGAAGCACAAATCTACACTATCTAGTAGTATGAAAAATTATATTAAATCTCCAGACCAGAAGGAAAATGACAAGTATGCGGAAATCAATCCTGAAGACACAGAAATCTATAACCTAAATGACACAGAATTCAAAATAGCTAACATTTAAAAAATGAGTTAAAAGAGAGTACAGATAGACAATTCAACGAGTTCAGGAGCTACTTCACAGAGGAGATTTAAACTATAAAGAAGAACCAAGCAGAAATATTGGAGATGAAAATCACATTGGATAAGATAAATCAGAATATAGGTTCCCTGAACAGTAGAGCATATATAATGGAGGAGCAAGTCAGCATGATTGAGGATAGAAATTTAGAAGTGCTTCAGATGGAGGAGGAGAAAGAACTAAGACTAAAGAGAAATGAAGAGCATTAAGCCCTCATATATCAATAATCACTCTAAAAGTAAATGGATCAAATTCTCCAATCAACAGACATAGAGTGGAGTGATGAATTAAAAAACAAGACCCAACAATATGCTGCCTCCATGAAATGCATCTCAGCTCCAATGACAAACACTGGCTCAAAGTGAAGGGATGGAAGTTGATACTCCAAGCTAATGGCATACAAAAGAAAGCAGGTGTTGTCATACTTATATCAGACACAGTAGACTTCAAGATAAGACAGGTAAAGAGAGACAAAGAGAGGCAGTATATAATGATCAAAGGGACACTCCACCAGGAAGACTTAACACTTATAAATATCTGTGCACCCAACACAGAAGCACTAAAGCACATAAAGCAACTATTAACAAACATAAAAGGAGATATTAACAACAACACAATAATAGTAGGGGACCTCAAAACTCCACTCACATCAATGGATAGATCATCCAAACAAAAAGTCAACAAGGAAACAGTGGAATTAAATGAAAAGCTAGACCACATGACTTAATAGATATATAGAGAACACTCCATCCAAAAACAGCAGAATACACATTCTTCTCAAGTGCACATGGAACATTCTCAATTATAGACCATAAGTTGGGAAACGAGGCAAGCCTCAACAAATTTAAGAAGATTGAAATAATAACAACTATCTTTTCTGCCCACAGTGCTATGAAACTAGAAATTAACTATAAGAAAAAAGCTGAGAAAGGGACAAAGATGTGGAGACTAAATAACATGCTACTGAACAAGCAATGGATTATTGAAGAAATAAAAGGAGAGATCAAAATATATCTAGAGACAAATGAAAATGAAAATCTCACATGGGATGCTTATATGGGATGCAGCAAAAGCAGTCATAAGAGGGAAATTCATCGCAATACAAGCCCACCTTAACAAACAAGAAAAATCCCAAATAAGCAATCTCAAACTACACCTAACTGAATTAGAAAAAGAAGAACAAACAAAGCTCAAAGTCAGCAGGAGGGAAATAATAAAAATCCGAGAAGAAATAAATGCAATTGAAACAAAAAAGACAGTAGAAAGGATCAATGAAACAAAAAGCTAGTTCTTTGAGAAGATAAAAAAAATTGACAAATCCCTAGCCAGACTTACAAAGAAAAAGAGAGAGAAAGCTCAGATAAATAACATTAGAAAAGAAAGAGGAGAAATTACAACGGATACCACAGAAATACAAATGTTTATAAAAGAATACTATGAAAAGCTATATGCCAACAAATTGGACAATGTAGAAGAAATGGATAAATTCTTAGACTCTTACAACCTACCAAAGCTGCATCAAGAAGAAATAGATAATCTAAATAGACCGATCACAAGTAAAGAGATTGAAATAGTAATCAAAAACACGCCAAAAACCAAAAGCCCAGGACCAGACAGCTTCCCCGGAGAAGTTTACCAAACTTTGAGAGGACTTAATACCTATCCTTCTCAAAATATTCCAAAAAATTGGGGAAGACAGAACACTCTCTAACACATTCTATGAGGCCAACATCACCCTGATACCAAAGCCTGACAAGGACAATACGAAAAAGGAAAACTAAAGGCCAATATCACTGATGAACATAGATGCAAAAATTCTCAACAAAATATTGGCAACCTGAATATAGCAATACATCAAAAAGATTAAACACCACAATCAAGTGGGGTTTATCCCAGGGACACAGGGATGGGTCAACATCTTCAAATCAATCAATGTAATACACCTTATTAATAAAATGAGGAATAAAAACCACATGATCATCTCAAAAGACACAGAGAAAGCATTTGACAAGATCCAACAGCCATTCATGATAAAAACTCCTAACAAAATCAGGATAGGAGGAAATTACCTCAACATAATAAAGGCCATGTATGACAAACCCACAGCCAACCTCATACTCAACAGGCAGTATGTCTCTCATCCCTCTGAGAACAGTTACAAGACAAGGGTGCCCACTCTCACCACTCTTATTCAACATAGTACTGGAGGTTTGGGCCAAAGCAATTAGGCGAGAAAAAGGAATAAAAGGAATCCAAATAGTACATGAATATGTGAAACTCTCACAGTTTGCAGACAACAAGATCTTACACAGAGAGAACCCTGAAGAATCCATTGGAACACTATTAGAAATAATCAACAACTACAGTAAAGTTGCAGGGTACAAAATCAACTTGCAAAAATCAGTTGCATTTCTATACTCCAATAATGGACTAACAGAAAGAGAACTCAAGAATACAATCCCATTTCTAACTGCAACAAAAAGAATAAAATATCTAGGAACAGATTTAACCAAGTAGGTGAAAGACCTATACACTGAAGACCATAAGACATTATTGAAAGAAATTGATGATGACATAAAGAAATGGAAAGATATTCCATGCACATGGATCAGAAGAATAAACATAGTTAAAACATCCAGACTACCCAAAGCAATCTACAGATTCAATGAAATCCCAATCAGAATTCCAATGACTTTCTTCACAGAAATAGAAAGAATCCTAAAATTCATATGGGCCAACAAAAGATCCTGGATAGCTAAAGCAATCCTGAGAAAAAAGAATAAAGCTGGAGGCATCACAATCCTTCACTTCAAAATGTACTACAAAGCTATAATAATCAAAACAGCATGGTACTGGTACAGAAACAGGCACATAGATCAATGGAACAGAATTGAAAGCCCAGAAATAAAACCACACGTCTATGGACAGCTAATCTTCGACAAAGGAGCTAGGAACATACAGTGGAGGAAGGAATGTCTCTTCAATGAATGGTGTTGGGGAAACTGGGCAGCCACATGCAAAAGAATGAAAGTAGACTACTATCTTCTGCCATACACAAAAATTAACTCAAAATGGCTCAAAGACTTGAAGGTAAGACTTGAAACGATAACACTTCTGGAAGAAAACATAGGTAGTACACTTTTTGACATTGATCTTAAAAGGATCTTATTGAACACCATGTCTTCTCAGACAAGGGAGATAAAAGAAAAAATAAACAAGTCAGACTTCATCAGACTAAGGGGCTTCTGCAAGGCAAAGGAAACCAGGAACAAAAGAAAAAAATAACCCACCAACTGGGAGAAAATAATTGCAAATCATATATCCAATAAGCAGTTAATCTTCATTATATATAAAGAACTCACACAACTCAACACCAAAAAGCAAACAACCCGATCAAAAAATGGGCAGAGGATATGAACAAACATTTTTTCAAAGAAGATATACAGATGGCAAACAGGCACATGAAAAGATGCTCAACATCACTAATCATCAGAGAAATGCAAATCAAAACTACACTAAGATACCACCTTACACCAGTTAAAATAGCTATAATGACCAAGACAAAAAATAACAAATGTTGGAGAGGATGTGGAGAAAATGGAACCCTCATAAACTGCTGGTGGGAATGCAAACTGGTGTAGCCACTATGGAAAACCATATGAAGATTTCTCAAAAAACTAAAAATAGAATTACCTTACAACCCAACTACCCTGCTACTGGGTATTTATCCAAAGAACTTGAAAACAATTCAAAGAGACTTATGCACTTCTGTGTCCATTGCAACATTATTCACTATAGCCAAGATGTGGAAGCAACCCAAGTACCCATCAACTAATGATTGGATAAAGAAGATGTGGTGTATATATATACAATGGAATACTACTCAGCCATAAAAAAGATGAAATCGTCCCATTTGAAACAACATGGATGGACCTTGAGGGTATCATGTTAAGCAAAATAAGCCAGACAGAGAAAGACAAGCACCACATGATTTCACTCATATGTGGAAGATACAGAAACACATGGACAAAGAGAACAGATTAATGGTTACCAGAGGGGAAGGGGGTGGGTGAGTGGGCACAAGGGGTGAAGGGGAGCACATACATGGTGACGGACAAGAAATAATGTACAACTGAAATTTCACAATGTTGTAAACTATTATGAAATTAAAAAAAAAAACAAACAAACAAACCTTGAAAAAATGTAAACTGCAAGCTGCTACTCCAGAAATGTAGAATAAGAATCCTGAGAGTGGGCATGTGGCATGTGTATGGGAGTGGAGGCAGGTGATTTCCAGGGGGATGAAATAGTTCTACAGATACAGCTGTAAGTGCTGCTCTAACCCTAGAGGGCGAGTTAGGCATCTGGGAGGTGGAGGGAGCTCCAGCTGCTCTGGTTGACAGGAGCAACAAGACCCAATCTTTTCAGCTAGGCGAAAAGGAAATCGGCAGGAATTGTGTCTTTCTGCTGACATCTGCTGGTCCTTCACTCCTGGTGTAACAGTGCAGGTCAAGTCATTCTTTCAGGGACTCCTCCTTCCCATCTACAGCCTACAAGCACACGGTACTCAGAACCATTTCACTGCCCAGGCGGTGCCAGTAGCATAGGACAAGTCTACACTGCTTCAACTAGGGAAGCAAAGAAATGCCAACTACAGCACAGTGGACGTGCGAAAAAAAGTTTCACCTTTTGATTTCCTCTCTTTTAGTGAACTTCACCTTTCAGGTTATCTTTGTAGAACTAGCTGCAAAAATTTCTCATCAAAGTGTGAATGCTAAGTATGTTTCATTAAAACTTGAAAGCTCCTACATTTAGAAGTAACATGCACTGCCGGCTACATTTATATTCAATGAAAGATTTTAATGATTTTCCTTTTTTGTTCAGAAACAGGTAATTTGAGTTTTAAACACGTATTTAGAGGGCTTTCTTCCAGATTTTCCAAAGATCTGGAAACAGTTATTAACTGGACTTAATTATTCAATTTAATTCAGGAAAATTATTCCTGAGTCTCTCACTACATTCATTACAGAATTTGACCCAGTCTTGGTTCAATAAGCTTATGTTCTAGTTAAAGAATGCAGGGTTGGCCTCAAATGATGTAATGAAGACTCTGGCTGTCCTCTTCATCACCCTTCTGCCAAACCTAGGAGCTTCCTGCCTTTTATAACATAACTCTCCTGATCAGAAAACAACTCACATGACAAGACTACAAGACAGCCTAATATTTTTATTGAATTTTAAAACTTCTTAATTTATTTGCTATGATGTTATCTAAAACTTGTGTTTTAATATTTCTGAATCCCTTCCTAATATGGCATGAGAATTCTTCCATTGCAGGAGAATATTCAAACTCTAAAATTATAATCAGTTAGAAACGATAACATTAGATGATACACTGAAACTGTCAGTGTATTTGAAACCATCTAGAAAAGCATAAAAATTGTTTTAAAATACATATTTTCTTCAGTTAATATGAAATGCATATATTTTCTTCCTTTAAAAGTAAAAACTTTTCTACATTCTTGATCTTTTAAGAAAGTTTAACCTCCAAAATATAACAAAAACTTTGTTAGTTTTGATACTTTTGTTGTTCAAGGAAGGAAATGCTCTCTTTAAATACAACTAGAATCAATATATTTAGAGTAATATTACTACAGAATGTGCCATATGGCTTCCATTTTCTAGTTTGTCAAACAAGTGATAGAAGAAACAGACAGTGCTAAAGATACAATGAAAATGAGAAAAACATTACAAATCATCTACAGATGAACATAAACTTTAAAACTAAACAATCTTACATGTGAATTATCACACAGAGAAAAGCTATTTCAAGCATGATCCAGAATTGTGTCTGTATTGATTTATGTCTTAGAAGTTTAAAATGGAAGGCACTACGAGAGGAATGCATCTAAGAGATAGTCTCTCTCTTTTTTTTTTTTTTAAAGATTGTCACCTGAGCTAACATCTGTTGCCAATTTTTTTTCTTATTCTTTTCCCCAAAGCCCCCCAGTACATAGTTGTATATTCTAGTTGTGAGTGCCTCTGGTTGTGCTATGTGGGACACCGCCTCAGCATGGCACGATGAGCGGTGCCACATCCACGCCCAGGATCCGAACCAGTGAAACCTGGGGCCACCAAAGCGGAACCCACGAACTTAACCACTCGGCCCCTGGGCCAACTCCCAGAAATAGTCTCCTTTCTATTAAGAAAGGAGTCTATATTTATCAAAACTCAAAAGCTTCTTCGTAACAATTCAAAATGCTACATACATTCCATCAAAAGTCCTTTCATCTTCAGACTGGTAACATATTTTCCAGCTGGGTAACATATTTTCCAGCCAGCTGTTTTTCGTAGCTGAACCTGAGGCGATGTTCACACCCAGACCTGTCTATTTCACCCTAATGAACGGTTTAATACTTTCCCCCTGTAACGCCTCTAAGTCAGAGATAAATAAGTTCTGCTACACCTTTCTCGGAGAAAGTCTCTCTCTGGGAAGGACTGGAGTTGTTGGGATCCCTTCTTAAAGACTCCCTTGAAGTAGTATTGCTTTATACAACAAACAACAGACAGGGTGTCAGGAAAACCACATTCTGAGCAACTCACCTCGCCTCCCCAGGCTTCAGATATTTTTATCAGTTTCCTGTGAAAAAAAAAAAAAAGCTTTGAAATTTAACATAATAAAATGGTCCCCACTTTTTTAATTTAAAAAATGTAACATTTTATTGAGATATAATTCACATACCATACAATCGCTCAGAGTGCACAGCTCCATAGTTTTTAGAACATTCACACAGTTATGTAGCCATCACCACAACCTATTTTAGAACACTTTCATCTCCCCAAAAAGAAACCCCAAACACTTCAGCCATCACCTCCCACCCCTCCATCCTCTACCCATTTGCTAGGCAACTGCTAATCTACTTTCTGTCTCTACAGTTTTCCTATTCTGGACATTTCATATAAATGAAATCATGTAATATGTGATCTTTTGTGACCGGCTTCCTTCATTCAGCACAATGTTTTCAACTTTCATCCACGTTGTAGCACATATTGGTACTTTATTCCTTTTTATTGCTGAATAACATTCTATTGTATGGATATACCACATTTTATTTATTCTTTTATCAAGTGATGGGCATTTGGGTTGTTTCCACTTTTGGCTATTATGAATAATGCTGCTATGGACGTTCATGTACAGGTGTTTGCGTGGGCATCAGTTGCAATTTTGGGGGGTATATACCTAGGAGCAGAACTGCTGGATCACATGGTAACTCTGTTTAACCGTTTGAGTAACTGCCACACTGTTGCAAAGCAGCTGCACCATTTTCCATTCCTACCAGCAGCGTGTGAGACTTCCAGTTGCTCCACATCCTTGCCAACACTTGCTATTATCTTTTTGACATCTTCTTGACGTTGATAGCCCTCCTAGTGTGTGTGAAGTGGTGCCTCACTGTGGAATTCACCCTTCTTTGCAGTGCTTCGTAGTGGTGGAGCTAGACCTTATAAACATTGTTTCTTTACCTGCTGGCACAAGGTCAAGCTTTTCTGTAGAGGGTGTGAAAGGGATGCTAAGAGAAGACGGAGTCTCTTTTCCTGATTCTGGTGTGCTTTTCTTCTCACCTGTATGATGAGGCTGTCAGTGGCATGTGAGAGAACCACTGGTGCTCACCTTTCAACAAATTTGGCTGGCACCCCGGCCAAGGGGCCAAGCAACTTCCTTCTCGCCAGCCCAAGTCCAGCAGCTGCAGACCAGCTCTGCTCTGAGGCACTTCAGGAACCTCCTTGGCATGTGGTAGGCTACAGCCATACCCTCTCAGAAGAGGTCCGAATATCCATCTTGGGGTGCGGGGAGCCCTCTTCCAAGTTTGTTCCTTCCTTGGATTCTCTTCCTTATCCCTTAAGGTAGCAGCTGTTCCCCACCTTTGCTATTGCTGTATTGTTTGCACTTTCCTTTTGCTCCTTTTAGTAATTACTCATCTTTTACTAGTTAACAATTTCTGTGTCTGAATGTGTGTGTCCTCTCAAATTCATATATTGAAATCCTAATGCCCAACGTGATGGTATTAGCAGGTGGGACCTTTGGGGGGTGATCAGGTCACAAGGGCAGAGCCCTCATGAATGAGATTATTGCCCTTATGATAGAGACCCCAGAGAACTCCCTTGCCCCATTCTGTCCTGTGAGGATGGCAGAAAACAAGACGTCTGTGACCCAGAAATGGTCCTTCACTTGACCATGCTGGTACCCTGATCTTGGACTTCCAGCCTAAAAACTGTGAGAAATAATTTTCTGTTGTTCATAAACTACCCAGCCTGTGGTGTTTTGTTATAGCTGTCCAAATGGACTAAGACAATCTTTACATTAAATCTTCCTTGTTTAAGTTACTGGTGCGGTTTCTGTTTCCTAATTGGACCCTAAGAGATACAAGATTTGCCGTCTTCTAGTGCAATTAGATACAGTGAACACTTTCTTTTGGAATTAGTCCTATCAGCACCACTCTCAAACAGAGTTCAATCGTTCTTAAAACCTTAAGTGTGTTAAACCATTATTGCAGTGCTATCTAGATTCACCTTTGCAAATTTAACACAGTTCTGGAATGTCACAATCTCTAGTAAGCAATTACAAAAAAAAAACTACAAAGGGAATTTCTAAAACTGCTGAATTGCTATCATACAATGAAAGAAATGTAACTTTATGTGACAGTTTACTTTCAAATTTTAATTAACTGTCATTTGAAATAAATGCAAAGACGTGTCCAACTCAGCATAAAATGATTTGGGAATGGAATGCTTCCAGCATTTACAACGGATGGACCCCTTTGGCAACTACTTCCTACCATATAGCTATAAGGTTATGATCTGTCTTCAAATTGCAGGTGAAATGAAAGTACCAAGTTATGAAACAAAAGAAAATGGACTGAGGAGACCTTTCTCTGACCAAGTTGATTTTAATGGAAACCAAGGAAGTGATCCTGCACTGTCATCAGTTAATACAGCCAAGTTTATAGACAGCCAGCCTGGGGCCAGCATGGTCAAGAACTGGATGGAACACAATTAGACCTTCTTTAGTTTATTTTTATCTTGCCACTTCCTGAAAGCTGTCCAAAATCACGTCGGAAGTCTACATTCATGCCCAGTGGCCAGCATTTGTTCTGAAGCATGCTGACTTCATGCTTTCATGAAGCTCATTTGAACATTTCTTGCTTGACAGATAACTGTTGATAAATCTTGATGTGAATTCCCGTGCTGCAACGTTTTATCTCTACAACACCAGATACCCAAAAGAACTAAAAAATTTTTGAGAAGCCATTAACCTGTACTACACAAATGAAAAATAAAGCACCAAAAGTTTACAATCAGGGCTACTTGAATGTGGCCACTAAGGCATTCAGGATAGCCTCCAGCTTGCCCTGCAGAAATATAGCCTGACCTGAGTTACTCTGACAGGCTACAGCTCTCAAGGTGGTTCCTTGAAAATGTTTCTTTTAAAAATTTCTCTTGAATTTGAATAGGTAGGAGTGCCACTACTGGGCTCTGCTATGTGGAATAGGCTGGTCTTATAGCTATAATGCTCAGTTAATAGGAACAAGGCTAAACAGCCCAGAATCCCAAGGCAGGGGAATCCCAATGCAGCACCTCCTTCGGTTCCTTTATATCCCATGGACATATAACACTTCTGATGAGATAAGGTCATGTAAGAAAAGGGCTCAAGCTTTGAGACAGCCAAACAGGGTTAAAATCAGGCCTCTCCCAGAACAAGCCCTGTGAACTTGGCAAGTCATTTACTTCTCTGGACCAGAAAGAGATTAAAATACTACCTAATGCAGTTATCATACAGATTAATGAGCAAAAATTTTTTAGTCGTTATCTGACACATGCTAAGTATTCAACAAATGGTTACTAGGAGTGTGATGGGGATAAATGACATAATGGAGTTTTTAAGGTTGATTAACTCACACACAATGCACGAATGGCATTGATATTACTCCATTAGATGTAAATGACTAAAGAAAAAAAATGAAAGTAACTTTACGTTAATCTGTCGTATGTCTATGTCCATCATTCAAATGTCAATTACAACACCGCCTAAGTCAATTCTCCCAACTGTATGTGAAAGCCCTATCCAGCTGTAACTTGCTTTCTGTATGTGGAACTGTGGCTTATGGACTGAAAATCTGTGTCTTCCTAAATTCTTATGTTGAAGCCCTAGCCCCCAGTGAGGGTGTATTTGGAGAAGGGGACTTTAAGGAAGTAATTGAGGTAAATGAGGTCATAAGGGAGGGGCCCTGATCTGATAGGATTAGTGTCCTTATAAGTAGAGACACCAGAGAGTTCTTTCTCCCCACAATCGACCCCCCACAACTCCCCCACACCTGTCTGCACTCATCCAAGAAAGACCACGTGTGGACAGAGCAAGAAGGCTGGGAAGATAGATCTCACCAGAACCCAGACCGGCCAAGACCTTCATCTTGAACTTCCAGCCTCCAGAACTGTGAGAAAATAAATTTCTCTTGTCTAAGCCACCCAGTCCTTGATATTTTCTTATGACAGCCCAGGCTAAGGCACCAGTCAACTACCAAAGTGTACTTGAAAGAACTCTAAACCACAGAAAAAAAATTATTTGTTCCTTGAGTAACTTTAATTCTTATGTATAGCAGTTGAGCTCACTTAAATGCATAACACACATAACTTAACAACCCTGACATTTCAACAAACAATTTACCATATAAGCAATTACAGTTTGTGCCCCTAATAGATGCCTCCAAGTACTAAAAGGCTAGAAATATCAAAATATACTCAATCAGAAACCACTTGATAGAACACTAGCTTTTACAGGATTAAATATATGGATAGGAAACATTGAGTTAAAAGCACTAAGAAATATTTGAGCATCAGGATGTAACTAACCAATATAAAGATAGCAATCATGTCTTTTGAATGAAAATTCCCTGAGGGTTGACTACTTCAGACACACCCTATATGCCTATCTTTGAATTTTAAAAAATTTGTAGTTTTGGTGGACTTTAATGTTCATGGATTGAGTGTGCTCCTACCCTGCTAGCTGATGTCAAATGTGACTGGCAGGCACATTGCCACTTAACGTGCCTGAAAATAAGAGATACACAAAGCCAAGTACATCATCTGCAGCAGGCTTAAGAATCACAGCCTTGTAGATCCCGGACTTTTATTTATCAGCCCTTCAACTCCATCTCAAAGCTTTATTTCACAGCCACATCAAGGACACAAGGCTCCCTCTTATGTATCCAGGTTATTCAGCCCAGTGTCACTGAACAGTGTTGAGATTTTGGTTATTCACAGCTGGAACGACGAAGAATTTTTAATGTGGCTTTGATACTGACCATTTTGGTCTGGCTTATAAAGCTTCTTTGATTATTATCTGGACAAGAAGTCTGCCTTTCTTCACTCATTCACTGAGTTAGAGGTATAAAAAAGGCACTTTGCTGATTTTCTAAGTATCAATACAACAGTAAACAAGTCAGATTCTGTAGGTGGCAATAGGAATGCTGCCAAACCCCTACAAAAGACATCAATAATAAAGTCACCACCACCGTTCAAACAACCTGATCCCATACATGGGTAAGTTGGATATGCATTTTCTCCATACTCCTTTCCTTATGACATATTTGTGATTTTTATCACTTCTATAAGAAGCAGTGCAATTTTACAGGGAAGAGTCAGGAGAAAGGAAAAAGCTTGATAATAATAACCAGCTTTATACACAAGCTGCTGAAGACTGACTTGCAGGGAAGACAAAATGCAAAAGGAACAAAGCAGAGATAAAGGCAAGTGACACAGGAAAGAATTCTTGAAGGTTCTAAGAATAAGGAAGAAACTAAAGTATAAACCAACGTTTAAAAGAAAGCCCAAAATACTCTTAAAAAGCAAAAAAAGACCAAGAGTATAAATGTCATGAAAAATCAATAAAAGTCAACAGAACTAGTGTGATTTTGAACTTCATCATTAAATCCAACTTTAATTCATAAAAAGCCTTATTGTTACCTTAGTTAACACAACAAGTGGAAGTATACAACAGTTTGTTTCGGTGTCTTAATTTGTCATACGTGTTCTTATGAGCTTTGTGTAAACCAAAACAGGTACATATTCACTTAAGCTGAAGTTAGATCACAAAATTTCTGTGGCATTAATTTAGTAACATCCTTTTTGTTCAATAAATGTAAGAAAGTCCTGAGTTCACTATAATAACTAGTTAAAATTCGATCTTATATTTAATTCCACTCTAACTCCAATCCACAAGAAATAAGACTAAGTTTTGCATAGATTAAAAAGAGACTGGGTCTTCTTCTTATGGTACTGAGCCAGCCCACAATGACTCAAATATATTTCAAAAGCACAGTTGTTTTAAATGTTGATTTCACAATATGTAAACACTGGACAGTATTTTTCCAGCACAATCCAAAAGCTGTCAATCAGGAGTTACTATTCTCCAAGGACATTAAGAGGCAATCCATAAGGAGAAATACTGGTGTTGTGTTCCTGAGCCATCTGATTCATCCTTCCACACACTTCAGGAGAAACAGAGATCAGGATGCCATTGTGAACCTCAAAGAAAGAATGGAGCCCATCCCACAGGCTTCCTCAGGCATCTGACTACCAATTTGCTGAGCCATTGCAGTTGGTTGTGTGTCACCATGAACCAACTGATTTAAAGTAATTTAAATTATATTATACGAGCGGAACAGCTTTAAATTAAAAGTAACGTTAGCAATGCCCTTAGCAGTAAATCCAAAACACTTTGAACAAACTATCTGGAAGAAACCAGCTGTATCTGTTTCTCATCAGATTTAAGGAGGTTAAAGCACAACAATTTGCTCCTGACAGTTCCTGTAGGCGATCCTGTCTTGGAAACTGTGGCTGAAAGATCAGTAGGAATTGCTGATGCGATCCAGATGAAGCTAAACATGCTCCCATGAGAGCTGTCTCCAAAATACCACACGGGGCACTGAGCAGTGGAAAGAATCTCAAAGCTTGGCAGAGCTCCAGCCTGGACCCTGGCTGCTCCAGAGATAGAGTGATG
Source organism: Equus przewalskii (assembly GCF_037783145.1). Taxonomy (NCBI): domain Eukaryota; kingdom Metazoa; phylum Chordata; class Mammalia; order Perissodactyla; family Equidae; genus Equus; species Equus przewalskii. Next base: position 9,297,134 of record NC_091860.1, on the reverse strand, counting down.
TGTCTGGGCAACTTACACCAGATTTGCATGTATTCCTCAGTCTCACATTGGTACCATTCTTGCTGATGTAAGAAACCAAGGAAAACCCTTTGTGGACACAAGTAGGACCCATGGAAAATAAGGCCTGGTGGAAAACAAACTTGATGATGCCAGCTTTGACGAACTCTCCCGCCTTCCCATTGTGGGATAAGTTGATTGTGCGTGGGTCAGACACAGAGTTCATTTTAAACTTAGGATGACAATTATTTTAGTAGTGCGTTGTTGTTGACATCTGTGCATTGATGGCCACCAGCCTGTGTCATGAGACATTGAAACATGCTGAGTGGTATGTGAAGATCGCACACACGGAAGTCTTTGCTTTGGTTGAAAAAGTTGCTTGGGATTCCTGAGGCATAATCAAGGGTGTGGCCTGCTCCACTTGGGCCCCACTGCCAACCCCAGTACTCAGGAAGTGTTTCTCTTCAGGTTGCTCAATCCGAACTCCACTGCACTCAGACCCCTCCTCAACGTTAAGTAATTTTAAGAAGAGGTGGAGAACATTTCTGCAGTTGTGTTTTGTAGCAAAATTGAGGTCAGTCCACAGCAAACCATGTAGCCTTAACACCAGTCCACTGTCCTCAGTGGATGCTATGAGATGAGGTGACTTTCCTTTCATCTTGAGGGGTAGCCCAGGATAGACTTGAGCAGGAGACCTGGCTGAGAGTAACTCAATGTCTGCAGGCTAGGCCTTGGCAAGCTGGTTTCCACCTGGTTCTGAACCAGCTGGGTCAGCAACAGCAGAGCAGCAGAAGCCTCTTCACATGCATGAGAAGCCTGACATTCTTACACTTCTTGATTGAAGAAATAGCCACCACACAGTCCCAGAATGTCATTTCTCTCAGCAATGCCCAGACCTGAAGACACCTATTTAGAAAGGAAATAACATGCATAGCATCTATACTTTTAAATGAGTTACAAGGTAATAGTTCAAAGTTAGATTAAGAGATTCACTACTATTTATGTGAGAGGAAATAAAATATTTAAAATAAAACAACAAATGGTCTATAACGCAACTTTTTTTGCAAAAAGCATTGCAAATTCATAGGGAAAAAGAAATCTAAATAGTCTAAGAAAGAAGTCTCAGAACTTAGAAGAGTTGGAGCATATATTTTTGCGATCAAACCCAGGGAGAAAAAAGAAAAGAAAAGTTAAGGGATACCCACCAGGTCCCAGACACTGCATTTCTTTCTGTCGTTGATAAGACAAAGATGTTTGAGAAGACTGATGGTGCTAAATCAGAATATCATGCCAGGTTCCACTTTGCTTTAGCAGGAAATTACCAAGACCACTCTGTATCCTGTGGGAAGAGATGGGGTAACATCCCCAGGCCTACATGAAAGCTTGTTGTTAGCTATACAGGTTGTATGAGAAATATTACATGAAGCTTTTCTTAGTCATGGAAAAAAATAGTGTCAATTCAAGGTAAACTTAGTCACTTCCAGTTTGAGACTCTTGTCTTTTTTGGGTCAATACTCAATAATTTAAGTTAATCTCCCTCCTTTCTCCTCCTCTTTCTCCATCCTTCCTTCCTGGGGATAACACAAGTTCCTGAGGGGCCTAGGTCATCCCTCTAGGTCGGATCACTAGAATGACATTAAAGTTGTAGTCTACCATGGGAAGAAAATAAAGGTAGACTTGAAGACTTAGGAAACAGGAACAATTCTTTCAGCAACATTCCACAAATGTTTACCATGTCCTGGATACTGTTCTGGGCACTGGGCATGACGAAAACAGATAAAACTTGCCTTCAAGAGTTAACATTATAGTGGGAGAGGAAATAGAAAGTAAATAACATAAGAACATATTTAATTGTCTGAAATGACGAAGTTATTCCATATCTAAATACAGCTAGACTAATCTTAAACTATTTTAATTGTTGCCACTGGATAGCTCACAACTGACAGACATTCATCCTGAATGTCATTATTACTACTAATAAGGCACTTTTCCTCTGAGCCCAGATACTATCTAAGAACCTTTCTTAACACAACTCTCCAGGTATTCACTACCAGTCAGAGCAGACATTCAAGAAATAATTGTACTTTTATAATACCCAGAATATAGCTCAAAATTAGGCTTAATGATGTACCATGCATAAAATGTCATAGCTACCTTGAAAGGTAATGACTTTACTGTCTTCTGTGGGAAAATGTCCATTCAGTTCCTCTGCCCATTTTTTAATCAGATTGTTTTCTTTTGCTATCGAGTCGTATGAAGAGTTATCTTGAAGATTAAACCCTTATCAGATATATAACTTGCAAATATTTCCTTCCACTCCATAGGTTGCCTTTTCATTTTGTTGATGGTTTTCTTTGCTGTGCAGAAGCTTTTTAGTTTGATGTAGTCTCTCTTATTTATTTTTGCTTTTGTTGCCTTTGCATTGGGTGTCAAATCCAAAAAATCATCATCAAGATCGATATCAAGGAGCTTACTCCCTATATTTTCTTCCAGAAGTTCTATGGTTTCAGGTCTTACATTCAAGTCTTTAATCCATTTTGAGTTGATTTTTGTGTATGGCGTGAGATAGAGGTCCAGTTTCATTCTTTTGCATGTGGCTGTCCAGTTTTCCCAACACCATTTATTGAAGAGACTATCCTTTCCCCATTGTATGTTCTCAGCTCTTTTGTCATAAGTTAATTGACCGTGTATGTGTGGGTCTATTTCTGGGCTCTCTATCCTGTTCCATTGATCTATGTATCTGTTTTTATACCACTACCGTACTGTTTTGATTACTGTAACTTTGTAATATAGTTTGAAATCAGGAAGTGTGATGCCTTCAGTTTTGTTCTTCTTTCTCAAGATTGCTTTGGCTATTTTGGTTCTTTTGTGGTTCCGTACAAATTTTAAGATTGTTTGTTCTATTTCTGTGAAAAATGCCATTGGAATTTTGATAGGGATTGCATTGAATCTGTTAGATTACTTTGGGTAGTATGGACATTTTAACAATATTAATTCTTCCTATCCATGAACATGGAATATCTTTCCCTTTATTTGTGTCTTTGTCAATTTCTGTCTTCAGTGTCTTACACCTGCCAGTGTACAGGTCTTTCGCCTCCTTGGTTAAATTTGTTCCTAGCTATTTTATTCTTTTTGATGAATTTGTAAATGGGATTGTCTTCTTAATTTCTGTTTCTGATGGTTTGCTATTAGTGTATATAACCATGAATGATTTTCATATAGTGATTTTGTATCCTCAACTTTACTGACTTCCTTTATTAGTTTTAACAGTCTTTGGGTAGTGTCTTTAGGTTTTTCTGTATACAATATCATATCATCTGCAAATAGAGACAGTTTTACTTCCTCCTTTCTGGTTTGGATGTCTTTTACTTCTTTTTCTTGCCTAATTGCTCTGGCTAGGACTCCTAGTAGTCTTTTTAATGCTTATACTGGAATTGTAGGGATTTACTCTCCACAATTACATTATTAGAGTTCTCTGAATTTAACTACATATTTACTTGCACCAGTGAGTTTTACACTTTCATTTGTTTTCATGTTACTATTTAGCATCCTTTTGTTTCAGCCTGAAGAAGTCGTCTTAACATTTCTTGTAAGGAAAGTCTAGTGGTGATGAATTCCTCCAGCTTTTGTTTATCTGGAAAACTCTTCATCTCTCCTTCAGTTCTGAAAGACAACTTTGCTGGATATTCTTGATTGCAGTCTTATTCTTTCAGTACTTTGAATCTATCATCCTACTCCCTTCTGCCCTTCAAGGTTTCTGCTGAAAAATCCACTGACAATCTTATGGAGATTCCTTGTCCATAACAGGTTGCTTTCCTCTTGTTGCTTTTAAGATTCTCTTCTTGTCTTTAACTTTTGACAATTTAATTATAATGTGCCTCACTATGGGTCTCTTTAGATTCATCTTCTTTGGTACACTTTGGGTTTCCTGGATCAGATATCTGTTTCTTTCCCCAGGTTATGGAAGATTTAGCCATTAGTTCTTCAAATAAGCTTTCTGCTCCCTTCTCTCTTTCATCCTTCTGGGATTGGTGTCCCAGAAGTCTCTTAGGCTATCTTCAGTCTTTTTCATTCTTTGTTGTAGTTATTACAGTTTTTAACCAAAAGATTCTAAAGCTGTTAACTAGTCCAAAAGATGACTAGCCCCAGGGAAGGGGGAAAAAACAAAAGCAAAAGCAAAAACAACAAAACTTCTGAACCACAAACACCAATTTTTTAATGCAAAAGTTTGTGAGCTAATCATACTGTAAATTCCAATGAACTCTCTTAAATGTATTGTAATTCAAAGTAAATACACTTACGAATTCAGGCCGGACTCTAGAAATTGCAGAGATAGCCCACTGGAAAACCTAACCTAAAGGCTTAAACGATAAAGCTGTCCACTCCCAAAAAGGACTTGCATGGTCTGGTAACTCCCAGGTTGCCTGTTGATAAGTGGGAAAAATACCGCAAGAACCTCAAGGCATCAATCAGTCTAGACTCACATTTTCAGGTTTCTATCTGCAGTCAACAACTTTTCCAATACATATTTCATTAAAAATTCTCATAAATTTAAAGGTGGTAATCAAGTCCTTTATCAGCCTTCTCATCTCTGATCAAAATACACTCCTCCCTCACATTTGCAGTTTTCCACCCTGAATCATCTCCTTTCTTCCTGGCAACTAATGATGGGGAGGAACGATGAAAAAGCAGAGGCCCTTGCTCAAGGCTCTGAAGTAAGAGGGGAAAGCAGAAGCTTCCTGGCTCTCTTCCATCAGCTCAGTGAGCTCATCCCACAAAGGGAGGTGCTCTGGACCACACAATTTCACTCCTCTTTTCTTTCATTGAGAAATGAACTCTGCCCCAGGGAGAAAATGAAATAGACTTTAACCCTGATAATGAATTCCTGCCATCAACCATGAGGGAATTCCTGCTCAACCAGAGAACTAGTCCTAAAATTTTTCAACCTGGGTCAGTTACTTGTATTAATTAAAGGAGGCATCTAGGAAACTCAATCAACCTAACTCAAGTCATTTTGGCTTTTAAATGCATTGTATGCATTGTTTCATTCCTTTGCATCTAACTTACCTTCTAAATTCCATTCTACATTTTGTAACTTCTAAAATATCTTTGTGTTTCCTAAGAACTCACAGGCAGATGTTGAGGAATACCCAAAAGAATACTGATAAATAAAAGAAAGGCAATTTAGAACTACAATTTTCCCAAAAAGTCCAGAAATTTACTAATCCATATGCAGTTGAGCAAGGATTAACAACCTGTGTGTTTGAGTTTGTGAGAATGTGTATATGTTTTTAAAAGGCTCAGGTGATCAAATCTGGGCCTGTTATTAACCTTTCTTTCATTGTTATGAAAAATAGACACTTCATAAATAGATTACCTGGGATATTCAGACATTTTCTCCTTTTACCACATATATTTGGATCCTTGATGCATTTATCTCTATCCTGAATACTGTACTAATCACATTGTGAGTCACAAAAACGGAGATAATTTATGGTCACTATAATGTTTATTTGGGCATCTTATTTTGAGAAAATCATGTACTTTTCTCACTAAATTATGGAAGATAAAGAAACTTGGAACTGGAAATACTAACCAAGTTTAGATATATTCTGTTTACAAATCTGCACATAAGAGTTTATTTAGGTTATACTACTTTTACCAATATATTTTTGACAAGTAAAATTTTTCAGGTTGCTCCTTATGTATCATTTAAAATTAATTTGAAATATTTTACAATAACATATTTACATTTACCCAAGTAAAACTAAACTTAAAAGTCATAATCACCTCAATGACTTTAGGGAATGCAGCCCACTGTCTTACGGGGGTATTTTTAATATACTAATTATAATAGATACACTTATAATATTTACCTGACAAGTACAATCTGTGTTTATAGAACATTCAGACATTTTTCAAAAACCCAGCAGGACATAAAGTGTGTTTTTCACACTGAGATGGTCTCTTAAAAAATGCAAAATTCATCACTTTGACAAAGGTCACAGTCTAGGGAGCTGCCTCCAATAGTAATCACTTCTACATCAGCTTCAACTTTCTGCAGAGAGTAGGACTTCTCAAGATTATTTCTGACCTGGATCTATAGCCCCTGAAGATGAGTTTCAAAATAATGCTGGACATCTTCCCACTAGCCACGGAAAGACATCTCCTTCACAGTATCAAAAAGTACACCATATTGAACTTTCATTAAATTGATTTGCTCATACATTTTCTTTGGCTGGTCTAGAGTGGCTTGTTGCTGGCAAATCAATACTTGCTGTCTTTCTGTGACTTTCTGCTGCAAATCAGCAACAACCACGTGCTGGCTCTTTAGCATCTCAACAAATTTTTCTTGTGCCTTTGGGAGCTCTAGCTGTAGTCCTAGCACATCCTGAGATGCGATCTAATTTTCTCCTGTAGTGTAGTAGGAACAACAGTGTCTCCCGCATAACTGCTCATCATTGTCTACTCCAGCTCAAGCACTATGAAAAGGCTATGTGTTGAGTTTAAAGTGGCAATTTTAAAATATGACTTATTTCAGAAACTTTAGACTTAAAGAAATCCTGAGTCTCCCAAACATTCTACCTATGCACCAACGTGAAGTCTTAGACTCTTTGGTTATTTATCTGTACAAAAATCTCAGATTACTTAAGGCTTTAGAGCATCAAAATTTAATAGATGCTTCTGAAAATCAAGAGTACTAGACCTAGATATAAAACTATGTTTTGGGGTTTTCTTAAAGATTTTATTTTTCCTTTTTCTCCCAAAGCCCCCAGTACATAGTTGTACATTTTAGTTGTGGATCCTTATAGCTATGGCACGTGGGATGCTGCCCCAGCATGGCCTGATGAGCAGTGCCATGTCCACGCCCAGGATTTGAACCAGCGAAACCCCGGGGCCACCGAAGCGGAACGCATGAACTTAACCACTCGGCCACGGGGCCAGCCCCAAAACTATGTGGTTTTTTAATTCCACACACAACCGTAGTTCAAAGCACAATGCCATTTAGCCTATGGTTCCCCAAAGCTATGCACAGAATTGAATTAACCGTAAGAGAGAACATCATTATGCTGAAAATACTAACTTGACAATTAATCATGGCCTTTAGAGGAGAAGGATGATGGGACCATAGTGTCACCAACTGGTTGCTCCAAGGAACTCAAGGGTGGGTTTGAAAGCAGTTAACTGTTGTTCCAAATTGGTTTTTTCCATTTGTTATGTTAAGGAGATGCAATCACCAACCCCCCTGAACCAGACCAAGCCTCGGTCCAAGAGCTACGCCTATGACCTTTGCCTCATTTTTAATGCTAAGATCTCTCCAGGAGGAGCTTAGGCCTTATTACCGTAACCTGCAGTGTACGTGGAAGCACATTTTCCAACTGAGCCTGTGCAAGCGAATACCCCCCTCTCCCTTTTGAATATTCATTCCCCATTCAAAATAAATGTCCCTGCTTCCCTTTGTTTGGGGACACCATGACTTTGGAAATAATTCCTCATGGTCTCCTCTTTGCTGTGAGACACCCTACTTTTGGTGGAGAGTCTGATTTAACTCACCAGGAGGTAATCTCCTTTGGTTCAGTAACAATAGCTTTTTTGTGTGCTCATTCATGTGCCTGTGAGTAGGCAGGGGTGAGTGTATTTGTGTGTGTGTGTGTGTTGATTTTTTCTCTTAAGCTCTTCCCCAATGACCAATCTGACAAGACACAGTTTCTGTTCATTTTTCATTCAAAAATGAATGGTTTTTATGGAATAAGAAAAGAAAGAATAACACACATGGCTAGCGGATGCCAAAAACAAACAACTTAGGAAGGAGTTAGGAAGTTAAGTTAGAAAGACTAATTTAACATGATAACCACAATATACTAACATTCCCTCCGTTTTTTCACTCACAGACACAAAATTAGGTTGTGCAACTATACAGCTGGACATTCGACTGCTAACATTTCAGAGAATTCTGACCAAAAGAAATCAAACAATTTTGGAAAAAAGAAATTTGATCTAATGCCTGGACAAGTCAAATGACTGTTAACTGCACTTACTAACCAATTCTACAGAAAAATCAATAACTAAGTGGGCCTGACTGCTGAACTAACATTTGTAGTTTCAAACAGACTTTAGAGGAAGGAGAAAAAGTAATATGGGATCCTGTTAAAAGTCTCACCATCCCACACACAGATCTTTTTAAAAAGATTGGCCCTGAGCTAACATCTGTTGCCAATCTTTTTTTTCGCTTCTTCTTGTTCTCCCCAAATCTCCCCAGTACATAGCTGCATATTCTAGTTGTAGGTCCTTCTAGTTCTTCTCTGTGGGATGCCACCTCAGCATGGCCTGATGAGTGGTGCTTGGTCAGCACCCAGGATCTGAACCGGTGAAACCCTGGGCCACTATAACAGAGCACAAGAACTTTTCGGCCCCAGGTGGGCTCCCAGATTTTTTTTTTCAATGAAAAGGCTATTCAAGGAGTTCTGTACATAAGTGTTCTACAAATCATTTTATGAAAGCACTTAGCCAGCCCTCAGATATTCAAGGAAGTTACGTAATAACATTTGGAGCAACAAATCTCCATCCTCAAAGCCTCCGTTTTGACAGCAAACGAAAAGCATGGCACGCATTTCAATGGTATGAGGTGATCAAAAACACCAAAGCCCCTCCTGGCAATACTTTGAGGTTTGCCTGGGGCATCTTCTTTAAAGATTTTCTTTTTACACTAAGAAAATGATTATTTTATGCTGAAATTCAATGACTGTTTGCACACAATACATATATTTTTTAAAAAAGCTAAATGAAACCAAAAACAGCCATCCTAGGGAGTTACACCCTTATCTTAGTGGTACTGTTTATAGTATTAGAGCCAACAGATTAGGAATATGATGAGAATATATTCTCCTTCAGGGAGGGCTCCTCACACCATCACACTCTCTTCATGTGAAAACCTCCACTTTTTATTTCACTTTCTACTAAATAATTATCTTATGATCCAGTGGACTCACTAACCTAGATTCCTAATCACTTCCACTCAGTATGAGGGCTGTTATTTACCAACTGTCTCATCCTAATTGAGTAGAAACATAGGTTTAGAAGAGAAAATGTCTTTTAAACATTATTATCATTATAGACTCTTTGTTTCAACAGTTCCCTGTGTGTGTGTGTGTGTGTGTATTATCTTCTTGCCAAGAACATTTCCCAATTATTTTAGCTTTACATAACACCAAATACTCAATCAAATTAATTATCTACAACACCCGATCTGCCTTTCTTAACAAGGTTCCCAAGGACCCAAAGGTGAAGAACTCCATTTAGATCTTTGCAATGACTACCTAGGATCGAGCCAGCCCTGTTCTAATGATTGAGCTAACAACAACAACAACAACAAAAGTGCCCATAGACTGCTCAAATCATTTTTGGCAGTCTTGGTGGTCTGATGTGCTATGGAATCTGATCCATTCCTTTCTGGGGTTCAGTGTTAAATGTGATGGAATCTATCCACACTCTCTACCACAGACATATGGAATCAAAGAGTGTCAGAGTCTTTACAGATCCCAGGTTCAGTGCTCATTTTACAGGTAAGAAAACTAGGCCCCGATAGAGAAATGACTAGCCCGGTGGATTATGAGCAGAGCTACATATCTTGACACCTTGCACTGAACTCTCAACTTGATGACCTTGATTTAATTCCTGATTAACATTCTTAAATGCTCCCAATTTCTTTTGTCACTGAGATGACTCCAGAGGTCACTGAAACACCTAAGTTGTGTTCAACCTGGATGAAGGAACAAGGCTCAGAATATATTTTAGACTTAACCCCTAACAAAGCTCACATTACAAAATATAAAGAACATTAATTGGAGACCAACTTCTGTCACCTGGTCCCGTATCATCACAATTCATTTTGAATCAGCGGAATGAAACTACTGTGTTTAAGTTTTATACCTGGCTCATATTATCCTTCTCGGGACTTTCTTAGTGAATACAGACATTCTAGAACTTGGGAGTTTGATCCATAGAAGTTAACTAGATTATACGAATGCCTGAGCAGGAGGGCTACACACAATAGCTGTAGACATTAAATAAGCGCAAGGAGACTATGAAGCTGTAACAGAAGCCACGGGGAAGACAAAGATCCGCCAGGTTCAAGGGAGGCTCCTTGTTCCTTTACACCTCTATTGAAAATGGTATGTCAAAAGAATAAAGAATAATTGAGTAATATTTTTAAAGCAGCCAGGCACATTTTAAATATGTAAGAATTGAACTGTGTGTAACGTTAAATGCTGTTTAGATTGTATCTGATCATAAAAAAACTGTTGATGAGTCAATTGTTTCTGTAAATTAATCACTTAGACATTTTCAGCTCCTTAAAAATTGTCTATCCTGGGCCCACTCTGTGGTTGATGAAAGCCACCTTGTCTCAAGTAGCTCCATGTCATACTTAGAGCTTTTTTCTATTCTTGGGCTTATCAGAGCCCTGACATAAAATTCTCCTTTGCACAGAAGAAATAACTAAAACTTCCACCACAAAGCAGTTGACTCCCCAAATGTCTCAAATGACCTAGAGCTCACGGTAAAATGCAGATTCCCAAGCTGGCCCACAGCCATCTGAAGGAGTCCAGACAGTTATATTTTAAACCTGCTCTAGAGTTGAATATGCTGCATACCTGGTTTGGGAACCACCCAGTAGACTTCTCCTGTTCAACACCCACTGGCCTATTGTCGCGGGGGAGCTGCACAACAAGGCCTGCGCCTCCCAGCTGGGCCGCAGCATGGTCCACCTCACCCGCACCTCCCTTAGATCGTGCAGAAGCATTAGTGACTGAAGCAGACGGCCCCCTCAGCTCCTGGGAGCCCTGGGCAGCCAGCCCCTGGACTGGGGACTGCACATTGTGGGCAGGGCTGGAGGGCAAAGGCTGACTGGGCTCCACCTGCTCGTGGGGCAGGCTCTACTCAGCCAGCCTGCGCCCACCTCCAATGAGAGTCCAGTGTGAATTTAGAGCCACCGTGTGCAGACCTACAAATAACGCCCCTCGTCCTCCCTGCATTATTTTTCTTTGTTCAATTCTGTCATGGCAAAATCAATCTAGTTATACTATGGCTCTCCAAGATAGTAACGTTCCGCTCCCTAGGAAATACGTATGTCAAAAAGACTATGCATATACTTTCTAACTGCCTTAATACATGACACTAACTGTAGGCTACCTAAAACAGAACATTTTATATGCATGTTTCATGAAAATAAGAATAATTTACAGGCAGAATCCTGCCTCCAAATATCAGGGAATAACAATCCAACTGCTTTTTCAAATTTTTTGACAGTTAAAAGTTTACCTTTTTGTGATCATAACTGAGCTGGCTTCTCTCTCTCTCTCTTTCTCTCTCTGTCTGTCACCCACACTCTCTCTCTCTTACACACACACATAATCAATGAATCTCATTAAATACATTTTCCCTCTAACCATCAGTATTGTGCGATCAGTAGTACTCAAGCTGGAAGCATCTTTGAGGTCTTATTTAAAGTCAAACACTAGGAATCAGAAATTACTAAACTTTAGGAAGAAGAAAAAGAGTCAGGGGGCTGGCCTGGTGGCAGAGTGGTTAGGTTCACACGCTCTGCATCAGCGGCCCCAGGTTGGCAGGTTCAGATTCTGGGTGTGGACCTAGCTGAGCTCGTCAAGTCATGCTGTGGCAGCATCCCATGTAAAATAGAGGAAGATTGGCACAGACGTTACCTCAGGGACAATCTTCCTCAAGCAAAAAGAGGAAGATTAGTGACATATGTTAGCTCACAAAAAAGAAAAGAAAAGAAAAGAAAAAGAGTCAGTGTTTCCCCTGGTTTGAATTATAGTTGTGTAATTTCCTCCATTTATGTACCAAGTTTACATGAGTTTCCTTTAAGTCAGACTGCAGCCTTATGATGTAGCTAATAATGGCCACCACTTATGGAGTACTTAGGTAGTATACATACCATGTACAGGGCACCGTGCTAAGCAATTTATATATATGTTCCGATTTTGTCCTCACAATAACTCTGCCAGACACGCATTATTGTCCACACTTTATAAAAGATGAACTTGCAACTAATAATTGCCCAAGGTCAAACATCTGTTAAGTGGAAGCTCTGGAATCTAAACTCTGATCTGTCTGAATCTGAACTCAGCTCCGTCAGGATCCAAAGTCTGGGCTTTTTCTAGTACATCATTCTGCCTCCTAATGTGGCCTAATTTTTATTTGGTTAAGACGCTTATAAACAATACCTGGCTTATGCTACATTTGTTTTATCCCCAAGGACAGATTTCTGAGAACCTATTATGTGATAAACAGTGTTCTGTCCCCTGAGGACAGAATGACACAATATAATGGTGGCTAAGCGTGTCATTCTACACATTGGGAATGGGGTGAACGTAGACTGCTGTTCAATATAGACTCAGTTTTAATATCATCAGGGTTTCCATATAATCAGTTGTGGCCCTTCCCAGTTTACAAACACTGCTATCTAGTTTTTCACACAAATTTGTAATGTAAGCATGAACTACCCCCTTGAAGATGCTGAGAACTTCAACAAGATCAAGTGACTTGACACAGCTCACAACCAGCAGAGCTGACTCCAAACGGGACTTCAGACTCTGAAACCTCGGTCTTCTTATTTGAATTCTCTGTTCGTTGACATCACTTACTACCATTTCCTCTTATTTATGGTGATTTTTTTTCTACACGAAAAAATTGCTAAACTCTGAATGATACTGAGAAGTACTCTTTCAGATTCTGATTCAAATAACGTTTATGTAACCTCTGTTACGTGAGAGCTCTATTCTTGCAAGCCAAATATTCTTGCATGCATTCTTCTCCTAACTTGATGTTAACCATTTAAGGTAAGTGTTATTCATTTAATAAACCATTAGTTCTCACAAAATAAATCCTTCCCCTCCAGTTTTGTAGACTGACAGAAAAGTTACCACTGATTAGATGTACTAATATTCCCATAGTATGCACAAAGTGTTTGCACAATAACTTTCTCTCCAACTATTAGCCCATTCCTCTGTTCGTCTCCTTCTGGAGACCCCATCAGCCATCACTTTAGCATCTCTCTTCCCAGTGTTATCAAATCCCTCAGCCCTTTGTCCTCTCAGTGAACCATGGGCAAACTCAGTATCTGGCTGCTAAGCACAATGCAACTCACACAGGGGCAGCTCATAATTCACAGTCTCCAGGGTGCTCTCCGCTCACTGCAAGTCTTTTCCTGTTCCCCTTATCAGTTCTCTACCCCCTTCTCCACAGCAGCTGTCTGAAACCTCTGATCCCTCAGCATCCCCTCATGCTTAGCAGATGATTTTGTCTCCTGATTTATGGAGAGAAAAAAACCTAAAAGTCACCAGGCCTCAACTGCCTCAGGATTCTGCTGCTATAAATTGATCTCTACCTATGTTCCTCTCTGTTTTCTTCCTACTTGGCAAGGCTAACTTTCTCCAGAGCTCTGGAATCCATTCCCTCCTGCCTCCTCAGGACCTACCTGCCTCCCTGTACCATGCCCCTCTCCCTCTCTAATAGCTCCTTCCTATAAACTCACAAACACTCTCTGGTCTCTCTCTTATTAAACAACCACCAATAAAAGGGCTCTCCTTAACCTAGCTAAAGCCCTGCCTTCTGCCCCATCACTCCACAGAAACTTCTCTTGCCCAAGTCATCCATGACTTTCTTGTTCCTAAAACTAGTAGATACTTTCAAGTCCTCCTCTTTCTTGATCCCTCTGCAGGATTCGATACCTTTTACTACTCTATTCATTTTCTTCCCTAACCTTCAATGACATCACTTTCTCCTGATTTTTCTCTGACTTCTCTGGTTGAAGGAAAATCTTCTTCAGGAGCTCATCATCCTCTCCCCATCCATTAGTATTCAGTATTCCTTAGAGTCCCATGCTTGGCCCCCAGCACTGCGCCACATGAGTCGCACAACTGTCTATGACAATCCCACAGCTCATTTTCCCCTACACACTCTTCCATAGATTTCACCCCTGGCTATGGTTTCAATGACCATGTGTATGTTGACAACTCCCAAATCTATATGTCCAGGGCTAATACCCCTGTTGACCTCCAAACCTGTATATCCAGCCACCCACCTCATCTTGGATAGTTCAAAGCAACAGCAGCACCTTCATCTCCCTGCAAATTGAATCTTCACTCCATCTCAATGAAAAGCACTATCCTGGATTCATTTATCATCCCAGTCGGTCATAAAATCCTTCCAAAGTATCAATTGCATTTAGCAACAGCCACTCAATTCCAATCCCTTTATAGATGGTCTCTCCCCATTTCTCAAGCACCGGAAATGTTCCTCCCAAAAATGTATTTTCTTCCAACTGTATGCTACCCCAGTTTGCTAAGAGTGGGTTTTTTACAATTGCTTTGCTACTTTGTGTCAAGGACTACCTGTTCCCCCCATCACAAGTGATGGGGTCCCCATTTCAATCCAGTTGGCAGATGATCCAGCTCTACATTCTTATTTCAGCCTCTACTTTATTAGACCTTTCCTGGCTCCAACTGTTGTAGGTTGGGTTGCTTGGAAGTAGACTCTGAGATGGCTATTGGGTGCAGGAAGTTCATTGGTGAGTGATCTATGGGTAAACACCTGGAAGGGAAGGAATAAAGCAGGATTGGAGAGGGAGGGAAATTGGCCTACTATGCAGTCTCAACATAGATCTCAACCAACTCGATAGGAAGTCTCAACTAACCCCTCTGAAACTGGGATGGCCTTACAGAGTTGGCCCAGGTTACAGCAAAAGGGCCAGACATTTATGCTCCACATTGACCAGTCACTGGGTGCAGGCTGTCCCCTGAAGAAGGTGGTGACCTTGGGCAAAGCACCGCTCTCTAGATGAGGGCAATTTCCAGGAAAGGCTGACAGCTGAGGTCTATTAGCTGACAGCACTGCCAGCTATTGGCAATCTGAGCAGCTCATCACAGCAACCATGACACTAGCTGCAACACTGAGGAAGTTACTTGATTTCTCTGTTTGTTTGTCTGCAAATTGGGGAGGAATAATTGTATTATCTGATGGAGTTGTAAGAATTAAGGAAAAAACAAGTAAAGTGCCCAGCACTGTACCTGGTCGGGTACATGGTAAGCCCTCAATAAGGCTAAACTCTAATTGTCATTTTAATGATTCTGTTGTTATATTTTATTATAATTTTGTATTATTTTCATCCACTCAGATCTCATTTATTCACAAACCCCTAAGATCACCTTAAAAGTTCTTCTTATATGCCCTCATAGCACCTTACGCTTTATCAGAGCATGTAACATACCATATTTTCATTGCCTTTTCATCTGTCTCCCTTCCCAGAGTGTAAATTCCTTGAAAGCATTCACCTCCTAGCCCTACCTAGAACCTTGCTAATACTGAAGTGTGCCCAGACTGTGACTACTCATTCCCTCCCTTGGTAGAGAGAGATGGCCCTCAGTGTTGAGAGGTACTCAGTGTCGGCATTCCCCATGCACCCCATTTCCCCTTCACATCTTGCAAAACCTCTGCTCTTCAGAGTCTCATGCCACTGGCTCTGCCACCCTCTCCCCCTCCTTGTCACTATCATCACCAACCAACCCTCCCATCAATCCCAGTCAACCATTGAAGACTGGACAACTGGCTCACAGTCTCTTTCCACCTCATTTCCTGCCATCATATAATGTGACCTTAGTGTCCACAAGGACAATCCAAACAAAATACTTATCCCTCAGTTCCTTGATCTCCTTACCCCTGAAGAACTTTATCTCAACTCCTCTGCTACCCATTCCCATATCAAGGTGATACTCAGGATGCACCCATATGTGTGGTGAAGTGGGTGTTCTGTGCTAATTGACCAGACATCAATCTGATAGGTCAGTATCTATGTTTTACAGTTGTTAAATATTTTCAATATTGCCCCTAACCATCAGCACACACTAAATCATGTTCAACTTTTCCCACTAAACCATTTGTAAATTTCACTGGAACCAATCTATTGACCCCTTTGTTTTCTCCAAATCATTGGCCTCTCCTCTCTTCGTTTCCATGCTCAGTTAGCGTAGAATTAGTGAGCCTTCATTTCAGCAAGATGTTGCAAAAAACTTTAACTGTCATGTCCCAATGTCTTTTCACAGCCCCACTTACGGTTTGCAAGATGCTGCTTTCTTGTGGCTCAGGCAAGCACTGCCAGAGAAAGTCACGCACCAGGGCATATTGGAACCCCCATAAATTCATGATCCCCAACCTAAAACAGGGTCTCAGTGCCACCTCACAATTCCTCATGGTTGCTAGTCAAACTGCTCCCCAGCTCTTTGCAGTCTTGCCACTCTTCTCAAAATCTCAAGCCCCTTCCTCCTATCCTGAACAAGTAAACTGACCTTTAATGTTTTTTTCTTTTTTAAGTATATTTTATTCTATTTTTATATATTACTATTAATTTATAAAAATTAAAGTAATACATGCTCATTGTAACAGAAGAAACTGTCCAAGACATATAAAGTGAGAGACATATTATACCATCAACGCAGCTCTATTCCCATTGCTTTGGGAAAAAAATGACTTTAATAAGCAGACAGGTATTTCCTAAGCAAACTTCTCCAAATTCATATGAACAAGTACAGATATATAGAGACACATATATAGGGGAGTGATCTGGTCTTACAAAAACAGGATCATACTATAGGTATTTTTCACACCTTGCTTTTCTCACTTAACGATAGTAATCATGGATATTCCCTATCTTTGTCAATACATATCATATCCATATCTAATATCATATATATGATACATATTGATATAACAATAATATATCGATACATATAAATATATTGTAGAGATAAGCCACACTCTGTTTAGTGTGTACAAAGCTCCAGGATTATTTAACTGCACATCTGGGCAAAGTTCTCTCTATCAGAAAGAATTTCCAAACTCCATTCCAAAGCAAAGATGAACAGATGACAATGAACTCAAACACCTCAACATTTTCATGTTGAAAGGTCTCAAAAATAAAGTAATTCTTGTACAATATTGAAGTCAAGTTCAGGGAACTTCTTCCTCTGGAACAATTTTTGCTATAGGAACAAGGTCACCTGACCTGGCTCCATATCAGTGTCTTATAAATGAATTCATCTTTGGCTTTTCAACATCATTCCAAATTAATCATTCACTAACTGATAGACCACCTGATCATTGTCAGTTTTCTTGCCATTACAAGCACAGCTGTAGTTAATATCCATGTTCACAGGGTTTTAAATACTGCTGCCAATAACTCCACAAGATAGATTTCCAAACTGGAATTCCTATGCCAAAGAGAATGGATGCTTTTTATTTTAATAAATATGGTCAGGTTATACTCAGAAAATGCACAGCAATTTACTGCCAGAAGCAAAGTAAGAAAACACTGCTTTCCTGCCCCACTGACAGCACTCAATGCAATCCCTCCTCTTTGTTTCTTTCTCTTTTTTTTCCTGCAACTATATGATTTAAAAATATACGCTCTTTGTTTAACTTTCACCAACTTGACTTCTGGCAAGGTCGAGTGTCTTTTCCTAGGTTTACTGGTCATTTAAATTGTATCTTCTATGAATCACTTTTGCCCTTTCTTTCCTTATGTATTTTCTATTTCTTATTAATTTTTAGAAATTATTATTATGGATATTAATAGTTTTGTCTGTCATATCCATTGAAAATATATTGTCCAGTCTGCCTTTTTATTTAGCGTATAATTTTTTTTGCCATGGACTTTAAAAAATATATGTGTAGAAACATATATCTGCCTGTCTGATTACTAGGTTTATGGGTCTCTTTGGAGGATTTCGCTATTCCAAAATTTCTTCCTTAAAATTTAATTCTAATTGTTTACTGTTTCTTAATATTAAGTCTTTATTATTTCTGTATATAATATGAGAAAAGGGTCTAGCTTTGTTTTTGTTATTTCCATATATATATATGGAAATAAGTATATATATACACATAAAATGTGTGTATATATATGGCGTATATTTCTAGCAGGGAGAGTGATGTAACCAAGATGGCAGAGTATGAAACCCCAGCCTCCATCCCCAAACAAAGATCAACAATTAGTTATCCATGAACAAAAACAGCTCTGGGAGCACTCTGGAGTCCACTTAAAAGACTTCAGTAGCACAGTGGAACAAAAAACTTGAGAATAACCAAATAAAAAGGGAAGGAAAACAGCTTCATTTGGCCTGCATCATCCAATGCCCCAAGCCGGCACTGCTGAGCACCAAGAGGGAACTCCCCAGTTAGAAAGAGTTCCCCTACCAGGAGAGGAAGAGTGGGATGAGCAATCAGCTTGCCCAACCTTTCAGGGCACCACACAAAGGTCCCACTTCAGTTCCACTCTATTCAGAGACCAGCAAAGCTGAGATGTACAGAGACAACTAGGAAGAAGAAAGAAAAGCAGGGGCTAGCAACAGCAGCCACACAGCAGGACTGATCGTGGTTTCCCAGTGATCTGCTCTGGAGACAAACCCAGCAGCTTTCAACCGCTGAAGAAACCAAAAGCCAGCACCACCACAGACCCCTTGCAGCTTTCACTGGCTTTCACCCCACAGGCACCTGCAGCTGGCCCCCACAGCTGAGCACGTGCACACCACCAGCTCCAGCTGCTGCCACTGCTTGCCCTGACCTCTAGCCACTGGACCTGGAGGTGCTGCTGAGGACTCTAACAGCCTTTTCACCCACTGTGGACCACTTTCCCTTCCCCACACAGTTGTCAATGCTGTTGGCCCAACAGCCTGAGCCAAGAAGCCACCATGCCCCCTCGGACCCAGTGCCACCACAGGCCCTTGCACTTGGTGACATGCATCCCTAGACCTGGAGTCACAGCATGCTTCAGCATCCCCCTATCCACAAGGAAGGTCTTCCCTTGCCAAAGAGATTGTAATTATACCAAGTATCTTTTCTAACCACAGTAGTATGGAACCAGAAATCAATAACAGGAGGAAAAACAGAAAATTCACAAATATGTGGAAATTAAACAACACACTCTTCCTGAACAGCCAATGGGTAAAAGAAGGAATCAAAAGGGAAACGAAAATATATCTTGAGACAATAAAAATGGAAACAGAACATACCAAAACTTATGGGAAGCAGCAAAATCAGTTCTAAGAGGGAGGATTACAGCAATAAATATCTACATTAAGAAAAAAGAAATATCTCAAAGAAACAACCTAACTTTACATCTCAAGGAACTAGACAAAGAACAAATGAAGCCCAAAGTTAGCAGGAGGAGGAAAACAATAAAGATTAGAGCAGAAATAAATGAAATAGGTAGTAGAAAGATAATAGAAAAGATCAACAAAACTAAGAGTTGGTTTTTAGAAAAGATAAACAAAACTGACAAACCTTTAGCTAGATTCACCAAGAAAAAAAAAGAGAGAGGACATAAATAAAATTAAAAATGAAAGAGGAGATCTTACAACTGATATCACAGAAATCAAAGGATCATAAGAGACCACAATGAACATTATATGCCAACAAATTGGACAACCTAGAAGAAATGGATAAATTCCTGGAAACATACAGCCTACCAAGACTGAATCATGAAGAAACAGAAAATTTGAATAGACCTATAACAAGTAAGGAGATTGAATAAATAATCATAAATCTCCCAAAAAAGAAAAACTCAGGATCAGACGGTTTCATAGGTGAGTTCTACCAAACATTTAAGAAGAATCCATGCCAATTCTTCTCAAACTCTCCAAATAACAGAAAATGAGGCAACACTCCCAAACTCATTTTACCAGGCCAGCATTAACTTCATACCAAAGCCAGATAAGGATACCATAGGAAAAGAAATTTACAAGTGAATATTCCTGATGAACATAGATGCAAAAATCCTCAAGAAAATATTAGCAAACCAAATTCAACAGCACATTAAAAGGATCATACACCATGATCAAGTGGGATTTATTCCCAGGATGCAAGGATGGTTCAACATCGACAAATCAGTGTGATACACCACATTAGCAGAATGAAAGACAAAAATTACACGATCATGTCAATGGATGCAGAAAAAGCATTTAACAAAATTCAACATCCTTCCATGATAAAAACTCTCAACAAATTGGGTATAGAAGGAACATACCTCAACATAATAAAGGCCATAGATGACAAGCCCTCAGCAAACTTCATACTCAATGGTGAAAGGTTGAAAGCTTTCCCTTTAATATCAGGAGCCAGACAAAGGTGCTCACTCTCACCACTTCTATTCAACATAGTATTGGAAGTCCTAGTTGGGCAATTAGGCAAGAAAAGAAATAAAAGGCATCCAAATCAGCAAGGGAGAGGTAAGAATGTCTGTTTATTGATGACATGGTCTTGTACAGACACACTTCGCTTCATTGTGTTTTGCTCTATTGCATTTGCAGACGTTGCATGTTTTACAAATTGAAGGTTTGTGGCAACCCTGCATCAAGCAAGTCTATCGGTGCCATTTTCCCGACAGCATTTGCTCACTTCATCTCTCTGTGTCACATTTTGGTAATTCTTACAATATCTCAAAATTTTTCATTATTATTATATTTGTTATGGTGATCCATGATCAGTGATCTTTGACACTGTGAAGATGCTGTGAGGATTGTTGAAATGAGGACAGGATTTAGAATATTACGTAAACTTAGTTGATAAAGTAGTGGCAGAGTTTGAGAGGATTGACTCCAATTTTGAGAGAAGTTCTACTGTGGGTAAAATGCTGTCAAACAGCATCACATGCTACAGAGAAATCGTTTGTGAAAAGAAGAGTCAATTGAGCAGCAAACTTCATTGTTGTCTTACTTTAAGAAAGTGCCACAGCCATGCCACTCTTCAGCAACCACCACCCTGATCGGTCAACAGCCATCAAAATCAAACCAAGACCCTCTACCAGCAAAAAGATTATAACTCTCTGAAGGCTCAGATGATGGTTAGCATGTTTTAGCAATAAAGTACTTTTTAAATTTTTTTATTTTTTGTGCGAGGAAGATTGGCCATGAGCTAACATGTGTTGCCAATCTCCCTCTTTTTGCTTGAGGAAGATTGTCACTGAGTTAACATCCATGTCAATCTTCCTCTACTTTATGTGGGATGCCACCACAGTGTGGCTTGAAGAGTGGTGCTAGGTCTGTGCCCGGGATCTGAAACTGCAAACCCCAGGCTGCCAAAGTGGAGCGTGCAAACTTAACCACTATGCCACCAGGCCAGCCCTGCAATAAAGTATTTTTTAATTAGGATGTGTACATTGTTTTTTAGACATGATGTTATTGCACACTTAATAGACTGCAGTATAGTGTGAATGTAACTTTTATATGCACTGGGAAAACAAAAAATTTGTATGACTTGCTTTATTGCAATATTTGCTTTCTTGCAGTGGTCTGGAACCAAAACCACAATATCTCTGAGGTATGCCTATATAAAGAAAACCCTAATAACTCTACAAAAAAACTGTTAGATATAATCAAAGAATTCAGTAAAGCTTCAGAATACAAATCAACATACAAAAATCAGTTGTATCTCTATACACAAACAATGAACTATCTGAAAAAGATTAAAAAACAATCCCATTTACAATAGTATCAAAAAGAATAAAATAGGAAAAAAATTTCACCAAGGAAGTTAAAGATCTATACACCAAAAACTATAAGACAGTGAGGAAAGAAATTGAAGAAGACACAAAAGAATGGAAAGGTATTCCACAATCACGTATTAGAAGAATTAATATTGTAAAAATGTTCATACTGCCCAAAACCATCTACAGAGTCAATGCAACCCCTATCAAAAATCTAATGATGGGGCCGGCTCCGTGGCCGAGTGGTTAAGTTCACGTGCTCTGCTGCGGCGGCCCAGGGTTCGGATCCTGGGTGCGGACATGGTACCGCTCATCAGGCCACGTTGAGGCAGCATCCCACATCCCACAACTAAGGACCTGCAACTAAGATATACAACTGTGTACGGGGGGGGGGGGGGGGGGGGGGTTGGGGAGATAAAGCAGAAAAAAAAAAGATTTTAAAAAAATCTAATGGCATTTTCCCAGATACAGGAAAACAATCCTAAACTTTCTTTGGAACCACAAAAGATTCCAAATAGCCAAGGCAATTGTGAGAAAAAACAAAGCTGGAGGCATCACATTTCCTGATATCAAACTACATTACAACGCTATAGTATTCAAAACAGTATGTTACTGGCATAAAAACAGACTCATAGATCAATGGAACAGAATAGAGAGCCCAGAAATAAACTCAAGCATATATGGTCAACCAATATTTGACAAGGGAGCCAAGAATACTCAGTGGGAAAGGATGGTCTCTTAAATAAACGGTGTTGAGAAAACTGGATATTCACAAGCAAAAGAATGAAACTGGACCTCTATCTTACACCACTAATAAAAATTAACTCAAAATGCATTAAGGACTTAAGTGTAAGGTCTGAAACCACAAAAGTCCTGGAAGAAAACAGAGAAAAATCTCCTTGACATTAGTCTTGGCAATAGGTATTGGATATGGACACCAAAAGCACAAGCAATAAAACAAAAACCAACAAGCGGGAGTACATCAAACTAAAAAGCTTCTGCATGGGAAAAGAAACAAACAACAAATGAAAAGGCAACCTACGGAATGGGAGAAAATATTTGCAAGCCATGTATCTGATAATAGGTTAATATCCAAAATATACAATGAACTTTAACAACTCAATAGCAAAATAACAAAGAATCAGATTTTTAAATGGGCAGAGGACTTGAATAGACATTTTTCCAAAGAAGATATACAAATGGCCAAGAAGCACATGAAAACATCAACATGGCTAATCAGGGAAATGCAAATCAAAACCACAATAAGATATCACCTACCAGTTACAATGGCTATTATCACAAAGACAAGAAATGACAACTGCTAGTGAGGATATGGGGAAAAGGGAATCCTTGTGCACTGTTGCTGGGAACGTAATTGGTGCAGTCACTATGGAAAACAGTATGGAGGCTCCTCAAAAGTTAAAAATAGAACTACCATATGATCCATCAATTCCACTTCTGGGTATATATCCAGAGGAATTGAAATCACTATCTCTTTGAGATACCTATATTCCCATGTTCATTGCAGCATTGTTCACAAAAGCCCAGACATGGGAATAACCTAAGTGTTCACTGATAGATGAATGGATAAAGAAAATGTGGTGTATATATACAATGGAATATTATTCATCCATGAGAAAGAAGGAAATCTTGCTATTTGCAACAACATGGAGGGACCTTGAGGGCATGATACTAAGTGAAGTAAGTCAGACAAAGAAAGACAAATCCTGTATGATCTCACTTATATGTGGAAGCTAAATACATCCAACTCACAGAAACAGAAAATAGAATGGTAGTTGCCAGGGACTGAGGGGTGAGGGAAATGGGGAGATGTTGGTCAAAGGGTATAAACTTTCAGTTACCAGATCAACAAGTTCTGGGGATGTAACGTACAGCATGTTGACTATAGTTAACAATACTGTATCATACACTTGAAATCTGTGAGAATAGAGCTTTAATTTTCTCATCCTAACAACAGTAACAGAATGGTAATTATGTGAGGTAAATGATGTGTTAACTGACCTTCCTGTGGTAACCATTTTGCAATATATGCATGTATCAAATCATCACATTGTACATCTTAAACTTATACAATGCTATATGTCAATTTATCTCCATAAACATGGAAAAAATAGCTATGATTAATATGTTCAGGAAATTAGATGACAAGATGGAAAATCTCAGTAGAGAGCTGGAAACTTTTTTTAAAAGAATCAAATGGAAATGGTAGAACTGAAATTATGAACAAAATCCACTGGGTTTAACAGTAGATTACACAGCTCAAACAGGTGAACTAGAAGATAGGTCAGAAGATTAAAGCACAGGAAGAAAACAATAGGAATCACAACTACAGAAAAGAACATAAGAGATAAATGTAACACAGTAAAAACAGGTAACATGTAATTAGGGTCCCAGAAAGAGAGGAGGACAAAAGCAACTTTTAATGGGATAAGAGCTGAGAATTTTCCAAAACTGACCAAAGACATCAAACCACAGATTCATGTCCATTCATTTCTCTACTGGGAGGATTAGCTCACTGTCACATCCCATTTCCCATTTTCAGGCATGTCTGCTCTGAGGTCTGCTTCATTCTGCTCCTTCCCCTCCACCCTGCCTTTGTAATTATCAATGGTCCTCAGCCCTCAAAGTGTCTCAATACCTACTGAGAATATTTTGGAGAAGGCTTTAAAAAGACAGCTGCTCAATCTTCTTCTCCACCCCTGAGATGATGATTCAGGGTTCCCAGTAGCTGGTGTTTTAAAAAAGACCCGCAGGTGATTTGAATGTGTGGCCAGGATGGAGAACCACCCTGCGTGGCTCAACCTTGTACCAGGTGAGTTCAATTCTGAGGGAACTATTAGGAAGCTGTTTTGCCCCAAATCAAGCCAAATTCTCCAGTTCAAACTTACCAATCACAAAGCTGTCCTTTTTATCTCCATCTGTCAGATTCCCACTCCTACCCTTCAGTCAGCTCAGAATTCAAGAGAAGAAGAGAAGAGTGTTACTTATTAGCCCTGCAAAACCCAACAATCAGTTGGCTAAAGATTTTCATCTTGATTCATTTAACATCAAGAATTAAATTCAATCTGACATTTTAGTCCTCAGTCTGGGTCAGTGCCTACTTATTTTGATTAAAATTCTAATTAGTATGTGTCAGAATTTCAAGAATATGTAAAGTTTTGAGGCCTTTATGAATACAGTTGGCCCTCCATATCAGCAGATTCTGTGTCTGCCAATTCAACCAAGCATGGACTGTAAACATAGTACAAGATCCGTGGTTGGCTGAATGCACAGATGCAGAACCCCCAGGTACCAAGGGCAGACTAAGAGACTTGAGCATCTGTGGATGCTGGACTCTGTGGGAGGTCTTGGAACCAATACCCAACAGTTACAGAGGGACAACTGAGTATCATATAAAAATGCCAGAGTTGTCCTCGTATTGGTCCCTGTAAGCTTTAAGTTTCTCTCCATTGAGTTTTACCTGTTTTTCCTGAAAAAGAAGTCAATGGTAGGAGATTAGTGACTCTAAGTGGCTGTAAAACTATGTGAAAGATTTTAGGGGTGACTCCACCAGACAAAAAGCAAAAAGCACTGCTACACAACCACTGAACTAAGACCTACCACCATTACCCCATTACCCACATAGTATAATGAACTTATAATGCAGAAGACGGCCTCAGAAAGCAGGCAAACGAGCTAAATAGTAAACAAGAGCAGTGAGGAAATGAATGATAACAGAGGTGGTCTCCTGGCAGAGGGGAAGGAAGACTTCCTTGCCTCAGGCATCACTAAAAAGAGACAGCAAAATCTACAATCCCCTTTCTTTCACGTCGGTGAAACACCTTTGATAGCTTCAGACCAGGATGTGGCCTTCAGATGGTTGTTCTCAGTAAAGTTTCATATTTAATTCTTTATAAAAAGTTTCATATTCAAATATTAATCCTATTTGTTGCTAAATAGCTTCTTCATGCAAATGCAATTATACTAAAAATACTTCTTCTCTTGCAATATATTATAAATTTATTTACATTCTTTGCAATAGTATTGATGCTTAGCTCAGTAATATTTAATTATTTTTCTCTTCATCTGTGTATTCTTTGCTTCCTCAAATAGCATATGCAGCAACTGGAATGGGAAATCAAGATATGAGTTTCAAGCAGTACACTGCCTGAATTACAAGTCATCTTATCACAGACACACAAAAATTTGTTGAGATGTGGCATCAGAAACTACCCATCGTGCTCCATGATATGTGTACCTGTCCACATGCGCCAGGGCATCCAGGACATTGAACATCTCCTGGCTTTCTGTGGACTATCTGATGTCCCTCATTTCTTCATTTCTCTAGGACATGCAGAGTCCATATTTACAGCTGTGGGGACACTTCACGTAAATGCCAGAGACAGTGTCCTGGTGTTGACTACACATGCTACATTGTTGTAATTATGAAACTGATAATTTTTCTCAAGAAAAGAAAGAGAGAAGTGACATCAGCATCATAGTGGAGTGAGCTCTTCTCTTAGAGCCTCCCCCTCTAAGATACAATGAATATAACATTCATAAACCAACGAAATTCACACAAGAGCCATCTGAGAGACTAACACAGCCTTACATCTGAAGGTAAAAATGCTGGATCCCCAAGAAGGAAGTGGAAGGAGCTAAGGGGATCACCTCTACCTCCCCCAATGGCAGCAATTCAGGGTACAGGACTGTGCATGGCTCTGAGAAAAGAAGGGGGAGGGGAAACTCTCCACAGGAACACCTTTGCTCTCCAAATTCCCTCATAGCCCATGGTAAAGCCCCACACAGAAGTGGCTGAGCTATTGTGGGAGCGTCTTCATCAAGCCAGCACCACAGGAGAGCAGATAACAAGGGCACAGGAAGAACGCCCCCAGGATAGCACACACAAAAGAAAGCACCCCTCCCCCAGCCAGTGCCCTGACTCAGCAGGTCAGCCACAATGCCCACATATATATTAGAAAAGCAGCAGCTGTGAATGAGCTAGCTGGCAATATCAGATGGGGCCTGTTAGCATAGATTCTAAGGACAGCCACAGACACAAAGGATCACAGAAGGCTCAGAATACGTGGAAATTGTGACCACATAATATCACTATGAGAAGGCACAAATCCATGCCATCAAATAGTGTGAAGAAATATATTTATACCTCAGACCAGAAGGAAAATGACAAGCACCCAGTAATCAACCCTGAAGACACAGAAATTTACAATTTAAATGACAGAGAATTCAAAATAACTATCATTTTAAAAACCTCAATGAGTTACAAGAAAATACAGATAGACAGTTGAATGAAATAAGGAAAAAAGTAATGAACAGAGCGAATACTTTACAAAAGAGATTGAAACTATAAAGAAAAAAGAATCAGAAATATTGGAGATGAAAAACACAATGTGTGAGATAAAGAAAAATCTAGACTTCTTGAATAACAGAACTGATATAATGGAGAACAGAATTAGCAGTCTGGAGGACAGATATATAGAAATGCTTCAGACAGAGGAAGAGAGAGAACTAAGACTAAAATGAAATGAAGAATTTCTCCAAGAAATATCTGACTCAATTAGGAAATGCAACATAAGGATTATGGGTATTCCAGAAGGAGAAGAGACGGACAATGGTGTAGTAAGTTTGTTGAAAGAAATAATAACTGAGGACTTCCCAAACCTGGGGAAGAAGCTAGAAATACAAATAAAAAATGCTAATAGAACTCCAAATTAAATCAATGTAAAAAGACTTTCTCCAATCGTATAGTAGTAAAACGGACAAAAGTCAATGACAAAGAAAAAATACTAAGGGCAGCAAGGAAGAAGGAAATAGCTTACAAAGGAACCCCTATCCAGCTTTCAGTGGATTTCTCAGCAGAAATCGTACAGGCTAAGCAAGAGTGGAATGATATACTCAAAATCCTGAAAGACAAAAAATTTCGGTCAAGAATACTCTATCCAGTGAAAATATCCTTCAGATATAATGGAGAAATAGAAATTTCCCAGATAAACAAAAACTGAGAGAATTCATTGCCACAAGACAATGACCAAGAAATGATCACAAGAAATGATCAAGAAGACCCTCATACCAGAAAAAAAAAAAAGTAAAGGTTTACAAAGCCTTCAGCAAGCAGATAAATAGGCAGGCAAAATCATAAAATTGCAGCTCTCTATAAGAACAGGTTAGCAAACACTTAATTATAACATTAAAGGTAAAGGGAAGAAAACATCAAAAATAACTATAATCTCATCATTTTAACCACAAACTCAGAACACAAGGTGGAATAAGTTGTGACAACAACAACTTAGAAGAGGAAGAGGAAAGAGAAAGAATTAGCTCAGACTAAGGAAATAAGAGGCTATCAGAAAATGGACTATCAGATCTATGAGGTTTTTTTATACAAACGTCACAGTAACCACTAAACAAATAATCAGAACAGAGACATAAATCATAAATAAAGAGAAAACTGGGGAAACCTACATAAACAACTACCGCACTGAATTGGTAGTCCAAAATACATAGGACAATAAACAGGGGAAATACAGAACAACTGGGAAATGAATGATAAAATGGCAGCATTAAGCCATCATATATCAATAATCACTCTAAATATAAATGGATTGAATCCTCCAATGAAAAGACACAGAGTGACGGGATGGATTAAAACACAAGACTCAGGGCTGGCCCAGTGGCGTAGTGGTTAAGTTCACATGCTCTGCTTCAGCAGCCAGGGATTCACCAGTTCGGATCCCGGGCACAGACCTAGCACCACTTATCAAGCCATGCTGTGGCAGGTCTCCCACATATAAAATAGAGGAAGATGGGCACAGATGTTAGCTCAGGGCCAATCCTCCTCAAAACAAAAAAACAAAAAACAAGACCCAACAATATGCTGCCTCCAGGAAACACATCTCAGCTCTAAAGACAAACACAGGCTCAGAGTGAAGAGATAGAAGACGATTCTCCAAACCAATGGCAAACAAAAGAAAGCAGGTGTTGCTATACTTATATCAGACAAAGTGGACTTCAAGACAAAACAG
This sequence comes from Equus przewalskii, assembly GCF_037783145.1. Classification (NCBI taxonomy): domain Eukaryota; kingdom Metazoa; phylum Chordata; class Mammalia; order Perissodactyla; family Equidae; genus Equus; species Equus przewalskii. Next base: position 9,268,538 of record NC_091860.1, on the reverse strand, counting down.
GCAATAGAGACAAAGAGGGACAGAAAAAATGATAATGATAAAAGGGACACTCCACCAAAAAGACATAACACTTATAAATACACACGCACCCAACACAGGAGCACTAAAGTACATAAAGCAGCTATTAACAAACTTAAAAGGAGATATTAACAACAAAACAATAATACTAGGGGACCTTAACACCCCACTTACATCAAGGATAGATCATCCAGACAGAAAGTCAATAAGGAAATAGTGGATTTAAATGAAAACATAGACCATATGGACTTAATAGATATATATAGAACACTCCATCTAAAAACAGCAGAATACGCATTCTTCTCAAGTACATGTGGAACATTCTCAAGGATGGACCATACATTGGGAAACAAGGAAAGCCTCAATAAATTTAAGAACACTGAAATCATATCAAGCATCTTTTCCAATCATAATGCTGTGAAACTAGAAATGAACTACAAGAAAAAAGCTGGGAAGGTGATAAATATGAAGAGACTAAACAACATGATACTGAACAATCAATGGATCATTGAAGAAATTAAAGGAAATATCAAACAATATACGAAGACAAATGAAAATGAAAATACACCATACCAACTCATATGGAATGCAGCAAAAGCAGTCCTAAGAGGGAAATTCATAGCAATATAGGCCCACTTTAATAAACAAGAAAAATCTCAAATAAACAATCTTAAACTACACCTAGCAAAATTAGTAAAAGAAGAACAAACAAAGCCCAAATTCAGAAGAAAAAGGAAAATAATAAAAATTAGAGCAGAAATAAATGAAATCAAAACCAAAATAACAGTAGAAAGGATCAATGAAACTAAGAGCTGGTTCTTTGAGAAGATAAACATAATTGAAAAAACCTTAGCCAGACTCACTAAGAAAAAATGAGAGAAGGCTCAAATGAATAAAATTTGAAACCAAAGAGGAGAAATTACAACAGATCCCATAGAAATACAAAGGATGAGAAGAGAATACTAGGAAAAGCTATATGCCAACAAATTGGATAACCTAGAAGAAATGAATAAATCCTCAGACTCATACAACCCCCAAAACTGAATCAAGAAGAAATAGAGACTCTGAATAGACCAATCATAAGTAAAGAGATTGAAACAGTAATCAAAAATCTCCCAAGAAACAAAAGTCTAGGACCAGACGGCCTCTCTGGAGAATTCTACCAAACATTCAAAGAAGATTTAATGCCTATCCTTCTCAAACTATTCTAAAACATTCAAGAAGGCAGAATACTTCCTAACTCATTCTAAGAGGCCAGCATCACCCTGATCCCAGAACCAGACAAGGACAATACAAAGAAGATAAATTACAGGCCAATATTCGCTGACAAACATAGATGCAAAAATCCTCAACAAAATATCGGCAAACCAAATACAGCAATACATTAAAAAGATCCTACACCATGAAGAATTGGGATTTATACCAGGGATGCAGGGATGGGTCAATATCAACAAATCAATCAATGTGAGGCACCACATTAACCAAATGAGGAATAAAAACTACATGATCATCTCAATAGACACAGAGAAAGCATTTGACAAGATCCAATATCCATTTATGATAAAATCTCTCAATAAAATGGGTATGGAAGGAAAGTACCTCAACATAATAAAGGCCATATATGACAAACTGACAGTCAACATCATGCTTAACAGGGAAAAACTGAAAACCATCTCTCTGAGAACAGGAACAAGACAAGGGTGTCCACACTTGGCACTCTTATTCAACATAATACTGGAGGTTTTGGCTGGAGCAATTAGGCGAAAAAAAGAAGTAAAGCCTTTTACTTTTACCTTTTCCAATTGGCAAAGAAGAAGAGAAATTCTCACTGTGTGCAGATGGCATGATTTTATATACAGAAAACCCTAAAAAATCCATCAGAAAACTATTAGAAATAATCAACAACTACAGCAAAGTTGCAGGATACAAAATCTACTTACAAAAATCAGTTGCATTTCTATACTCTAATAACGAACTAACAGAAAGAGAACTCTAGAATACAATCCCATCTACAATTGCAACAAAAGAATAAAATATCTAGGAATAAATTTAACCAAGGGGTGAAAGACCTATACAATGAAAACTATAAGACATTGTTGAAAGAAATCAATGATGACATAAAGAAACGAAAAGCTATTCTATGCACATGGATTGGAAACACACACATGGTTAAAATGTCCATACTACCTAAAGCAATCTACAGATTCAATGCAATCCCAATCAGATTCCCAATGACACTCTTCATGGAAATAGAACAAAGAATCCTAAAATTCATATGGGGCAAAAAAAGATCCGAATAGCTAAAGCAATCCTGAGAAAAAGGAACAAAGCTGGAAGCATCACAACTCCTGACTTCAAAATGTACCGCAAAGCTATAGTAATCAAAACAGCATGGTATTGATACAAAAACAGGCACACAGATCAATGGAACAGAATTGAAAGCCCAGAAATAAAACCACACATCTGCAGAAAGCTAATCTTTGACAAAGGAGCTAAGAACATACAGTGGAGAGAAGAAACTCTCTTCAATGGATGGTGTTGGGAAAACTGGACAGCCACATGCAAAAGAATGAAAGTAGACCATTATCTTACACCATACACAAAAATTAACTCAAAATGGATCAAACACTTGAAGTTAAGACCTGAAATCATAAAACTCCTATAATAAAATATAAACAGTACACTCTTTGACCTTGGTCTTAGAAGGATCTTTTTTAATACCATATCTACTCAGACAAGGGAAACAAAAGAAAAAATAAAGAAGTGAGTCTTTATCAAACTAAAGAGCTTCTGCAAGACAAAAGAAACCAGGAACAAAACAAAAAGACAACCCATCAACTGGGAGAAAATATTTGCAAATCATACATCTGATAAGGGGTTAATTTCCAAAATAGATGATGAATTCACATAACAACAACAACAAAAAATCAAAAAGTGGGCAGAGGAGATGAACAGACATTTTTCCAAAGAAGATATACAGATGGTCAATAGGCACATGAAAAGATGTTCAACAACACTAATCATCAGGGAAATGCAAATCAAAATAACACTAAGATATCACTTTACACCCCCTTAGAATGGCTATAATCACCAACACAAAAAATGACGAGTGTTGGAGAAGATGTGGAGAAAAGGGAAGCCTCATACACTGCTGGTGGGAATGCAAACTGGTGCAGCCACTATGGAAAACAATATAGATATTTCTCAAAAAATTAAAAATAGAAATGTCATACAACCCCGCTATCCCACTACTGGGTATTTATCCAAAGAACTTGGATCAACAATTCAAAAAGACTCATGCACCCCTATGTTCATTGCAGCATTATTCACAATAGCCAAGAAGTGGAAGCAGCCCAAATGCCCATTGACTGATGAATGGATAAAGAAGATCTGGTGTGTCTGTGTGTATGTGTGTGTGTGCACGATGGAATACTACTCAGCCACAAAAACAAGACAAAATCATCCCATTTGCAACAACACGGATGGACCTTGAGGGTATTATGTTAAGTGAAATAAGCCAGACAGAAAAAGACAAATACCGTATGATTTCACTCATATGTGGAAGATAAACACATGGACAAAGAGAACAGATTAGTGGTTACCACAGAGGAAGGGGGTTGGGGGCTGGGCATAAGGGGTAAAGGGGCACATATATATGCGTGACTGACAAATAATACGTACTACTGAAATTTCACATTACCAACTTTTATGACCTCAATAAAATTTTTTTTTAAGTGTAAAATCTATAGTCTCCTTTCTTACAAGTTGGTGAAAGTGAACCTGGCTATAACTTCCACTCTAGTGGACTCTAGTGCCCGTACATACTCATCATCACTAGGACACGTCACTGCTGAAATCCTGCTCCCTTGGTGGCTTCTGTCAGCTCCAGTCTCTAGGTCATTATGAACACTGAGTAAGAACACCCGAGGATTCCCAGGAGAGAGAAAGAGAAAGATCGAGATGAGAAACATGTGTTAAAGAAAAAAGGATAGAAAAAGTTGTTTTGTGAATTAAGAGGTTTTCCTTCTGGAAAAGACTTAACTGTATGTTGGGGTGGTGGTGAATTGTTTAGCAACTATTTGGGTACTTCTGAAGTGCTTTAATATGCATTACCTCAACTAATCACCATAGTAACCACATGTTTAAAATGTAAATAACAATATAACACTCTAATATAAGCCACATGTTACTTCCATCTTCTTCAGTTTCAGTTTCCAAAGTAGATTAAATTATTTCAATTGAAACAGTATCCCAGTAAGAAATAACGTAGAGAGTTCTGCTCAGATACAAAGTAGCATGTATCAGGAAGCTGTAATTTCACATTTATTTCATCATTTACCCACACGAGAGGAAAAAATTGACAAGAATGACTCTTTTTTAAGATGCTTTCCTTTTTTACCTACAAACTATAAGCATTAATTTCATTTACCAAAAAAAGAGAGAACACATTTTAGATATAAAAATTGAGATTCTTTAGCACACATATAAACACAGAAATGTAGTGAATAATAAACAAATAAGTGAGACTTTGAGCTTCACCATGAAAAGACTTCCAATTTGCAGAAATAGGAGCTTCTTTTTCTAGCTTCAAGGTAAGTCCCAGCACGAGGTCACATTCAAAAGAAACACAACTCTGACTCCAAAAAGCCTTGGAAAGTAATATGCCTTTGCTGAAGATTTCTTGTGGACATCTAGAAAAAGGTTACATAGCAGAACAACAAAATAAAAAGATGTGGGCCTGTAACAGCCTTGTCCAGCAGGGTCACCAGACCAGGCCTGATGTTGGTATGAGATATAAATGAATGTTGCTCATTGTTGGTTCATTGTCATAGCATCCACCTATATTGTATTAATTCAGAAAGATTATTTACTATCCTAATCCTAATTAATATTATAGTATGCCTGGAATTATTCTCTGTTTTTACCAACCTAACAGGCAAAGATTAGCTCATAAATAATTTACTCATTCAGTTCAACAAATATTTATTGAACCAAGGACTACTCTAAGAACTGGAAATCTAGACACAGGACACATAAATGCCTGTCCTCAAAGAAATTACATTCTGTGTGACATGCAGATAAAGAAATATAATACAATAAGATAGTGTTTGTGGGAAACACTGTGGGATTTATGAACTTTTGTTCATAAATTTCTGCCTATATCTGGAAGCCAGGGCTGGATTGCATTTACATTAAGATTCACGTCATAAGTGGAAGCAGAGGACTTTGCATATGAAGGCACACAGTTCTGGAAATTGCCCAGTAGTTACGGGTTTCAGATCACTAAGACGGGACTCACTTTGTGAAAAGGTTTGCACAGTTCAGTTTGCCCACGACAGTCCCTATTCATCTCTGCTTTCCCAGATAAAAGCTCCTCCTCCACTCTCGAAAGTGTCCCAGTTGGACCATACATTATCTGGTCATCCCATCTGCTTGGAATTGAGGTTCAGTTCTCCAGGTGATGACTTTGCAAATCAAAACTAACCACATACAGAAGTTTTGAAACAGGCATTGTGATGCAGCCACTATAAAATTGTCCTACCAAAACATAAAATCCTTGATTTTTTAAATTATTGAATCAAGTCAACCCTTTATCCCACCATTAATCCCCACATCAATTATGACACACTTGTACTTTATTCTTCCTTCATTTTTGTATTATTTGAATTTTTATGAGCGTGTATTACCTTTATGAATAATAAGTGAAACAAAGATCCACACTTTTACTTTCCTCAGTTTCAGTTACTCTGAGTCAACAGCAGTCCAAAAATATTAAATGGAAAATTCCTAAAGTAAACAATTCGTCAGTTTTAAGTTGTGCACTGTTCTGAGTAGCGTGATAAAATCTCTCACTCTCCTGTTCCGACCTGCCTGGAATGTGAATGACCCTTTTGTCCAGTGTATCCACATTGTATACGCTACCTACCTGTTAGTAACTTCACAGCTGTCGCCATTATCAGATTGACTGACCCTGTACTGCAGTGTACAAGTAAACCCTGTTTTACTTAATCTTGGCCCCAAAGCACAAGAGTAATGATGCTGGCAATCCAGACATGCCAAAGAGAAGATGTGAAAGTGTTTCCTTTAAGTGAAAAGGTAAAAGTTTTCAACTTAAGGAGGAAAGAAAAAAAATCACATGCTGAGGTTTCTAAGATCTATGGTAACTTTCATTACAGTATATTGTCATAATTGTTCTATTTTATTATTAATTATTGTTGTTAATCTCTTACTGTGCCTAATTTATAAATTAAACTTTATCACAGGCATATATGTGTAGGAAAAAACATAGTATATATAGGGTTCAGTACCATCCACGGTTTCAGGCATCCACTGGAGGTCTTGGAACATATCCCCCATAGATAAGGGGAAGCTATTGTAATTAGACTTGTTAGTCTCCAAGGTCTCTCAAAACTATCGTTAGATGGTTTCAGATGGGTTAGACTAGTGTCCAATATATTCCCAGTCAAATCAGATTAGCACAATTAGAAAAACTTTAAAAGGCAGTGTTTATTCTCTAGAATTTCACATTTTTTAAAAAAGTGCTCATATTGGCTTCCTAGGGCTGCCATAATAAATGACCAAAATCTGGGTGGCTTAAAAAAATAGAAATGTAGGGTCCATCCCAGTGGCACAGCAGTTAAGTGTGCACGTTCCACTTGAGCAGCTCAGGATTTGCCGGTTTGGATCCCAGGTGCGGACCTACACACTGCTTGTCAAGCCATGCTGTGCAGGCATCCCACAAATGAAGTAGAGAAAGATGGGCACAGATGTTAGCTCAGGGCCAGTCTTCCTCAGCAAAAAGAGGAGGATTGGTCACAGATGTTAACTCAGGGCTAATCTTCCTCGAAAAAAAGAAAAAGAAATTTATTCTTGCACAGTTCTGGAAGTTAGCAATCTAAGCTCAGGGTGCAGCAGGGCCATGCTCCCTGAGAAGGCTCTAGAGAAGACTCCTTCCTCACCTCTTCCTAGTTACTGCTGGTCTTCAGCGATCTTTGACATACCTTGGCTTGTGGCTGCCTCACTCTGATTTCTGCCTTTGTCATTACACGGCCATCTCCCCTGTGTGTCCTCTGTATCTCTGTGTGTCTCCAAGTCTCCCTTTTCTCATAACGACACCAGTCATTGGATTTAAGGTTCAACCCAACCTCATATGACCTTGTTTTACCTTGATTACATCTGCAAAAACCCTATTTCCAAATAAGATCACATTCTGAGGTTCCAGTGGACATGAATTTGGGGAGGACACTATTCAACTCAGTGCAGTCCCACTAGTAAACAAGTAAGTGTAATATCAATAAAAAGTAACTGCCTACATGGGGCTGGCCCCGTGGCCGAGGGGTTAAGTTCGCGTGCTCTGCTGCAGGCGGCCCAGCGTTTCGTTGGTTTGAATCCTGGGCGCGGACATGGCACTGCTCATCAAACCACTCTGAGGCAGCATCTCACGTGCCGCAACTAGAAGGACCCACAACGAAGAATATACAACTGTGGACCAGGGGGCTTTGGGAAGAAAAAGGAAAAAAATAAAATCTTTAAAAAAAAAAAAAAGTAACTGCCTACACCCACTGGAATATTAACAGAGAAACCCCAGAGTCTGCTGACCTTCCAGCATCTAATTCTCAGAGAACAAGCCAATGCTTTGCTAGCGCTATAAGTGAAACGAGTGAGGAAGTATCTGTGGTTCCCTGTTTCCAAGTGGTACCTAACCCCTGCTCCCATCGCCACCCATTCTCTGACACCCACTCAGCCTGTTTTCTAATCCAAGACTCCACCTCATTCTCAACTCTCCCTCTCCATCTATCCTCAATGCCCACTCTGGGATGGGGAATCTTACAGTTTTAAAATTCAAGGATAGGGTGAGAATATCTGTTTTATACATTGCTTAGTCATAAAAAGGCTGAAACTTTAATCGTTACTTTTTTAGGCCATGTTAAAATATTCCTAAATCAAAATGTCTGTGTCAATCCAGATGAGGCCAAATGTATCCTAATCTTGAAGGAAGAGTGGTGTGGTCGGATTAGACTATCAAAGAGGCCACTCTGCCTGCAATGTGGGAGTCCCATTGAGGAGAGGTAAAAGTACACGATGGTGTGTCAAGATGATACCCAGCAGAATTGACCCATATCATTGCCCCTCCACATGTACTTCCTTGTATCTAGAGACTATCCTACCCTCACCCACTCCTCAACCCAGATAGCCAGGCATGAGCAACAGGGGCTGTAGGGCAGGACTGTCTCAGGAAATCTGGAGGACAAAGGGTTCCATTCTCAGCTTGGAAATTCCAAAAGTCAAGCTCCAAGTATCAGAAAGAAATTATCTGTAAGTACATATAATCAAAAAGAACCAGAAAATAGAGACATCAAAGTCTTGGCTCTTAAGCTTCACAAACAAAGATCCCTGGACATATTAGATAGGAACTGTGTTTGTCTGTGTATGTTGTGGACAGAATCGTGTCCCCCTAAAATTGACATTTTGAAGCCCTAACCCCCTATATTTGGAGATAGGGCTTACAAGGAAGTAATAAAGGTTAAATGAGGTCTCAAAGATGGGCCCTAATCTTATAGAAGTGATATCTTTACAAGAAGAAAAAGACACACCAGATTTCTCTCTCTCTCTCTCTCTCTCTTCAGGTGAGGATGCAGGAATAAGATGGAAGTCTACAAGCCAGGAAGAGAGGCTTCACCATAAACTGAATTTTCTGGCACCTTGATCTTAGTCTTCTTGCCTCCAAAATTGTGATAAAATAAATTTCTGTTGTTTAAGCCCCCCAGCTTATGGTATTTTGTTATGGCGACCCACACAGACTAATTCAGTATGTAACAGAAAGCTTGAAATTAGGGGCTGTATCACACAAGCATTTATTCCCTCACATAAAAACAATCTAGAAGTAGTAGTCTAGGGCTAATGTGGATGCTCCACAGAACCTTCAGACACCCAGGTATCTCCCATTCTGCTGCTCAGCCTTCCTTTGTACATGGCTTCTATACTCAAGGTCATCTCATGGTCTAAGAGGGCCATTCCAAGGTTTGTATTCCAAGCAGCAGGAAGGAGGATACAAAGAAAGGTACATTTTAAGGGAGTTTCCCAAAAGTTCCATATAATACTTTCACTTATCTCTCATGGGCCAAAATTTATTCACATAGTTGCAACTAGCTCCAAGGGAAGCTGGAATATTTACCCTTTAGCTGGACATTTATCCAAGATTCTGTATTATAGAAGAGATTGGATATTGCAGGTTGTGATGGTCTCTAACACAAAATACAAGAAAGGAAAGATTTGAGAAAATATGTAATTGAACAGAATTCATTTTGCCCACTTGCACTTCCAGCCTCCATTTAGACAAAGCTTGGAATTGAAGGAGAAAGTCCGAGAGAAGAGGAACAGAGAGGGGAGTTGGAATGGGTTGTCCATCCTTTTGGCCAAGTCTGCAAGCCTCGAAAGTCTGCAAGTCTCAGTCAGATAGATCCATGCCCTTATTCCAATGTGGTTGCCCTTGGAGGGAGCCATTGTCCCCCACACACCCACAGGTGGGAGAATAAAGACAGCTGCATGGCAAGCTAAAGGAGATGGGCTGAAAAATGATGCTCACAGTTGCTGAGCCCTAGCATAATGTGGGGAATGGTCAAGTGCTTCTCCTGTGTGCTCAGAATGGTGAAGACAGGGCACAGAGCTTTCAACCAGGAGAGGTTCTGTAGACTGAAGGAGAAGAGGGCCAAGGGACCCAGACTTATGATCCTGCCCTTGGGAGTCTGCTGGGATTAGCTTCACAACATTGAAGTGAAAGAGAATCATATCATCGTGAAACATATTCTGGGAAAAAAATTGAATAAGATTCTGTTTAAGGGCCAGCCCAAGTGGCCCAGCAGTTAACTCCACTTTGACAGCCTGGGTTCGATTCCCGGGCACAGACCTACACCAGTCATCTATCAGTGGCCATGCTGTGGTGGTGGCTCACAAACAAAACAGAAGAAGGTTGGCACAGATGTAGGGCAAATCTTCCTCAGCAAAAAAATAAGAAAAAGATTCCCTTTAAAATAATAATAAAAATAACTTAGAGTCAGTTGAGATAAGGATAGGAACTGAAATAAAAGAGAACTGTTGACGGAAACAGTGATTTTACCAAATATGATCTCACGGGCTGATTGTAAGCATGGTTCCAGGAAAGAAAGACTAAATGTTTTTTTGCTTCATTGAGAACAAATTACAATTAAAAAGTGGAAAAGTATTTTTGACACAGTTCTAATTAGAAATTTATATCTCCAGTAATGAATTATTTTATACTTTTACCTGAGATCATAAAATACAAAACTGAAAAAAGCAAAGCAAACTAGAGATAGTTGAGGTAGGTTTGTGGGGTCTTAGCAACTCCTCTTAGTCATTTGATTATACCAGCCCCCTCTAATATCATTAATAGTTAACATTGAAAACATCTACTACAACATACTTTACTGTGCTTGAAATTCATTTGTTCATATGGGGTTTTCCACTTTAACCAGATTCCTTCTTAAGTCCTGACAAAGATGGGGAGGAAGGAAAGAAGGGACAGAGAGCTGAAGGAAGGTTGAGACAGAAAGGAAGGGAAGAATGGGGGGAATTCTGGACTAAAATGAACTAGAGGAAAGTTTCCCATTTAAAATCTATTTCTTTGCTGTGTTCATGGGAAAAATAAAATAGACGTATTATTACTAACTTAGAGTCTGAAGTTGCTGCAGGAGTGGCAATGGAGTGCAGAGCCCCTTGAGGTCCCCAGAGCAGGCAGTGAAATGCCTACCAAGGGCTTCTGCTCTACTCATGTTGAGCTCACTGCTTCATCCTTGGTAGAATTCACAAGGGAAGGCACCACTATAGTGTGAAGACCGCATTAGCCTGAAGTTACTAAAATCTGTTCCTGTTTACAGTTTTCAAAGCAATCTTGCATACGTTATCTACACAACAACTGTGTGATTTGGGCAGGAAGACATTATTATTAGCCTCATTTTACAGTTGAGGGTAGGGTGAGAACACAAATAATGCCATCTTCTGACCTCCTGTGTTTCAGTCTGATCACGGGTGTTTAAGTTGAATATTTCACACTACTTCTCTTAGAAAAGGCACCAACTTAGGACGATGTGCTTAGAGAAATGAAGTCTCCCGGAGTTCCCTCACTCTATACCTCTAACCCATAGATCTCGTAAAGCCTTGGAGGTCATGGCAAGGAGTTCAAGTTTTATCCTAAGTGTAAAGGTAAGTTTAGAGTTTATATAAACAAGGAATGACAAATCTGATGTGTTTAGGGAGGCAGGACATATAGTGGTCAACAGTCTAAGCTCTAGAAGGAGACCAATAGAATCAAATAACATTTCTATCGTTTATTAAATGTATGAATGAAGACATGTTTTTAATATCCACATATGTCAGTTTCGTCACTTATAAGATAAAGACAACAATAGCACAGGATAGGGCTGTTTTGAAACAATTGATTGTAAAGCCCTTAGAATGGTGTCTGGTGTACCGTAAGCACTGGTAAATGTTACTTGTTTTATTTAAAGAATAATAATGATAGCTTCTTTGTGGAGAATGGATTGGGGGCAAGAGGGTAAAAAAGAAGGCCAGTTGAGAAGTTATTGAAGTGGCCCAAGGAATAGTTCATGGGGCTTGAACTGCATAGGTGAGGATAGAGATAAATAGAAGGGTATATATTTAGAGAGTAGAGCCAAGAGGACATGCTAATGCTTTAGATGAGGGGGAGAAATAAAAGATAGAATCAATGATGGCTGCTGGGTTTTGGATTGAGGTATCAGGAGGAAGGAATCCCTTTTACAGACATAAGAAAGACTGGGAAGAGAATTGGTTTAAGGGAAAATCAAAAATTCTGTTTTATCCATATTGAGTTTAAGGTACCTGTTGGATACTCAAGTGGAAAAGTCAAGAAGGCAGTTAGATAAAACCAGGTAAATGTAGCTGAAGCTGGTTAGAATCTTTTGGCAGAGGACAAAACCAGGCTCATCATGTGAAACAGAGTGGAAGTGGGAAGTGTCAGGAAAAATTGTGAAAGACTTTGAAACGGGCAAGAAAGATTAGTGGATATCCTGTCTAGCTTACCACTCCTGGTTATCGCCATCTTTCATTGTCTGTGAGCTGTTTTGCAACTCTGTAAATTGCAGAATACTTGTAATAATAAAAATGACTCCTGGCCACAGAAATGCAAACTACCAGTGTCTAATCGACAATTGCCTTGAGAATAGGTAAGGCTTTTTATCTATTCGTAAATTCATTTCTGCATTCCTTGATTGCATATAAACATGTACTTCTTTAAATTTTCCTTTGAAACAGTTGTAACATCTTACAGGTTCCCTCATTAATTAATAAATTAAATAAAATCCTTGACAAGTGTTGATTTTATATTTGTATGAGAATCATGATTTTTATCTTTTAAAAAAATTATCCTTTTACAGGAGCCAAGACATTTTCCGATAAAAAGAAGATGAAAAAAGAAATGCCTCAACCCACAACTACCTAGGGCTATGGCCTACATGTAACTCAATATCTAGGGAGGAAGAAGGAATTAGTAACGTTCATGCAGCCTGGACTTGGGACAAGCCAGCTGCTTGCTTTGAACCTGGACCCCTTCATTGGGAGCTTGGAAGGAGCTTATAAATAGCTTCTCTTTTCTCTACCTGAGTGCTGAATGTAATGAACATGAGACAAGTGAGTAATTACTAGAGACAAATGCATCTTTCATAATGATACTTTCATAATGACAAAGGCTAGACTGAGGGATGTAGCTTAGTATGAAAGTCAAATGAGCTGCCTGTCACTGAACCTGAGAATTAGTCCAATCTACCAAGTTATGGCACAGCTCAACGAGGAAAATCTATTCAATAAATGATGCTTAAACAAGTAGATAAATGCATGGAAGTAAAATGAATCTCAACCCCTACCTCACACCACTCATAAAAATTAATTCCCGGGAGATCATATGCATAAATAAACTATAACTAAAACTATAAAACTTCTAGGAGAAAATATTTGTGATCATGCAGTAGGCAAAGATTTCATAGGACACAAAAAAACACTTATCATAAAAGAAAAATCAATATATTACACTACATCAAAGTTAACACCATCAAGGGGGAAAAATCTCACTAAGTTGTTCACTTAAATTCTGTGCATTTCTCTGGATGTCAATTATACCTCAATTAAGCAAAAGCCTTGTTGCAAAGGTGAAAAAATTAGTCATTGTGCATAAAAGCTAATGTTCACAAAAGGAAAACACATAATAATCAAACAGTAGTTACTATTATATGCAGGGCCCAAACTATCATACCATAAATGGGCAATACATATCTGCTAATAACTTCTTTTACAAGCCTCTCATTGAAATTGAGATTTATTTTAAAGTGCAGAAATTCTGTCAAAATAGATTTCTCTCACCTCTAAGAAAGATAAATAAAATTATTAATGTAATGCAAACCATAATTTAAATGGCTCTGTTGAATAAGATCTTGTCAGTAACCCAAATGCCTTAGGGAAATAATTTGTGCTAATCTTCTATCCAGCTGGGCAATGTTTATGGCTAGCATTTAAATGTGACTCTGTGCTCAGTAAAAGCTGCCAAATCTTAATCTGAGGTTCTAAAATATTGAAAAGGGTCAAATGCAATAAATTCTCATGCACATTTTTTTCTTGCTTTAATCAATCTTTTATAATCTTGCCATACAGACACACATACAGAAAATTAATTCTTTAAATTAGAAGTAGTTGGAATTCTTCTCTTCCTCTCAATGGAAGTTCCTCTCTTAGTTCCACCAGATAGTCTGAGGAGTCCATGTGTTTTGGCCTCTATTACCAGAAGTCACATGGATCTAGCAAAAAAGGAGATAAAGCTACTTAATTTGGATGAAAAAGACCTGTAATAAAGTTTGTGTTCTAAACTTTTAAAATATGTAACACTAGCGATTCTTAAATCCTATGGTTTTCTCAGTATCTTCAGTCCTGGTACCAAACCCTCTTTGCTGTAGAAACACACCTACCATTATTTCATCACCTTCTGCAGTACATGTAAGGTGGTAAGGCAACATCCAATAGTTTGATGGAGCCCATGCTATTAGACAGAGTTTCTGGAAAATTTGTAGTATTTGATTTCATATTTCCTCCCATACAATTTTGAGTTCTCTCTCTCTCTCGTTTATATTTCAGATCAAGTCTTCCAACAACAAAATGTGTAGTTATGAAAAATCTAAAGCAGTGATTCTTTCCTATTTATGGATATTTATTAAAAATATTAATATTACAGACGTTAATTTTCCCATATTGTTAGTGAATAAGATTTTAACAAAAATTTAATATGCAAACTGTTTAAATTATGTTTTTTGAAATCATGATTGAATAACAGTCCAAGGTACAAAGATTCTTTTTGAGCTCTAGACATACAATTGACTGCATATTTTAAAAGTGTACTCTGGTCAATTTTAACATAAGTACACACCCATGGAAACCATCACCAAACTCCGATAGTAGACACGATCATCACTCCTAAAAGTTTCCTTGTACCCCTTCATAATCCTCCCATTTTCCTTCCTCCCTCCTCTTTCCAGTGCATTTCTCACTATAGATTAATTGAGTTTTCAATAATTCTATATAGATGAGATCATACAACATGTATTCTTTTTTCTAACCTGACTTTTTCACTCAGCATAACTATTTTGACATTCATCTATGTTGTTGTATGTATCAGAAGTTTATTCCTTTTTATTGCAGAGTAGTATTCTGTGGTATGATTATTATACAACTTGTTTCTCTATTCACCTAGGATGGACATTTGGTTTGTTTCTAATTTAAGACTGTTACAAATAAAGCTACTGTTAACATTTTTGTATGAGTCTTTGTGTGAACATACCCTTTTATTTCTCTTGGGTAGTTACCTAGGAGTGGAATGGCCAGGTCATATGGTAAGTGTATGTTTAACTTTTTAATAAATTACTAAACTGGTTTTTAAATTTGTTGTACCATTTACATTCCTACTGGCAGCATACAAGAGTTCCAGTTCCTCCACACCATTGTCAACACTTGGTATGAGTGATCTTTTTAATTTTAGCCATCCTAGTGTGCGTATGTAGTAGTGTCTCATATGGTTTTAGTTGGTTGGAAGTTTTGATATCAGTAATCATTTTAAGATTTTGGCTAAGGCATCAGTATTTTTTACGCCTCCTCCAATGGTTCTAAAGTGCACTTAGGCTTGAGAATCACACTGGTTAAAACGGATGACTTCTGTTAACACAGGAAAGATTTTAAGTACTAATTCTAGAGCTTGCAAATTTGTGTATTTTACATTGACAAAACTAAGCCACTTTTTACCAAATTTCATACAAAGGCTAATTGGTGATAGTCACCAGTTGCCACCACTGTGTGGAAGGAAATGGGTGTGAGAGAAGAGGTTTTTCAGGTCTTATTAGCGTTAATAATGAGTAAGAATTTAATATTCTCAAAATATACAAAGACCTCATAACTCAACAATAATACAATAAAGCCAAATAAAAATTGGAAAGGCAAAAAAATGTACAGCATTGTGACTAGAGGTAATTATACTGCATTGTATATTTGAAAGTTGCTAGGGAGAGGCCAGAAGATCTTAAAGTTCTCATCACATGAAAAAAAAATTGTAACAATGTGTGGTGACAGATCTTAACTAGACTTGTGGTGATCACTTCACAATATATACATATATCAAATCATTATGTTGTACACCTAAAACTAATATAATGTTATGTGTAATTATACCTCATTAAAAATTAAAAAAAGAAATCTGTGGAGTAAAACTCAGCATCAGTGATTTTGGTACCAATTCTAATTATTTTCTGGTGTGAATTTGTTGTGGGAAATGCAACAATGGGTACTGACTTTTAAACAGTTCTGAATCTATTTACTATTCGACCTTATTTAACAATGCATTTCCCATTAAGTATTATTGAGAACAAAGTCAAAAAGCAGGGGAAGAGGGTGGTTTTTCTTGTCTGCTGGTTGCAAAAGGGACAAATGGAAATAGCACTTAAAACTACAGAATTGCTGTGGAGTGATGTCAGCATCATGGCGAGGTGAGCTATTCTCTTAGTCTCTCCTCCCTAAGATACAACCAAAGGGACATTCACTAGCCAACACAGGACACGCACACAACACAATAGGATGTCTAGGAGATCCACGCAGCCATACATGTGAAGATGGGGGTACTGGATCCACAGGAGGCAGTGGAAGGAGGTGAGTAGATCTCCTCCCCTTGCCTGGTGGCAGCGATCTAGGGCATAGGACCTTGCACAGCAGCTGGTGCTTGATTCTGGGAGGAGATGGGGAAGTAGGTGAGCCTCTACAGGAATGCTTTCACTTACAGACTTGCATTCCAGACCAGGGGAAGGCTCCACACCAAGGTGGCTCAGCCACCGTGTGGACACCTGCACCAAGTCCAGCAGCCCAGGCAGGCCACCCGTGAGTTCAGAGTGGGTTCATGCTCATGAAAGAAAGTGCCTCTCCCTTCCCCTTTTGCCTATCACACCAGCTCGGCTGGACAGTCAGGGCAGCAGATCTCTACCAGAGTACCTGCGCCTGCATGTGGGAGCTACCAGGCAGTGCCAGCCATCAGGCAGGTGCAGAAAAGCCCTGTCAGCACAGCTTCCAGTGGACAGGCACAGCTTATGGTGGATGTGGCGGGTTTAGAAAACACAGCTTCTGCCACCCCTGTGGTGGCAAGTGGAATCTGTGACCAGAGACTACCACTATGCATCAGCAAAGGTCCACTTCATCAAATACCATGAATAAATACACTAACATTCCAGATCACAAGGAAAATGACAAGACAGAAACCAATCCTGTAGTCACAGAAATTTGCAATCTAAATGACAGAGAACTTGAAATAGTTATGATAAAGAAACTCAATGAGTTACAAGATAACTCAGAAAGATAGTTCAATGAACTCAGGGAAAAAAATAATGAGCAGAAGGAATTCTTCACAAAAGACATCAAAACTCTTAAAAAAATGAACAAATTCTGGAGATGCAGAACACAATGAATGAGATAAAAAGCAATCTAGAAACCTTAAAAACAGCTGACATTACAGAGGAAAGAACTGGTAGTTTAGAGGACAGAAATATAGAAATGCTTCAGGTGGAGGAGGAGAGAGAAATAAGACTAAAAAAGAGGAAGAAATTCTCTGAGAAATACCCAACTCAATTAGGAAATGCAACATAAGGATTATAAGTATTCAAGAGGAAGAAGGGAGGGAGAAAGGTGCAGAGAGCTTATTCAAAGAAATAATAGCTGAAGAACTTCCCAAACCTTGGGTAGAAACTGGAATGATAAGTAAATGAAGACAACAGAACTCCTAATGATGCCAGTGCAAAAAGACCTTCTCCAAAGAATATTGTAGTAAAACTGGGAAAACTTAATGACAAAGAAAAATACTAAGGGCCTCAAGGTAGAAGAGAATAATCTACAAAGGGACCCCTATAAGGCTTTCAGCGGACTATAAGACTTCTCAGCACAAACTTACAGGCCAGGAGAAAGTGGAATGATATATTCAAAATACTGAAAGACAAAAACTTTCAGCCAAGAACACTTTATCCAAAGAAATTATCCTTCAAATATGATGGAGAAATAAAAATGTTCCCAGATAAACAAAAGCTGAGGGAGTTCATCGCCACAAGATCCCCCATACAAGAAATGATCAAGAAGGCCTTCGTACCTGAAACAAAAAGGAAATGTTTTACAAAGCCTTGAGCAAGGAGATAAATAGATAGACAAAATCAGAAAATTTCAGCCCCCTATCAGAACAGGTTAACAAACACTTAATTATAACATTAAAGATAAAGGAAGGGAAGCATAAAAACTAACTATAAACACTTCATTTTAATCACAAACTCACAAAACAAAATGGAATAATGTGTGACAATAATAACTTAGGCAGGGAAGAGGAAAGAGGTGGAACCTGAATAGGCTAATAGAGATGAGGATACCAAAAAATGGACTATCTCATCTGTGAGTTCTTTTATACAAACTTCACTGTAACCGCTAAACAAAAAGTCAGAACAGAGACACAAATTATAAAGAGAAAACTGAGAAAACCATCGTAGAAAATCACCAAACTGAAATGGCAGTGAGAAATACATGGGAAGAGAAACAAGAGAAATACAGAACAACCTGAAAGCAAGAGATAAAATGGCAGTATTAAGCCTTCATATATCAATAATCACTCTAAATGTAAATGTATTGAATCCTCCAACCAAAAGACACAGAGTGGCTGGATGGATTAAAAAACAAGCCCCAACAATATGCTGCCTCCAGGACATACATCTCGGCACAAAGACAAACAGAGGCTCAGAGTGAAGGGATGGAAGACAACACTCCAAGCAAATGGCAAACAAAAGAAAGCAGGTGTTGCCATACTTATATCAGACAAAGAATACTTCAAGATAAAAAAGACAGTGAGAGACAAAGAGGGGCAGTAAATAATGATAAAAGAGACACTCCACCAAAAGGACATAACACTTATATATGTACCCAACATGGGAGCATCAAAGTATATAAAGCCACTATTAACAGACCTAAAGGGAGAAATTAATAGCAACACAATAATAGTAGGGGACCTCAACAGTCCATTTACATCAATGGCTAAGTCATCCAGACAGAAAGCCAACATGGAAATAGTAGAATTAAGTGAAAAACTAGACAAGATGGAGTTAATAGTATATAGAGAACATTCCATCCAGAACAGTAGAATACACATTCTTCTCAAGTGTACATGGAACATTCTCACGGACAGACCATATGTTGCGAAACAAGGCAAGGCTCAATAAATTTAAGATTGAAATCATATCAAGCATCTTTTCCAACCATAATGCTATGAAACTAGAAGTCAACTACAAGAAAAAAGCTGGGAAAGTGACAAATATATGGAGACTAAATAACAAGCTACTGAACAAGAAATAGATCACTGTAGAAATTAAGGGAGAATTCAAAAAATATCTAGAGACAAATGAAAATGCATCATATCAACTCTTATGGGATACAGCAAAAGCAGTTCTAAGAGGGAAATTCATAGCAATACAGACCCACTTTAACAAACAATAAAAGTCTCAAATAAGTAATGTTAAATTACACCTAAAAGAACTAGAAAACAAAGAACAAACAAAGCCCAAAGTCAACAGAAGGAGGGAAATAATAAAAATTAGAGCAGAAATAAATGAAATTGAAACAAAAAAGACTGTAGGAAGGATCAATGAAACAAGGAGCTGGTTGTCTGAGAAGATAAACAAAATTGATAAACCCTTTGCTAGACTCACTACGAAAAAAAGAAAGAAGGCTCAAATAAATAAAATTAGAAATGAAAAAGGATAAATTACAACAGATACCACAGAAACACAAAGGATTATGAGACAATACTATGAAAAACTATATGCCAACAAATTGGATAACCTAGAAGAAATGGATAAATTCTCGGACTCATACAACCTCCCAAAACTGAATCAAGAAGAAATAGAGAATCTGAATAGACCAATCACAAGAGATTGAAACAGCAATCAAAAACCTCCCAATAAAACAAAAGTCTAGGACCAGATGGCTTCTCTGGAGAATTCTACCAAACATGCAAAGAAGATTTAATACCTATCCTTCTCAAACTATTCCAAAAAAATGAGGAAGACAGAATGCTTTCTAACTCATCCTATGAGGCCAGCATCACCCTGATCCTTAAACCAAACAAGGACAACACGAAGAAGAAAAACTACAGGCCAATATCACTGATGAACAAAGATGTAAAAATCCTCAACAAAATATTGGCAAGCAGAATACAGCAATACATTAAAAGGATCATACACCATGATCAAGTGAGATTTATACCAGGGATGCAGGGATGGTTCAACATCTGCAAGTCAATCAATGAGATAGACCACATTAACAAATTGAGGAATAAAAAATCACATGATCATCTCGATAGATGCAGAGAAAGCATTTGACAAGATCCAACAGCACTTTATTGAGAGATAAAAACTCTCAATAAAATTGGTATAGAAGGAAAGTACATCAACATAATAAAAGCCATATATGACAAATCCACAACCAACATCATACTCAACAGGGAAAAACTAAAAGTCATCCCTCTGAGAACAGGAACAAGATAAGGGTGTCCACTCTCACCACTCTTATTCAACATTGTACTGGAGGTTTTGGCCAAAGCAATTAGGCAAGAAAAAGGAATAAAAGAAATTCAAATAGGAAATGAAGAAGTGAAACTCTTGCTCTTTGCAGATGACAAAATTCTACATATAGAAAACCCTAAAGAATCCATCAGTAAACTATTAGAAATAATCAACAGGGGGCCGGCTCCGTGGCCAAGTGGTTAAGTTCACGCACTCTGCTGCAGTGGCCCAGGGTTCAGATCCTGAGCGCGGACATGGCACCGCTCGTCAGGCCCCGTTGAGGCGGCGTCCCACATCCCACAACTAGAAGGACTGGCAACTAAGATATACAACTGTGTACAGGGGGAGTTTGGGGAGATAAAGCAGAAAAAAAAAAGAAAAAGAAATAATCAACAACTACAACAAAGATGCAGGGTACAAAATCAACCTACAAAAATCAGTTGCATGTCTATACTCTAATAACAAACTAGCAGAAAGAGAACTCAAGAATACAATCCCAATTACAACTGCAACACAAAGAATAAAATATCTAGGACTAAATTAAACCAATGTGGTGAAAGACCTATACAATGAAAACCATAAGACATCATTGAAAGAAATCAAAGAGGAGATAAAGAAATGGAAAGATATTCCATGTACATGGATTGGAAGAATAAACATAGTTAAAATGTCCACAGTACCTAAAGCGATCTACAGATTCAATGCAATCCCAATCAGAATCTCAAAGACATTCTTCATGGAAACAGATCAAAGAATCCTAAAATGTATATGGAACAACACAAGACCCTGAATAGCTAAAGGAATCCTGGGGAAAAAGAACAAAGCTGGAGGCATCACAATCCCCGACTTCAAAGTATACTGCAAAGCTATAGTAATCAAAACAGCATGGTACTGGGACAAAAACAGACACACAGATTGATGAAACAGAACTGAAAGCCAAGAAATAAAATTACACATCTACAGATAGCTGATCTTTGACAAAAGAGCCAAGAACATTCAATGGAGAAAGGAAATCTCTTCAATAAATGGTGTTGGGAAAACTGGACAGCCACAAGCAAAATAATTCGAGTAGACCATTATCTTATACCATACACAAAAATTAACTCAAAGTGGATTAAAGACTTGAAGGTAACACCTGAAACCATAAAAATCCTAGACGAAAATATAGGTAGCCCACTCTTTGACATCAGTCTTAGCAGCATCGTTTCGAATATCACATCTACTCAGGCACAAGAAGCCAAAGAAAAAATAAACAAATGGGACTACATCAGAGTAAAGAGCTTCTGCAAGTCAAAGGAAACCAATAACAAAATGAAAAAACAACTCACCAACTGTGAGAAAACATTTGCAAATCATATATCTGACAAGGGGTTAATCTCCAAAATATATAAAGAACTCATACAACTCAACAACAACAAAAAACAACTCGATCAAAAAGTGGGCAGAAGACATGAACAGACATTTTTCCAAAGAAGATAAATAGGTGACCAAGAAGCACATGAAAAGATGTTTGACATCACTAATCATTAGGGAAATGCAAATCAAAACTACAGTGAGATATCACCTTACACCTGTTAGCACGACTGTAATTACCAAGACAAAAAATAACAAATGTTAAAGAGCATGTAGAGAAAAGTGAACCCTCATACACTGCTAGTGGGAATGCAAACTGGTGCAACCACTATGGAAAACAGTATGGAGATTTATCAAAAAATTAAAAATAGAAATACCATGCAATCCAGCTATCCTACTACTGGGTATTTATCTAAAGAAATTGAGATCAACAATTCAAAGAGATTTACACACTGCTATGTTCATTGCAGCATTATTCCCAACAGCCAAGATGTGGAAGCAACCCAAGTGCCCATCGACTGATGACTGGATAATGAAGATGTGGTATATATATACAATGGAATACTACTCGGCCATAAGAAAAAGACAAATTCATCTCATTCACAACAACATGGATGGACCTTGAAGATATTATGTTAAGCGAAATAAGTCATACAGATTAAGACAAACGCTGCATGATTTCACTTATATGTGGAAGATAAACAAACACATGGACAAGGATCAGTGGCTACCAGAGGGGAAGGGGGTTGGGGGATGGACAAAAAGGGTAAAGGGGCACATATAAATGGTGACTGATAAAAATTAGACTCTTGGTGGTGAGCACAGTGCAGTTTATAAAATAATAACACACACTTGAAATTTCACAATGTTATAAACCATTATGAACTCAATAAAATAATTTTTAAAAACTCCACAGAGGGGCCGGCCCGGTGGCGCAGCGGTTAAGTTCGCACGTTCCGCTTCTCAGTGGCCCAGGGTTTGCCGGTTCGGATCCCAGGTGCGGACATGGCACTGCATGGCACGCCATGCTGTGGTAGGCGTCCCACGTATAAAGTAGAGGAAGATGGACACGATGTTAGCTCAGGGCCAGGCTCCCCCAGCAAAAAGAGGAGGACTGGCAGTAGTTAGCTCAGAGCTAATCTTCCTCAAAAAAAAAAAAAAAATTTAATAAATAAATAAAAATAAAAAAAATAAAAACTCCACAGAAATGCTTATACAAATCTGAAACGCACTATTTCCTGACATGAACTACAGGTTCTAAATGTCAGTTTGGTCAATTAAGGTGATATGTTTCACTGGTTTATTATTTGCCAACCAAGAATTATGATTTAAAAAAAGAAAAAGGAAAAAATGGGCAAAAGATCTGAAGAAACACCTCATCAAAAGTAATGTACAGAAAGTAAATAAGCATATGAAGAGACGCTCAACATCATTTTGTCACTGGGGAAATGCAAATTAAAATGACAATGAGACACCACTACTTACCTATTTTAATGGTTAAAATGCAAGAAACTGACCATCCCATCACTGGTGAGGATGCAGAGCAGCAGGAGCTCTCATCTATTGTTGATGGGAATACAAAATGGTACAGCGACTTTGGAGGACTGTTTGGTAGTATCATACGAAGCTAAACATAATCTTGTTATATGATCAAGCCATCATGCTCCTAGGAATTTAAACAACTGATTTGAAATTTGATGTCCATATAAAATCCTGCATGTGAAGGTT
This sequence comes from Equus przewalskii, assembly GCF_037783145.1. NCBI lineage: Eukaryota > Metazoa > Chordata > Mammalia > Perissodactyla > Equidae > Equus > Equus przewalskii. The sequence continues at coordinate 9,245,280 of NC_091860.1, read as the reverse complement.
TATAGCAGTTTTCTTCATAACCCCCAGAAACTGGGAGCAACCAAGATGTCTTTGGTGAATGGACAAAGAAACAGTAGTCTATCTATCCAACAGAATACTATTTAGTGATAAAAAAACGAATGAGTTATGAAACCACAGAAAGATGTGTATGAATCTTAAATGTATATTGCCAAGTCAATGAAGTCAATCTGAAAAGGCTACATACTGTATGATGCCATTTGTATGACATTCTAGAAAAGGCAAAACTATAGAGATGGTAAACAAAAATGCTGTTAAAAGGTAAATATTCACGCTGTCTTCTGGATAAATGTGGGTTTGCTTTTTTATTTTTACATGACCTCTCCACCCACACATCCATCTGCCCAACTCTACATGCACAAACATTCTGAATTTTGAAATCATGTTTATCTGAATGCCTGCCACTATTTCAACAAAACTGTAGCTGCTCTGAACAAAAACGTTAGTCAAATAATATCTGCTTTAGAGACAATATCAAATCTTTACTGATTTGCATTTGCAATCAAAGACAATATCAAGGAGATAACATACCTTGTGACCTCATTTCCAGAGCCCGAGCTGATCAGAACAAGAGAAAGATACCTAAATCAAACATGCCAGTCAGATTCTTATTGCTAGGAATTCAAAAGTGGAAGATAGACTCTCTTCAGACACAGTAGGTGTTTGAGATGGGACATGTGGTCAGTCCGGACTGGGGAGCTGAAGCAGACGACCAAGGGTCAATGTCCCCTCTGCAGGAGAGGTAGCTGCTGACCACCCATAGCTGAGTCCTTCTCCAGGAACTGCTCTGGACCAAAGGGAGCCACTTTGTCAAGGGTATGCCCTCCTTCCCCAAGGACAGCCAGCATCCAATGGCTGGTCAATATGGGAAGTTCAAATGTCCTGCCTCCCCCGCCTAGAGCTCTCTATAGAATCTGCTAAGGCCTCAGTTGCCAATATGCCTTGGTTAAACTTCTCTCTCCAAATCCTTCTTCCCTCACTCTTTTTCAGACGTTGTTCCTGAGATTATCCCCAATAAACTTTCTGCATGGAAATTTCCATCTCAGAGTCTGGAGTCTGGAGTCGAGGGGATCTGATCCAAGGCAATAGCTGTGTTTAAGGTAGAACATTGAAAGCTGATTTTCAAAAGAAGAAGAAAAAAACAGTTGTGCTGGGAATATTAGATATAAATCATATGATCACAAAAATAGACATGAGCTCATCCAAAAAAATTAGTAAACTAAATTTAGCAATATATTAGAAGGATTAAACACCATGCCCAGTGGGATTTATTCCTGGAATACAAGAGTGGTTCAACATATGAAAACCAATCAATGTATTATAACCATATTAACAAAATGAAAGGAAAAAAATCACATGATCATCTCAACTGATGCAGAAAAAGTATTTGACAAAATTCAACATCCTATCATGATTAAAACTCTCAAGAAATTAGGAATAGAAGGAAACTACCTTAACATAATAAAAGCCATATATGAAAAACCCACAACATGCATCACACTCAATGGTGAAAGACCGAAAGCTTTTCCTCTAAGATCAAGAACAAGACAAAAGTGTGCATTCTTGCCACTTCTTTTCAACATAGTACTAGAAGTTCTAGCCAGAACAATTAGGCAAGAAAAAGAAATAAAAGGCATCCAAATGGGAAAGGAAGAAGTAAAATTATCTCTGTTTTCAGATGATATTATATGTAGAAAACCCTGAAGATTCCACAAAAAACTATTGGAACTGAAAAATGAATTCAGCAAAGTAGCAGGATACAAAGTCAACATGCAAAATTCAGGTGCATTTCTACACGCCAACAGTGAACAATCTGAAAAGGAAATTATGAAAACAATGCCATTTACAATAACATCAAAAAGAATAAAGTACTTAGGAATTAACTTAACCAAGGAGGTGAAAAACTCGTACAATGAAAACGTTGCTGGAGGAAATTAAAGAAGATGTAAGTAAATGGAAATATAGCCCATGTTCATGGGTTGGAAAACTTAACATTGTTAAGATGCCGATACTACCCAAAGTGAGCTACAAATTCAATGCAATCCCTATCAAAATTCCAATGACGTTTTTGCAGAAATAGAAAACCTCATCCTAAAATTCATATGGAATCTCAAGGGACCCTGAATAGCCAAACAATCTTAAAAAAGAAGAAAAAAGCTGGAGGACTCACACTTCCTGGTTTCAAAACTTACTACAAAGCTACAGTAATCAAAACAGTGTAGTACTGGCATAAATATAGACTTACAGACCAATAGACTAGAACTGAGAGCCCAGAAATAAGCCCTCATATATATGGTCAAATGATTTTGGACAACGGTGCCAGCACCACACAATGAGGAAAGGACAGTCTTTTCAACAAATGGTGCTAGGAAAACTGGATCTCCATAAGCAAAGGAATTTGGACCCTTGCCTAAAACATATACAAAAATTAAGTCAAAATGGATCAAAGACTTAAATGTAAGACCTAAAACTGAAACTTTAGAAGAAAATATAGGGCTAAATCTTTGTGACATTGAAGATTTGGCAATGATTTCTTAGCTTGACACAGGCAAAGGCAAAGGCAACCAAAAAAAAAAGATATATTGAACTTCATGAAAATTTAAAATGTTTATGCATCAAAAGACAATATCCACAGATTAAAAAGGCAACCCATAGAATGGGAGAAAATATTTGCAAATAATCCATCTGATAAGGGATTAAAATCCAGAATATATAGCAAACTCCTAAATTCAACAACAACGAAAAGCTAATAAACCATTTCAAAAATGGGCAAAGAACTTGAATAGACATTTCTCCAAAGAAGATATACGAATAGTCAATAAGCACATGACATGATGTTCAACATCACTAATCATGAGTGAAATGCAAATCAAAATCACAATGAGCTATCACCTCACACCCATTAACACGGCTATTATAAAGAAAATAGAAAATAACAATTGTTGGTGAGAATGTGGAGAAATTGGAACTCTTGTGCACCACTGGTGGGAATATAAAATAGTGCAGCTGCTGTGGAAAATGGGATATGGGGGTTTCTCAAAAAAATCATAGAATTACCATATGATCCAGCAGTTTCACTTCTGGGTGTACACACAGAAGTATTGAAAACAGGGACTCAAAGAGATATGTGGATACACATGTTCATGGCAGCATTATTCACAACAGCTAAAACATGGAAGGAGCCCAAGTGTGCATTGACGAAAGAACGGATGAGCAAAATGTGAATATGCAAAATGTGTATAAACATGCAATGCAATATTATTCAGTCTTCCAAAGGAAGTAAATTCTGACTTACACTACAACATGGATGAACCATAAGGACATTATGCTAAGTGAAATAAGCCAATTTCAAAAACACAAATACCGTACGATTCCACTTATATGAGATACTTAGCCAAAATCAGAGACAGAAAGCAGAACAGTGGTTGCCAGGGGCTGGGGGAGAGGAGAATGGGGAGTTAGTGTTCAACGGGTATAGAGTTTCAGTTTTACGAGATGAAAAGAGCTATGGAGATGGACAGTGGTGATGATCACACAACATTTTGAAAGTATTTAATACCACTGAACTGTACAATTAAAAATGGTTGAGATGATAAATTTTATATCACATATATTTTACCATAATTTTAAAAATTGTAAAAAAGAAAAGAAAAAGGGAGATGGAGAGACTTCCTGTTGGTCCTCCAGTTCTTAGCGTCTTCCCTCAAGAGACCCTGCTGGACTTCCCCTCTGAGTTCAATGAGCTGTCAGAGCTTCTCTCCAAGAACTTCTCCTTTTGGCTTGAGCCAGTTTGAGTGGATTTTGCTGCTTGCAAATCAAACAATCCCCATTTGTTTCCTACTTTTAGTCAATGATAATAGGTAGCAATGATGACTGCTTTAGAGAAATATGTGCTGGGGAGATACAGCGTATGAATATGTGTCTCGGTACTCCACAGACGTTAGTGCTTATTAAGTAACCTAACGCTGGGCTCCCATGGGCATAGCCTCTGTGCCGTGTCAGTGCAAAGAAACCACCAGACAAATTTAAGTTTAAACTAAGTCATCATTTCTTTTTTTTTTAAGATTTTATTTTTTTCCTTTTTCTCCCCAAAGCCCCCCAGTACATAGTTGTATATTCTTAGTTATGGGTCCTTCTAGTGTGGCATGTGGGATGCTGCCTCAGCATAGCTTGATGAGCAGTGCCATGTCTGCGCCCAGGATCTGAACTGGCAAAACCCCAGGCCGCAGCAGCAGAGCGCGAGAATTTAACCACCCAGCCACCGGGCCAGCCCCTAAGTGATCGTTTCTTAAAACCCCCTTCCTCCTTTTCCTCTCACTCTCTACCTCCCTCATATTCTGGAGTGTCTTCAAACCATCTTTCTCCTTGCTTTGCTCTCAGCTCCTCACCAAAAATTCTCTCCCAATCCTTCTTGAACTCGCTGTTTTCTGCTCCATCCTTCTCCTCCAGCTGCTATTCTTCCATCCCTTCGTTTCTGGTACTCCTCTCACTATCACTGGGGTGTGGAGCACGAAGGGGTAGGCTGAGAGCAAAGGCTAGAGGACAAATAGAGGGTGAGAGGTCAGGCAGAGGGAGAACTTTGTTAACAGGCAAGAGGAAATATACACACTAAAAATAAAACATAATTACTAGTATACTAATTATATATACATGTTATGATTAAAACTGAAATCATGAGCAGAGTTATTTTCTATCAGTTTATATTTTAAAAGTTAAAACACAGAAGCTTTACTACAACAGAAAAATGAAACGCAGAGGTACCCAAGATAGTGTCTTGAGTATCTATTGCTGTGAACAACCCAAAACTTAGAGCCTTACCACAGCTATTTATCATTATCTCTCAGGGATCTGCGGGTTGATTGGGCTCAGCTGGTGCAGCTGCATCTAGGTAAGAGCCGGGGCTGGGGGTCCAAGATGGCGTCTTCACCACACGACTGATGCCTCAAGCCTCCTCCACGCGGCCTCTCTGTCTGAGTAGCTGCTTGATGACTGGTCAGGACTGCAGGAACCAGTTAAAAGCTGAGTCCACCTTCACTCCTGCTGTCTTGTATTGGTCAAAGCAGTCACAGAGCTCTCCTAGATTCAAGGAGAAGGGAGAGAAATGGACCCGACTTCTTGGTGGGGAATGGAGATATGGTGGTGGCCATCTTTGGAAAACACAGTCTGCAGCAGACAGCATAAAACTTACATATTTAGATCAGAAACAAATATTCCCTACAGTTAAGGGTAAGCCAAATCAATGGGCAAAACTTAATAAAATGCTAAACCGAAAAAAAAAAAATCCACCCTGAAGAAAAGTGTATCAGGATTCTTCAAGTCAACCCAGGTCACTTGCCAGAAGGTGAAAGTGCTCTTTAGCCAGGAGGAAATGGGCCAAAATACACGTAGAACTTGGTGGACATGCCAAAAGAATGAGGTAGTAAGATAATTAAAATCCCACTCAACTTAAACTGAGTTTCTCTATAGTTCCGTAGCACGCGTTCTCTAGCCGCTAGCCACCCTCTGCGGAGAGATTCCAGGAAGACGGCTGCATTAGTCCCTCCACAAAGAGGAAGCCACCTGGGGAATCTTTTCCCACACCTTCATCCCATGATATTCTGTTCTTCCTAGCCTGTCATGCAATCGGCCATTCTCTTCCCCACCTCCCAAACTCTGTCATTGCCGCTCCTGTATCTTAAAGCTGTTTCCGGAGTGTTTCTCCACCCTAGGGCTTTAACTCTACCCTGAAGACGCCATTTCCATTGTAGTTTTCTCCAAGGAAAGTGGTTTATTCTCTTACACTCCATGTACATTAAGTTCAGAAGGTACGTTTGCTTTTCTTTATGCTCCCCATTGCTATTTGCAGACCATTAGTGGCTCGTCTTTTTATTAAAAAAAAAAAAAAAAATGAGAGCCAGCCCTGATGGCCTAGCAGTTAAAGTTCAGAGTGCTCCACTTCAGCAGCCTGGGTTCAGTTCCCGGGCACACAACCATACCATTTGCCTGTCAGTAGCCATGCTATGGCAGCTGCTCACATAGAAGAACCAGAAGAACTTCCAACTATACACAACTATGTACTGGGCTTTGGTGGGGTAAAAGAAAGAAAAAAGAGAAGACTGGCAACAGATCTTAGCTTAGGGCAAATCTTCCACCGCAAAAAAAAAAAAATAATAAAAAATAAAAACAAAAAAGAAAAGCAAATAAAAACTTTTCTCTTGAGACTCATGCCATTTGGCTAAACTACTCCACCTCTTCATAGTTAGCATCTCCCCAAATCCCAGTCACTCTTGCTTTCTCATTTCAAGGACTGACATCTGACACCCAGTCTTCCTTTAAGATGACCTTAAATCTTGTCATCATTCTGTTTGTCTGGAAGAGTCATGAATTACACCTGTTTCCTGGTTTCTCATCCAGTTAGCATTTTGGTACTCCCAAAAGTGTCTGAGTCTCAACAATGTTATATAGCCACCCCAACCCCAGATGACTTAACCAGTTACCTGGGAAGATACACATAACCCCTTGGCCTCTCATTTTCTTGATCACCTCAGCCACACAGGCCCATAGTCACTTCCTGGACATTGTCAGCACCCATAATCTTGCTATCTCCAGATGCAAAATTCAATCTGCCCACCTTCTGACCACAATAACCCGTCCTTCCAGCTGGCTTGTTCAGCCACTCCCATCAGAGCTAAACTTTCTCCCAAGAAAAGTAACCCAGCCCCGCAGGAGAGTCACATGACTGAGAAGATTGCTTCCACCATCATCACCAGTTTCAAATAGACTCCCAGGCTGCCTGGAAATCCCACTACATTTTCCTGATCAACTCACTCTCCCATTTTCTGCAATGACCTTGTCAAACTTTCTCCAGCTCCCCAAACCTATGATCTGGCTCCCTCCTATCTTACTCTCAACAGACGATCCTACTTCTTTTCCTACTTTACAAAGAAAATAGAGGCTTTAGATTAGAACTTCCTTATCTAATGGCTGTGAAAGAGAAGAAAATTCTTATCTACTCTAAGCCCACCCTTCTTCCTTTCTGGTAAAATAGAGAAGGTCTCATTTCTCTTATCTAAGGACCCATTCATTTACCTGGACCCTATCCATTTCCTCTGTCTCAAGAAGTTTTCACCATCCATTATCTCTACTCTCTCTTTAATATTCAATACTCACACTCATCTGGATTCTTTCTATTTGAAAACCATTTTTTAAATATAAATAAAATCTTCCTCAACTTCACATACCCCACCCACCACCTCCCTATCCCTTTTCTCTTCACAGGCAAACTACTCAAAAGCGTGATTTTGCTGTGATCTTCATTTCTTTACGCCCTATTCACTCCTCGACCCACTCTGGCCTCCAGTCCCATCATGCTATTGAAATAGCTCTCTGAGGTTATTTACATTGCTGAAGGCAATGGGCATGGCTCAGTCTTCATCTTGTATTCCTCTCAACAACTTCCGACATGGCTGGCCACTCCCTCCCACTCTTGTGACTCCCACAACACTACCTTTTCCTGGTTTGCCTCCTATGCATTAGAGCTCTTCCTCTGTCTCCTTGGCAGGCTCAGCTTCTACTTTGCATGATGGCATTCCTCAAGGCTTAGCCTTTGGCTGTTTTCTCATCCCACTCACTTCTCTCTAAGCAGTCTCATCAATGGCCATGTATAGGTATATTACTCAACCTGTGTGTCTCTAACTCTAAACCACATTCTCCTCTGAGCAGTAGACCCTATACACAACTCTCTACTTCTTGAAGTCTCCACTTGAACGTCTCAAAGGCATTTCTTGCTCACAAGAAAACTCATTATCTTCTCCCACCAAATAGTCCTCTTCCAGGGTTCCTCATCTCATTGAACTGCAGTGCCATCCATCGTCATCCAAGGCTGATTCTTAGGTGTCATCCTTGGCTCCTCCCTCTGCCTCACTTTCCATATCCAGTCATCACAATTTCTTGACAACTATCTTCCAAACATCTCTCAGGTCTATCTACCCATTTCTTTCCATTCCACTGCCACCAACCTAGTCCAAACCACTATCATCTCTCACCCAGCCTAGCTCAGAAATCTTCCTGCACCCATTCTTTTCCTCATCTGATCAATTCCCCAACTATAGCCAGAGTGCTTTTTCTAAAACATAAATCCTGCAAGTTTAAAATATTATTTAACACAATCTCATTGCTTCTAGGATCAGATAACAATCCTTGACACGGTCCACATAGTCCCGCACAGTTTGTCTCCACTGACCTTTCCCTGTCTAGCCTTGCCTCACACCAGAGCTTCAGGACTCCAGCCACACTGCTTGACATTCAGTTCCTAATACCTTCTGCCACTCCCCAATCCCCACCGCAGCCCATCAGCAAATGCTGTTGGTTCTGCTTTGGAACTGTATCTTGAATCCAAACTTTTCACACCAACCCCACTATTGGACTCCTAATCAAAGTTACCATTATCTCTCACCTGGGCGAGTGCCAGCCTGCTGAGTATTCTCTCGTGCTTTTTCTGTTCTCCCATTCAATCCATTTTCTAATCACCAACCAGCATGATTGCATATAGCAGAAGTCAAATCATGCAGTCACTTGCTAAAAACCACCCAAGAGCTCCCCATTGCAATTAGAATAAAACCCCAAATCCTCCAGGCTGACCCTAAGGCCCTACTTGATCTGGTCCCTGCCTACCTCTCTGCCCCCATCCTCTATCAGTCACACTGGCCTTCTTTCTAACAATTCTCTGTTATTATCTCAAGAACTTTTCTTGCTCTTCCTTCTCTTAGAATGCTTTTCCAGGTTTCTGAATGGCTGTCCCTTTTCATTACTTTGCAAAGAGGTATTCCCCGACCACTTTTCCTCTCCCATGAAAGTCACTTCATTGCTTGACTTCAGAACCTTCCAGTGGCTTCCTGTCTCACAGCAAAGTCCCTACCATAGCCATAGCTGGAAAGACCACACAAGATCAGGGTCTTTCTTCTTTGATCTCATGTCCTGTCTGCCACCCCCTCACTCTGCTCCACCCAGACTAGCTAGCGTCCTTGCTGTTTTCCCAACATCTCAGGTGCTCTCCTAACTCGGGGCCTTTGAATGCGCTGTTCTTTCTGCCTGGAATATTCTAATCCAAAAATCCACATAGATTAATCTTGTGTCATTTAGGTCTGGCTCAAGCGTCACTTAGATAGCGTCACGTCGGATAGACCATTCTGGATGACCGTAATTAATATAGCAACTCCATCCCCACTCTCATCACTCTCCATCCCTCACCTTTTAATTTCTCTCAAAATATTTACATTATTTGACATGTTAAATATTAATTTGTTTATTGTTTGTTTTCTCCCAACTAGAATGGACAACCCATGAAAGCAGGAATTGTTTTCACTACTGCCTTCCTTGTTCTTAGAAGAGTAAGTTTCTCATTTAATAAATGACTGAACTCTCTGAAATTACCTAATTAATTTATGCCTTTATGTCTCCACCACCCGCCCCGTGTGTAAACCCTTGAAGGCACAGCTCTACTGGGGAAGAGGGTTAATTTAACCACATGGACAAATCGTAACTGATTTTAATTTCTGTATTTTCAGGACGGGTCATTTCTAGTCAGTCCTTTGCTATTAAAATCCTGCGGCCAAGAATGGCCTTGTGCATATGCATTACTTCTTTTCATAGCTGTTATCTCTGTAATGCATTCTTCAAAGGGGGGATCACTGAGTCAAAGGGGAATTGCGTACGCAAGTTAAATAGCTCTTGCCAAATTCCCTTCCACAGGGTTCATCTCAGTTTGGATTTCCACCAGCCACGTGTGAGAGGCCACAGCCCCGCCTGCCAACCGAGTGTCGGTAAGCTTTGGGGGGTTTGCCAATCTGATAGTTGAGAAAAGGCCTCTGCTGAGCGCGCCCCGCCACACCCCCGCCCCCTCCCCCTCCCTCTCTCCCTCCCCTTCCCCTCCCCCTCCCCCTCCTCCTCCCCCTCCCCCTCCTCCTCCCCCTCCCCAGCTCCTGCAGACACCGCTTATCTCGGGCCGGCGGCGGGTCGCCTGCGGGCTGGCGGGCGGGGAACGCGCGGGCCGCCCCTCATCCCCTCCCGCGCCGCTTCCGCTGCGGGTGGGCTGCGCGCCCCCGGGAAGACCGGCCCTTGCATAACCGGCCCGAAAGAGGAAGCACAGAAAGGGCTGAAGTAAACGCTTAGGAAGACCGTTGCAAAATAAATCGGGCTTTCGAGCTTGTGGAACCATCATCGGGCCCCAATCCCGTAGCCACTCATATATCGAGGCGACAAAAAAGGGTCCATTCGCGAGGGACGCTCCTGCGAGAACGGGGCGCGCGGCGCAGGTAGTGGAGGGATGAAAGATGAAGGCACAACTTTTCCCAGAATTAAAAATTTATATTTTTTTCTTCAAGGTTGTGGTGTAGAGGGGGGAAGTAAGACGAAATGAGGCACAACTGGCTGAGTTAGAAAGAGCAGCCCCGAGTTTGAGTCTCAACCGTGTCTATTTCTCCGTGGGTGTGTCTCCCACCAGGCGCCCCTCTTGCACCTCGATGCAAAGCAGCGCGGCGAGAGCCACACGTCTGCGCGCTGCGTGGAAGGGCAGGGCTGACACCACTTCCTCCCCGAGGCCGTGGACCTGAGCCCGGGTGGAGCCGAGTGCACGGCGTCGCCTTCCCCGCTGGCGCCCCGACGCCGACCCGCGCCCCGCCAAGTGCCCGCCAAGTGCCCTCCAAGTGCCCGCCAAGGCCCTGCAGATCCGTCAAGGTAAGCGGCGCCGGCCGGCGCGGGAGCGCTGGGAGCGGCAGCCGGGACCCTCGGGGCTGTAACCGGACCGACCATGTGTCAGGCCCGTCGGGTCCAAGGCCAGACCCAGCTCCCGGCGCTGGCCGAGTGAACGCGCGCCCCCCGCTTGGCCCTCGAGGGGAGCGGGTCCCCGGGGTCCCCTCCGCCGATCTCCGCGCTTGACCTAGCCCCGCGGGCATTGTTTCATCATCTTTAACTGATTTCCTGCCCAAAACGTTGCTGCAAGTTCAAACTGGGAACCAGTGTGAACCCTCGCCTGGCCGGCGGGTCCAGGAGCCCCCAATCTGACTCACTCTGAAGGGACTAGTGGGGGCATTTTAGGGCACCGTAGATAAATGCAAGGCGGGTGAGAATTTGAGAGTGTCTCTGACGCATCTTAGAGTGTTTCCTTCCTTTATAACTTTCAGACGGCTGTTTTTTCCTCTTTAAAAATAACATTTCCTCCAAATTATTGTCCTTTTCATTTTAAAATAAGATAGAGGAAAGATTTAGACACCAGGCAAAAGTGTCGTAAGTTGGCCTGGAAATGAATGTCCCGAATGCCATTTTATAGCATGAAGGCAGCTAACTAGGATGTCCTTCTGCCCAGGAGGACCTCACGCCGGCTCCCGCTAAACATCTTGCCCGGAGTACCTCTAATTTTCCATCAGGGAAGGTATCTTATCGTTCCTCCCATTGTGGAACGCTAAGTGTGTTGTTTCCTAGTGCCACTAACCGCAAGGTGTTTCAAAAAGAACTTTTATTGTGATCATTAGAGAAAGAGAAATGAGTAACAGAGTTTTTACTCCCCAGGATATTATTGCTGGTGGTAAAAGGGGTTTAAACAAAGGCAAGTGTACTAGCCACTACTAATTTTAAATTTTAGGGCTCTGCACAGAAACCAGAAAGAGAGCCTTTGTCCCTTTGAAAATCTCCAGGGGCTGTGTCCCTCTGGCCTCACTGAAATGCTGGAGGGGCCCGCGGGCAGTCTCACAGTACTGCTGGCTAGCAAAATGAGCAGAGGAGCTGCTAAGAAATCTCTGATGTCTTCCGGATGGCATTTCCTGTCTGTTCAATGTGTTGGGAAAGTTCTAAGAAATTTACTATCATCTTATTCATAGTTTTCACACTATTACCAACCAATATTTGTGTCCTTTCTAGGTATCTGGGAGACTCGAGTTCTAGTTCCTACCTGTCTGTAACTAAACAGGGATGACCTTGACTAAGCTGCTCTAACCTCTCTGATTCTGAGATAACTCATGGGTGGAGCGAGGTGATTGGACTACCTCACGTCTGTCATTAAAAAGCAATTGAGGATTTGCTATAATTCTTTGAATTTGTCCTTTCTAGAATACTGGCAAAGTTAGAATTCCTGCGCATTAACAAAAAAGAATGGGGAAAATAATAATGATAACAGATTTTCTTAGATTCTGACCTATCAATTCTTTTGAGGCCCTTTGTTTCTGAGAAGTTCCTCTAAAAACAGAGTCAATTTCTGGCCTATATGTAAGATGGCAAATTTCCATTTTATTGAAAAACTAAGATAGGGAGTTGGTGTGCCCCAAGCTTGAGCAGGTCAATATTTCAACATTCTTCGACTGCTATTTCCAGAGAAATATAGCTTTATAATATGGATTACCTTATGATTTAGTTACTTTAAATATTAAACACAATACTGACTAGATTACATAGTGTCCATTAAATTTTTCGTATTTTTATATCCTAAGAATATATACAACCACCCACTAGTTTTTTGTCTTTTTTCACTTATAAATAAAAAGTTCTAGATATTTTCACATTATTACTAAGTAAGCTGTTTATGAAATTCATTGCCATAAATGTCTGTGTTTGATATGCCGCTTTGAATTTTCTTTAAACAATTCTACTTTCAAAAAGAATTATTATTTTCATTTATTTCTAATCCTCTTCAATTTTATTTTAATTATTTTTATACCTAAAACCTCTTGGTGAGTCCACAAATCTTATAATAAATTAGGTTTGTGTTTCATAGTCTATCACACCCAAATCTTTACAATTGTATTGGATCCTATGAGTTTATTTTATAGAAAATAAAATGGTCTTAGGAATTCTCACTTCAAAATACAATTCTTATTATTAACATAATTAATATTTTCAGTATGAAAATGTATATGTGTTTTATGTCAGTTCTGTCATCCTAAGTGGCAAGTAACTTAAAGTTTAAACATTTATTATAAATTCAAGTACATAATAAAGGCCAGGATTTAAGGCATCAGATTGATACACTGGTTGTATAGTGATGTTTATATGTCTAACAGTTATAATTATCATAGAACCCTAAGTTTTAGAGGAAACTGCTATACATGTGGAAAAGGAACAGATTTCTCTTGAGAAGAGAGAATTGCAGCACTGAGGAATGGCGTCAAAGGACCTGTAATCAGTCTAAGGGCGAGATGCTCCGTGCAGCATGACAGGGCAGGGGCTGAGGGCGGCTTCCAGGGACTAGAGGAGGCGATTTACCGCCTCATCCCCTTTACCTAGCCAAATTCCTGACGCCATAGTTAGGAATCAAAAAGTGCTAAATGTACGGCATATATCAGATCCACTTCTGGGTTGTACCATCAAGATGTCTGCAGCCCCTGAGACCCAGCTGGCCCCCTTGGTACCAACCCTGGGGCCTGAGCGCAGAGATGTAGCTCCACTCCAAGGCACCACACCCGCTCAGTCTGCAGTCTGGAACTTGAATTCATGACTCAGTTTCCAAACATTGTCTGAACATTGACTATGGACTTGAATCATTAAGAGTCACATTGTAAGAGCTGTTTTCTTTCTTCTCTGTCAACTCAGTTTTCTCGTTATCACCAAATGGTCATAGTAAATAATAATTATTATTTTATTTAGCTTATATTTTGTACCAGACCCTGTGCTAACTAGTTTAGATGTGTCATTTCCTTAATCCTCACATCCTGGGCTTATATTATTATTATCCCCCTTTTATCATTGAGGAAATGAAAGCACAGAGAGGTTAAGAAACTTATGCTGGGAGTAAGCAGCAGAGCTGACATTTGGACCGAGCCAGTCTGATACCAGTGCTCAAGGTGCTGTACCGGGACCAAGGGCTCAAATGGTGAAAACTCCTGGGGCCTATCCTCAGTAAAGTCCTAGTCTGGTAGGGAGACATAAGTAGGCAGCTAGAATTCTCCAGGTACCTAGAGTTGTGGGCTGTGGGAGCCCATATCGGATGCCTACACCAAGCTAGGGTCAAGGAAGGGAGGATGCAATGAAGGGAACCAAGCAGAGAGCTGGGCTTGTTATAGTGGGACGACAAGATATTACCATCAGTGTTGAAGTTGTTATCTTTATATATATCTCTTGAAAAAGTAATCTGCTTTGGCAGCAATCCTGTTTTCATTTTTATCTTTGTTATATTCTGATCCCTCTCAACAGCTTACTAGGTTGATTAAATCAATGAGGCAGTGAGTATAATGTGTTTTTCTAATTCTACTGGAGATCTTTCTGACTTCGTCTCTATCACAGTCTCAGGAGTGAGATGGCTGTGGGCTAGGATGAGGGATCCATGCTAAACACCCAGCAATTATGTTTCCACTAACCAGCTGGAGGATACACGTCCACAGAGCTATATCATTTCAAACTGGAGAGAAAATGAAGAGTGACAGTAGGACAAGTAAATACTAGGCAGGATTTATTTTTTTTACTTTCTATTTTATATATGAAATATTTCATATATCAGAAAGATGATATGATATATATGTTATACACAAATAATAATAAAGCCAACATCTGGGTACCTAATCTCCCAGCTGAAGCAGTAAAATATTACCAGTACATTTGCTGACCTCCTCCCATTGCATTCCCCTTTTTTCTCAATAATCGTTATTCTGAATGTGCTACTTTTTAAAAAAAACATTGAGAAAGCTTGTGCATGCATTCGCAAAGTGATATCAAACTGGGATTTAGAGGACATTGGCTGTTGGGAAACTGGAATTAGAGTCTCCACCAATTCCAGGCAAGGTCATTAAGCAAGTGTGCTAGGAAGTCAAGATGCCTTACTTAAGAGTAAGTGCCGCAGAAATAGTTAGTGGTGTCTGTCATTAATCAAGTAACTAAGATTCATCAGTGGATAATTATAATTTTGTATGTGTGTTGTGTGTGAGGAAGATTGGTCCTGAGCTAACATCTGTTGCCAATCTTCCTCAAACAAAAAGAGGAAGCTAACATCTGTGCTCAACTTCCTCTTTTTTTTTTTTTATGTGGGATGCTGCCACAGCATGGCTTGACAAGCTGTGCTAGGTCCACGCCCAGGATCCAAAACTGCAAACTCTGTGCCGCTGAAGCAGAGCATAAAAACTTAACCACTATACCACAGGGCCAGCCCCAATCACTGGATAATTATAATTTTTAACTGTAATAAAAAATATGTAACTTAGGAACTGCTAATTTTCTCCTATTACTTAGATTTTCCCTTTAAATGCAATTCAGTCATCCAAAAAATGTTTCCTAAGCACTATTCTGGGTGCTTGGAACCTGTTGGTAAACGGAAGAGACAAAGATCTCTGCATGTGTGGAGCTTATATTCTAGTGGAGAGATGCAGACACTAATCAATAAGCACAATAAATAAGTAAATAATATAGGTATTAGTAAGTGAAATGTGCTATAAAAAGACCAAGTTGAGCAAAGTAAAGTTGCAGTTTGAAAGAAAGTGGTCAGGCTTGGCCTGACTGAGAAGATAAGATTTGAGCAAAGGTTTGAAGGAGATAACTAAGAAAGAGTTAACTAAGAAAGAGGCTATCTGCGGGAACAGTGTTCCAAGCAGAGGGAACAGCCAGTGCCAAGGCTGTAAAGCAGGAGTATGCCTGGCATATTCCGGGAACACGATGGCCCATGTGTTTTAAGTCAAGGATTAATTTTCAAGCCAGGCTAACCAGTAATCTTTCTATGAATGGACTCAATCTAAACCAGTTTTCCTGGAGTTTGGTTCTGTGCAGAAACAATTATAAATTTTCCCTAAATTGGTTTGGATTGGCCCTGGATTACAGTAGTATAGCACTTGCTGGTACAGTTTCTTTTTATTTTTGTCATAGAGCCTAGTTCACTGCTACATACATTTGTGCAAATGACTCAGTGAGTATGTTTTGATTGAATCACAGAGAAAGAGAAAGAGCTTTTGTTTTTGGTTCTTTAGGTATAACAAACGCTCTGCTCTCAATAGCATCTGTTAAAAAATAATGACTCACACTGTATGCAAAACTAACTCCAAATGGATCATAGACCTAAGTATAAGAGGTAAAAGTATAAAACTCTGAGAAGAAAATATAGGAGTAGATTTTTATGACCTTGGGTGAAGAAATGGTGTCTAGATATAATACCAAAAGCACAGTTGAAAAAAGAAAAAATAGATAAGTTGGACTACATCTAAATATAAAACGTTTGTGCTGCAAACAACACAATCAAGAAAGTATAAAGACAGGGGCTGGCCCTGTGGCCTACTGGTTTGAGTTCAGCATGCTCCACTTTGGCGGCCTGGGTTCAGTTCCCAGGCACAGACCTACACCAGTCATTGGCGGCCATGTTGTGGCAGCAACCCACATACAAAATAGAGGAAGATTGGCACAGATGTTAGCTCAGGGCAGATCTTCCTCAGCAAAAAAAAGAAAGAAAGAAAGTACAAAGACAATGCACAGGATGGGAGAAAATATTTGATTTGCAAATCATATATCTGATAAGGGATTTGTATCCAGAATATTTAAAGAATTCTTACGGCAACATAATAATATATTAAAAAGACGTATAATCCACTTTAAAACTGGGAAAAGGATCTGAGTAGACTTTTGTCAAAAGAAGATATAGAAATGACCAATAAATACATGAAAACATGCTCAGCATCATTAGACAGAAGGGAAATGCAAATCAAAACCACAATGAGAACTTCATAGTCACTAGGATGGCTATAATCAAAATGATAGACACAGGTATTGACAAGGATGTGTAGAAATCCAAGCCTTCGTATACTGCTGGTGGAATGTAACATCGTGCCACAGCTTTGGAGAAACAACCTAGCAGCTCCTCAAAAATTGAGATAGACTATTACCATAACCCAGCAGTTCTACTCTAAGGAATCCCAAGAGAAATGAAAGCATATATCCATTCAAAATCTTGTACACAAATGTTCATAGCGGCATAATTCATAATAGCCGAAAAGTCAAAAAGCCCATCAACTGATGAATGCATTATCAAAATGTGATGTTTCAGTACAATGAAATATTCAGCAATAAAAAGAAATGAAGTGCTGGTACACATTACAATGTGGATGAACTTTGAAAGCATAATGTTAAGTGAAAGAAGCCAGACACGAAAGATTCCATTTTTATGATTCTGTTTTTATAAAATGTCCAGAATAGGCATATTCATATAGAAAGAAAGTAAGCTGGTGGTTTCTTAGGGCTGGGGAGGGAAGGGGTGAATGACAAGTGACTGCTAATGGGTATAGGGTTTCTTTTAGGGGAGAAGAAAATGTTCTAGAATTAGATTGTGGTTATGGTTGCAGAACCCTATGAATGTACCAAAAACCTTTGAATTATACACTTTAAAAGGTAAGTTGTAAGGTATGTGAGTTATAACTTAATGAAGCTATTTTCTTAAATCTGGAGCACAGGGCCTGTGTTCAAGGGCCACTGGGAAGATGAAAAGGTGCATCAGAAGCAATCTGTGCCCTGGCTTCAGTCCATGAAGTGAAAGCGTTTGGTGTACCTGCGGATTATAAAGGAAACAGTAGTCCTAGCAGCAAAGTAGGTTTTACGGGGAGAACAGGATGATGTCTGAAAGATGAAGTTGGCGAGGTCAATGGGGATTGGACTGTAGAAGAATTTAAAAGCCACATTAATGAGTCTGGACAGTAGAGAGCCACTAAAAAGTTTTCCTAATTGAGAGGATATGAACAGAACTGGGTTTTAGGAAGAAAACTCCGGTGGCATTTAAGAGGGAGAGACTAGAGGCAGGGAGATAAACAGTAAGCAGATGGCAGAGTCCTGTTAAGACTTGTGCAGGAGCTGACCTAGAGTGACAGTTATGGAGAGACTAGGACAAGTTCAAGGGCATTAGGAAGGCTGAACTGACAAGCCACACTGACTGATCAGATTGGGGACCTCAGGAACAGGAGGCTACCAAATGCCCCTGAAGTTCCCGAGAAGATGTCTGAGGGGAGATAATCAAGCTGTAGCTCAAGATAAATGTAGGCTGGGTCTTTTTGCTGGGGGTGGGGGTATTATCTGCGGAGAGGGATAGTCGTGTGTAGGTGGCTCCTTTTAACAGCAAGGCTGAAGCTGGTCCTCACAAACATCCTCAGCTATTAAGTTAGCCCGCCCTGTGGTTCTTTGCTGAGTCTATTCATCTTGCCTTTGTCTCATCTGCTTTTCCACTTCGTAATGTGGGGCTTCTGTTTCAGGACCACAATTCTGATTGCTCTCTCCCTTGACTTTGGTGTCTTATGCCCAGATGCCCAGTCCCAGCCTCACTTCCCCACATCATCCCATTCCTTCCCCAGGATCTCATTTTCACCCAGAGCCTCTCTGTGCTGACATTCTCCCCAATTCCCAAGACCACCCCTGGCTTGGATCTTGCTGCACCACCACCTATACTGGCAGGCCAGGAGAATTGGGGGCAGGGTGGAGACGAGCAAGCTAGAAGGGAGCCATGTTGTGGTTGCACCATTGTTGGGACCGCCTGGTGGAAATGCCCTGCAGACAACCGGAAGTGTAAATGCAGGGCTTAAAGGCAGGAGAGAGATGGAGACACAGATAGTAAGTAAGCTGTTTCTGCTTCCCTTTGCAGCAATATCTACAGAGACTAGATAATAAGACTAACAGAAAACAAAAGTCCGGGAGGTTACACCCCAAAGATAATCTGAGCAGAGCTAAAACGACTCAGTCATTTTTCTGAAATGGCAAATTTGTTGCCACCTTTATTTCACAAAGTCGTTCAAGCTGCATCTTTATTCATATATATGAAATCTGGATATTTTTACTATCTGACTAATACCTTTGTCAAGCCAGCCCCCTTGGACAACAGGAGGGTGAATGGAATGGATGGTGGGAACACTTGATGGACAGTCTTGGAAGTTTCACTGAGACCTTATCTGGAAAGGTCCATGAACACCTGACTGAAGAAATTAACCAACACAGTATCACATTTTTCTCTCTGTCCATATCAAACGAACCTAAGTTGTATCTTACTACGTTATCTGTCTTTTACAGCAAGACAACACTGGACAGTTACATTGTCCTGAAATAAGTTATTAGAGCTGAAATAGATAAAAAACAAAGACTCCATAATATACTAGCCAAAAAAATTAACACTGTATTTCATTTTATGTTTTAGATTCTATTAAGATTATGAAGCACCAAATTCTTTGATATTCTTAATATTTCTACATTCTGTTATGTGACATTATCTGTTTTATTCCTGTACTATAACTGTTCTGCTTTAATTATTGTCATTGTCGAAGTCTTTCATTATATTTTTTCTCCAAAATTTCCTCTGAATTTAACTCTGATTGCATCGTGCGTGTGTGTGTGTAGCTTTTGCTCTGGTTATTTTCTAGATAGTTACAAATTCTCCTTCTGAAATTTTTTTCTCTGATCCCTAAGTTGTTAGGAAAATGCTTTTTTCCTTAAGGATTTTTAAATTTATTTAATCTTTTATTACTAATTTCTATTTTTATTATATTTTGGTCAGAGAATGTAGTCTGCACAATTTCTTCTTTGGAGAATTAATTGAGATTTTTCTGGTATATGACTAGTTTTCAATAAGTATCTTAAAAGCTAAACTTAATGTTTACTCAAATCTTCTATAATATCTTTGCTTTTCCCGTTAATTAGTCAAATAGAGAGAGGAAATGTGTTACTATTGCTAAGGTCATAATTTTGCAAGCCAAGTGTATAGTTTTGTTTTTGGTAAAACATTGATTTAGTCTTCAAAATAATTTGTATAAATAAATGAATATATTCTTGGCTGAAAATTTAATGATGAATCACTTCTGAACCACAGTGCTGAGTTCTTAATTGCAGTTGCCTCCAGAGAAAAAAAAAAATAAGCTAATGACAAGAAAAACACTCCCTGGAAAGTTATTAAGCATAGTAACAAAAAATAAACAAATAAAATACCCTTTTTAAAAATAGTCATCATAGGGGCCGGCCCCGTGGCCGAGTGGTTAAGTTCGCGCACTCCACTTCGGTGGCCCAGGGTTTCGCTGGCTCAAATTCTGGGCCTGGACATGGCACCGCTCATCAAGCCATGCTGAGGTGGCATCCCACATGCCTCAACTAGAAAGACCCACAACGAAAATATATATATGTACAACTATGTACTAGGGGGCTTTGGGGAGAAAAAGGAAAAATAAAAATCTTAAAAAAAAAATAGTCATCATAAAATTCACCAATCAGAAACAACACATGAAGGATGCATTTTAGTTCTAAACTAAATTCTTTAATTTAGTTAAATTCTTTTCACTAAAAATTTTTAGAGTCTAGGCAAGAAAGACAAGAAACTCTTGCAGTGCACTTTCCCCTCAACTTGTCCTCCTCAAATTGATCCCCAGTAATAATTAGGAGAATAAAGTCACACCCGGGCAGGTGAAGCGTTCCTCTCCTCCTTTTTGTGAGCAATCTTCACAGTGGAATTTAATGAAAAGGCAACCTGTGGAATGGGAGAAAGTATTTCTTAACCATATATCAAATAAGGGCTTAATATCCAAAATATATAAAGAACTCATCCAACTCAGTAACAAAAAAATAAATAATCTGATTTTTTAAAAATGGGCAGAGGATGTAAATAGACATTTTTTCAAAGAAGACATCCAAATGACCAATAACTACATGAAAAAGTGTTCAGTGTCACTAATTGTTAGGGAAATGCACTCAAACCACAATGAGATATCACCTCACACCTATTAGAATGGCTATCATCAAGAAGACAAGAGATAGCAAGTGTTGGCCAAGATGTGGAGAAAAGGGAATTGTTTTGCACTGTTGGTGGGAATGTAAGTTGGTTCAGCCACTACAGAAAATAGTATGGAGGTTCCTCAAAAAATTAAAAGTAGATCTACCATATGATCTAGCAGTCCCACTTCTGGGATCCGAAGGAAATGGTAACAGGATATCAAAGAGATGTCTTCACGAGAGAGAGAGAGAGGTCTCTCATGTTTATTGCAGCGTTATTCACAATAGCCAAGATATGGAAAACAACCTAAGTGTCAATCAACAGATGAATGGATAAAGAAGATTCGGTGTATATATATATACAATGGAATATTATTCAGCCTTGAGAAAGAAGGAAATCCAGCCATTTGTGATGGCGTGGATGGACCTTGAAAGCATTATGCTAAGTGGGATAAGGCAGACAAATACTGTATGATCTCACTCACATGTGGAATCGAAAAAAGCCAAACTCATAAAAATAGAGTAAAATAGTGATTGTCACGGGTTGAGGGGTGTGAGAATTGGGGAGATGTTGTTTTAGGGTCTGAACTTAGAACTAATCGATAAGTAAGTCCTAGAGATCTAATACACAGCATAGAGATTAGAATCAACAATACTGTGTTATAAACTTCAAAGTTACCAAGAGATGAGATCTTAATTGTTCTCACCACAAAAAGGAAATGGTAATTATATGACGTGATAGAAGTCTTAGCTAATACAGTTACTGTGGTAATCATGTTGCAATATATAAATGTATCAAATCAACATGTTGTACACCTTAAACTTACACAATGTTATATGTCAACTATATCTCAATAAAAAATATATATTAACCTCTTTGCTAACATGCCTTTTAAGTCAAGTTCTATGGACTTGAAACCATTTGTGATTCTTAAATGTATTTTAAATTATGACATGAGTACAACATTATAGAAAATGTGGAAAATAGAAAAAAACAGACCAGCACCCTAATATGAGTGTTATTTCACATGTTGATTTATTATCTTGTGGGGTTCTTTCTATGCCCTGGTTTTCTTACATTATTGTAATATTAGAATATAAATTATTTTATAGTCTACTTATTTTACTTAGTGGTAAATGGTATTGTCACAGTCTTCACAGCCATTTTTAATGGTAACAAAAAGAACAACATTGAGTACATTACATTAATTAACTCTTCCCATATTTGTTGGATATTTAGATTTTTTTTAATTTCCAATAATGCTGCCGTTTCATCTTCAGGCATATAGAATTCTTTCATAGTTTGTGAAATTTCCTTGAATTAAATTCCTAAAAGTTGAATTAGTGAACCAAAGAGAATGAACATTTCCATGATATCTAGATATTTAATAAATACTTGTGGACGAATGAGTAAATATAAAGAGCTTCTTTAAAGCTCCTGGATTTTAGGTCCTGCCTGGAAAATACCTCACTACTTGTAATGATCAGAAAACAGTATCCGCCCTAGATTAAACAGAAGGGAGTATATTACAAGTATGACTGTGTACAAAACTGGAAGGGGCAGGGAGTTTGTTTGATATTAATGGTCAAGAATAACACAGCCGGGAGAAGTGCCCATCATACTGTCAGGACTGTTCTGGCAAAACCTCACTCCTGCCAAGCCCCACTAGTCAGTCTGAGTTGACTGGGACAGAACAACCACCCCCAGAAGATTCTTTCTCCGTCTCTTACTTTAACTTCATGTTGCACGTTTCTACCTACGAAGACTCACCTCAGTGTCTCTGCTTGCCTGGATCACAGGTAGAACCCTGACTGCTAGAGAGCATGGGAAATGGCATTTCTAGATCTCTTGCTTCAATATTATGGGAACACATCACAAAAGGCACTTGGAGAGTGTGTTTGTGGTATCTGCTACAAAATTATAAAGGAGGAAGAGAGGGAGGAAGGAAGAGAAAGAAAGACAGAGGGAGGGAAAAAAGAAAAGCTTTTTTCGTCTACGACTCTTACAGTTTTACTATTAGACTTAAATTCTTAATCCAAGTTGAATTTAGCTTGTGTGTGGTGACAGGGTAGGGATCTGACTTTATTTTGTCCAAATGGGTAGCCAATTGTTTCTATACCGATTATTAAATAATCTGTTATTTTTCTACTGATTAACTACCTACTTTTTCAGATATTAAATTTGAATTCTGTAATCTCTGTTCTTTTCCATTGGTTTATTTGTGTAAATCCTGATGTACCAAAGATTTTTTCTTTAAAATACATTTTTTGTTATTATTTAAGAATAATCTTTTTTTCTTAGATGGAGTTTAGAATCAGCTTGTCAGCTTTTGTTTTGTTTTGTTTTTTATTCCATTTGGGGGTTGAATTGGAATTGCAGTAAGTTTTATATTCATTTAAGGATAAGTGACATCTTTACCATATTGAATGTTCCCTTCTAGTAACGTGGTAGTTCTCTCCATTTGTTCAGGTCTTCTTATGCCGTATGGTTTTCTCTATCTAGAATTGGCAAATTGCTTACTCCTGTATTTGTCATAGCTTTTGTTCCTGTTGTAAATTTGATCCGTCTTCTGTGTCACTTTCTAATATTTATTGCTGCATAGATAGGAATGTTATTGTTTTGTATGTATTTACCTCACAGCAGCCATCTTCCTAATTCTACTTTTCACTTGATTCTCTTGAATTTTCTGTGTAGACAGTTATATCACCTACTTACTATGCTAATTTTGTCCTTTCCCTGTTGCCCATGTGCCAAATCCACTGCAGTACTTTTGTAAATAAAGTTTTATTGATACTAGCCATGCTTGTTTGTTTACTATTGTCTCCAGCAACTTCTTCCCTACAACAGCAGGCTTGAGCAGTGTGACAGAGACCATAGGACCCGCAGAACCTAAAACATTTACTATCTGGCCCTTTATAGAAAAAGTTTGCTGAATCCTACCACAGAGTATCTAGACATTTGAAATCTTTTTTCCGGACTTTTATTGTCTAAGACCACCCAAACAACTTTAAATAGTAACAATGATGATGTGACTCTTTGACTTGTGTCTAACTTTAATAGGAAGACTTTCTGTGTTTTACAATTAGGATAATGGTTGCCATTGGTTTCTGGTAGATACCCTTTATCGAGTTAAGGAATGTGCCGACCATTTCAACTTTACTAAGAGGTGTCTCTCAGGCATGGGTTTTAGAATTTAGCAACTGCCTGTTCACCATACATTGAGATGATCCTATGGTCTGTCATTTAATATTTGGATTTAGTGCATTATGCTAATATATTTCTTAGTGTTGAGCTGTTCTGGTATTCCCTGTTATTATGTATTATACTTCTACTATACTGCTGTATTCAGTTTTCTCAAATTTTATTTGGGATTTTTGCGTCCATATTTGTAAATAATGTTGATTTGTTGTTTTCTTATTTTCTGACTGCTTTTTTTAATAACAACTTATTTTTGTTACTATGTCATAAGTCTCTCTGAAGGCATCAATTGGAATTTTTGAAAAATCTTTCCTCTGTTTCTCTTTCATCAACTCTGTGTCCTCAGGGGTTAAGATGTTGGGTTTTAGTCTGCATGCTCCCATGCTTCTTGTTTTTCCTCAAATATTTCGTGGCCCTTGGTTGTTGATTTATCAACAACCTTCGTTATCTTAATTGAAGGGCTTGAATAATGTAGGAAGGTGGTGGTGTTTCCTAGGCAACTGTAATAAGCCTCTTTCTTCACTAGGAGACTGACTCCAGGTCCTCTAGATGAATATGGGAGTTGCTAGACAGGCAGCTGACCCCTTTGGTTTGGATGACAATCAGACTTCTAAGCTTAAGCCCTCTTTGAGTGCCCTTTACTCAGGGCCTGCAGAGCTTTGTGCTGGAGATGGAGCACCTGAGCATTCTTAGCGCATGTCACTGAATGTGGACCTTGCTCTTTTCACTCCCTTCTGATTGATTGATAGTTGGCTGGGTGGATCTGACTGTTAGGGGGTCCCAAACTTTCTGGGCACTTTGTTTTGGGGGGCTCAAGACCCACTTTAAGAACCAGTGAAACGTTACTCTCCCACATTATTTAAGGCAAGTTTCTTACTGATTTTAGACTGGGGGCGATTGAGGCATCTCATTGTTCCTTGTGACAGAGAAGTCAAATTGCCCATAGAAGTCAATCCGTTAAATAAGTCCTCCTCCAGTTGGCTGTCCCTGGATTCCTGTCCTTGCTGACCATGAGCTTGGGCACTTTCCTGGGCTCTGTCTTTGGCAGCCATCTTCTAGACTCATATTGGACTGCTGTTTCCCTAACTCGGGTTGGTCAGTCTATGTAGTCCCTTCTTCATAATATCTTCTAGAAATTCTTCAACATTTTGGTCTGGTAATGCCATCCTGCCTTCCTTTCCGGACTGTTATAGAGTCATTTCATTGGAAGTTTAGGAGCGAGTGTATATTAACTGCCCACTATTTGGAACCAGAAGTTGTCAGTGCATTTTCAACGTTCCTGCCTCCATGCAAGCAGCACTATGTGCCACTTGCTGTGCCAGGGCCTGCCTATGCTAGTTTAATCCTCACTGCAATCTTATGAATGAGGTTTTCTCATCCCTGTTTTACAGAGGAAAAAACTGAAGCTCAACAGGGTGAAGGAAGTTGCTCAAGGTCATGCGGTAGTTAGCACTGAACTCAGGTTTGACTCACCCGGTCATTACATTCCCACCTAGTAAGGTTTTTGGGGATAGAGCAGGCCTCCAACATGTACCCTTTGAATGATGATCGAGGGTAATTTCAAGTTCCTTATTCACTGTTTTTATTTTCTTGACAGACGAATTAAGTAGAGAATTGGCTGAGTGGTCTGAATAAAACTGACAGAACATTGGAACAGTCTGTGTTTTCAAGTCCATTATTTCCATTCTGTGCTTGTTCTTTCTCACAGCTGGAAGAGAGAAATTTAAAATGCGGTAGCTGTAGACTGGGTGGGATCCTATGTAGACTGTTTGGAGAAAAATATAGTTAAATTAAAAGGTTCTCATTTGCCATATATAAAAATAACACCCATAGGAAACTATGTGTAAATATCCTTCACAAAGAAATTGAAGAAACTCATATAGAGCCATTAAAAATTATCAGATGTCCACTGAACTAATAGGTGCCCTTCTTGGCTTCATAGACGTGCTCGGATCTTGACTAGTTTGCTGTTAGTGATGCTCTGTAGGCAGGTTAATTTCCGTCTAGTTGGCTTATTCGGGGACACAAATTTCTGTATTTTTCATGACAAACATCTCATATTTACGGCAAAAGAAATTGTCAAATTATTAATCTATGCTGACATTATTATATATTGTAATGGCATAATAATTACTAGTTGTAATTAATAATAAATTAATGATTTTTGTCCCTCCTGATGAGTAGATAACAATGCTTAAATTCTCCGTAGAGAAAGCATTAGGGGCCAGCCCTGTGGATGAGTGGTTAAGTTCACACACTCCGCTTCAGTGGCCCAGGGTTTCACCAGTTTGGATCCTGGGCACGGACCTAGCACCGCTCATCAAGCCATGCTGAGGTGGCATCCCACATAACACAACTAGAAGGACCTACAAGTGGAATATACAACAATGTACTGGGGAGCTTTGGGGAGAAGAAGAAGAAAAAAAGAAAGAAAGAAAGCATTAACATTTTTAAATTTTAAAAAAATAATATAATTGTGTCATTATTAATTTTTAATGCTTGCCCTCTCTGAGTTCTCATCTTTACGTGGCTAAAGACTGACAGTTTGGCATTTTTTAACGCACTGAATTGTAACGTAAACTAGTCATTTACCAGATATCCACCCTTACGTGACATTTATCTTTTCAAAGCCTGCATTTCTTCACTTTCAAATAAGGATAATATATTTTGCAGAGCCATTGAAAGGATGAGAGGTGTAGCATATAAAGTGTAGTATAGTGCTTGACACATAGAAGGTGCTGGAATGGTAGGTGATATGATCATTTGTTCCACTTAGCTACAGCTGCGTAACAAACCGCCCAACTTAGTGCTGTAAAACAGACAATTTTATTAAGGTCATGGGTTCTGTGGGTCAGAAATTCAGAAAGGCCACAGCAGGGCTAGCTTTTCTCAGCTCCATGATGTCTGTGACCTCAGCTAGGAAGACTTGAACCGCTGAGGGTGACCCACACAGCTGCAAACTGCTTTCATCTGGAGGATTTTTCGCTCAGCTGCCTGGCTGCTGGACTGGGTTGGAACTGGTGACTTGAGTGCCTCTTGCGGCCCCTCCAAGTGGCTCTTGCTTCTCACAGTGTGGCACTGGAGTCCTAGAAGGAATGTCTGGAAGGAGTTCTGAGAGGCCCAGGGGGATGGCCTTGAATGGCCTACCCTCCAAACCCACATAGTGCCACTTCCATCATTCTTCCATCAAAGCAGTCACAAGCCTGCTCAGATTCAAGAGGAGGGGACATAGACCCCATGTCTTGATGGGAGAAGTGTGAAGAACTGGAGGCCATGTTGGAGCCACCAGCCGTCACCATCATTAGTATTATAGTGTGAATATGCTTCTTGTTTATGAAGAAGGAAAGGAAGTGCTTCATAATCCATAGGAATTGAGTGAATATTTGCTTCAAGACGTTATGCAATTACCCAGGGCAGGAACATTAATGGTAAGAGTGAGCTTGATTCCCCAATCCGCAGGTTAAACACCAGATTCTTTTTCATTCCGTACCTTTAAGCGATAGAAAGATGTGATCGTTTTTAATGCATTTTTAACATTGAGATAATGGAGGGTGTGAGGAGTGCCTTCTTTCCTTGTATTTGACCTAAAACACAAGCCATTTTTTTTTTAAGATTTTATTTTTTTCCTTTTTCTCCCCAAAGCCCCCTGGTACATAGTTGTATGTTCTTCGTTGTGGGTCCTTCTAGTTGTGGCATGTGGGATGCTGCCTCAGTGTGGCTTGATGAGCAGTGCCATGTCTGTGCCCAGGACTCAGACCAACAAAACACTGGGCCACCTGCAGTGGAGTGCGCGAACTTAACCACTCGGCCACGGGGCCAGCCCCAACACAAGCCATTTTTGTCTTAACTAAAAGTTTTGGTTCTCATAATCCCTTCACGGTCTGGACTTGCCTGTGCCTTTTTTAAAATTCTTTTTAGACTTTGCCATCTACTTGTAGAGCAGTGGTTCTCAAACTTTAGTGTGCAATAGAATCACACCAAAGGATGGTGAAAACACAGATTATTGGTCCCCACCCCCAAGTTTCTGATTCAGTAATTTTGGAGTGGGGTCCAAGAATTTGCATTTCCATGTCTGGGTGATGCCGATGCTGTTCGTGTGGGGGCCCACACTTTGAGAACCACTGTAGCAGAGAAAATGCAGAACCAGATCCAAAGGTGAGCTTTGGCCTCGCTAGATGACTCAGCAATATCAACCTGCCATGTGCTTTCAAGCGTCAGGCAGTCTTCTCCTAAGATGTGTGTACTAACCAGACAATGACAGTGATGATAGAACCACTCCCACCACTTGCTGAGCATTTGGTAAGCCCTTTGCACACATTATCTTATTTAATCCTTACAGAAACCTGGCAAAATGTTCCCATTTTATAGATTTAGAAACTGAAGCTATTAAGGCTGTTTCCCAGCATCACACCCGAGTAAGGGCAGAGCTGAACCCACGTCTCCAGAATCCAAAGTGCGTCCTCCTGCTCATAACATCTGCACATCCCATCAACCTCAGGCTGCCGAGAACAACCCCTCACCCCGAGAGAACTCATGGTCTTTCGTCTCTGATCTCTTATGGCTTGATTGATGCCTTTTATACTAATTACTGTTATGCAGTGTTGTTATTTTCGTGTCTGTCATCCTCTTTAGACTATGAACTGTATCCGTTTAACAAATATTCAAGGTATGGATTCTAGCAATTACTATAGGGTCTGGCAGAGAGTTTGCATTCCCTAAGTGTTTCTTGAGCTAATGAATGAATGAATTCAGAAGGGAAAAATCATGGTACAAAATCGCAACCTGTCACTGGATAAGTAAATGAGTTTATGTGAAAATAAGTGATCAGTACGTGTACCTATTCGTGTGTCACCTATTTCTCTAGGTCTTACCAACCTAAGGGAATATGCAATCAGGAAATACGGTTATTCTAACGGTGACTGAGTAATAGACCCTGCTTTAGCCACCCTGGATGGCATCTCTTGACCCCAGCTCATAGGCTCTCCCTGGCTCGTTCCTGGCGTCCTGGGTGTGTCTTATGTGAGCTCTGGGAGGTGACTGTCCTGTGAAAAGGACTGCAGTCTTTCCTACTGCACCATCTGTGGATCCCCATCTGTGGCACTAGTGCTGTCACTACAGGCTGCACATCGTTCCTGTGGTGGCTTCGCCTTCGCCCTTCCCCCAGTGGCAGCTCTGCATTTCTCTCTTGACCTCTGTGCAATTAGCGTGGCCCCAGCTGTCATTCCAGGCAGTTCCAACATAATGCACAAAACAGACCTGTGTTCTTGGTTTCCTTTAGGATCTCAAAAGATATAGTTCTTTTTATTTTTAACCTTCTTCCTTTTCTTTCAACTTGTGACCTCCCCGTCTCCACCACACACAACCAAGAATCTCCCTGGGGCCAGGTGGTTTCCGTCGTGGGGAGGCATGGGCAAGAGGAAGGATCCACAATGCGAGACTGTTGACTCTAACAGTTGTAGTCACCATGCTCCTCCTCAGCCTGCGTCCGTGCACATGTTCCTCCGGGCTTCCAGGAGGCTGAGAGATGGCTGCGGTTCCAGTTGCTTCGTGGGATTAGGACCTATATTTACTGAGCTCTCAGATCTAGCCAGGACTATTGTACCTACTTTACATATGTTAATTTAGAGAATTCTCACTTTGACCTCATAAAGTAACTTATTATCACACTTTTTCAAAGGTGAGAAAATTAAAACACTGAGAGGTTAAGTGACTTGCCCAAGGTTACACAGCCAATAAGTGGCAGTGCTAGGTTTTGAACCAGGGCATCCTGATTCTAGACTCTGTTCTTGTTTCTTTGGGAGGGTCTTGTCTGCCTTGTGTGGCTCAGTGGTCCCCCAGCCTGAGGCCCACCCAGATAGGCCCACATATCACAAAAAAATGAGCACGTAATAGAAGCCCCACACACACTGCACCCCAGCTCCTTCTGGAAGGTGAGTTTGGAGAAAAATGCTAGATGTTTTTTGTTTTATTTTGAGAGGTGAATCATCTTGATTGTGAAGGAGTAAAAATTCAGTTCCTTTCTTGTTTCAAAATAGGAGAGTGAAAAGTATTGTCAGTAGCATTTTGAGGAAGAAGAGAGAAAACTTACTAAGAGACTCAGGAAAAGAATCAAAACTGGGTTGCCACTGAAAAATCTTAAATGTACTTCAGATTTTCCTGCTATAAATTTTTTCCATGGTGTGTATCATCCTAATGTGTTTTGGACACACAAGCAGTCCCAGAAATGGCTGTAAATAATCTTACTTATATATGTAGAATCTAAAAAAAAACCCATCAAGCTATAGATACAGAGAGTAGATCGGTGGTTGGTAGAGGTTGGGGGTAGAGGGACGGGCGAAATGAGTGAAGGGGGCCAAAATAAAATAAATAAGTCATGGAGTTGTAACGCACAGCATAGTGTAACGTACATATAGTGACTATAGTCAATAATACTGTATTGCATATTTGAAAGTTGCTAAGAGAGTCGATCTTAAAAGTCTTCATCACAAGAAAAAAATTTGTAACTACGTGGTGGCAGATGTTAACTAGACCTATCATGGTGATTATTTTGCAATATCTACAAATATCGAATCATTCTGTTGTTCACTTGAAACTAATATGTCACTTATACCTGAATAAAAAAAAAAAGAAATGGCCATAAATACATCCAAATAGAGAAAAATAAGCGGCACATTGGGACACACCCTGCTTGAGCTCATCAATGCAAAGTTTACCACACACGAGCATTATTTTTACCAACAGCCTCAATCCTTTGGGGTTTTTGGTCCCAGGTGCAGAACATTGACCAAGATACAAAATCAGAAAATTCCTCACCCCATAGAAGGGCAAGAATTGGTTATTTCCAGTTTTATCCTTAAGCCGTGCTGCATAAAGTTTTTCTGCAAATGAAAACATCTGGCTCATAGCATATCTTGAAAAGAAGAGCAAACTATAAATTTCCTACAATAGAGAACTGATTAAATGATGTTGCAGCACATCCACATGAAAGATGCTTGGAGCCGTGAAAGTGACTTTGGAAGAATCCTGAGTGATAGAGAGGAAAGCATTTTACAATTGCGATGGACCATGTGGACCGCACCATCTCTGTCTGTGTTATCTCTATTTCCCACTCTCTTCTGAAGGTGCTCAGTTTGGCTTCCACCCTCAGTGCCCCCTGGAGATAGCCAGTGACTTCTATGCTGTTAAAGCCAAAGGCCATTTTTCAGTTCTCATCTTGAGAATGTTCAACGTTGTTATCATATTTCATTGATGAATTCATCAACATCCTTTTGGAGTTGAGAGACGCTGCACGGGATATTCAGAAACATTTTGGGAGATAACAGCATACAGTTGTTCACAGAGTTATATACCATTTCTTCTAAGCGTTACAAATAAAATGTGAGTCTTTGCTTCCTCAAATTGAGAATTAAAGATTCTAAGACACGCAGAGCATGCCAGGACACTCAGCTGTTCATTCCCCAAGCCCATGTGTAATCTTGTTCCTTACAACTTTTACAGTCCACAAAATAATTTTTAGGCTTATCAAAGAATGCCGTGAACTTTTTTATATATCTTGTTTAAATACAAAGATTTATTTTTCTTTATTGTCTTAAATATTGTTGGAAGTTAAAAAACTTCTCTTGAATTCCAATTAGAATCGTTTGATAGGTAGGCATTTGGTACCTGAAAGATAATCCTTTCTAATGCATAAATCTGCCACATCAATCTCTCTTGACTTTGAAAATTACAATCTGAGAGCCTTGACAGTTTCTGCTGCCTTCATAGCGTGGTCTGACCTGTGAACGGCAGTCTTCTCCAAATGGTAACATTGCATTTTAGTGCCACGTTATTTTGAAGCTTTATGAGTTTCTTAAATGATGATTTGGGATCCCAATTTAAATTAAGAATTGAACTGTGTATTCTACTACCGAGGCAGATAATTCCACTGAAATGACGATTAGATGAATAGACACCTTTTCTGCTCCATTCAGTTTGCAAATACGTAGTTGAGGAAAACTACATCATAGCTGATTCCTGTTGGTGGTAGCGAAATTTTACATTCTGCTATATGAATCATGATTTCAGAAGCATTAAAATGTAAAAAGATATGTTTTTGAATTGAGGAACTATGTTGCCTTTACTTTTCCTTTTGGTTTCAGTGTTTTGGTTTTTTTGATGTTCTGTAGCAACCTATAGATTTATTTTGCAATTAGAAACAACTCATAAAACTGAACATCAGTCCTAGAGTCTTGTGGTAGCTTCAGCCCTTCAGTGGCTGTATATCGTGGTGGATTCTGCTTCTGGGTGGCTATATACTGCTTTCTAAGCAAAGCCTGGAATATGTGCTCTGCCTAGTGCTGATTCTCAAGCCTTGGTGGACATGCCTGGTTCTCATTACTCCAGTGATGGCCAAGATCATGACTTTTACTTCTTAGGAATCTTTAGCAAGTATCCCTTCTGTGCTCTTGGAAGGCAAAAAGGCATTTGACAGGAATTAATATTCCTGTGCTTGCATATTTAAAAATTTTAGCAGTCACACAGGGGAAATCTTCCCTGCACTAGAAACCATTGATCTTTACTGCCAAAGCAAAATGAAAAATTGAAGCCAAGTGTTTTAACCTCCTCCCCTTCATCCTTTTCCTCTTTGAATTTGGAGTTGGAAGAAGAGAGGAGAAAATGAATTTTTTTAAAATCGTCAGTCAAAATCCTGTGGTTATCAGATAATTTCTGCTTCAACCTGTTTGTCAAGCAAGACGTCTAGCCCCAGGCGTATGCTGGCCTCTTCTCTTCTACCTAGACTAGGGGTGGGTCTCAATGCCATGGCCACATATGGTCCTGAACTTAGTGTTATCTGTTCTAGAGGGGGCTTGCTATGATGTAACATCCATGATCATATCTGTGAAGACACAGCCCAGTTTTAGACCCTTTAGAAGTAGTGATGTGGAAGATCCTTCCTTTGAGATGGGAATGTGACTACATGAAAGCCTGTTTCTGTTTGACTTTCTTTGCTGGTGTGTGCCTTTTCCTCCCATTGCTGCTGCTTTGTGCCTGTTTGAATATGTGTCATCTCTAGGCAGATGCATTATGAGTGGCTAAGTGTATTTTCCACCTGTGTTTTTCTTTCACACACCTCTCCTGCTGTGACTCTTTCTCTACATGGCTCATTTTCTGGGTAAGAGAGGAGCAGTGTAATGAACAAGACTGGACTTGAATTTGAATCCATCCTTCCATGTATTAGATGTGTGATCATGGGCCCGTCAAACTTCCCACCACAAGCTCCTCATCTATGAAAATGGGAGTCATATTATCTACCCCCCATGGTTTTTATGAGAACTGGATGAGATAACATAACAGCACTACAACAGGATAGATTAAATATTTTTTTCTTTCACATTGTCTTTGCCTGCCTCTACTTTAAATTTTCTTCCTCTTCCTCTTTCTTTTTTGTTTTGTTTTGTTTTGTTCCTTTAAACTCAGGTCTGTCTGACTTAAAAGATTGGCTCTTTTTTCCCCAAACTTGTTTATTTTGAAAAGTTTCAAAACTTCAACAACAACAAAAAAGTAAGACTAGTGCAATGGACACCCATATACCCTTCACCCAGATTCACTATTTTTTTACATTAGAGGCATTTGCTCTATTTTTCTATTCACCATTTATCTCCTAAGAACAAAGACATTCTCTTACACAGCCACAATACCATGATCACACTGAGGAAATTTAATTAAGAATTTTCTGATACATAGTTTATATTCAAATTTTCCAAATTATCTCAATAATGTCTTTTTTTATGTGAAGAGTCCAGACCACTCGTTTTGATGGTTTTGCAGAATGTCCCTCAATTTGGACTTGTGTGGTGGATTCCTCTTGACTAGACTCAGGCTAAACACTTTGGCAGCAGTGTTATGAGGTGACACTGTGTCCTCGCTGCATCTTCTCCGGGCAGTGAGATGTCAGATTGTCCCATCAATGATGATCCTAAATTTCTTCATTTGGTTAAAATTGTATCCACCAGATTTTTCTATTTAACAGTATTCCCTTTGAAAGTGGTAAGTAATATGTTTCTCTGTGTCGCTTGCTGTTTTTCTTCTGAGTTCTGTTGAGTATTTTGGGGTCTTATTCAGCCATCTCACCTCTCAACTACCCTGGAGCTTGACTTAGCAGAGTGGGGTGATACTTTGAGGAATATCGTGTTCCCCACCCATCTTTCACCCATTGGTGTCAACATCTGTTGTTTATTCTTGCCACCCACTGTGGTGGTTGTGGAATCAATTTCCTTTTTTTATCTCTCTCTCCCTCTCTCCATTTCTCCTCCACTGCTCTCCCGTAAGTCATTCATTTATTCAGCAGATGCTTTTGAAGGCTTTCCATGACCAAGGCAGGCACTACGCTTAGCACTAGGAATACAAAGGTGAATAAGACAGCCTTGACCTCATGACCCTCATGAAGCTTAAATGAATATATTGCATTTTAATTTTTTATTCATCCATCCATTTAATAAATATTCATTCCATATCTATCATGTATCTACTACATTGCGCTACTTGTGGGAATCTAGGAGTAAACAACAACAGTCAAATTGTAGTTGGTAAGCAGGGAGAGAATATAAACAGGGAAAACAGTTTGTGGGAAAGAGTTGATTTTGAAATAGGTCAGAGAAGCCTCAGTAATAAGGATCATTTCAGCAAAGACCCAAAGGCGGTGAGAGAGCAAGCCATTTAGGGAAGTGGGGAACAGGTGCTCCAGAGAGAGAGTAAGCATGCATAGCTGCATGCTACCAGCGTTCAAGGAACAGCCGGGAGGCAGTGTGAGCAGACAGCTAAAGGGGATAAAATGAGAGAGGCAAGGGCGGCAGCGCTAAGTAGTAGTTGAATCTGTGAAATAAGAGGGAAGCTGGGGCTAGAGATACACTTGAGGGGTTGGCAGCACGTATGTGGTATTTAAAGCCCGGAGACAGTGTGAGATCACCTAGCGAGAGAGTATAGACAGAGACGAACAGAAAGTGGGGGATCAGGGAGATGAGGAGGAACCAACAAAGGAGGCTAAAAGGAGAGGCCGGTGAGACAGGCAGGGAAGATCCGGGATTCCTGGGGCCTGAATCTTATACAGTTTTGGGAGATGCCTGTGTGAGAAAGGAAATCACAAAGAATTACTTTTTTGGTTTTGTTTTTTTTTGCTGAGGAAGATTTGCCTTGAGCTAACATCTATTGCCAATCTTCCTCTTTTTGCTTAGGAAGATTCACCCTGAGCTAACATCTGTTGCTAATCTCCCTCTTTTTGCTTGAGGAAGATTGGCTCTGAGCTAACATCTGTGCCAGTCTTCCTCTATTTTGTATGTGGATCACCACCACAGTATGGCCACCAATGGGTGGTGCAGGTCTGCGCCCAGGATCCTAATCCAAGCTACTGAAGCAGAGTGCACTGAACCGAACCACTAGGCCACAGGGCCAGCCCCAAGAATTACTAATTTTTTGAAACACATACCACCAACATCACAAAATCCAAAAAGTAACACTTATTTTTTTTACTAATTAACTGCCTGATATATTTTTTCCTACACTTTTGGCTGCATATTCTTTGATCACCTCTCAACATGAGTATGAAGTTGAAATCCAGTTTTCTGTGGAGGAAATAGAGTGAGAATTTAGTCTTCCCTTCAGCATAGTTGCTCAAAGTTAATTTTATTATTGAAAGTTTAGAAAAAGTTTTCTTTAGTCTCACAGCTCTCTATGGGAAAGCCTCATCTGTAACTTCCTCTGTGGTTTCTTACTCTGGCAGCGCTTCTTGCCGAGGAGCAAGGCCTCAGAGAACTGAGGCGTTTGCTCTCACTAGCTATAGCATGGCCCCCATGGCTCTCAGTGGCCCAGGAAGCAGCTGGTCCAGCTCAGCCAAGACCAGGCAGCCATCAGTTCCCGCCTCTTCCCAACTGCTAGGCTGGTCCTGGGGGTGATGTAAGGTGGCCAGGAAGCTTGGGTCAAGGGGACTCCATACAAGAAGCAGAGCAGACCAGTGTCCCCTTCAGCTCTTCTCCTCAGAATAGGAGATGGGGTCCACAGTCCGTGAGATCTACCATGGACCCAGCTCTAGCTGGATGAAGTAGAAGTAGTGCTGACAGCCCAGCGGCTCCATCCCAGCCCTGGGATCCTTACCAGGGTGATCTCTCAGCAAGAGAACAGTGTTCTATGCCGCTGCTGGGGTGCCAGAAGGGACATGCAGTCTTAGAAGGGGCCTGCAAGTGAGGAGCCCTGAAGCGTAAGCTTCATTAGCTTCACGGTCAGTTGGCCTCTGTTAGAAGGAAAAGCAGGAGAGAAAGCTTTCATGGAAGCCAAGTGAAGAAAGTATTTCCGAGTGAAAGTGATCAGCAAACAGTGTTCAATGCTGTTTAAGATGCTAAGAATTAACCATTGGATTTGGCAACATAGAGGTCTTTGGTAATCTTGACACAGACAGTTTGGTGGGAATAGAAGTCCAGTTGGGGTAGGTCTTGGTTAGTTTGGGCTGCCATAAAAATACCATCAGCTGGGTGGCTTAAACCACAGACATTTATTTCTCACAGTTCCGGAGGCTGGGAATCCAAGACTAAGGCGCCTGCAGATCCGGTGTCTGGTGAGGGCCCACTTCCTGGTTGGTGGATGGCCGTCTTGTTGTGTCCTCACATGGCAGAGAGCAGAGGGAAACCAAGCTCTTGTATCTCTTCTTATAAGGACACTAATCCCAGCATGAAGGCTCCACCCTCCTGACCTAATCACCTCCCAAAGGCCCCTCCTCCAAACACCATCACACTGGGGATTAGGTTTCAACATATGAATTGGGGGGGACACGACATTCAGCCATAGCAGGGGAGATTTGAGAGAAAAAAGACAAGTAGGGACAGTGACTATAGATAACAATTCACAGGAGTTTTCTGTATGAAAATTAGTATCCATGGTTTTTATTTACAAATGAGTGGATATTTTTGTCTCTTCAAAAAACCCTAAATTATGTTGTCATTTTGGTTTGATGTCACAGTAGATCATAAATACAAAAGCAGTTCCCCATTCCTTATATAGATGTTCAAAATGGAGTAGAAAGAGAACTTAAGAAAATCTTGAAATTTTAAACTCTCTTTTCAGCCCACATATATCCAAGTGAAACTAACCTACAGTTTGTCTCCCAGAAATGTAGAAAGCTGTCTGGACAGATGGAAGTGAGAATGTTGTTGTGTTCATAAGATCTGACCTTTGTTTCCCTGTGTCACATGCTGTTTACTTCCGAGTCCTGCTGACCATTTTTGGGTCTTTTTCAGCCGTCTCCCTTTTTACCTACCCTGGTACCTGACTTAGCAGAGTGCGCTACTCTGTTCCACTCCACCCTGCATTCACTCAAAAGCAAAGCACTTTGGAAATGAGAGCATTTAAAAATCAGACTTTTAAAAAATGTTGATAGCCCGTCTCGTGTTCTGTACGTGCATGTGTGTGTTTCTACACTGTGACAAATTCTAGGGCTTTTCAAAGCACCCCCTTAGTAGCATTTAAATTTTTGAAATGTGTCATTTCATGATTACTTTTTTTATTTACAGATGTTTTTTCCATCTAACTTTTGCCATCACAGTACTGCTTACCAAAGAACCCTATCATTTTGGCCATTCCTTTTGCACAATCGTACATATGCGTATCTGTGATGTCCACATGAATTTCCGTTGTGATTGATATGTTGATCTGTATTGTTCGTAGGACCATAGCGATGACCCTATTAACCTAGTAACTGTTTGTTAGCCCGTTTCTTAAAATTTTCACCCCTCTCAGGTGTGCCGTACCAAGCCGGTTAAGTTGGCCCAAGAGATTTCTTCATCTTAGTTCTTTGTTGAGTATTGTTTGATGTTGTGTGTAATTTTAGAGATGCTCTGTTTCCTGTTTCATGTTACACAGAAGCTTTGGCTTCCCCCCTCCCCCGATCATTGCAAGAACCTTTAACCATGTGCTGTGTTGTTTCGTGAACCACTTCCTCTTGATAAGTGCTTTCATTGCATTTTGAAAAAAAACTACACTGAAGGAATCAGGTAAAATTCAATATGGTCAGTTATTTTCCAATCATGCTGCACTCTGGCTGCTTCGTAATTTCCGCCAGCATTTATGATCGTCTGGATTCTGCACTATATATTCCAGGCTAGGTATGATCCCTATCACGAACAGATGTTTTTTTATTTTTCTCTTCTTTTGTGTCTGTAGTTGTCATAGGTGGGCTGATTTTTTTTTTCCTTGAAAAAGTAAACATAGCCAGCTATTTTTTAAATTTAAAAGTAATAAAAATACCAAAGCAAATTGATACGGACAGAGTCTCAGATTTTTCAACCTTTTTTCTCATTGATTCCAGTTATATTTCAGCTCTGGCAATCTTACTATAGACTCAAAACACCCTCACCTGCACGAAGAAATACATGATAGGATGTAAGGTTAAAAAATAACAGTCTCAATGCAAGGATGCAAACATTTTCCTTTAACTCTCTTCAAAATGGCTTCCCATATGTACAGTGTGTCCACATGTACAGTATGTAGATAAAGTCTAGATATTTAATCCTTGACACATTGATGAGGAGAAATACAGTTGTGGAAAAGCCATAGAGGAAAATCTTCCGGAGTTTGTTTAAGCCTAGAACAGTATCTGGGATCAATAAATATTTGTGGACTGACTGAAATTGTGTGACCTCGGGCGAGTTACTTAATCTCTGGGTGCTTTAGTTTCCTCCTCTGTAAATGGAGAAAATAAGTGTCCGATCTAGGGAGTTGTGAGGGTGAATTTAATCAGTCAGCACACGTGAAGCACAAGGACAGTGCCTGGCACAGAGTGAGGACACCTGATCGTGTATTAGTAGTTATTTTTATTATTATCAGGCAGGTAAAGAGAATGGGGAGAGTCGTCTCTCTCCACCCACAGCCACGCACGGTAGTAACAGAGGGGCAGTTTCTTCTTGGTAGATAGGTGGCGTCTGTTCTGGTAGAATTTTGAAGACTATTTCTAACCTGTCTGAGCTTAATTGATTCATTTTAAGGATCAGAAAGTCATTTTCATACATCCTTTGTTTCATTCTTAAAATTTTACTAACAGATATTCTGTCTTTTCTTTTAATTCTTATTACTGTAAAATTTTCATTTGGTTATTGGTATCAATACCTCAATCCAGGTAAAATTATGTGTACCTAAGACCCCAGCTGAAAAGGTTAGCTTTGCAACCCTTCAAATTAGACCATCCACCAGTTTGTAATATCTTAATCTGGTGCTTCAAGAAAGCAGACTTTTGACAAATTAGCTCCTTATGAAAATTTAAATAACACAGGGTTCTTCATTGTATTGATGCTGGCTGCCACTGAATGTGTCATTTCTGTAAAGGCAAGAATTGATGATCACAAGGGGAAAATCTTAACCTTTTGATTTTATGCAGAAGTTGCTAGGCTCACTTTTTGAAACCTCTGTGAAAATAATCTTTTTAACTATTTTCTGTTTTATGAAAAATTTTTATAAGTGAGTTTATTATTTCTTATTGTATTTAATATACAAAATTGTATGTTTTATGAGTAAATCATTTAGTTTTAAGTGCATCAAATAACCCCTTAATATAATACTATTATGCTCAAAATTCAGTTAATAGCAACAAAGATATACGTTACAAGAGAGGAATATTTGAACATGTCCGTGTGTGTTCATTTTTGTTCTTACAGATTAGCAGATTTAAAGACGTGAAAAACCAAAATGTGGCATTGGCAAATACACACACACACACACACACACACACAATTTATTCTCTATTTTGAAACCCAGTGCAAGCCAGAGGCGTACAATTCTGTGTAAATAGCAAAACATATACAAATACATTTTAATTATATATTAAAGTGATACAGATAGCCTGATATATTACTGTATAATTAAGCTGCTACATTGTTGTTCTAAAGTAAGGTATAAATCTATGTTTATAGGGTTAAAATTAATTAGAAATGTGATGTGAATAAAAGAATAATTAAGATAGAAGATGTAACTTGTTTTTATTTATTAAATAATGGTTACTTAATGTACTACTTAAAATATTAACTGACTTCAGATTGAATTCGATTAGAAGGAAAGCCATTGATAACCATTACTCAAGTTGCATGGTAGCTGTTAGATTTTTCTGAAAGCAACAAAAATTTTGGTTTTGAAAACTGATTCAGGCCTAAATAAATGTGAGCCCCAAGGAAACCTCTGTGTTTACCAACAAAGCTTAGCTGAATAAGTATCAGTATTTACTCACTTGGAAAGCATTGAAAAAAGTCAACTATTGCTATAGTGAGTGAGGTTGACAAACTTGTAACTATGGCAACAGCCTCGAAACAGAGTTTCTGTTTACTTGCCCTGATAGTTAAAGGGCGGGATTTGTTAAGCTCGGTGCCTGTCCAGCCCTGGGATGTCATAGCTCTGAGTGCAGGGCAGCAGGGTCCACCTCTAGGGCATTGGAGATGGCATGCTAGCTTTCTGTGCAGCCTGAGATCTGTGCTCCAGCTCACGTCTTCCCATCCATCTGAGATTACTTCATCTCTCTGGGCTTTCATCAAAGCATTTTTAAACATAAAGATGAACAAGATCTGATCCTAACTTAATAACAGCCCCCAAGCTGGAAAGAGGTTCTAACGCGATAACAAAAAGAGCATGATTCAGTATGGTAAATGCTGTTATTGAGTGCTTATGCCAAGTACCATATGCTGTTTTGTTTGATTGTCACAATAGTCCTATGAATTACGTGTTATTCTCCTCATTTTGCAGACAAGGAAACAAACAGAGGGGGATTAAATACATTATCAAAGTTGTTGGGGCCAGGATTTACTGATATGATTACCAAGTAAAATGGACAGCAAATCTCTCTACTGAGTGTGAAGACACCATTGAAGTGTTGACATGAAAACTGGATTTTGAATGATAAGTAGAATTTTATGCAGGATAAGTGGACAGACAAGGATATTATTTAAAGGGAGTAGCATATACAAAAACAAAGAATTTTTAAAAGCCTGTTCAGATGATGTCAAGGGCCCTGTGTGGCAAGAGGTGAAACCTGAAGAGCAGGTTGGGGCACATTGTGAAGGACTTGGAAAGACATGCTGAGACCTGAACTCTCCACTTCTTCATGATGAGCCACAGAAGGCTTTTAAACAGAAGAGTGACACGTTCAATTTGTATTTCAAATTCACGGTGATGGTACTGAGGCTGAATGGGGTATCTGGGAGGCTGGAGACTAGATGAGCTGATCAGGGTCTCAGCTATGGCTTGATAGTGAGGATGCAAGAAAGGAGAACACTCCATGGGGAAAACCAGTGGATTTTTTGACTGATTGGATGGAAAAATGGGACAAGTCAAGGACTACGCTAAGTTTTCTAAGTTGGACTAATAAGTGAATTATGACCAGTAGCCAAATTAGGACATATGGGAGGAGAATACACCAGAGGGGGAATAATGATGGAAATGGCTGTGGGATATTGAATGGGCTGCTTTTAGGCAAGCTATTCTGACAGATAAAATAAGGTCTGCCCTGATCTAGGTCCAAAGTCATGGCTGGAATTGCTAATCCAAATGGCAATGAAACCTGCATCCAAACTGAGTCAGATGTATGAGGTTAACTTTGCCATAGACATAAATATATGTCTTGTTAAACATATATATGTATATATATATCAGAGTACTTAGGATGGATTTTTTCCAGCTTTATTGAGATATAATTGACATATAACTATATAGGTTTAAGGTGAACAAGTTGATGCAATATATGTAATATTATGAAATGACTACCACAACATGTTTAGTTAACACATCCGTCACCTAACATAGTTACAATCTTTTTTTCTTGTAGATAGACTTTTTTAAACACATATATTTGAAGTTTGTATATGGGATTTATATATAGAGAGAAGAGAAACTATTT
This sequence comes from Equus przewalskii, assembly GCF_037783145.1. Taxonomy (NCBI): domain Eukaryota; kingdom Metazoa; phylum Chordata; class Mammalia; order Perissodactyla; family Equidae; genus Equus; species Equus przewalskii. Next base: position 9,203,503 of record NC_091860.1, on the reverse strand, counting down.
GAGGATAAAAACTGAGGCTTAGAAATTTGAGCCTTAGGGAAATATTGAGCATTACAGAAAATTCCCTTGTCCTTCAGGGAATCTAAGGCAAGATTTCAGCCTGGATATGCAGCCTCAACGACCCCACCCTTCTTCTATCCACTCCTCACCCCCCCAAACCCCGCAAAAAAAAGCCAGCAAAATCTATCTGATTAAGTACTATTCCAGTTTTCCTTGAGTCAACAGTTTGTTGTCATTCCCAAGACACGAAAGGGACTCAGAAATGACATATGCACAAAAAGATGTTAATTCCACCCATTCGTGATGTGCACATTGCTGGTTTTGCAATCCATTGCTTCACTAGGGCTGCTCCACCCTGCTCTTTTAAACTGTTAACCCAATAACACTCTGAGCTGTCTGAGGGCTGAGTGTTTTCTTTCTCTCTCTCTTTTTAATCTTGATTTTGACCTTTGGAAAATACCACACGTACAAATAGACACAGCCCTATTTTCTCACGCTTGTGTGTGTGTGTATGTGTACCTGCTGTGTATATATATCTGTGTGACTCTTGTTCTGTCCATCCCCAAAACAAGGTTTTCCTGCAGAGAGGGTAAATATGGAAGATGATTGGATTTACAGATGAATCCAAATTTATGTCAATAATAGCCCCTAACTTAAATGTCTTAGTGTTTTTACCAAGGACGTAACTCTATTTTAAGCTGTGATGCGTTCAGTAACAGATGTACTTATGATTGTGGACTTACAGCACAATTTTGGTGTTGATTCCTTTTAATAATTTAACATCAACAGACTCTGGGGGAAAGGAATGGAAGGGCAGAGAAAGATTTTTACCAGATGAACACAGGGAGAGTTTCAGCAGAGGTCACGAGAATGTGCTGTTGTTTCAAGTTATTTCCATATTAGATGTGTGATTCACCCTGGCATGTCCTCAACCCATTCTGTATTGGTGATGTGTACAGAGAAACCAAGGCCTTTGGGCTCAGTGGGTTTTTCTGGTTCATTGACGCCACATTTCCTTTCAAGACTTTATTCTTCAGCATTTTAGCAGTTTTCCAAATTTAGTGATTTAAGAGAAAGCATCAATGGTAGGATTCTTATTACGAGCATCATCTTTGGATCGTATAAGTTTAATGCAACACTGATTGGCAGTTTTGAGATCAGCAAATAAATTTATTTTTCCCACTCTGAATGGATTACTTTCTTTTCTTTGTTAAGGTCGCATTGGTTTATAACCTTACATAAATTTCAGGTGTACATCATTATATTTCAACTTCTGTACAGACTGCATCGTGTTCACCACCAAAAGTCTAGTTGCCATCCATCACCGAACACATGTGCCCCTTTACCTCCTTCGCCCTCCCCCACCTTCTTCTCCTCTGGGTTACTTCTATAAAAAATTTGAAATATGTTAACACTAATACTTACTCTTAACTTCCCCTGTTAATTATCTGAAGATTTCCTTTATTTTGTCACATGATGCACTGCATAATATTCTAATGAAAATAAATTCACATGGGCAGTTCTGGAATTTTGTTGTTTATTCTGCTAATTTCCTCTTATTAAAGTGATGAATGCATCATCCATTACAACATTTTGAATGCCAGTTAATTGTTTGAGGGGAGAGTTTGTGAAGCCGTGGGTACTTGGTTGACTTAAATATTTTCTTTCCTCCATTTTGCAGATAATTTGAAGAAGGGAGGGTATGATTCAGACACTTTGTAAGAAACTGGGAGGGGATTCGAACCACATGTGAGTGGATCTAGCACTGACTCCCCTTCCCAACCAGAGCCAGGGCCCACCTGCTGCTCTCTTTCCTTCTCTGACTGTGATAAACACTGTGCCCAACAACCCACATAAAACAGGATGAACGTCTTCCATCTTTCTTCACTGATGCTGTGTTTGAGTCCTCCCCGACCTCTTAGACCTGCACGCACAGACCCACACCTGCAGTGTCTGCCTAACCCGTCACTTCTGTATCTGAGAGCTAACCTGCCTGCTTTGTGTGGTCTGACCCTGAGCATTCACTGGAGGGCTTCCCTGGATTCCAACACGTGCCTGCCTGTCCTCTGCGTATGTACGCCTGATTCTTTCAGCTGTGTCTGCTACTTAGGAATGCGCTTGTCCCATGGTGTCATAGTCCTCTCCTGTTTTAACTGAAGTCCCCTTCCTGGCCCTTCATGACCAACTCACTTTTGTAGCTACTCATGCTCCTGTGAGACTCCTCCTTCACTGGAAGCCAGAGAGGGTGTTCTGGAAGATTAATAGTCATAGCAATTGAGATGTCCTTCCTCCAATATAAAACATGCACAACTTAAAATTTGAATACTGACTATACTCAATAACTGCAACTCAGAGTAGCTTTTGTGTTTCACTAGAGGGAGAGCCTAGAAGGAGAGCAAAGAAAGAATTATTGTGGGGAGCATGAAATTCAGCTAGAAAACACTCTCACCCCTGCTCAGTGAAGACGCTAAAGTTGTGTAAAGAAAAAATCATTTTTCCTTCTTAAATTGGGAGAGGGGAAAATGTCTCCTGGGGAAATTAAGCAAGAAGGTTTCCTAAGTGATGTAAACCCAGCACAATTGCTGAAGATAATTTGGGAAGATTGAGCACCGGCTTTCCAGGGTGGATATTTGGGGGATATGCACCGACTCACTCTGAATGGTTTCCACAGCCATCATTCCTTCTGATTGCTCGCTGTCATTGCCATCCTGGGTGCTTACTGTTAATATCAACCCGGCTTATAGAACAGTTCTTGGAACATGGTGAGTGCCAGATCAGTGTCGGGATCATCATCATCATCATCATTACATTTCTTTAATTTCAAGAATTGGGGGACCAGCCCCGTGGCAAGTGGTTAAGTTGCACCCAGGGTTTCGCAGGTTCAGATCCTGGGCGCGGACATGGCACCGCTCATCAGGCCATGTTGAGGCGGTGTCCCACCTGCCACAACTAGAAGGACCCACAACTAAAATATACAACTATGTACTGGGGGGATTTGGGGAGAAAAAGCAATTTAAAAAAAAAAAAGAAGGAAAAGATTGGCAACAGTTGTTAGCTCAGGTGCCAATCTTTAAAAACAAAAAAAAAGAATTGGATTTTTTTAAAAAAGATCATTCAGATCAGTTTTAAGTAGCAGAGTCAGTATGACAAAAGTTTTTCATATACATATTTTATAAAGAGACAGAGAAAGCCTTATTAGCTAAAGCTATTAAAAATGAAAAGGTATTGCTACTCAAGTATTAGCTTGAAGTTATGGTAAAGGGACAACCATATATTTTCAAGATAATTTATGCAAGGAAAGATAAATCTGCCCTGACTTTGCCTATTTTAGCCAAATATTTTATTTTAAATGCAAACACACACACACACACGTGTGTGTGTACAGAGATAATAATATCACAATTATGGTTAAAAAAACCCTACCTTTTAGAGCTACAGACTAAAATATTTATGAAAAAATAATATTTGCTTCAAAATTATCTTTTGGGAAGATATAGATATGACATCTCAATAAAAAAGATCAATCATGAATTGATAATTATTGAAGCTGGATAATGAGTACATAAAATCACTGTATTATTCTACTTTTGTATATATTTAAAATTTTCCATGTAAAATTATTAAAATCCAAATACATGCATACACACCTGTGAATATTGTTTGGCTTAAATGATACATACACTCACCAGACTGCTTAGCTTGAACTGTAATTAACATTAATCTTCCAGCGTTTTAGAGCATTGAGGACCCTGAGAAATGATCTGCGGTAAACTCGTCATCTTACAGATGAAGCACTCGATTCCCTTTATCAAACAACACACTGCTGGTTAGTAGCTGAAGGAGGACCAGTAACCATGTCTCCTGATTTCCTCATCCAGCCTTGCCAAAAATGTCACGAAGGGAGCAACTAGTCACATCTCACAAGGCGTCCCCGCCCCATTTTATGAAAACACTTTTCCCATCTTGGACAATCTCTTCGTTTGGTTTAGGCAAAGAAAGGCTATAATGTGACATATGTTTTATTTCCATCTCTTATCACTTGATTGTGTGGCCACCTTAGTTCTCAGTGTTAGTCACCTTAATACTTTCAAATAAACGTACCGAAAGCTGCTGTTGCAGAATGTCTTTGTAAAGCAAGGAATCGTTTGGGGAATATGCTTACTCACTCCTGAGATACCATTTCGGTGGAAGCTTTTAAGGGGAGGTGAAGTTCTGCTTCTCCCTGCCACCTGTGGCACTGGGCTTTCTCCTTTGCTAATAAAGGTGTCCTATGGTCATGTGAATTCCTGAATTATGTACTCTTTGTCCACTCGGCCACAAAGAGACTAGTTTAGTCTGAAAAACCAGAGTCCAATTGTCACTCTGAGATAGTTCCTAGGGTTTGGTTCAATCTTGGACCAAGCGAATTGGAGGAGGTCAGTCATGGAATTTTAGGCTCCAATAGACCTTACTCTCTTGCAGCTTTCTCTTCTCGATTTACTTGCCCATGGATGGGGCTTTTGGGGTCAAGAAAGAGATGGGACAGTTATCCATGGATCAGGTTTTCATTAGACTGTTTATATCTGGATTTCCTCCTTTTTCAGATGGGTGAGTCAAATGAAGATATAGACCAAATGTTCAGCCATTTGCTGGGAGAGATGGATCTTCTGACCAAGGTAAATCCCCCTTTTTAACTTTCAAATTAGAAAAAATGGGATTACAGAATTTGATTTTAACATGATGAGGGAGCTATCTTTAAAAAAAAGACTGGAGATTGACAACATTATCTATTCCTGATGTAACTTTGATAGTGGGTGGAAAAAAGAAAGCTTTTTTCTTGATTATACACTCTTGAGTTTAGTTCATTGAATGCATTTGTCCCACATACATTCTGTTAAGGCAATTCTCATGTTCATCGTGTTCAAACATTTAGCCAATGGAGGGATTTTCCCCAAACAAACCCCCTACAACCACCGCCACTGAACAATTTCCCCTGGAGTTACCTTTGTATTCAGAAAATCACGCGAACTTAGTTCTCTCAAAGTAGCATGGAAGCCACACAGCCATAGCTTCAGGTCTACGAAAAAGCCACTGGCACCAAGACCAGATTAACTCAGAGATCACCCCGCTGTCAGGCCAACTGAGCCCAGGGGCTGCCAACCTCAGCACCACTAACCCAGGTTACAAAGTCAGGTGAGCTTTAGCATGTTCTCATAAATGCTTCTCTGATTCAGAGCATAGTCAGCTCATCACTTTATGCATAAAATATTAAAATAAGAATAATCCAATATTCCTAAATAAGACAGGATCTTAAAATTTTCTTTAAGTTAAAATAAATGAGGAGTAATCTGTGTTTTTAAAAATATTTATTTTAGGAAAAATAAATCAATTTTAGCTAGCATCTACTCTATATTCCTTATAAAATTCAAGAAAGTTTAGATTCTATGAAAGAAGAGACAAAATATGAGATAATAGGCTTAGATGAAAGGGGCGTTGATCAGGTCAGTGTGGAGATGGTAACCACATCTCTAAAACTGAGAGGATTTTCTTTCCTTCCGTGAAGGGGAGTGAACATCTATGGTCTCTCCATCCATTCACTCACCTCTGCTCTGGTAGGAGGAATGATCGTTCTGATTGGTCAGAGTCTAGCATTTCATAGAACCACAGTTGGGTATTGTTATTCTAACTCAGGAGTAAGAAGGGAGCCCTTCAGAGTGTATAGGACCCACCTTCACTCAAGGCCCTTCTGGGTTTTGCTTTTTTTTTATTGTGCTCAAGTGGGTGTAGTCTCAGGGCTTGCCTGGCTAATACAGTTCTCCTAACAAGCTGGTCTCAAGATTTCAGGGTACCGAAAAGGCCCCACTTTGTTCTTGGGTCTAAAATCTGTTCTTCAATTCCACCACTGTCAACTGCACTTTGAGATTATTGGGTATTTTCCCAGCCATTAGAAAAGCTTGCATTTTGATATCCATTTGTGAATTTTATGCCTATTCTGTCCTTTGAAACTGAGGCGTGGTTGAGATGGGTGGGTTAGCCATAGGCTTCCTAATTTTCCAAAGTAAGCAAAAATTAAAGGGGACTAAAATGTAATGATGTGCTTTTAACTTTTTTATTTTGAAATAATGATTTTTGCCATGTCTACAACCCACCCATCCTATTACTTTCTTAATATTTGTCTTTAATTGATTTTTGAAAAACTCAATCTCAGGTAGGTCAGATGTTCTCACAATTTTTTCTTAATAAACTCCCAAACAGATACACAATAATTTAAGTTTTAATTGTTTGTGTGTTTTTGCGTACCACCTAAAATCATTTCACAGGCCACACCAAGCATATAAAGAAAAGTGCTATGTACTTCACTCCATGTTGGCCTTTGAATGACTTTTCTATGATTAAAGGAGCTCTAATCAGTTTCCTATCTCTTTTTTCCCTCTTTCTATGTTTTACTAGAAGCCTGTTTTATCACACATTTATGTGTTAATATTTTGTTACAGACCTACTTCTAATTTCAAGTAGCATAGTAAGTTATATTTCTGAGAAGAAGTTAGTTGGCTACCCTAACTGTGATGTTAGACTTCTTAGATGTAATGTTAAAAAGTGAAGTCATTAAGAAATTTCTTCATACTTTCACTAAATTTTTTATTCTAGTATTTGCCCCATACTTCATTCACCCACTTCCCCTTTTCTTGGTAATTTCTGCATGCTCATTTGTTTTTTAGAATGAATTCTGGGGTTGCAGTCACTTTTCCCTACATTTTATCCTTGATTCTAACTTGCTTGCATTAATTTTTTGTAACTTCTTCTTGATGAATGGTCTCTTTTTCCCTAGTATTTATTACTGATTATATCTCATTAATTTATTCTCAAACATATAGTGATTGGTTTCCTTCATAAATTTAAGACATGAACCAGGATATTCTCTACCAAATCAAATCAACATAAAAGGATGCACTCACTGTCATGAAAACATCCTTGTTTAGGACCAGGTGAAATCACTTCTCAAACTATAGACATAAAAATATTTCTGAAAATTTAAATTATATATGTAATATAACTCATAGTTGATGCAACACTCTTTCAATTTAAAAAGTAGCATTTACAAAATTAGTAACTTATTCTGTCAATTCCTTTTCTCAAGAGTTTTATTAGATAAGAGTAACAGCATAACATTTCACTGTGTAATGGCGGATTGCATCCTGAAACAACGTTTGTCTTCCAAATTACTAAACCTTCCTTTTCTTTGATGTCATTGCCTAAGTCCTCATAGAACTGTGTGTGCTGTATGTGTCACAAATGCATCATTACAGGAAATTTTCCTATTGTTTATAAAACTTAACTTAGCTATCTCATTCTGATCATTCTCAGTTGACCTGTTTTGTTTCAAACATACCTTTTAGATTAACTTTTAAGTTGTAATTTCCTGTAGGGGAAAAAACTCCCGTGAAACATTTTTAAGTAAGAATAGTTTTTAAAGAGCATATTTAGAGTGAAAATGATAAACGAGTTTTGACTTAATCATTAAAATGCACTGCAAAAGCGTTTGTATCGTCAATAACATTTGGGGACGGGGATCTCTTTCCACAGAGTTTAGGAGTCGACACTCTTCCTCCTCCGGACCCTAAACCGCCGAGAGCTGAATTTAACTTTAGTGTGGGGTTTAAGGATTTAAATGGTAAGCATCATCATTTCTCTTCTTCAGTCGTTTGAAATCATAGTGATGACTACACTCTGTATGGAACTATAATTTGAAAGCAAAATTAAAGGAACCTGGACAGCATGATAAGTATAATTTTTAACCTCCTAGATTTCAGATTGTGTTGTGTTTGGACTGAATTGAGAGGACAAGAAGGTGTTTTTACCTATAATGAGAGGGAACACTATCCTGCATCTGCGTAAAGTCTCAAAACTATCTTATTTTTTAAAGAAGTAAAGGGAATTTCTTCTTATTGCTAAGCCCTTAGAGTAATAACGTACAGTAGTATAAGAAAATATTAATAAGGAAATGTCCATTCAAGGATGATAATGAACTGTCCATTTCATGGTGATTGATAATATATGAATGGATGCTTCCAAATTCAATGTATTTATATACATATCATTAATATATAATATAATGTATTTGTTCTATTTTATATGTTTTCATTCTCCTGAGATTGTCACGTCATTTTATTAACAAAAATCTCACTTTCTATTTAGTGCAGAGACAGTCTTCAGCCCATGTGCTATTCACATTACAATGAATCTTGAATGAATTACTTCCAAATTAATGAGAATGCATTGCAACGCTTCAAAAAGATTTCCCAAAAACTTGCAGTGCCTACCAAAAGAATAAAAAACAAAATAATAGAGAAGGCTAGTTACTGAAATCCAGAGTTCCAAATTTTATTTCTGTCACTCACTGTCTCCTTTTTTCTGTCATCTTCAGTAATTTTTTCGATAAATCCTTAGGTGCCAATGCCTGTATCTTTATAAGTCATAGTACATCTCTTCTGATTTTCTCTTTTCTCACCCTCTTTTCTATTTGCCGTGTACATATATTCTTCCTCTCGGTCATTTCCATCGTAATGTTGAATGATGCTAACATTCTTGAAGTTTCGGAAAAGCAATACACTTTTGTAAAATTATGACATTAATAGATAATAGAGGCTTGTGTGTATGAACACTGAGATTCGCGTCACCACACTTGTAACAGCTGAGTGCTTTAATCAATTTAATTAAAATTAAAACGTAATCAGTACTTCAGTTGTAGTCAACTCAACTAATGCTTTCTAAGCACTCAGTACCTAGGATCAAAAGATTGCTGAAGATGACAGACACAAAGAAACCCAGCAATATATGAACTTAGTAATGTTAAAGTACAACAAGAAACTCATGTCATTAAGGAGATGAGATGTATACATGTGGCACAATTTGCAAATAAGACAAGACCATAAAAAAGTACTGATGTGTACTGAAAATTAAATTTATGGAGAATTAGAATAGGAATAGATTTTTTCTGTCTGTACCTAAAACACTGCTGAAATGAGTTAAAAATATTTCACCCGAAGTCATTCAGAGAGTTAGTGACAAACTTCAGGACAGAATCCATTTATATCTTATTCTCCAATTTCATATTACTCAATTCCATATTGAAATATTTAGGATTATAATTTGCTTTGGAAATTGTTAATATAAGTACCACTATGGAAATTTTGTCCCTAAAATTTTTTATAAAGGATTGAAGGCATTTGCTTATATGTCAACAGTCATGATGCCATTGATAACATTAGGAAATTATAAACATGCTTCATTTGTTCTACAGACATTTTTTTCTGAAAAACTTTAGATTAATTTAAATTAATTATATGCAAAATGGCTTAGAAGAAAATAAGCCCTTTTTAAACAGTTAAGAGATCCAAATTTTGGTCCAAGTGCTACACACTACGACTGTTAGCGTTAATGTAATATGCTATGTGTGTTTATTATGATGATGTTTGGCAATAAAATATTTCACAAAGCTGTATGCTTATGACTTGAATAGGCTCCATTTCCACTGCTCCCATTTCCTCCGTCCAGTTCATCCTACACATAGCAGCTGGAATTCTCTTCCTCATGGTCACGCCCATGCTGCCCATCCTTTGTTCATTACATTCGCCATCTGATGAATGCCTGATCATCCAAGCACCTTGCTAACACTGCTCACCGACACCACTCCCTTCGTGCCACACAGTCTAATCATCTTTCAGGACCACGTGTCGGATCTCTGCAGTAATCTCAGACATGGAAGAAATTCTCATGTGAACTACACTCCCTCACCCTCACTCTGAAAATCCATGTCAGCCCTTTCCTATAAAGTCAACTCCCAGCTCATTGTCTTATGAAGGCTTCACCAGTTAATCCCAATTTTAACAAATTACTTTCTACTCCTCAACCCCCTTAGTGCTTTACTTCCTGTTATTTATCCTTAAGTGCTCTTCCTTTGAATGTGAGGGCTCCTGTAGTTGGGTGCCGTGCCTACAGAAGCTCTATCCTCACCCCAAAGTCTCAAGGCCTAGAAAACCCCAGTGGGTTGAGACCCACTTTCTTCCAAATATATTTATCAGTGGTACTCTCTTTGCCCTCCAAAGGCCCGGGGAGAACTTTCCATCTGTTTCCATCATCTCGCTTCCTCTATTTTTCTAAAACTCTAAGATCTTGCACCACAATTTAAAAGAATTCCCTACTTAGGAAGCTTATTACATGCTCAGATTTGACTTTATAGCTGGGCTGTAAGGTCCCTCAATGGAAGAAACACGTTTTTCTCCTTTTCTTTTTTTGAGGGGGAAGAGGGAATTTTTTTCCAGCTTTATTGAGATTTAATTGACAAATAAAATTGTAAGATATTTAAATTGTACAACGTGATGATTCGATATACATACACACTGTGAAAGGATCCGCCCTGTCAAGTTACTTAGCACATCCATCCCCTCACACATTTACCTTTTCGTGTGTGAGAATGTTTAAGCTCTACTCTCTCAGCAAATGTCAATTATATGATGCAGCGTTATCAAGTATTGTCTCCATGTTATACACTAGATCCTCTGACCTTATTCATCTTACAACTGAAAGTTTGTACCCTTTTACCAACCCCTCCCTATTTCCTGCAACCCCTAGCCCCTCGCAAACAGTATTCAAATATTACTCTTAAAATTGATCTTCTTTCAGTTTTTCCAGGTACAAATCATTGTTTTGATCATTAATGTGATTTTCCCCATCAGAGTCCTTAAATGCACTGGAAGACCAAGATTTAGATGCTCTCATGGCAGATCTGGTAGCTGACATAAGTGAAGCTGAGCAGAGGACAATCCAGGCACAGAGAGAGTCCTCTCAGGATCAGCTTCATTCGGCATCTCTGGAAAAATCAAATTTCAGTGGTGCAGCCTCCCTTGGTTATGGAGCAGATATGGCTGTAACGAGTACTAGCCAATATGGGGACGAGTTACCACCTCCACCAGCTGATCCGATGTTAGACCTGCCTCTGCCACCACCGCCTCCTGAACCTCTCTCTCAGGTAAGTGTGTGGGGCCAGAGAAGGCAGGACCCTTGATCTCTGCTACCCATGATCTTTGACTTTCTTCAAAGGTCAGTTATATTCATTGCGTTTTTATAGCCAAAGCTCTGAGAGAGTAAAAAACAAGGGTACCAAGTATGTTCATTGCAAAGTCAGAGTCCTCCATAAACAAGGCCCATAAGTGTGTATAAAGAACACGTCATTTTCAGGAATTTTTATAGTTTGGCTGAAATCTGTATTTGTCTGCAGCACTCTCTGATAATACTCAACCTTTTGGGGGTAATGTTTTATTAATTTGGTATGAACTGGGGAACTGATTTATACATTTCTGGATCTCTGGTCCTAGCCTGGTACATAAATGAACAGAAGGCATTCCTTACGTATTTCTGAATTCAACTACATGGAATTTTGCTGAATTTGGCAGCCCTGTTCAGTAGGGCTAGCTGGGGAGGGGTGTTTTGGGTCAGGCAGGTGATGAGTGATTGATCTTAATACGTTTCTGAATACTGGGAAAACAAACAACTGGAAAGTTCATATGGTCAATATTTGGGATGTTAACTTATGTCTCTCTTAAAAGTAAAAACAGCACTTTTAAGGATTTTTCTGAGAATGAGCCATTTAAAAAATATTTTAGAGTAAGAACCCAGCTCCATTTCCTGTGGCTTCCACATTTATTGTATATGATGATGATCGGGATTTATAAATATGACCCTAGTAACCCTGAAAGTTCCTATGATGCCTTTTGAGTGAATAAATATTACATATAAATCAAATATTAGGTCACACTCATTGCTCTGTTGTGTATATATTCTAGTAACATCATTTGAAAATTGGTGATCCATATAGAGCAGAGGCTCTCTTTCTTTCCAGCTTTATTGAAATATAATTGACGTATAATATTGTGTGAGTTTCAGGTATAAATGTATGATTTGATGCAAGTATATTGTGAAATGATTATCACAATAAGGTTAGTTAACACTTCCGTCACCTCACATAATTACCTTTTGTCTAGGTGTGTGGTGAGAACTTTTAGGATCTACTCTCTTAGCGACTTACGGTGTTGTTAACTGCAGTCACCGTGCTGTACATTAGATCCCTGGAACTTATTCATCTTGTAACTGGAGGCTTGTACCCTTTGACCAATATCTCCCCATTTGCCCCATCCCTCAGCCCCTGAAAACCACCATTCTACTCTCTATTTCTATGAGTTCAGCTTTTTTAGATTCCACATATAAGTGAGATCATACGGTATTTGTCCTTCTCTGCCTGACTTAGCTCACATAGCATAATACCCTCAGAGTTCATCTATATTGTTGCAATGACAGGATTTCCTTCTTTCTCATAGATAAATAATATTCCATTACATTATATTTATATATACACCACATTTTCTTTATCCATTCATCCATGAACAGACACTTAGATTGTTCCACATCTTGGCTATTGTGAATGATGCTGCAGTGACATAGGAGTGCAGATGTCTTCAAAATAGTGATTTCATTTCCTTTGGATAAACACTTAGAAGTGGGATTGTTGGGTCATATGGTAATTCTATTTTTAATTTTTTGAAGAACCTGCATACTGTTTTCCATAGTGGCTGCAGCGATTTACATTCCCACCAAGAGTGTACCACGGTTCCCTTGATGCCAACACTTGTTATCTCTTGTCTTTGGATGATAGCCATTCTGACAAGCAGAGGCTCTCAATATAGGGTTCTTGGAGATGTCAAGGAGGCCACGATTCCCTGAAAGTATAAGGAAAGTTGAAAGCCCATGTGAAGCTTTATGGGCTTCATCGCCTTCAACATATTCCTAGAGGGTTTGTGGCTCAAAAACAACTTAAGAACCACTGCTATGAGAAGATATATGTCCACTTTCAAGTAATCACAATGTAACTAGAACAGCTCATTTCCTCATCAATATAAATAGGTAGGAGAGCCTTAATCATCCTGTTCTCAGAATATTAATTTGCAAAAATCAAAGGGCTCATAAAATGTTTCACTCTCTTTTCTGCCTGCTTATGGTGAATTATAAGTTTAAGTTCAAGTCTAAGCCTTAACTTTGGGTGAGTTAAAGACCCCTTTAGGAATTGAATAAAGACTAGGAATCCCAGAAAATGCATGCTGGTCCAAAAGAATGCATAAAATTTCAGGAAGTGCTCAAATCCCTTAAGATCCACCTATAGATTCCTCAGGTTAGCCCCCAGTTTTGAGCCAAGCAGAGATTTTTGTGGACAAAATATGTGAAGCTCTGTTAGAATCATCGTTTTCATCTTTTAAGTTACTGTTGCTAAAATATAAAGGGTGACCGCCTTCTCTATCTCTGGGTTGAAGATTTTTGTTACAGTCACTTAAATTCTGAAAAATCGATGTGAAATTTCGTGCCCTGTAATAGAGCCTTCTGTTAACATAAAGTAACTAAGACACTAGCAATGGCATGAGGACTTACTCGCTGATATTATGTAATGGAGTGTGTTGAATGTCTTGCCATTTTCCAGGAAGAGCAAGAAGCAGCAGCCAAGGCTGATAAAATTAAGCTAGCGCTGGAAAAACTGAAGGAGGCCAAGGTTAAGAAGGTAAACTGGAATCGCTTTTGCATGGAGAAGTTAAATTAATGACGTTTTATTCTACTTAAGGATATTAAAATCTCATGCTTTCCAAATAGTTGTACTTTTTTAAACTTTAAGGACAAAGATAAATTATGTGGTTATTCTTTCTGTGACATCAGTTAGCTCATTTGTGATTGATGAATAGGCGACCTATGTTAGTATAAATGTGGAAGTTTCCTTGGCTTATACGTGATTTTTGGTTGGTTTACACATAATTTTTCCTGGGAGCTGGAATAGCGAAAGTAGAATTTTAACCTTCAACAACAAAGGAAAAGGCCACTGGCTTGGCCGCAACACAGGCAGGGCCCTTTCTGCTCTATTTTAATATGTTTTAAAACAAGTCTATACCCCCAGGGCTCCCTGCCTTGAGGGTGCCTTCTCCTGTTCTCTGCTCAGCTCTTGGCTAATAGCAGGTGGCGCCACCTTCTGTTCCTGTCTTAACTGCGTCAGAGCTCAACTTCATTGGCCTCACCTCCGTCTCAGCACTTTCACCCTTGCTTTTGTGCGTTTTTCATATCCCCTGTGGCAGCCTCTAGCCCCACTGCCTGCCCTGGATGCCCGATTATCTCCCGAGGTACCAAATGGTGTTTGGCTAGTGCTCTGGTTTCAAAGTTGCATAGGTTTCGAGTGACCATCCCCAACTCTGTTTTCCCAATAAGCCTGTAATTTTATTGTGTGTTTTTTATAGAGCATAGGTTTTTCAGAAACATATATATTGTATTATAACAGAAACATCTGTATTTAACCTCATTAGAAGTGCACACTAATGTAGTTTTGTTAATAATAGTTAGCTTGGTAGATTAAGGGAAAGATGAAACAGTCTTATTTCAACTCCTGAAGCGTAGACCATCTCTGATACTCATTACGAGCTTTTCATATATAATTGGGAGAATTGTTCTTTTCATACAGGGCATTAGACTTTATGTTCCCACAGCACCTCCCATGGTCCCTTGGATGAGGATGTTTGATACCTGTTGATTGATATTCAATAGATATTCCTTGACTATCCCTGGACCAGACTTTTAAGGTTCACCTATGAGAGTCTTTTCAGATCACTCTGGTTCCATTCATTCCAAAAATGCATGAACTTCTTTACCATTATTCTTCCCTGTTCTCTACATGTGATTAAATGCCATGGTCAACTATTGAAATCATATGTGCTCGGCTGCCTTGCCCTCTCTCTGCTTCTACTCAACTCTGTCAAACCCTGGTTAAATCCAGCCCTCCCCCTACTCAGCCTGGACCCTCGGTGCAGCCCAAGCGCCCCGAGTGCAATCACTCTCCCGTAACCTGCGTCTCCTCGCATGCTCCAGTTCCCATCCTCTCTTCTTGTCCCTCCTCTGCTCAGAGGCCCCCAGTGGCGCCCCATCTCACACAGTAAAGCCCAAATCCGCACACGGTCTAAAGCCCTATATGATCTGGCTGTCCGCTATCTACCCCCCTTCCTCCCTCCCTCACCCCGCTCTAACTACCTGGTCTCACCACCGCTCCAGGCAGGCTCTTGCCTCAGGACCTTTGTGTTTTGCAGTCCCCCTGCCTTGAAAGCTCTTCCCCCAGATTGCCGTGCGTTCTCTCTGTTCCTCCTCTAGATCTGGTCACCTGCTCGGTGAGTCTTCCCTATCTGACACTGTACACACACACACACCCCGATACTCCCCAGCCCTCCCTGCTTTCTTTGTCTCCTCACTTTTTGTAACCATCCAACATACCGTCCACTTCACTTGTTCACAGTGTTTGTTACCTACATCCCCCGCCCCCCCACACACACACCACAGCAGCTCCTCCAGGGGTTTTTGTGTTTTCTTCACTGATGCATCCCCATGTTGTAGAACAGGTGTTAGGGATATACAGAGGTGAACATGTCAGATAAGGTCCGTGCTTGTATAGGATTAAATTCTAGACAGGGAGATAAGGCCTATGAAGAAAATAAAGCAGGGAGAACTGATAGAAGAGGCCCAAGCGATTCTCAGATTGAGCCTGTGATCAGGGAGGCCTCTCTGAGGAGGCAGCCCTTTGAACAAACACCTCAGCGGCAAGAGGAAGCCGGCTGTCTGTGGGCGTAGCAGGGAGAGGCCGGGCAGAGGCTGTGTGGCCCAAACTCAGTGAGCCATTGAGTAAGAGGAACAATGTGAGGGGTTGAGGTCAGAGAGGCAGGCCCAGCCACAAGTTCTCACGGGCTGAAGGAGGAGTTTGGAAAATATTCAAAGTGCATTGGGAAGCCATTTGATGGTTTTTAACAAGGGGTAATTCATGGTTTTTAAGGATCATACTGGCTGTTTTGTGGAAAATGGCTTGTAGGGGAAGGAGTGAGAGCAAGGTGACGGGGTCTGCAGCCCGCACTCCCATAATACCCGGAGGCAGAAACATTGAGTCACAAATGGATGGCCGGTGAAAGTGGGCTGCACTGAGCCACTGACTTTACCTCTGGAGAGAAAAAGGCAAAAGAAAATGAGTAAAAATTAAATTCATAATTAAACTATTTTAAACCCTTGGATTGTTTATAAGATGGGGGCCACATTGGATATATTTTCAGAGGGAAAATAAAAAGAGAAGGTGATTCTTAGACAAAAAGGTAGAAAGACTAGCGTATTCAGTCTTTTTGCTTCAACTGGAGATGATGAGCACCGGGAGGAGATGGCAACTATTTCCTGCGGCATATCAGAAAGTGAGAGCACTCTGCTGTAATTGAGCTGAGGTGAATCCTGACAGTAGACACAAAGCACAGCCTGCCTTGAGTCAAGACAGAAGATGCAAAACAGAAGGCCCTCTGATCAGTGGGAAAGGAAAGAAGATGAAGAAGCCAAGTTGTTTGTTCTGATTTCAGACACTCCAAACATTATTTCTTAAAACAAAAGCCTGTGTGGCACAGAACATTAAGAAAAGAACTGAGACATGCCCGTACATTAGTAAAGTAACTAAGAAGTACTCATAGGTAATCTATAACAAGTTTTTCAAAAAGATGGAAATCAAGTCTAGATGATGCCCTTTGCTCTCAAGTGTTCTATGGGGTGTGGACATCATTTTGGATTATGGATGATGTACACAGATTGTAGGACAAAGCTTTTGGAACTGAAAACAGATTTAGACTTGTTAATTTTATTTGTTTGCTTGTTTTAAAGCTCTGTGACACAGGACAGCAATTCCATTTGTAAATTTTATTGTAGAAGCAAAAAGACGGTATAAATGATTTAGGGCTGGGATATTCTTGTATTTAACAGCTTGCAAAAGAAAAAGAAGGAACTATAAAAACTATAAAATCTTTACTATAGTGGATTAGAAAGAGGAAGTTTTTTCATTTTTTAGTCTTTTTACCCTATATCATATAGATATGCAAATCTATGCATATAGATATGCATATGTTTAGATATGCAAAGTACTTAACTGGTAAACCGCATAACTGTAATTTAGTCATGTTATGTGTTGGTGGAGAAGTATCTTCGACTTGGAAATGTGATAGAAACTGTGAAGACGAGAAAATGTGATTTCTTCTTGCTAAAAATCACCAGCCTTCTTTTGGTTGCTCTATTTTCTAAATGTTATAAATGTGGAGACTCATAACTACATGTGGATTAAATTTAGTTTGGACTTTCTGCCAAAAACAAAAAAACCTTTCATGATTGTCAAATTATGTGGTTTGGTTTTTATTCCCTCTATGAAAGCAAAGAAACCACCAACGTTTGTTTTATTTTCTCAAGAATTCCTAAGCAGGAATGAAATGTGGTCAAACTTCATTAATTTTTCCATCAGGAAGATTAAGTTTTCAAGGTCCTAACGTTAGTAGTATTTCTTAGGACATGTAGCTACTTTATAGCAATAATTCTCAGCAGAGAGCAGCGGGCAAGCCTTCCACAGAAAATAAGTCATAGGGAAGACTGCTATCTGAGGAATTCCTGTTTTTTCATGCAACCCTCCATGCCTCATTTCTCAGGTCAGATGGCCGTATCTCTGACATTGTGGTACTTGGGCCTATCATTTTAAATACATCAAAAGACAAACATGAAAAGGAAAGCAAATATCCAACTAGAGGTTTCCAGGCTACAAGTTTTCATGGAAAAAAGTATTTTTTAAACAAGCCTGCAATAAGGGTCTAATTTGGATGATCCCAGGAGGAGGAAATGCGCTGTTATTGCCCTGATGTCTCCATTTTGACTCTCGAGTGTGTTTGTGTTGGAAAAGACTAGATACTACCAGCGCTTCAACTTGTGGTCCAGATTTCTATCACGCCCACACCCTCTGGGTGCTGTCAGTAACTGCATAACAATCCACAGGAACTGCATCTTCACTCTAACTACAGAGTGTTTTCAAGATCAGATTAGGTGGAAGTGGGAGCAGCAGTTTCCCAGCTGCTCAGAACCAAACTCAAACTTTGGGGAAAGAAGAAATGCTACCAATTGTGTGGCTCTCTCTCGAGTCCATGTAATCACTATTTTTCTTTGGATGAGGAAGATTCTCCCTGAGCTAACATCTGCTGGCAGCCTTCCTCGTTTTGCTTGAGGAAGATTGGCCCCCAGCTAACATTTGTGTCAATCTTCTATTTTGCATGTGAGACACTGCCACAGCATCGCTTGATGAGCAGTGTGAGGTCCACGCCCAGGATCCGAACCCACAAACCGTGAGCCGCTGAAGTGGAGCACGCAAACCAAACCTCTATGCCACCAGACCAGCCCTTGTAGTCTCTTTTTAAATAGTGATTAAGTCTCATTTGTTAGTAACCAGGACCAACCCTAGGCAAAGAGAATAGGCAGAACTTGTCTTTAGCTATCTCATACTTCTCTTCTCAAGTTAGAATAGAAATTTAAGCAAGAGTATCAGGTGGTCAGGCTGACAGTGTGGTTTCCAGGAATTCTCTGTTGGTTGTGCAGAGTAGTTGCGTGTAGTGGGTACTGCGGGCTGGAGGTCAGGTGGTGATTGTCTGGAAAGGGAATGGCAGCATCACTCTCATCTAAGCACCTCCTTCGTGTGTGGTGACTCTGTTGGTTGTCAACTTGGTTGACTGTGACTAGAGCTAATTCTTACTTAATTGGGTAGGATCGGTGATCTTGGTAAAGAATTAAATAGTACCACGCGTGTTCCCAGAGGAGTTGTGGGAAATCTTCTCTTAATCATACGTATGTAATAAATTGGGGCTTAGTGGGCACATTTCCACTGTTCCTTCTGAAGACTGATTACCTGACACCACTATAACCTGTAGCACTCACAAATAACAATTACTGTAATTAAAGATATGCTACAAATGCACAGGTGTCAAGGAAAATCCAAACCCTCGCTGCATTACTTCAGGAATTCATTCTGTTATATTGTATCAGAATCATGATCTCTGTTGGGGGATCAGAAGCTTTAATAACTTTGACAGGTTTATCTGGGAAAAGCCGGCAATATCCTATGGCCTGATTGAAGATGAGCCAATTCTGCTCCCATCAAACCCTCCGGATTTGGAATAACTACCAATTTGATTGTGAACTCAGTGCAGTAGGATTTTTACAGATAGGGTGAAAAGTCAGTTCAATCACTAATTTGCCTGCATGCCCCCATAATACGTGTTTCTCAGTCTACATTCATGTCACTTAATCCACCTCTAATCTCAAACGTGTTCTGCTGTGACATAACCTGCCTCTCAGTAAGGCCCCTCCATGACGTTGTGTTGCTGTGCACTCCAGACCGTCAAAGAATTGTCGGTGAACCAACGTGGTCTGACCTGTGTCTTAGAACTCTTGAGTTGCATGAAATGGGACCCAACTCCTGCTAAGCAAAAGAGAAAAATTTCTTAGAAAGATGCAGGCATGGCTTTCTATGGGTGTGGCTCCTGGGTGAACCAGAACAAGTCACTGAATGATGTCAGGAAAGCAGGAAGTCAGAGCTGCTTTGGTTCTGTTTGTTTGTTTTCTGTCTCCCCCATCAGAAGGCAGAGTCTCTGAAAGCTGGGCAAGGACTTTGCTCATTGTATGTTTCCGTTTTTGTTTATTGGTTTCTCCACCTCTGTATTCCTAGCACCTCGAACAAGTGCTCAGCATATGCGTGAATTCATACTGAGTAAGTTTCAGGGCACATTCCTGCTTAAATTTGCAAAAGCAATAGCAACTTTGAAAGTTTCCTCTTAGTGGCCTTCTCCAGTTGCTGAAATTGACTGGTTGCCCATGGCTTTGTCCTCAGCTTGTTGTGAAGGTGCACATGAATGATAACAGCACGAAGTCACTGATGGTGGATGAGCGGCAGTTGGCTCGAGACATTCTAGACAACCTTTTTGAGAAAACCCATTGTGACTGCAACATAGACTGGTGTCTTTATGAAATATACCCAGAACTGCAAATCGGTAAGTCCCATCCCCAGCAATAGGCTGTACTTCGAAAACCTGTGGATTTGCTTTATTATGTGTTTTGGTCTATTATTAGGAAGAGTTTGGCTCAAGTCTATCAAGACTTCCCATACATCATTTCCCTCTGTCAGATTCAGTGTTTGCCTCTTCATTTCTTTGCGGGGAACAGGGTCAGATGGTTGCAGGTGGCCAGACCTTGGGGGGTGTAAGCATTGTTATTGCCACTTCTCTAGTGGTTCCCTAAGGGAAAGAAAGTGACAGGATGATGCTTCCTACTGCACGTTTAGTAATCTGAGCAGATTGTGGAAGGGCCTGGGTATCTGTCAGCTAATATCTGTTTAGAATTTAGTTCTTTAAACTCTAGTGTAACTCTGCCTCACATCAATGTTCATTTCCCTGTCCTTCCTCCCCACTCGCCTAATGTCTGACACTTTGTCTAGCTGAAGAGGCTCAGTCCCAAAGAGCAGAGGACAGTTGGTAGAAATTTATGGAATAAAAAAACAAGAGAAAAAGCAACTGAAGATGTACTCTGTTATATCTCCTTCTTAATACCTCTCACAGTACAGTTGTCTCCCAGGAGAGCTTGCTGGAATACAGAATTGCCTGTTTTAGAAGCTTTCGGTGGAAATTTTTTCTAAAGGAAATGATCTACAATGAAATAACCTCCTGAAGTTTTCTTCAACTCTCTGAGTCAAATAGAGAAATGAAAGCTTTCCTTTCTGTTTAGGTTTAGTTCCGATATTCATATGTTGTTTTTAGCTTTTTAGAGTCTACTCATCACAGTTCTCACGATTTCATTCCAAGTTGTTTAACCAACCATTGCTTAGTTATTCTCCTTACAGGTAGTATGTTTATGCCCAGGGACTATTTGAAGTCAAAAATGCTAATAAAAGGGCTGGCCTCATGGCGTAGTGGTTAAGTTCAGTGGGCTCTGCTTCAGCGGCCAGGGTTCCTGGGTTCAGATCCCAGGTGCAGACCTACACCACTTGTCAGCCGTGCTTTTGCAGCAACCCACATACAAAATAGAGGAAGATTGGCACAGATGTTAGCTCAGGGCAAATCTTCAGCAAAAAAACAAAAAAAAAAAGCCAATAAGATAAAAGGGCAATGGCTGATCGCTATCACTATGTTGTAGGTTCATCTGCCATATTTTTTTATGGAAAATAGGTTGAAGACCTGACACTGAAGAATCAACATAATAGGAATGTTATAATGTGACATCATATAAGAATTAGGGATTTCTAGAAACCGATGAGAAGTATGAAGCATGGTTTTTGACTCAATACTAGCCTATTTCTCTTTTGGAAACCCTGATATCTTGGTTCTGAAAGAATGCTTTTTTCTTGTTTCATCAGAAAGGTTTTTTGAAGACCATGAAAATGTTGTTGAAGTCTTATCAGACTGGACAAGAGACACAGAAAATAAAGTGGTATTTTTGGAGAAAGAGGAAAAATATGCTGTATTTAAAAACCCCCAGGTAAGATAACTTTTATATTGTTAAGCCATGTAAAGCGTGGATGATTGTCTTAATAAGTCACTTCGGTACTAACCACATTATTTATTATCTCACAGAATATCACAAATGTATTCCTTTCGAATAAACACAAACTCAACTCTTAGGCCATGTGTAAACTAAGGGCCCCTTGAAGGATTCAGAAAGAAAAGGATCTATGTTGTTTCTTTTGATTCAGCATCCAAAACATATCTATCTATTGAAATAATCCAGTCCTTATTTCTGTTTGGCTACATTAAGCCAATATACCTTGATGCACTGTGAGTCCCTAACGCTTCATATTTTAAATACGCTCTTTTCTTTGCTGTTCACATTGGGTGCTTAATGATTCTGGGACAACTGAAAGGAGTGCCTGGAAAATGTGCAATTTATTGTGATTTACTTTTACTGACAGTTGACATAATAAAAGGCATTGCTGTCCGTATTTGAAAAAGCTTCCTTCAAGTCATGTGTACAAGGATGGCACTGAAGGGTAGACTTTTTCCCACTGTGGCCTCCAGCCAACTGTAATTGTGTGAGGGTCATTACATCGTTTTAGGAGAGTCACAGAATGTTAGACACGGATGAGATCCTTGGGGACATCCAGACACCTTTATATTATACAGGTAAAAAAAGCCAAAACCCTTATCACTAGAGGCAGAGTTAGAAGGATACCCTAGAGCAGCTCCTCACGACAAAATGCTCTCTCCCCTGTACTGTGCTTTTCTCTAGAGTTCTCTAGGTTGTATGGTGGCAGACTGATAACAAAGCAATTAAATGCTATTGTTTGTGACAAATACCAAGCAACAAAAGTACAGTTTTGAAATATAACTTCGTTCAATATCATGCTTTAATGCCTATATTTGTTAGGGTACCATCTAAGCTGCTGTAACAAAGAGACCCCTTAAATCAGTGGCTCAAACCAGCTAGATGCTTGTTTCTTTCTCACATACCAATCCAGACTAAGGTCTGCAGGTCTGGTAGGCTCTGCCATCCTCCACACGTGACTTCCATCTCTGGATCCAAGGCAGCTTTTCCACTTGGTGATTTTCCAGTCCTAAGGAAGGGAGGAAAGAGCCAGGGCAGTGCACAGCCAGACTCCTTAAGGAAAGACCTGGAAATGGCACTGTTGCTTCTGCTTTCATCCCATTGGCCAGAACTCAGTCACATAGTGGTTTTGAGCTGCAAGAGAATCTGAGAAATGCAATCTCTAGCTGAACAACCTTAGGCACAGGTAAAATGGGGTAGTTATATTCCGAGTCAGCACTTTGTACAGCTCCTTCACAAGGCAGCTTTCACACTGAGTCTATAAAAATGGTGCCCGGGAATTGTACAACATGGCTATACTATTATATAACTAAGAGGAGGAAGAGAAGAGTGCGTATTAGTGGATATCTGCAGTTTGCCACCATATCTAATGAATTAGTGCACAAAACATAACTGTACACTCTATGGATTTTCACAAAGTGAACATACCCATTTAACTACCTCTTGCATCAAGATATAGAGCATTAGCAGTCCTCCAGCAGACTCCCTCATGCCCCTTTCCAGCCATTAACTGCATTACAATTCTGACTTCTATCGCCTTTTCTTCTTTTTGAATTTTATGTAAAATGGAATCATATCACAGGACTCTTTTGTGTTTAGCCTTTTTTTTTCACCCAACTTTCATTCATGTTGTTACATACAGCAGTAGTTTATTCTTTTTCACTTCAGCTTAGTATACCATTGTGCCACTATACCAAAATATGTTTATCCGTCATACTATTGATGGACGTTTGATTTGTTCCTAGTTTGGGGCTTCAACAAGTAATGCTGTTGGGAACGTTCTCATACATATCTTTCGTTGAACATATGTAGACTTTTTTCTTGCATAGATACCTACAAGTGCAGTTATTGGATCACAGGGTATCCATAGACAGTCATGCATCACTTAATGACTGGGATACGTCCTGGGTGATGCATTGTTAGGTGATTTTGTCGTGCGAACATCACAGAGTGTCCTTACACAGACCTAGATAGTATAGCCTACTGCACACCTAGGCTCTATGGTACTAACCTTCTGATACCACCGTCAAATATGCAGTCCGTCATTGACCGAAACATCATCACGTGGCACATGACTGTATTTAGCTGTAGGGGATACTGCCAAGCAGTTTTCCGAAGTGATGCTATGATTTGCCCTCCCATTAGTGTTGTATGAGAATTCCTGTTGCTCCAGATCCTCGCCAGCCCTTGATGTTGTCATTTTTTTTAAGTTTAGCTATTCTGTGTAGGTGTGTAGCAGTATCTCCCGTGGTTTTACATGCAGCTTTCCCTGTTGCCAATGATTTGAGTACCTTCTCAAATGTTTATTATCCATTTGAATATCCATTTTTGTTAAGTGTCGGTTCAATTCCTCTGCCCCATCCTCAGCTTCTCACCTCAGGCCAAGAATCAACAAGTGCCCTGCAGGGAAAGGTGGCTCTCAGAATGTCTGGACTCCTCTTGGTGGTTCCTTTCTCTCTTGGATTTTGGCCCCTTGAGTCTTGGCTTCCTCTGCAGCTCTCCAAAGCCTTCACACAGATTTTTTTTTAAATCTAGCTTTTCTAGCTGTTTTTGTGGTGCTTTGATCTAACTGTAAGCTACTCTATCATAGAGGGAAGCTACTCTATCTAGATAATAATATGTTCTTAAAAACCAAGCAAGTGGATTCTCCTAATCTACAATCACATTTAAAGACCAAAATTGAAGTGGAAGCATTTTTGAAGTTGCCAATTTTAAGTATTTCCATTTTCTCAGTGTTTGCTGGAATAATCCGTTGTCTGATCAGTGCTCTGCATGGATCGTGGCTTCAGCATGCTGACCTTAGGGTCAGGGTAGTGGACTGTGACCATTTGCTTGTGGAAGTCATGGCTCCTGAAGTACCCACTGTCCCTTTGTAAAAGCTGACACCCTTTGACACTTTTTAACATAAACTTTGATTTTTTTTATGCTGAGTTTACAGCAAAAGAAGAAAAAACCCTAGAGAAGAGTATTTCCAGAGGAAGTTTCTTATGTAAACACAACCTGGAAATTCTTTTGTTTAATTGCCTTAGAGTTTCTCCTCAAACAACGTCTTGAGTGGTTAACTCAAAAATCCAAATACGTTTTATGTTTCGTTTGGGTTGTTAATTCTTTTTGAAATGTAATTGCCAACGTTTCCTTGTAGTGATAAATCCCAGAATAGAGCAGTGCATCGCTGGTTCCTGCTTCCATGCCCCACTCAGCGCTATGTCTGTGAGCCCACAGGCCTGATCTTCCTGGCCAGCGGGAATATGGGACTGCCTGGGAGCTGTTGGAAGAGTTAGTTAGAAACTGACTGTGGATGAAGAATCAGAAATCAAAAAGGAAGAGACTGAGACTCTGAACAATTTATTTAGTAGGGTCTCCATAAAAGGTTTCAGCATATTGAATGTCTTTCCAATGCTGGCTTGTATGAGAAGGCTTTAGAGGAATTCACTCCAAGAGACATTTTCTTGACTTTAGCAAACATTTACGGAGCACCTGTTACGTGCGTAACCTTGTGCTATCTATGGAGGATACAAAGATTAAGAAAATCCTTGCCCTCAAGCAGTTTATAATCTAGCTGGAAAAAAAGTCATGTGAAAATCATTAAGGCATAATTTCCAGGTTTAGGATGAGAATGGTGTAGAACAGAGATTATGGCATGATACTGTCTTAAGATTAAGTACCAAAGCATAAAATGCTATTGACAGAAGAGGCTTAGTGATGGTGTATGCTGAGAATTTTAGCTTTTCAACTACTACATTAGCTTATAATGTCCAAGATCAGGAAAATGTCAGTTTAGTAGAGCAGTGAAACCATGAACTGAGCAATCAATAAACCCCTGAGCCCTAACCCAAAGAAAAATAATATCTACCACATAGATGCATGGAGGGTGGGGCTGAGGGCAAACCACAGACTTCGCCTGTTGACAGACACCAACTAGAACAATCTTGCCCTGATTTAGGATGAGTGAAGAAGAAAAACGAACATGGTGTTTATGACAAATGCCGTGGGACTTGATGGGAAATAGCATCTGAAAGACTTTACAAACAGCATATCTATAAAATCAACGAACTGCAGGCTTTAGAACAAAATTGTAGGAAGTTGTTATCTTGGGTGGAAGGCAGTAAGATATGGTCCAAATAAACCAGGAGTAGAAAAAGCAACAAAATAAGAGTAAAAGAAAAGAGGATGTGAGGGAAAAGAGGGAAGTGAGAAATCAGAATCAGACCTGGAAAGTGCTGTGATGGGGTAGGTAGCAGCTGCTGTGGGGGTGCATGGGAACAGGAGAGTTCACTCAGAGAAATTTATGTCCCAGCGCTCACCTGAAAAACTCATGGGTGATAGCCAGGTGAAGGGCAGGGTACAAGTGAGCATCCTTGGCAGCAGGTGTGTGCAAAGATTAAGAAAAAAAATGGAAGTGGGAGATCATGGGAAATCGTTGTAGGGCTGGACCATGGAGAGGTGGGGTGGGGACAGGAGGTGACAGCACCTTAGGATAAATTGGTGGAAAAGAAATTGATCAAAATAGACATTGCAAATGTTAACTAGACTTATTGTGGTGATCATTTTGCAAAATATACAAATATTGAATCCTTATGGCATATACCTGAAACTAATATAATGTTCTATGTCAATTATACCTCAATAAAAAAATATCATATTGGTTAAAATAAAAACAGGTTAGTAGGGCCAGCCCCAGTGGCTTAGTGGTTAAGTTCAGTGCACTCTGCTTTGGCAACCCAGATTTGGTTCCCCGGGCAGGACCTACCCGGCTCTGTTAGGGGCCGTGCTGTGCAGGTGGCTCACGTACTAAAAAATAGAGGAAGGTTGGCACAGATGTTAGCTTAGGGTGAATCTTCCTCAGCAAAAGTAAAACAAAAATACCAGGCCAGTAACGAATGTTTCCAGTCACCAGTTCATGCAGTCATAATTGTACCAGATTCATCTAAAATGCATTTTCAGGCAGTTTTACTCAGTTTCCAACATTCTGTTATTTTAAAAAATCCTGCATAGAGCACCAATGCCTGCTTTCCTTATTTAACTATATTGTATATTTCTTTTCTGTGAAAATGCCACTGTTTCATTCAACTTTGCCATCACAATTGCAGCTGTCGCACAGAGTGTGCCCTCCTCTTTGTGAGTGGAGAAGCTGAAGTTCAGGCTTCGTTCTTGCAGAAAAATGACTTATGGAACTAGAGATGATGAGTGAAAGTGAAATACCACCTGCAAAAGGTTATGACAGATGGAGGATTCTGAAGCCAACGATAGTAATCAAGGGTAGTGCTCATTGTATTCAGCCTACAGCCTGTGTTTATTCCCACCCTCTCAGGGCCTGTCAAAGCTGGTAGAGACCTGACGCTGGTTAGGACTCACGGTTCCTGGAATGGGTCCTTGTCTTCCTGGCTGGTGGCAGTGCAACGACCAGTGGCATCAGGCTGTCCGTTTACACCCACTTCACTCTGCAGTACCTCACCACAAACCTGAAGCTTTAGGAGTAGACGCCAAACAAGCAAAATTAGCTAAGAATGAAATAGAGATAAAAAAGCAAAAACTTGAAAAATTTTGACAAATGTCCCAAAAGGCTTAAAGATGCGTAAGAAACTAAGTCGGTATACTTAGTGTGTCAGAATCACTAAGACCTGAAAAATATGCGGCAGGGGAAATTTTAACCCGTTTGTTGTTTCTGCTATAATTTTATTCCTGATTAAATTGTTTTTAATGAAGTCATATGGTCCTAGCAAGACTTCGTTTAGACTGGAGAGAGGCAGGAACAAGATGACCATGGCTTTGTGAACAATGTAAAAGACATTGGACTGTGTCCTGAGCCCTGCAGGGAGCTGCGGGAGGGTTTTGGGAGGAGCAAGGGTCCCTGTGGCTGCACAGTGGAGAATGGATTTGGTGGGAGCTGCCGTGTGATGGAGAAGTGGTTACAGTAGTCCAGAAAAGAGATGATGATGGACTGGAAGTGTTGGGAGAGATTTCGGAGGTAGAATTTTGCATACTATGGTGGTCAGTTGGATGCTGGTATAACCGGGAGGCAAAGAAGGAGACAGAGCTGACACTCTGGTTTCAGGCTAGGAATTGGATAGATTCTGACGCCCTTCACTGAGGTAGGAAGCACGAGAAGAGAACTAGTTTGGGAGAGGAACATGATGAGCTAGATTTTAAGCGTGCTGACTTTCTCCCTCTCCTTCAAAAAGAATCTCACTTCATCCTCCATAAATTTAGCATGAAATTTACGCATTTTACTTAAATATTTTCTATCAGATGGGCAATATTTTTTTTTATTGAGTTAATGATAGGTTACAATCTTGTGTGATTTCAGTTGTACATTAATGTTTGTCATTCGTGTTGTAAGTGCACCATTTCACCCTTTGTGCCCACCCCCCACCCCACCTTTCCCCTTGTAGCCACTAATCTGTTCTCTTTGTCCACATTTTTTAATTCCTCATATGAGTGGAGTCATACAGAGATTATCCTTCTCTAACTGGCTTATTTCTCTTAACATAATTCCCTCAAGGTCTATCCATGTTGTTGCAAATGGAATGATTTTGTTCTGTTTTGCAGCTGAGTAGTATTCCATTGTATATATGTACCACAACTTCTTTATCCATTCATCTGTTGATGGGCACTTAGGTTGCTTCCATGTCTTGGCTATTGTAAATAATGCTGCAATGAACATTGGGGTACATAGGACTTTTGGAATTGCTGACTTCAAGCTCTTTGGATAGATACCCAGTAGTGGAATGGCTGGATCGTATGGTAGTTCTATTTTTAATTTTTTGAGGAATCTCCATACTGTTTTCCATAGTGGCTGCACCAGTTTGCATTCCCTCCAGCAGTGTATGAGGGTTCCTTTTTCTCCACAACCTCTCCAACATTTGTTACTATTAGTTTTAGATATTTTTGTCATTCTAATGGGTGTAAGGTGATATCTTAGTGTAGTTTTGATTTGCATTTCCCTAATGATCAGTGATGATGAGCATCTTTTCATGTGCCTATTAGTCATCCGTATATCTTGTTTGGAGAAATGTCTGTTCATGTCTCCAGCCCATTTTTTGATCGGGTTGTTTGATTTTTTGTGGTTGAGTTGTGAGAGTTCCTTATATATTATGGATATTAAGCCTTTGTCAGATATATGACTTGCAATTATTTTTTCCCAGTTAGTGGGTTGTTTTTTTGTTTCAATCCTGTTTTCATTTGCCTTGAAGAAGCTCTTTAGTCTGATGAAGTCCCATTTGTTTATTCTTTCCATTGTTTCCCTTCTCTGAGAAGACATGGTGTCCGAAAAGGTCCTTTTAATACTGATGTCAAAGAGTGTACTGCCTACGTTTTCTTCTAGAAGCCTTATGGTTTCAGGTCTCACCTTTAGGTCTTTGATCCATTTTGAGTTTATTTTGGTGAATGGTGAAAAAGAATGGTCAATTTTCATTCTTTTACATGTGGCTTTCCAGTTTTCCCAGCACCATTTGTTGAAAAGACTTTCTTTTCTCCATTGTATGCACTCAGCTCCTTTGTCGAAGATAAGCTGGCCATAGATGTGTGGTTTTATTTCTGGGCTTTCAATTCTGTTCCGTAGATGGGCAATATTTTTATTTATAAGAGTCATTGGAGACATACTCCCAAATTTTCCCTTGGGTTGTTTTCTTTTTCTCTTGAGATGGTGGGGATCTCTCCATTGCTGAGATTCCCATCTAACCTGGTCTCAGACTCCAAGGCATTTACAAAGGGACAAGATTTGACTGGATTATTGTCACTGTCCCCATTATTCCCCAAAACTTTCCTTGTGTTAAGAGACTTTCATCTGTGATTGCAAAGTGAAACTTCCAGAGATAAGGATAGTGACAGGAGCTTATATTAAATATTATTGGTTCCCAGTTCTTAAGGTATCAAACCTAAGAACTTATTTTCATGGAAGTTTTTAACAAAAGTTACTTGTTATTAAAGGCAGCGGAAATAAACATAAACTGATGATCGAGGGAAATTCCTAGAAGCTGTTTACTTAATACCTACTCTATGCTACATAGATGCCTTGCATATATTATCTTTAATCTTTACAACTGTGAGGGTTAAGAAGGATATATTACTATTCCTCCTTTACAGATGAGAATACTGAGATCAAAGATAGAAAGGAGGCCTTTTTTGATCTTCAGACTGTCATTCAGGACGTTGATGAGGTGTCTCCATACATTGATTGTTCTGTTCAGAGCTGTCTAGACTATAGAAACCTGGAATGAAATTGGTAGACAATGACTGTGAAGTCCTCAGATAAGATAAATTGAATACAGCTATCAGGACAATACCACAAATGGAATCAGTTGCCTCTGAAGTTACTAAAGTGGCTCAGTTTCTCACAAAGATAAAAGAATGATTCCAAGAGGCCTAGATCAAAATAAGCCCAAATTTATTATTCTACTCTCTGTCCCAGGCCTCCATTCCTAGAGAACCGTATGCTAAGTCACATTGTTTCAAATGGTAGGTGACATCCTCTGTGCCCTTGGGAAACTGGTGCATATCCTCCTAGGTCTGCAGGTGTAGATCCCTAGAGGGCCTGAGAGTTGAGATTCTGTCTTTCTCCTTGGAATCTGCATTCATGACTTCAAGGTCAGTCTGTTCTAGGCTTGCTACCGTTTGATGGATTAGCATTTGAATCTTGACTGAGAAAGAGCTTATCTGGCTCAGAGCATCAGTTCTTCTGGAAAATTACTAAACTATGCAAAACTATGTAAAATTTCATGCTTAAAATCCCAATACTGAAGTCTTTAATACTTAGTAGGATTATCTCTGGGGATGGTTCTCGGGAGGAGGCAGTAAACTGGATGCAAAGAGAGGCTTTGAGCTCAAATATCAAAAGCAGCAGTCAGTGAAGATTTGGGGACGTCAGTCGTGTGCTTATGCAGGCACAATGCAAGGCTCCACTGATGACTGGAAAAGCAATGTCGCTCACCTGGGCCTGGCGTGCTTTCTGACAAGACTTAAATTCAGTTCCTGCATTTGTACAGTGGTGACACTGCTGCACTTCCCACCTCCCAGGTCAAATCAGCACGAAAAACACTTGCCACATTGGGAAGTTATGTGTAAAAGTGAAGTGGTTTGATCCCACCTCAAGTTCAGCAGTCATCTATGATAAAGTGTTAAAAGATAAACTGAGGCATATTAGAAATTTTAAGAGTTTATTTGAGCAAAAATCAATTTATATGGGGCAACACCAAACCGGAAGCGGTCAGGAGTGCTCCTCTGGCAGGAGCGAGGAGAGGGGCTTTTACAGAGAAAGTGCGGAAGCACAGAAAGGAAATTCTCTGATTGGCTATAGTTTAAAGCCGAGTTGTTGTGTGTTGTTGGTTGTCCTTAGGTTTTGACTTCTTAACCTTGAGTCATTTCCATTCTTAGGTTTTGGTTTGCTTACATAGGCCGCCACAGCATTAGAGCCGCCTCAGTCTAGTGGCCTCCTTGTTTAATCAATTTAACAAAAGTTTATCTATAATAAGTTTATGGAGAAAAATCATGTTCTGCAAATTTGTAGACCAAAAGACACTTAATTAGGAAGGAATTCCACCAGGATGACTGGTCTGTACTTTGGGAAGTAACAACAGATCACCCATGTTAAAACAAGGAAAAACAGGGTAATGAATTATCCTAGTGGTTGCTCTTATGCCCTATTCCATTTGAGAGTGACTTATTGTCTCTTCAGGACAGTCATTGCTTTAGCTTCACTCCCAAGAAGCAGCAACTACATATGAGCCTAACTATTGAAAGCTGGTGAGGATCCAAGACTATCAGTGGTTCTTCAGAGCTGTTGCTGAAGTCTGAGTGCACACACTCAGCCATAAACTGTGTAGGGGAGGAAGATGTGTTCCTCTACTCTCTAGGTTCTTCCGGCTGGTCTAAGAACTAAACTGACATGAGACAGAATAACAGGAGACAATCGAACAAATTTAATAACATGTATACATGGGAGAAACCCAGGAAAACGGAGTAACTCACCAAAATGGCTGAAGCCACCACCTTAAATACCATTTTCAGCTAAAGACAAAAGAGGATGTTGGGGGTAGTGATTTGGGACTTCAAAGGGGAGGAAGCCAATTCACATGGTGGTGAAAAAGCAAATGTTTGGTAAACAAATGTTTGCCATACCTTGCAGAGACAATGGGACATGGGGAGGACTTTGATTAGATGGGCCTTGCTAGGTTCCTCCCTGTCTGCCACACCTGATTCATATTATATTATAGTTGTCTATGGTTATAGCTCCTTCCTGGAACAGAGCTTCTATCTTAAATTCTTTAAGGCAGTTGGGGGGAGGTCAAAATTTCTTCCTGAGTCTTTTATTCTTAAAAATAATCAAGCCAAAGAGACACATTTTAGGGTGGCAAATTCTGATCCCCCACAACTGTGTTGGGGATCGCTTGGTCGTGAGAACAGAAATTGCTTTAACTAGAATTTTTTCAGTGTGTTTATTCAAAGGATGAAGAGGCATCTCATGGAGTGAAAGATAGGAAGCATGATCAGGCCTCCCAGGGGTTGGTGCTGGGAATGGAATGTTGTGGGGACCACAGTCCGGAGTGTCTTGGCCCCAGCCCTCCCTCAGGCCTCTGTTTCCCTCTGTCACTCTGTCCTTCAACAAGCTGTGTCCTTCCTCTCTCTCTCAGTAGACTCCCTTACTCTGCTCACTCTTCTCTTCCCACATAGCCGCTTATGGCCAGCCTCCAATGGTAACTGCCTCTATGAATGGATATTAGACATTTGTGCTTGCACACCCCCTAGAAGAACTTTGAAAACCTATGCATCACCTCATACATTTGTATGTTGACATCCAAAATTTTTCAACACAAGTTTAAATAGATGCAAATAATGCAATGTCCAGCATATTATAAATTTTGACATTTTAAAAAGTTATCCAGTGGAATCTAAATGCAGTGCCATGGAAATTTGATTCACACCAGCATCCGTTTAAGAAACACATGATTAAGCTTTTCTTAAAGTAGACTTTATTTTTAGAGCAGTTTTAGATTCATTGTAAAATTGAGCAGGAAGTAAAGACTTCCCACATACTCCTACCCCTGCACATGCACAGCCTCCACCACTATCAACATCCCACACCACAGTGGCATATTTCTTACAATCCATGAACCTGCATTGATACATTATCACCCAAGTCCATGGTTTACATTAGGGTTCACTCTTCGTGCTGTACAATAAGCTTTTTGAACATTTGGGAAATTTTACATTGTTCTTTTTTTCTCCCCCTCCTTGAACTATTCCCATTCTATTTTCTCCACAAAGATTTATTCTATTCTAATATATTTTTATGCTTGAAAGTCTTTCATTGATCTCCCTCTCATACTTCTATTCAACAAGTTATGTTTATAAATTGATACATAAATTTTTACTTCCTGTTGTCATAAGGCACTTAAGTGTTAAAAAATTGCACAGTTGATTTAAAGACTATAAACCATTTTTTAAAACATTACAAATTATAAATATTGATAAGCATAAAAAGTAAAAGTTGGGGGGGGACATCTCTTAATGTGATAAAGAGATGGAGCCTTTTTTCTCCCCTGATTAGTTCCGGGTTAAAGGGATGAATGTTCACATTCCTGTCTTTCATTTTGAGAGATGTTAAGTACTTTTTGTAGATACAGTCATGCGTTGCTGAACGACAGGGATACATTCTGAGAAATGTGTCGTTAGGCGATTTCATCATGTGAACATCATAGAGTATACTTACGCAAACCTAGGTGGTGTAGCCTAATACACACCTAGGCTATATGGTTCTAATCTTATGGGACCACCATCGTGTATGCAGTCTGTCATCGACCAAAACCTCGTTATGCAGTGCATGACTGTGTAAGTACTGAGAAACCTTGTTCACATAAATTAGTAGATGGCAATGGAAGAGCTTTGTGAGAACAGTGCCATTAAATTCTTTGAACTCCTTCCAAGTTACCTGTCGCTGAGGGATTCATGATGGTTCTCTTGATCTATCAGCTGACAAGATGATTAGGTACCTCCCATTGTGTTGAAAGCAAAGAATTAGAAACTACTTGACTTCCAAAGAGATTTATTTAGAGTGGTGAGTCTTTTTCTTTCTCAACACCATTGTTTCAAGTTGTGCCTTTGTGTAGAGCCTGCAAGCTTTACACACCAGACCAGTGAGATGCTGTGTGGCTGTGAGGTGGGCCTTTCCTATGTGAAGTGAGAAAGGGGCCCTCCACTCTCAGGCAGATCCATTTCAGAAAAGCATACACGCAGACGGTGAGGATGTAGAAACTGATGCCCACATACCCTTGCAGAGGCTTCACATACACACTTCAAGAGGAACAGCTTAAAGACCCCTGGCTTTGAAAGTGGCTCAGGTTCCTTGCAGTTAACTGTCCTCTGCTTCTGAAGCTATCACAACTATTGTGAAATAATGATTTATGTCATTTTCATCGTTAATAGTTGGTAAGCTCAGTGAGGGGGGTGCTATTGAACTTCCTGTCAATCAGTAAAGACTCTCGGCAAGTAATAGCCAGTGAGGTATGTATTGTAACAAGGATAGACCAGGTAGCTCTGGGAGCTGACAGCGGGAGGGTGTCTGTCAGTCCTGGGGATCGGGGACAGCCTCCCTGAGGAAGTGATGTTTCTGATGTTCGCAAAGGGAATTGAGACAAGGGAGAGGCAGGAGGAGAGACATCACGCCACAGTCCAGGATTATCAAGGCTCAGAATCCAGGTCGCGTGACAAGTTCAAGGAGTAGAAAAGGCCCAATGAGGCCGCCATGGAGAGCGCTGTGGGAACAGCAGTGGGCAGGGCCAGATGTGGAGGACCTGCCACGCTGTGCCAAGGGTTTTGAGTTATAGCTTCATAAAGTGGAGTTTTCTTCTCAAATTTGCCTTTTAAAAAAACGCCTGTCTCTCGAAAGCCGTATCATGGCCTGGCTCTATTGCTCTTTAGCTGTGGGCCCCTGAGCAAATTATTTAACTTCACCAACTCTCTATTTTCTTGTCTGTAAAATGGAGGTAATTTATTTTTAAAGTGTGTTGTAAGAATTAAAGGCCATCAGCCACGCAAAACGTCTGGTGTAGGGTAAGCACTTAGTAATAATTACTATTGTTATTATAATTATAATTATTTTTGTTTGCCTCTGTGTGGAGAATAGCCTGGAGAAGGGAAGCAATGAGGCAGGATGGGAGGATGTTAGCAACTCTCCGGGAAGGCGTCAGCGGTCTTCTTGGACCAGGGTGCTCACTAGTGGGACATGTGGGGCCATGCCAGACTCTGCTGGAACAGTGGTGTTGTATAGTCTCTGAAGTTTTAGGCAGGGAGTCAAAGAAGTGTGAATAGGAGTCTATCCTCAGGCTATCTGAAGTGGATAGGACAAATTAAAGGGGTAAGGATTTAAATCCCTTAATCCCTACATTCCCCATAATGCCGGGCATTTGCTCAAGAATCAAACGTTTCTTGAGCACCTACACTGTGCTGGAATAAAGCCAGCCAAGGAGATTGTAGACAAGATGCAGGGCCAGGAGCTGTCTGCTAGAAGTAATGAGCGGAGGGAGCAGATGCATCTAGGAGATAGTGTGAAATTAAAAGCAATAACCAGCATTCCGTAGGAAGTGAGGTCCTGCAGAGGACAGATGCAGTGACATGGGGATATTCTGCAAGGCTGGGTGCCTGGGGGCATGGGGACAGACAGCCAGTGGAGTGCAGCCAGGGTACTGTCGGCTGAGGAGGGGTGTTCACTCCTGTGTCCTAAACACCAAGACAGAGTTGTCAGAGATGGGGCTCTGTTACAGCCCAGGGCCCAGGGTGTAGACTTAAAGGATGTAGGCTGATGGGCAGGAAGATCTAGGAAGAGGAAGGGGAGACATCACATTCTACCCATTAACCGTTCTGGCTGCTCTGTAGTTGAGAGAGCTTCCCAAGGCTTCAAATAGCCTAGAAAATTAAGCACTTTCTCAAGGAGAGAGTCTAAAGAAATTCTTCTATATTTCTATTTTGCGTTTCAATGAGGCCTGAAGACTAGAAGAGAATAAAAGGATTGGGGGTGGGGGCAATGTGGAATCCCCTCAGGGAATGGAGGACAGGCCTGTGGGCAGGCACACCCCCAACATTCATGGGACATGGGGCAAGAGTACAACTGAAGGCGCATATACCATGTATCTATATATTTAAAGTTCTAACTCAAGTTAATAAGCAGTTAAATGACATGTGTTTTATCCTCCTACTTTAATGCCTCTATAATGACCTAAAAGTTTCGATTTAGTGTTCTTTGATTTCTGTGCAAAAAGGTGGGATCATGGAGCTGCCCATGACCTGCCCCCAAACTGCCCCCTCCACCCATCCCATCCATCCTGCACCATGGGGGCCTGGCATGCATGCATGTGGCCACTCCAGCCCAGACAACAAACTCCATGCAACCCGTCACTCCCCTGCAAACAGCTGCCCCTTGTCCACTCCCTCTGACGTAGGATGCCTACACTAGCAGTGCCATCTACCCTCAAGAGGATGGATGCAGGGCAGTCTCAGGACCATTTAGGCAGGAAATTCCAAGGCCCTGGGTTGGTGGAGGGTGGACTGGAATGTGAGGGTCATTGGCCCCAGATAGGCACATCCCTGTGGCCCGACAGATTCATCATCCTGTGAGTAAGGGAGTGGCTGGGTGATGGTCAGAGCAGGGACTCTTTCAATTGTGGGGTCAGGGCGAGGATCTCTCTTGCCCAGGAGGTCCTGCCTCTTCTCCGTAGAGTGGGTTGGGCCAGTAGAACCTTACTGTCCTTTTTTTTGAGGAAGACTAGCCCTGAGCTAACATCTGCTGCCAATCCTCCTCTTTTTGCTGAGGAAGACAGGCCCTAAGCTAACATCCATGCCCATCTTCCTCTACTTTATATGTGGGATGCCTGCCACAGCATGGCTTGACAAGCAGTGCCACGTCCACACCCAGTATCTGAACCAGTGAACCCTGGGCCGCTGAGAAGCAGAACATGCGCACTTAACCACTGCGCCACCAGGCCGGCCCCAGAACCTTACTATCCTAATAAAAGCAACTTTATTTAAAAAGCAGCTTGGTTTCTCAGTCTAGTTGTCATTAGGAAAGTTCCTCTTCCCAGCTGGTTGGAGTCACAGGGTGGTCTGCTCTTCTTAAACAAGTGCCAGATGTTCAAATGGCAGTCAGCTGTCACCGAAGGAGTTTGTTTTCCAAGTTATGCTGACATGTAGCCCCGCTGTGCAAAGTCCGATGACATTGCCTGAAACCAAAAGAGAGGTCTAAGGGCTAAGGACTGTGTCTGAGGAGGGAGAAACACCCCGGTATTAACATGCGCCATTCTTGCTAGGAGCCTGAAGAGTCTGTTTTTCAGAGGAGGTTTGGTAACATCAATTAATATGAGGTTGCTTACTTGCTGAATTGCTTTTTATTTCTTTTAACAACATCTGTTATTTTTCTGACTTCAAAAGTAATATCAATTTATTGAAAAAATTGAAAAATAGAAGAAAGGAAATTTAAATCATCCATAATCCTGCACTCCAACAATAATCACTGTTGATATTTTAGGCAATTTTCATTCCATCGTTTGTTCTGTTTCTTAACCATAATTTGGCAGTGGTTGTGGTTTAGTTGGCTGCACAGGTGAGGAACAGAGAGAGAAACACAACTTCGTTCTTCCCCTCGGGTGTGGAAAGATGCCAGCCGCCGTGGGAGTAAATTACCCATGGCATCTGTCCTCCATTCTTCTGCAACCTCCTCGCCCGCCACAGTTCCTCTTTGACCATCCAGGATCAGGCCCAGCTGGAAGGAAAGTCATACAGTAATCACATTTATGGCCTCCACTATGGGCTGCTATTTTAAAGGAAAGATCCCCAATATTTAACTACATCTGTGCCTTTGTACATGCTTTTCCTCCTGCCTGGAATATTCTCCTTATTCCTCTTTCCCTCTCTGAAGGTTGAACATCTTTCTAGGCCTAGTTCAAACTTTGACCTCCTTCATAAAGTCCCCCTTGACCATCTCGGCCCACAGTGATTTCTTCCTCTCTGAAAACCTATGGAATTCGGCTCATTTTGAATTCTTGCAGTGCCTTATATAGCTCCCCCATCTATAGATATATGGCCATCTGTTTATATTTATCTTCTCAATGTGATAGAAAGCTTCTTAAGAACATGGATACTTTGCACATAAAGGGTACTCACAAATATTTATTCATGGACTGATAACTCTATGCTTAATTGACTTTCTATTCCAAGAAGGTGATATTAGAAAAGTAATGCATCTGCTGTTTCTTTCCTAGCCAGCTGTCTCCAAATCTTGCGTTTTCAGAAGCTGTGAGAAAAGGGAGCAAGCTGTGACTGAAAGTTTCAGTTCCCATTTTAAAGATCCCTTATTGAGCAGCTCAGATTGTCCACAGTTTCCATTTGCAACGGATAATCAATTAACTGTGAGTTCTGCTGCTTGCCACAGAGCAGCCCAAATTGCGTCGGCTGACCCCACAGCCGGTGGAAGTCTCAACCCAAGGGCAGTGAGTCCTCGAAGGACGGCCCTTCCCCATCTGCAGCTCAGATTTACTTTGCGTTTTTTGCGTTTTCATTAAAAGAAAAACAAAAACACAGTGTAGAACGGTCACTTAGAAGGGTAAAAAGTGAAGAGTGGTCACAGAGAAAGCCTGCAGGTCCCGACCCTTTGGGATATCCTTGTAGAAGGAGGCCCTTCACACTTTAGAAAGCTCTTCCCCTGGTGTCCCTGCAACGGTGACAGGTGCTCGCCTTTTCCCAGATGAGGATCAAAAGCACTTACTGTGGAGTCTTCCTTGTGTTCTCTGTCATTCTTTCAACTCATACGTAATCCCAGTTTCCAGGACTCTAAAGCAAGATGTGCTTCCTACCAGCACCTCTGCATTCACTCTTATGACTAGGTTATCTCCTTTTTTTATTGTGGCAAAATATACGTAACATAGAATTTACCATTTTTAATCCTTTTTAAGTGTACGGTTCAGTGGCATTAAGTACATCCACACTTGTGCTGAGTTCTCTCCTACGGTATTTAGAGCGTTTTAATGCTGAGAAAAATTATGAACAACTCAAAGCTCTGGCACTCGTTGGCCTTTGGCAAATAACTTAATTCTTCTGTTTCTTTATCTGTAAAGTAGCAATAGCACCTATGTGGTGGGGTTCTTGTAAGGATGAAATGAAAAGTGTACCTCTAAGGCCTTAACGTAGAGTTCTGGCAGATGGTATATGTTATCTGTTGTGGTTAATCATAGTCTTTAAGCCAAATGTGTAGAATTAAAATAGTTTCTGAACCCTACATGATCATCACACTAATTCACAATGTACTGTTCTTTCAAATAACAAGTAAAAGTTAAAAGTCTTGAAAAGCATATTAAAAGATAATTTGATAAGAATTATCAAAGGCATTGTACTTAACGTATTTCCCCTATTTAAATTAGCATATCGCCATTTTTATGCATTATATTTCTAGGAGATATCCTAATTCTGCAAATTTTATTTGCCTGCAGTTTAATTCCTAATTCTCTGTCCAGTACACTCTATTCTCAAACTTCAACGTGAATAAAAATTATCCAGGAAGCATGTCAGAATGCAGATTGCCAGGCCCCGCCCCAGTGATTCCAGTTTAAGAGTTTGGGAGTCGAGGGCCATGCATTTTACTGAGCATCAAGGTAGCCTGGGGATCTCACTTGTAGAAACACACCCATGGTGTAAATAAACATCTGTCACTATATTCAGGAGGGTCCTTAATTTACTCACTGTGCTCCAGAGGTATATGTTCTAGTTTTAATACATTTCTTATGCATTATTTAACAAAACTCTTCATTTTCACATAGAAGTCCTCAACACTTTACCTATGACGGTGGTCACTCATAATAATCAGTTCGTATATTGATGCTTCAACTGTACGGGTTATGTAAAACTTGGTCCTTGTATACTCCTGATTTCAGGAGGAAATTTATGCATTTAACATTTAGTTTCAGCCACCTCATTGATATTCGGTATTAACAAGATATAATACATAGTAGATTAATAGAGATCCCACTTAGAGGCCATGCACCCATTCATGATGCACTTTGAAACCATGGTCTTCCTTGCCTTTGTTAATCTGGCTGTCTTTCCAGAAATGCCCTTTCTACTTTTGTCTGTCCTTAGAAGACATGAAATTGTGGTAATAAAGTGTTGTGATTGACTCATGTAGTTTTTGTAAATTAAAATTAGTTGCCAACATTTATAAAAATCCAGATATCTAGCTTCTCTTGATAAACCAGAATCTCTGGTCCACAGGGCCTTGGGATCCTACATGGCATCCACTAGCTGGAGCATGGGACATGGGCTCCACCTTCATTCCAGTCCCAAGCTCTTCCCAGTGCACCAGGGTCTCCCAGTTTCTAGCATTTGACATATGTTCTAGACCATGGAATGTAACAATGAAACCATGTCATATCTATTGCTAGTTCCTTCTGTCTTACGTTTGTCTCCTGGTTGATTGTGCACCATGGGAGGAAGGGAAGGTCTTACTTCTGCCCCGTAATGTGGTAGTCAGCACTCGGTAAGGGCCTCGGTAAGCCCTTGGTTGACAGACAGCGTATGCTGTAGTTCCGAGTATATTTCACACAGGTACGTCTTCTCTCTCCAGCAAGACCACGAGCTCCTTGCAGTGGCTGGCATGGTGATGAACGCTTACTGATCTGATCTTTTAATATTTTATTTAGAATTTTTACTTGGATAACAAAGGAAAAAAAGAAAGCAAGGAAACAAATGGGAAAATGAATGCCAAGAACAAAGAATCCTTACTTGAGGTAAGTTTGGTTTTGCAGAGCAGAAGAAAAGGGAAGGATGTTAACTGCATCTATTTTTAAATTATTTGCTTCTCAGAACAAAGGGAGACTCTGAGACACACTGAAATTTTAACCTGGGGTTTTAAAATCAAATTATTACTAAATTATAGCTATTTAGATAATTGAACTGGTTCTTTGAGTCAGTTGTTAAAAACTATGGCTTTAGACAGTATATTTTGCTTTTCAGGAAGTTGTGTTAGTAATTCTTGCCTAAAAGACTGAGGAATCTGCATAAAACTCATCTCCTAACATTGCATGCATTTCATTACTTGAGTGCCCCGCAGAAGTCAGACATAAGGATTTCCGAGTCTTTACAGTGAATTCTAAGATGCTCTTCCAGCAGCCAGGTGTGGTAGGCAGGGTGAGATGTGGAGTTAGAGACCTGATACAAAGTGGCCTTTGCCCGTCAAGGATCATATGTTGTTGGGCAAGTCCAAGAACCTCGGTTTCCTGAATTGTAAGGAATTATTACAGAAATCCAGGGAGGTAGTGAAAGTACAGGGTGTCAATTACTGTACAGATGTCTGTGATGATCACTATCGGGACATGTTCCAGAAGTTCATTTGATGGTTGATTTTTTTGAAACTTCTAATGATTTTTCACATAGTAACTAATGCAGATGCGTGCTGGATCACAGGTCCCAAAGGGGCATGCTGGAGCACCAGACAGGCTTTCTTCGCCCCTGACAATGTGTTGACCTTTTCTTGAGTTAGTAGATTTGGGGCGTCTCATAAAAATCAGATGACCTGAAAAGTTTAAAAAAAAAATCAGAAGACCTAGTGACCCCTGGGCCCCCATTCCCATGTGGAGCCAGTTCACTGACACTGAAGAGCTCCCTCTCCCGTTCACCAAGTCTGCCCAGGGCCTCCACAGGTTTCTGTCCTCGCCAGGCCCTCCTCGCCCTGTACGAGATGGAGCAGGCACCACAAGCTTGCTGCCACCATCAAGGTCCCAAAAATATATTATGAGTTCTGGTTCCTGGGATCAAGAGCACAGTGGGCAATTCCCAGGGAGGCCCAACAGGGGGAATGGGGACATTGTGTCTGCATTTATGAAACAGACTTCAGGTTGCGTTGAGAAGGTGAGGCACCAGGTGTCCCCAGCAGCACGGAGATCCAGGTTCTGAGCATTCTTAGCAGGGATGGCGACTGACAGACGTGGAAGGGGAGTGAACGGTTTCCTGACAGGGCCATGTGTTTTTAATCAATGCTTCTGCATCAGCTGTCTGTGAATCAGGGACTGGTTATGACTTGATGTACACAGTTGCCTGAATAATTCTTGTTATAGGACTCCAGCTGTGCTTTAAAAGCTGGATGTGAAAGAAAATATAAAACATGCTATGTTATGAAAAATCAGCGTTATGCCGCTAATTTGGCCCAAAAATATGATTGAATTAAAATATTGACAAGACAACTAATACTAGCTAAATTTGGTGGGAAATGTGAACAAATGTGTATCCCAGCTCCACTACATATAAATTACTTGAAGGATGCAAAATTAGAAGTTATTCTACATTGATGAGACTGCATGAAAGGGGGTTGAAAGTTACAGAAAATAAAGCAAAAAATAAGTTTGAGTATTTGAACTGGAAGATAGAATAATATATAATTTATTGCATTGCTTTTTAAAAGAAATTTAAGAGCTATATAATTCTAGGCAAGTTTTGGCATTTGAAAATCCACACCTAGAAAATGTACTTTGTCACTGTCTTTTTCTGATACCATAAGATTAATAATTGCCTTCTTCATTCTTTGATAGGAAAACTATCCCAAAAGAAGGAAATCTTGCCATTGGCAACAACGTGGATGGACCTTTAGGGCATTATGCTAAGCGAAATAAGTCAGACAGAGAAAGACAAATACTGTATGATGTCACTTATATGTGGAAGCTAAAAAGAAAAAACAACTGAACTTATAGATACATAGAACAGATTGATCAGTGCCAGAGGTGGGGTGTTGGTGGGGGCCAAATGGGTGAAGGAAGTGAAAAGGTATAAAGTTCCAGTTATAAGATAAATAAGTCATGGAGATGTAATGTACAGCATGGTGACTGTGGTGGACAATACTGTCTTGTATATTTGAAAGATGCAAAAAGACTAGATCTTAAAAGTTCTCATCACAAGAACAAAAATTTGTAGCTATGTAAGGTGATGGATGTTAACCAAACTTATTGTGGTAAATTTTGCAATGTATACATGTATCAAATCATTAGGTTGTATACCGAAAACTAATACCATATTACATGTCAATTATATGTCAATTTAAAAAAGAGAAAATTATCGCAAGAATAAAAGATTAGCATACACATATTTTATGTATAGAATTATATATTATAATTTTTCTACTTACTAGCAGTGACAGAATAATTTTTTACGTACAGGAAAAGGAATAATTTTTCTATTTACCAATTTATAACAACAGAAATAGACTTTCTTTAGAGCTTACTTTTACAATATACCAAGACTACTCACAAACTTCCTTATGAAGTTGGGGCTACTGTTATTACTCCAATCTTGCAAGTAAAGGAACTGAACTGTAGTGACTTGCCCGCGGTCACAGAACTAAGCTTTCTGTGGTCAAGGAGCCTTGAAGTCTAACTCAGGAGCTGAGACTCAACCACCATGGTTTTCTTCCTCTTTTTTGGCAAATGGTATGCAGTGTAAATATATGCATTCAATCAGAGCTGTAGACAAAATGACTTTTAGGTTAAAGCCTAGTTTGCCAGTTTGTTTAAATGTG
Organism: Equus przewalskii; assembly: GCF_037783145.1. Classification (NCBI taxonomy): domain Eukaryota; kingdom Metazoa; phylum Chordata; class Mammalia; order Perissodactyla; family Equidae; genus Equus; species Equus przewalskii. Next base: position 9,160,494 of record NC_091860.1, on the reverse strand, counting down.
AACAAAATGTGTGTTTTATCTTTCATATGTTTTAAATAATTGGAATCTCAATTTCAGGAAAGTTTCTGTGGAACATCCATCATTGTACCAGAACTTGAAGGAGCTCTTTATTTGAAAGAAGATGGCAAGAAATCCTGGAAAAAGCGCTATTTTCTTCTACGGGCTTCTGGAATTTATTATGTACCCAAAGGAAAGACGAAGGTCAGAAAGAAAAAAAAAATCATTTTAGCAAAAAGGCATTTCATGAAAGTGAAACTAAAGAAATCCTCAGGTGGCAATTTAAATGCAATCTTTCTCTATGAGAGTCATGGTACTTTAATGTTTATACAAATACGTACTCTATTAAGACAGAATCATGGAAATTCTTCTGAATTTTTCTATAGCTCTCTTGAAAGTGAAGAATTTTATCTATTTTAAAGTCAGGTTTCAAAAATTATGGCAGAAGCGCTTTTCTAGAGATAAATTTGTTACTTTATATATCTATTTCTGAGGACTTTTTGTCCCCTGTCTTTACTCTCTTGTTCTATAGTCATTATTGTCAAACTTCTTTTATCTGGCATCATGAAGTATAAGTCGTGACAGATCTTCATTTAGGTTTTAACCCTTATGCTCTGAACATTTAAGTTGTTCTCTGAGTTATACTGTATGCATTTCCTTGCCTAATTTAAGAGTATTTTAGACATTTAACTTCTACTTGGTGATTTAGGATTATTGCCACAAATCTACAGGCATATAGTAAATTCTTCGTCTTTGAAATGTAATTTGAGCTCTCATTCTGACCTTTAACTTTTTCTAAGACCTTTCTTAGAGGCCTGGGACATATCCATCTTTTGCTTACCTTTAAAGCTTTAGGATATCTCTCTTACCTGGATCTGGGGTACACTGAAGTATTTTTGCCTTCACTGCTGAATCCAGGGCAGCACCCAATAGTGTATTTACAAATTGCAAGCTGCTTCTTCTTGACCCACATCCTGTGCAGGTGGAGTCCTGGTGAATATCCATGTCTGCTCCCACCAGTTAGAAGGCTCTCCTATCTCTGTCGGAGTGCAGGAGAGGCATCATGGGTAACGCTTGGTCCAGGGCAGCTACTGCTGCTACTTAGCCTCAGTCTGAGAACTGATACTTCCCTGTCTGCCATCTTCAGTCCAGTCCCACACTGGGGACATAACACAAATAATTTTTTATTTTAGAAATGTTACGTGTTTGACATTTACATATAAATGAACCTATCACAAACAACACACCTCGTGATAAAAATTAGAAGTGTTCACATTGGAGTTGGGCAAGAGTACTTTCTCTCCCTGCTACCATTAACATTGGAATGGAGAAACTAGCCAGTGAGTCAAGAAAAAGGATAAGAAGTATAATTATTGGAAAAGAAGAGGCAAAAACTCTCTTTATTCACAGTTGACATGATTGTCTACCAGACAACATAAGACACTCAACTGAAAAATTATTAGGACCAAATAAATTTGCCAAGTAAGAAACTATTTTCCTTTACACAAACAATATGCAAATTAAAATATAATGGGAAAGATTCTGTGCATAACTGGAACAAAAAATATAAAATATGTAACAATAGACTTATGAAGAAATGTTCAAGACTTATATGGCATAAAATATAAAATTTAATAAAGGAAGTGAACTAAATAAATAGAAATGTAACATGTTATTAGATGAAAAGATATTAATTCTTACCCAATTTTTTCTATATATTCAATCCCAAGAAAAATTTCAATAGGATTCTTTTTACTTGAAGTTCACAGACTGATTCTAAAATTCATCAGAAAGAGACATTATTCCAAAATAAAGCAAAAAATTGTGAAGAACATTGAGGAGAACTCTTCCTCCCAGATGTCAAAACATTAGGTAACAACAATACAGGTAGAGACAAACAGATCAACAGAGAGCCTGTAGTATAAAGGAAATTAAAGTGAGCATGTTACAGCGGTGGGGAAAGAATGCAGTGTTCAATACAGCATTGAGATAATTGTTATCCATTTGAGAAGAGTGCTTTCCTACCTCATACCACGTTCCAAATTAAATCCTAGATTGATTAAATATATTTAGAAAATATATATATAAAATCTTAGAAGTTAATATTTTCATAATTTGGAGATGGGGAACCCTTCTTAAGCAAGACTAAAAACTCAAAATTATAAGGGAGAAAATTGACAAATTTGACCGTATAAAGTAGTTTTTAATTCCTTATGGCCAAAGATACCAAACAAGAAAGTAAAGGCTAGCTTTTGAGTCAGAGAATATATTTGCAACATGTATATCCTACTATGAATAGCCATAAAATATAAAGACTTCAACAAATCAACAAGAAAAAGATAACCATAGAAAAACAACAAGGCTTATTAGGTGAGAAGTCACAGAAAAAGAACTATCAGGAGCCACCGAATAATTTAAAAGTTGCTCCATCTTACTAGTAATCAGGGAAATGCGAATTAGTGAAATATTTCCTCCCATGAGATTGATGAAATTAACAATATTGATAATATCCAAATTTCGGCAGGAGTGGGTAAGAAAAAGGGGGACTCTCCTGCAGGTTGGAATGTAAACTGGTCCAGCCAGATCAGGGGACAGTTGAGCAAGATCTATGCAAATATAAAAGGGAATACCCCTTCAAATGTCAGCTCCACGCTTGGCAGTCTGCCCCACAGAAGTATTTGTTCACATGCACAGTATTTTGTGTAATAGCAAAATATTGAAATAACCTCTAGTCACCTATAGCGGAATGGTTAGATAAATTATTGTAGCTATACAGTGGAATGTTATGCAGCCGTAAAATGAATGTCATATATCCATTCATTGTCTTGACACAGAAAGATCCCAAGATAAAATGTTAAGAAAAAGAACAAGCTCATAGAACAGTACTTATAGTGTCATTCATATTTTAATGTCATTCATGTTTTAAAAATTGTGTATGTATGTGTATGTATGTGTGTATATCTGCACTTACATATGTGTATAAATGTTTACCCAAAAACACTTGAAAAAATACTACCAAACTATCAACTAAGAGACTTATATGGAGAAAAGAGTGAAACTAGAAAAAGGGGTGATAGAGGAAGATTTTCATTTTATTATATAAATATATACATATATATGTAGTTTTTTAAATTATGATGTATATTTTTGTAATTAAAAAAATTAAAACTTTGAAAATCCAGAAGAAAATATCTTACAAGAAAGAAATGTACAGCCGTATATAAAGGAATAACTGTGCGCTGAGGTGTAGCAATTCTGCCTTTTATTCTTTGTTCGCTAATTAGGTAAAGAATTACAGAATGTGAAGGGAAAAACAGAATAATAGAACATATTTGTAATTGAAGTGTAAGCAAATATGTAGATTAGAGGGTGCAGTCTTCGCAAGGCATATTATACATGGAGGAGAGGTTTCTGTTTCCATAGCAACGCTGCCAGCTCTAAAGAGAAAGCATGAAAGGACTCTCTTTTCCTCAGGAAGAAGTGCATGAAGTGTGTGCTGATTTACTGAGCTTCACATTTACCTCTCATTGTTCATCCGGAGGGTGACTTTTTTTTAAATGTTCGATCATGAAATCCATCATTGACTTAGAATGGCAAAAGCCAAAATGAAATTTCTGACTAGGTGGTCAGTCACCTTGTCTTGACTACACCGATAATGATGTCTCAGGTCAACCAGTTGTCTCTGACCCTGGGAGTGCACTTGCAGATGCCAGAACAGCTGTGTATCTTCACTCCCTTTCTGGGCCTGCGGCCTGCTGATTTGCCTTGGATGTATTCTTTTACCTCTTAAAATGCAGGCTTCGCTTCTAGAAAACTATACATGGTAGATGCTTAAATAAATTACCTAAAATTCAGTATTTTTTCTACTAAAATGTAATCCTTAGTTGTGCCATCAAGAACAACCCTGGAAAAATATTAACTGTCGACTTGGTTAAGGTCCTTTTCTTTTATCCTTCTCTTTCAGACCTCTCGAGATCTGGCATGTTTTATACAGTTTGAAAATGTCAACATTTACTATGGGACTCAGTGTAAAATGAGATATAAAGCACCCACTGATTACTGCTTTGTTTTGAAGGTATGTTGGGAGAAGTCCTTACTTGAGGTTTGTAAGCAATTTGAGTTAATATTTCCTTTTAAGAAAAAAAAAATGTTAAATATTATACAGTTAACCACAAGTATAATATCATAAGCTTTTTATTTTAAACCAAAATAGGAAAGGGGGAAACATTTATGCCACTTCAAATCACTTCCCCCAAATGCCTGTTATCTGAGCGCAAACTTTAAAGTGACTCCATCCAGGCTTCTTCATCACTTATGAAAATAAAGCTCCACATTTTGAACAAATTTTATTTACAATTTTATTGATAATACAATAAATTTTTCAGTTTTTTATTTATTGGATTCTTATTCCATTGTAAGAAGTTTTTGGAAATTAGGAACTTGACAAAATTTCCTAGAAAAAAATATAGAAAATAGAAAAAATATGTTTTTCTAAAAATAACATTACTGGGTAGTGTTGAAACTTTTTAAAGTGTGTATTATCAAAAGGCAATATGTAGGGGCCAGCCTGGTAGCGCAGCGGTTAAGTTCCCACATTCCACTTCTCAGCGGCCCGGGCTTTGCCGGTTCAGATCCCAGTTGCAGACATGGCGCCGCTTGGCATAAAGCCATGCTGTGGCAGGCAGCCCACGTATAAAATAGAGGAAGATGGGCATGGATGTTAGCCCAGGGCCAGTCTTCCTCAGCAAAAAGAGGAGGATTGGCAGTACTTAGCTCAGGGCTAATCTCCCTCAAAAAACTTAATTAGTTAATTAATTAATTTTTTTTTAAATAAGGCAATATGTAGAGGCCAGCCTGGTGGCACAGTGGTTGGGTTCAGCATGCTCCACTTCAGTGGCCCAGTGTTCACAGGTTCGGATCCCACATGTGGACCTACACCACTCATCAAGCTGTGCTGTGGCAGCATCCCACATACAAAATAGAGGAAGATTGGCACAGATGTTAGCTCAGAGACAATCCTCCTCAAGCAAAAAGAGGAAAATTGGCAACAGATGTTAGCTCAGGGCCAATCTTCCTCACCAAAAAAAAGGAGGGGGGCCAATATGTATTCTCAGGTGTTCAGTAAGGTTTATATTAGCACCATGTTTTGGAAGGTTTGGCAGAATTAACTTTTATCTGCCAGATGTGACAATTGACTCCTAGAAATGGATTCAAGGAATTTACCCAGCTGTTCTGGACATGCCCTTGTCTCAAACACCATAAATTCCTTTCCATTCGCAGTCCCCGGCACGGCTCACACCAGAGAGTGTGGATTATCTAATTCCGTAAAGCACAGTGCAAGGCTGCGTGCAGAATGTCTCCTTGCCGAGTCAGGGTTCCTCCTTCTCCATGGGGATGAGCTGGTGGAGCAGGTGTCCAGGAGACCAGCGTCTAGCAAGGCTTCTTTGTAGTCACCCGCCCCTACAACTGAGGATTATCTGCCCACAAATGTCAACAGTGCCGCTATTGAGAAGCCCTGCTGTAAACAGAATAGCCCCAGGATAATGCTGTGAAGGGACGGAGGGAAGGGAGAGAGCTAGATTCATTCATTCATTCATCCACTTATTCAATATTCATTGGATGCCCGCCGTCTGCTAGGCACTGTCCCAGGTACTGGGAATCCAGAAGTAAGTCAAACCTACAGTAATCCCTGTCCTCGTGAAGTTTACATTCAGTGTGAGGGAGATGGCAATAAACAGAAAAATGTGTAATGTGCTGGCGGGTAATGATAAGCCCGCGGATAACCATGAAGCAGGGCCGGGGACAGAGTGTGCCAGGACTGGGGCCAGGGCTTCTCTGGATGGGGTGGTCAGGGAAAGGCTCTCTGAGGGAATGACATTTGACAAAAGATGGGAGTGAAGTGGGGGAGCAAGAATTGCCTGAGAAGAGCATTCCAGGAGCAAGAGCAGTAAGTGATGTCCTGAGGTGGGGGCCCGCCCGGGTCAGAAGGAAGAGAAATGAGGAGAACGTCCTGCTGCTTCAGGTTCCCGCACCTCCCTGTCTGTTCCTGGCATTGAAAGGGTAATGAGAATAATGGCAAACACACAGCATCTATAATGCAATTCAGATATTAGCTCATTTAATGAAGCTTATGAGGTGAGACCCATACTGCCTCCAGTTTATGTGGAACCTGAGCACAGGACTCCCCAGCCAGGGAGTGGCCGAGTCAGGATGAGAAACCAGGTGGTGGCTCGGAGGCCATTCTCTCAGACACTGATTGCTAGGACATGAAATATCTTCTCTGCCCCACCCCTCCTGCACTGCTAGCTGCCCTTCAGTGGTGTCTTGTGTTCCTATCTGACCCCATGGCCCTTGTTTGGAATCCTGAGACTCTGAGAAATTACCAAAATGAAGGCCCTTATTTCCATACAGGCGTTCCAGTGCACTTCATCTCTGAAGTGTTGCCCACATCTCTTAAGTAGGGAGAAGGTTTTGGAGAGAGGTTCTGAAATGCTGATCAGTAAACTGCAGACTTGTTAGCAATACAGGTTCCAGGGCCCTGGACCCACTGAATCAAATGTTTAAGGATGGGGCCCAAGAATCTTCGTTTTTCCTCGGCACAGTCAAGTTTTACACTCAGAGTATTAGAACGTGTTCTAACTCTAATCATTAACAGCCAGGGCCCAGCTGGTGATGAAATACCCTTTGGAATGGACAAATAGGGTGAAAGTTTGCAGAAGGGATGAAGGGCCCAAACTCCAAGGCTAGGGTCCAGGGGCTGAAGCAGGGATGTCTGGCAAGAGAAAGATAAGATGTCAGACCTAGAGGATCCCAGGATGCAGATTTAGACACAGTGAGCGGGGCACGAACTCAGTTTGTCCCACTGACTCGCAAGTTTGGGATTAGGTCCTAGACTCATGGCTCGAACTGAATTATCTGACTGGGACTCAGGTTATCTTGGGCAGCACTGCCAATGGCAGGGCTGACTCCCAGGGTATTAGACTAGAACTTCTAAAACCCTCATCTCCAAGACCTAATCTTCAGGAGAGAGTTGGGGGCCACCCCACCAGGGAAGAGGGCTCAGCGTTGGAGACGCCAGCCGGCCTGATGGATCTGGGAAGGAACAAGAGTCAGGGGCAAGCCCTAGCAGAATGTGCATTTCCTTTTTTCTCAGGACGATCAGTTCTGTTCTCAAGCCAATTTCTTTATGAGCAATCACTCTGCTCATTTTGCTCTTAAGCATGTTTCTCAGTTCCTTTCCAAAATGTTGTGCATATTTATTAATTTGCTGAGCAAAACGGTCTGTCACAGTTTGGAGAACCTAATTTGTTTGTGAACATTTTAGTCACTTACTTCCCTTTCTCTCTACTATGAAAGAAAAAAAGTCTTGATATTCACATATTTCATTAGGATAAGCAGATTTGCAGAATTCAAAGAATATGTACATACATTGCGAAGGAATTCAGGATATGGGGAAGCACATTAAGAGATTGCATGATGGGTCGGCCCAGTGGCACAGCAGTTAAGTGTGCACGCTCTGCTTCTCAGCGGCCCGGGGTTCGCAGGTTCGGATCCCAGGTGCGGACATGGCACCGCTTGGCAAAAGCCATGCTGTGGCAGGCGTCCCACGTATAAAGTAGAGGAAGATGGGCACGGATATTAGCTCAGGGCCAGTCTTCCTCAGCAAAAAGAGGAGGATCGGCAGTAGTTAGCTCAGGGCTAATCTTCCTCCAAAAAGAAAAAAAAAAAAAGAGATTGCATGATTCCATGGACACACACTGACTGAGAAGTCCAGCTGAGAAGTTTCTTAGTCAGTATGAGTTTACAGATTTTGATGGTCCATGGGGAGTGCTGTCAGAAAGACTAGAGTTTGAGTCCTGGCCTGGTCACCTGGCACACTATTGTGACTCCCTAAGTCTCCCTGCCCTCTTCTACAAAGTGGAAGAAATAAGAATACCCAACCCTTCTTGTGTGCATTAAACAATATATGTCTTGGAAACATGGTCAGCACTCAATAAATGGTAGTAAGTATTACTGCACTCTAGTATTAGGGGAATATTTCTATTGACCATTATGGTTCTCAAACTCCAGTCTGGATTAGAATCACCCGGAGGCTTGTTGAAACACAGCTTGGTGGGCCCCCAGAGTTTCAAGTTCAGGGGGTCTGGGATCAGGCCCAGGAATTTGCTCTTCTAACAAGTTCCCAGGTGATGCTGACGCTTCGATTCAAGACCACGCTCCCAGAAGGCGACATAGACATCACTTGTTCCTAAGGGGTGTCTGTACTCACAGGAAAGATACCAGATACCAGAATCTGAAGAAAGGACTTAGTCCTCAATAATCCTTTCCTTCCTTGCACTATTTCTTTGATGCACGCTCTCATTCTGAGACTGTGATGAAGTTGCTCCTTTGTGAATTCTTTTGGTTTTTTTTTTCTCTTTTTAAAGATTGGCACCTGGGCTAACAACTGTTGCCAATCTTTTTTTTTTTTTTTTCCTGCTTTATCTCCCTGTACACAGTTGTATATCTTAGCTGCACGTCCTTCTAGTTGTGGGATGTGGGACGCCACCTCAATGTGGCCTGACGAGCAGTGCCATGTCCGCGCCCAGGATCCAAACCCTGGGCCGCTGCAGCGGAGCGCGCGAACTTAACCACTTGGCCACGGAGCCGGCCCCTGTGAATTCTTCCTCACTCCATTCTGAGGCTAGATGTGATGGGGCAGTGAAAGAGATCTTCCAGGAGAAAATACGCTTTTAGCGAGCTCTGCTACGAGGCGGTGGAGTATCATGGAAAGAGCGCTGGAATTCGGCTCCATCACTCACCTGCTCCCTACCCCTTAATCTGCTGTGTTTTCTTCATAGGACTTTTCACAATCTGAAATTACATTACTTAGTGTTTTGTATTTTTATTGGCTTTCTCTCCTAATAGAATATAAACGTCTTGAGTGCAGGGACTTTTTCTGTTGCATCCACTGTTTTGTTCTAGAGCCTGGATCAGTGATTTGATGCATGGTAAATGCTCAGTACACATCCAATGAATGAATCAATGAACAGAAATGCACATCAAGCCCCTGCCGCATTGTGCCCTTCAAAACCTGCTTCCATCATTAATATTAATAGTAACGTGTCCCATCATGTTCCAGGCACCATGTTGGGTCCTTTTCATAGATTATTTCATTTAATCTTTCAACAACCCTTTAAGGGGGGGTATTATTACCCCTGTGTTGGAGATGTGGAAACAGAAACTCACCAAGGTTCATGAACTTGGTCAAGGTCATTCATACTTATTCATTACATCAAGTGTATTCTCTTGCCAACAAACTGTCTTCCCTTCGTGTCTTTAATTGCTTAGAACTGGGATTTAGGGTCCACATTCTCTTAGTACTATATTTGTCTTCCCTTTAGCCTGCTCAACAATGGTCACATTTGGGCTTATACACTTGAGTAAGTCATTCCCTTCTGGGTCTTCAGTCTGCTTTTTGTTGACCTCCAGGTCAGCTCCTGCCCTCACAAAAGACTTCAGCAACTTTCCCCCTGATTTCTGTTCCTCTGAATCCTCTGCCTCATCCCCAGACAACTTCTACACTCTTCTCAAAGGGTCTCTCATATTCAAACCCCTCACTCAGCATACCTTGCCTCCTTCTGGACCAGCCTGGTGGCATAGCGGTTACATTCGTACGTTCCACCTCGGCGGTCCCGGGTTTGCCAGTTTGAATCCTGGGTGTGGACCTACACACTGCTTGTCAAGCCATGGTGTGGTAAGGGTCTCACATATAAAGTAGAGGAAGATGGGCACAGATGTTAGCTTAGGGCAGTCTTCCTCAGCAAAAAGAGGAGGATGGGTGGCAGATGTTACCTCAGGGCTGGTCTTCCTCAAAACAAAAAAAGAATATAGAAAACAAATGGATTGAGTCACCCCAATTTATTTCCTCTTTACCTCTAAACCCGTCTAACAGAGGAATCATCCTTCCAGCTTTGTCTGTCAGAGGAAAAAGTCTCCCTCCTCTAAAGCCAGCCCTCCCCGGGGACCACACCATCAGGGACTCCCTTTTGCTTCAGCATCTTCAACCTCTCTCCAGAGAATTCTTCCCCTTGGGCTACAAATATGTTCAAATGTTCCTTGATTTGGGGTTCCAAATCATTTTCCTCAGTTTGATCTGCCCACCTCTTCAAGCAACACCTTTGGCCTCTGCCTTCCCTTTAACTCAGACTTCCTTTTTTTTTTCCTGAGGAAGATTGGCCCTGAGTTAATATCTGTTGCCAATCTTCCTCTTTTTGCTTGAGTAAGATTGTCACTGAGCTAACATCTATGCCACCCTCCTCTATTTTATGTGGGACGTCATTACAGTGTGGCTTGACAAGCACTGCTAGGTCTGTGTCAGGGATCCAAACCCACAAACACCAGGCCACCAAAGCAGAGCATGCAAACTTAACCACTATACCACCAGGCCAGCCCCAACTCAGATTTCTTGAGAAAGCAATATGCCCTGAATGTCCTCAGCTTTCATTCTGTCAGTATAATTCATTCATTTAAAAATATTTCTCTAGAGCCTACTACTATTCAAGACCATGGGACACATAGTGAACAAAACAGAGACCTCTGGCTTTGTGGAGCCTGCACGCTGGCAGGCCCCTCCCCCGCCTCTGCTGAAACTGTTACTACTGAGCTTCCCAATGAACAATGGCTTTTTCCAGTCCTCGGGCTTCTGGTCTTCTGGCATTATTTGCATTGGTGACAACTTCCTCATTTTATCATCCTCAGCCCGCACTTCTCTCTCTTCACCTGTGCCTACTCCATTTATGCTAGTTCCTCCTCTCACACATACTGGAATGTTCTCCAAGGTTCTGTATTTGGTTCTCACCAGACTCCTCCTGCTCTGCCTGAGAGACCGTATTTGCAGCCACAGCTCCAGCTATCGTCTGCATGCTAATAATTCCCAATCTGCAGCGAATGGTCTCACCTTCTCTCCTAGTGCCACACACGTGAGGTAACTACATATCCAAGGGGCGCTTCCACCATAACCTGTCAGACGGTGATTTTAACTCTTTCTCCGCTGTCACAAACTCCTTTCTCTCTCAAGATGCATGGTACCATCACTCAGTTTCCTGCAGCTGCCATAACAAAGTACCATAAGCGGGGTGGTTTAAAACAAGAGAAATTTATTCTCTCACAGTTCAGGAAGCCGGAAGTCCAAAATCCAAGTGTCAGCAGGGTTGGTTCCTTCTGTAGAGCTCTAAGGGAAAATCTGTTCCATGGCTCTCTCCTAGCTTCTGGCAATTTCCAGCAATCCTTGGCATTCCTTGGCTCGCGGCTGCACCTTGCCAGTCTCTGCCTCCATCATCACATGGCCATCTTTGCTCTGTGTGTCTGTGCTGCTTCTCCTCTTCTTACAAGGACACCAGTCATACAGGATTAGGGCTCACCCTCAGCCAGGATGATCTCATCTTACTTTGATTACATCTACAAAGATCCCATTTCCAAATAAGGTCACATTTACAGGGACCCAGGGTTAGAACTTCAACATATCTTTCGAGGGGACACAATTAAACATATAATACTCACCTACTTTTTCGAGCTAGAAATAGAGAAATCATCCCTGATTTCCCTCCTCTGCTCTTTTCTCATCTAATCCATCATCAAGTTCTTCTGAATTTCCAGTAGAGACGCCTCTCGTCCAGCCACTCTTCGTGTGTTCTTCCTCCTCACTCAGGTCCACCCTCCACGCAGCCGCCAAGAGCAGCCTGTGTTACTCGGCTGTTTTAAAATGGCTGATGCCCCATTGCCTAGAGGACAAGTCCAGATGTGAGTTAGACACAAGACCCTTAACTCAGGCTCCTCTCCAGCTTATTTTCTGCCTTTTCTTTCCACGGCTCCCAGGCCTTAGCCACACAGAACTTCTAGACATTCCTCGAATGTATTACAACATTCTACCACTTCTTCCCAAGACCCTTTCTCAGGCTGTCTTCAAACTTTTACCATGAAATTTGCCATGTCGTAGAGTAATCACATATTTGTCTACACGTGTCTCCCCCAGGAACACCCCCAGCCACCAATTCCTGATTATGGTGTGAGCCTCTCTCACTCATCTATATTTACCTGGGGATTGGTATATTTCTTAGCAGTCACAGGTATCTGTTGAATCAAGTGGACCTTGGTTCTAGTCGTGGTTCTACCACTGCCTTTGGCCTTGGACAAATGGCTTCACTTCCCTGGTGCTCAGCTTCCTCATTTGTAAGTGTAGGGCATCTGTAAGATCTGTTTTCACAGCAATGTTCTGCAATTGCCCTGACCTTTGTGTGCTGAGCTGCATGTCCTAAGAGAGCTTCTCTCTTTTTATGGTCAGGAACAATCAAACCAATTGCAGAAGAGTCTGGCCATGCCACTGAACCAGCATTTTTCCTGAAACTCCTTTGCAAATAATTTTTCAGCAAAAGGCTCAGCTAGGGCGTAAGCCTCTTGGCGAGGTCCCAAGACATGACAGGAGAACAAGCACAGTGACTTGCTTTTGATGTCCTGGGAGCTTAGAGGATTTCTGCATTAACAAGAGAGACAGAAGGGAGCCTTCTGCCCACCAGGTAGCTCATGTTAGAATCATAAAATCTGAGGATTGCAAGAGACCTTCAAGGTCATCTGATGCTTAACTCTCCCATATGCGTTCATAGTACACATGTGGTTTAAGGAAATCGATAAGATTCGCTCCACTAATGTTGAAGAGAATGAACCAAGGTCTGTAGATGTTTCTCATCATCATAGGAGGAGCCACTGTTAGGACTCAAGTTCAAGAGTCTTGCCTCTGTTTTATGCTCAAAGCCACTATGTGTAAGGGAACAACTAAATTTTACCCTATTTGAATAAATAACATATTTAAGAAATTGTTCATTAAGCTGTTTAAGTGGACACCTCCGACAGACCATTGCTTTGTGCATTTCATTGCAATCACAGTGCGATTTATAGTCTGTTCCTGGGAACCTGGCTCTCACATGACATGCACCAAAAAGGAAACAAACAAGAAATTTTAATATACCAAGCCCAAGGCAACAATGTCAACTTTTTAAATGTCTCAGAAAAAAAATCATAACAACTGCTTGCTAAGAACAATTATAAACATTAAATTGCTGGAGAGACCCATGTTTGCGCCTTACATGACAGTCAGAACGGGAATGCTGTTGTCAGTTAGGGAGCTGTGTTTCTGGTGCTGAAAGACAAGGACTTTGTTTTGGCTTCGGGAATTTTATTGTTGAAGAGAATGCTGCAGGCATGTGTGGAATGTCGCATTCCACCCAGGGAAGAAATCCTCAGTTTAGGATACTTTTCATCAATATGAGCTTCCAGTTAATTAACGTAACAAATCTTTTTTTTGCTGTTGGGCCACATTATCTGAGTTGATAGAGATTTTCGATTTGTAAGGGCCTCCAAAGAGGATGATCATTGGGATAACATTTGCAAACATAAAATCTAACATTCAGAATTAATGAGGAAGCATTGAACCCCAGTAACAAGGCAATGTGCGGCAGCCATTCAGAAGTGTTTGCTACCATCTGCTGGCCAGAATGGAAAACTACAGGCAACATTGGGGAGCCCACCGTGGAGGTGTCACCCTGGGAGGCGAGGGAACATGTGGTACCTAAGTAAATAGGAACTGACTGGTCTTCAAGCGACAATGATGCAAATCCTGGGGGCTGAAGGACCTAAATAAAGGGAATGGTCTATTTAAAGGTAAAAGTATGAAGGTAGACTTTCCTCAGTTGACTCAAAAGGCCAAAACAAGGAATTCTTTATAATTTCTTAATTTTTCTGTGGTTATCTTTGAAGTCTGAAACTTTGGCTTAAAAGCTTAATATAAATACAGAAATTCTAGGTGATGGAACAAGAGACTCCAAGGTTCTAGAGGAACATGGGGTAAGATATATAGTAACCTCTCTGGGCCTCAGTTGTCTCATTTGTAAAACCAAAAATTACTAACCTCTCATCAAGCTCTTAGTCTATCTGGGTCTTCTTATCCTCCCTGGGCAAAAACAGCAATACCACTGGCTCCTGCTGGCTGGGTCATTAGAAAGACCAGCAGGGGGTCAGCCCCGCGGTATAGCAGTTAAGTTTGTGCGCTCCGCTTCAGGGGCCCGGGGTTTGCCATTTTGGATCCCAGGCGTGGACCTACACACCACTCATCAAGCCAGGCTGTGGCAGGCGTCCCACATATAAAGTAGAGGAAGATGGGCACAGATGTTAACTCAGGGCCAGTCTTCCTCAGCAAAAAGAGGAGGATTGGCAGCAGATGTTAGCTCAGGTCTAATCTTCCTCAAAAAAAAAGAAAGAAAGACCAGCAGGGTGACTAGGCCAGATGCTGCTTCTCAGATTCGAACTGAAGTTCAAAGGCACAATGCCTTTGGCTTAGATCAACTTTGAAAATAGCCATTTCCTTGAAGGTCAGTGATTAGGCTGAAAGCAAAAGCAAAGTGGAGAGGTCTGTGCAATCCCATAAGAGAGGAACTGGACAGCTTGATCCTCTCCTGCCCACTGAGGATGGCTTCCAGCTCTCTTGGCATTCCACGTCACTGTCAGCACCACCATGATCTATGCTTATCCTAGCAGGATTAACAAACTCCTCTGAGAACTGGAGGAAGAAGAGAGAGGTGGTCACACACATACACACGATGGTTATGGTTGGTAATTATTTTTCTATATAGTAAAGCTTATTAAAAATTACAATGACCCATGAAAATTCACATGGCACACATCTTAGAACCTAGATTTGGTTGCCTGCCCCTCATCTTATGGCCCCAAGACTTCTGGCTGAACAGGAAATCTTATGATTTTTGTTTCCTTCAACAATTACTTTCACCTCTGGCCTGGAATACCGACCATGCGCCAGGCCATGGCCGAAGCCCTGGGACTCTTCAGCAGTGAGTAACATAGTTCCCACCCTCACGGAGCACACAGTCCATCAGAGACAGAGACATAAAGCAGAAATTACAAGGGCAATGAGGATTAAGACAGAGGAGCGCAGGGTGTTCTGTGTGACCAGGGACCTGTGTCTCTTTCTCCTTTGTGCCTGCCCATATCACTGTTCCCTTTGACTATGAGCTCCTCGAAATCCTGGATGACTCCTAGTGCAGTGCTCCAACTCATTGCCACCTGAGAATAGACAAACCTTCCTTCTCCAGGCCATCCATCCAGAGGCCAAAATGGCCCATTTGGGTAGGAGATGACAGTTAAGAAAAGGTGAAACCCTGCATTCCTGATAACAGAAATAACCCTGGGACTGACTGGGAGTTGCAAAAGCATTAATCCCATGACATAAGAATTAGATCAGGTAAGTTCCCTTATCTGATAAATGAACCGATTCAGATTTCTTGTGAGAGTAGAGACATGACAGGTGTGACGGTTTTCAGAGTTAAAAAAGCAGAAATGAACATTATTATTGATAATATAGTAAAAAGCTCTCATGATCAATCATGTCACAGATGACTTAAATCTTTTCAAAATTGAGCCCATTTTAAAAAGTACCCCTCTTCCTAATCCTAAAATTGTTACCGGTAATTTTTGCCACCATCTCAGGAAATCTCATGCATTGTTAGAGTTTTAAAAATTTTTTGACAGGTGCTAATAATTGAAGAGATTCTAAATGGTCTTTTTGAAATGACTTGTTTCCTAGCATCCCCAAATTCAGAAGGAGTCCCAGTATATCAAATATCTTTGCTGTGACGACGCAAGAACTCTAAATCAGTGGGTTACCGGAATAAGGATTGCCAAGGTGAGAGAGCATATGGACTCACCCTATCGTGAATTTGCTAACCAACTTCCTGACCTCTGTCCAGTCTTTGTGCTGCTGTGAAACAGCTGATCCATTCTTACTGGGTCAATGCCATTAATGGGTCAATGCCGCCAATATTATCTCGCTTATTTGCCCACTGGGTTTTTTAAATAGGTGAGTATGATACAAACATGGGCGTCTTCAATGACCTAAGAATCAAGAGTTTACTTTCACATGAAACTTTTCAGAGATTTATCTGTAGAGAGCTTTGCAAGTGTATTGTGTAATTAAGAAACATGAGATGTAATCTGTGGTAGAATTTCATAAAGAAGTGTAATCAGAATTTCATTGCTAAAGCTCCCCTCTAATGGGTAGGTAAGAGTATTAACTGACTAATCGGGAAAATTATTTAATACATGCAAAAACTTTTGTGAATTTTTTATTGAAATACTAAAAACAATTATCGGGGAAATAGTAAAAAGAGTAGTCATGAAGTATTTTCTTTTCTCAATACTTGTATTGCAATTGAGTGCAGAATTGGGCATAAATGCATTACTTTCTTGCTTCTCTTGTGTTCCCTCCCTAGTATGGAAAGACCCTCTATGATAACTATCAGCGGGCCATGGCAAGGGCTGGGCTCGCCTCCCGGTGGACAAACGTGGGCACTGGCAACGCAGCTACACCGGCCCCGCCTTCCACAGGTACTGTGCAGAGCAGATATTCTGACCCCCATTCAAAGCTCAGAGCTTGTGTTCAGACGTATCCAACACATTTTATAGAAACAGAACTGTGTCGACAGTATACAGAATACATTTCTTTTCTGATGGTCAGGTTCAACATCTCCCCCCACACACCTGTATCTATTTCCTTATTAGTGACTTTTAGCAAAGCTTTAACCACTTTTTTCATGATATGCTTGTGGATATGATGGCGATCACCAGTTTAGGCTTAGCTAGTAGGGAGCTGTGTCTCATCACAGTACAAATGTTGTATTTGTCCAAAACTCCACTGGTACCCAGCAGACTGCCTACCCCAAGGATGAGATCATTTTCTGGTGTTTTGCTTCCATAATATCATGGCTAGAGCCTTGTACCCAATCCTGAGCATCACATTTTACAGGTAGTGTAACAGCTACTTGTTTGTATTTTTAAGACAGAGGACAGGACACTGAGGGATGGAGTAGATACTATGCACAGCTTTACCTATACTGCTATTTCTGGTTCTTACAATAGCCCAGCAAAGTACAGATCATTACTCCCACTCCACAATGGAGGAAACTGAAGCTGGGAGAAGCTAGTATCTAGTATCTTCTCAGTGGCTGAGCTGTAATTCAAGCACATTGTCTTTAAGATAAATAATGGTTGAAACACCTGGAACCATTTACAGCAGAAGAGTCCTGGTCATTGTTTTCCAGTGTTAAAGGATGGTCATATCAAAGACCAGGATGTGTGTTCTTTGCTACTTTAAAGTGTAAAACCAGCTTGAAAGTGTGGAAATTGCAGTAAGGTAGATTTGACCCAACATTTAAAAATATTTTCCTTAGCTGTGTCCGGTCTGGCTGCTCTGTGAAAGGTGAGTTTCCTTGAAGTGTTTATGCCAGGTTGTTTTCTGCAGAGCACTTATCACAATTTGTAATTATTTTATGGATTTGTTAACTTGGTTATTGCCTATTTCTCCACTACACTCTTAAGTCTCAAAAGGACAAAGTCCTTTCTGCTTGTTCCACATTGCATTCCCAGAATTTACAAGCCTGTTATATAATAAATATTTGTTGAGTTAATAAGTAAAGGGTTGCTGAAATTGATTGAAGGTTGGGTTTCAATGACTGTAGAAGGAATCCTAATTCTATCAGTCTTCAGCTTGAGAGGGAAACACCACTTGAAGCTCCTGGACCATCAAGTTTTGCCTTCCCAAGATGGGGAAGGCATCCTGAGACCACCTTGGGCATCTCTCCCAGGGGCATCGGCCTCCTTTCCAGTAAAGACTCCTGGACTCTTTCTGGAGCAGATACTGTAGCCTCAAGTCTCACTCAATGAGAGTGAGCCCATATGGCTCCAAGTTCTTTTTTGGGGGGCAACTCTAAGATCCCTTTCCTTTCCAAAGAATTTTTTTCTTCTGAGCATTTTTCTCTGAAATTGGGATCCCTTGCTTTAGCAAATAGTTGTTTCTCACCAAGCCTTGTAATTGTTCTAGTTATTTCTCACTAGCATCACCTTCCCTTTTATCAAGCTGACACATCAGCTATTTAATTATGAGCTGGACTGTTTTAGAACAATTGGGATACCTTGATTGGGATATCAGCCGTTTCCCAGACTTACACAATTGGTGTATTGCCCGGACAATCATACTTCACCTAGACAAGTTTCATAGCCTGGCTTGCCTGACTGAGGATCTCTCAGGAAGTGTTTGGCTTGTGGTCAGCAACCAGGAAGAGCCATATCCAATCAGGCTCTCAATGGACTCCTCCTTGGCATTCAGTTGTATTCATTCAGATCACAAACCGCCTCTGTGGTTCAGTAAAAAATATATCTGGTCTTTAGCCTCAGTTCCTGGCACAGCTGCAACAGCCCATGGAATTTCCTAAGTGATAGGAATGTCTTTGTTACGCTAATGAGGTAGCTCAGGGTGGGCTGCTGCAGAGCTTTAGGATGGGGACTGGTCACCAAAAAGACCAAGCCGGCAATTAGAGAGTTGGAACTTTCTACTGCCTGACCTCCGGGGGGCTGGAGAGTGGGGTTGGCCACGTGGCCAGGGGTTTATTCAATCATGCCTCATAATGAAACCCCAATAAATAGACACCGAGGCTTGGGGGAGCTTCCTGGTTGGTGTACAAATCAATGTACCAGGAGGCTGATGTGCTCTGACTCCACAGGGAAAGGGCATGGAAGCTCCAGGTTCAGGACCCTCCCAGAACTTGCCCTGTATGTATCCTTTATTATAAAACTGTAATCGTAAGTATAGCACTTTCCTGAGTTCTGTGAGTTGTTCTGGAGAATTATTGAACTTGAGTTGGGGCATGGGAACTCCTGAATTTGCAGAGGGCTGGTGAGAAGTGGCGGGGGTCTGGCACCTGAAGTCGAGGCAGTCTTGCGGAGGTTGAGCCCTTAAAACTGTGGAGTCTGATGCTAACTCTGGCAGGTCGGCATCAGAACAGAACTGCAGTCCACCCACTTGGGGTGGAAACAGAGCACCCTCCTTCCAGGCCCTTCGCTCTACCATTTATGTATATATGTCAGAGGTCATTGGGGATTTGGGGATGCTATGAGATGCTATTATGATCGGGTACCCACAGATCCCATATCCAGCCACACGCATACCTCCTGTGAAGTTCCCAAGAAAAAGAGATATATATGCAAGGAACCATGGCACACAGAATTCTACATTTTGATTAGCTGGGCTAGTGTCCATAACTGCTAATTCAAGGTTCTCTGGAAGAACATGCTAGAGCATGTGGTTTAAACTTGAAGCCTGAAATAAACCTCTCTCTTGCCTAAGTCTCAGACTTAACACTAGCCAGATGCAATTGTAACACCAGTGATTTGAATAAAAGGAGGAAGAAAAAGGGAGCAAGAGAGGAGGGAGGGAAGAAGGAAGAAACGAAGAGAAAAAAAGGACTGAGCCTGCCCTTTACCCACAGTGACTCTGCCCACTGTTAACCTAGTAAATGTAGAGAGTGAGAAAAGGAGAGAGTGGTAAAGAAAGGGATTGAGACAACCTTTTCTCCCAGAGGGCTCTACACACAATAGACACATTGATTCCACCACAGATCTGTGGCCACCAACCACACCTGGGCCCCTAATACTACCTATCAATCTTAATATGTTTCTCTAGACCGGAGGTTCTCAACCAAGGGTGACTTTGACCCCCAGGGAAGATTTGGCAATGTCTGAAGACGTTTTTGGTTGTCACACCTTGGGAGGTGCTCACATCATCTAATGGGTAGAGGCTAGGGAAGCGGCCTCTCCTACAGTGCACAGGGCAGCCCCGTACAACAAAGAATTTTCCATTCCAAAATGTCAATAATGTTGAGAAAACCTATTCCAGTCAACGTAATCTCCTAGTTTCTCTAATTGTTTCCAATGTTCTTCACTCTCCTCAGACTTTCAACCCCTAACCCCTTTACTCTCAGCAGAGAAAATGGACCAATCAAAGGGGAACTCCTTTAGCTTCCCACCACCAAACCCAACAACTTATCTGCATCTACACCCATCCTAGCCTGTGTCCATTATGTTACCGCCTATTAAGGGCCAACTCTTCCACGCATGCTCTGGTCCCCTATTCTGACACCAATGGGGGTACTGAGGTATAACTCTGATGCTGACCACCAGGGTTAGCTCAGACCCCACAGGTTACGGCACAGTCCCCAACAAGTCTGCCTTTTCTTCAGACGCCAGCCACACTTCAGGGGCCCCAGGCCATTCTTCTGACCTAATGGCTACTCCCTACATGGCAACTGACAGAAATCCAACTCGATCTAGTTTAAGTAACAAAAAGTGAGCGGGAGAGATTTATTAACTCACAAAACTAGGAAGTCTAGGGGTAGGCTGCTTTCACGCACAGTAGGATCCAGGGGTTAAGTGATGTTCTCAAGATACTGTTTCTTTCTTAGGCACTGTCCCCATGAGGTGGCAAGGATTGCCACCGACTATCTAGGCTTACATTTTTCACACAGTCAGAAATCTTAGTATAAAGAGAATGCACCATTTCTGAAAAAGCAGAGGGCTTCATTTCATGGTCATTCCTAAACCGTCTTGCTGTGCCCAAGAGGATGCCATCCTCTTATTTGCCAGGTTGAGTGGTGGGATTGGCCCTTCGCAAACCATGTGGGTTAAGAATGGGGGGGAGTTGGTCCCCCCTTAGAATGCACTTGAGTCCTGTAAAATATGTGGGGCTCATATATGTTTAATAAACCTCCAACTCCTGATTCCTTCGAGGACTCCTAGTGAGACATCATTGTGGGAGAGGCTGTATTGCTGCTTGACAGCTGGGACTACTAATACAGAGAACCTATGACAACCTAGATCCCTAATCATTGGCACCTACACAATATATGGGTTTTGTGGGTGCCCATGGGTTATCTCAGGATGGGGCAGAGAACCCATGGAAAAGATTGGACCTCCTGGTAAATGGGAGGATGGCAGCTGGGAGCATTTGGGAGATTACTATAAAGGTGTTCTCACAGACTGGTAAACACCAGGACATCCCAGTTACATAAAATGTACACTATGTTCCTGAGAAATCAGCCTGTGTATGTGTTTGGGCAAAGGAAGCAAAAAGAAAATATCATTTGTACCCTTTAAAGAAATATCCCCAATAGTTTTCAATATTCAGCTTCAGTTTCTGTCTACCTTGTACAAAGGTGATTACATTATATATAAAGAAAGGATTCTGAATACGTACTAGAGGGAGGAGGAGAAAAAGAACAGACCAAAGGAAATGAGAATATTGAGCACTTTGCAATCTAAGATGTTGAAATCTCCTGGGCACAGTATGGGACGGTGCCCAGGCCTTATGAAAAGTCGTAAATATAAACGCCTTAAGGCCTTAAGATGTTTACACCTGTTACCTCCCAACCTCCAGAGCAAAGATTTGGCTAATCAGAGAGACATTTAATAAGCCTTAGACACAGAGTGATCTCGTGTTTACGTGGCACATCACGTACGTTCTGACAGCACGGATGGGGCGTGTGGAGGACGTCAAGCGAGGCCCTCCTCTGAAGAAGGAGGCAGCTGTCCTTGCTGGATGAGGAACGTAGATTTTATAGTGAAAAATGTGACAATAGAGACAGCTGGTATAGCCTGTTCCAATCTTTTAACGGTATAGATGGACATGAATTATCTTTTTTATTCTGAAATATTTTCAAACTTACTGAAAAGTTGCGAGAATAGTACAAAGAACTCCCGTGTGCCCTTTACACAGATCATCAGTAGTGGCTCTGTCACATGTGCCTTGTCATTCTCTCTCCCTACTCCCCCTTCTGCCTGTGTATATTTTTCTTGAAGCATTTGAGAGTAGATTGACTATATCGTGCCCCTTAAATCTTCAGTGTGTATTTCCTGAAAACAAAGCTATTCTCTTACTAAGCATAACACGGTTATCAAATTCAGGAAATTTAATATTTAATACTAATAGAATATTGTTACCTAAACCACATTCTATATCCCAGTTTTGCCAGTTGTCTCAGCAATGCCTTTTCTAGCGATGTTTTTTCCTGGCGCGGGTTCCATCCAGGATGCATACTGCATTTAGTCTCCGTGGCTCTCTAGTCCTCTTTCATCTGGATTGTGTCCTCAGCCTTTCTTTGTCTGTCGAGACATGAACAGTTTTTAAGAATAAGGGCCATTTATTTTATAGACTGTCCCTCAATTTGGATGTGTCTGATGTTTCCTCATAATTCATTTCAGGTTATGCATTTTGGCAGGAATACTACGTGAGAGCTGTTGTGTCCTCCTCAGGGTGTCACCATCGGAGGCATTCAGTGTCCGTTTCCCCCTCAATGGAAACATTAATTTTGACCACTTGGTTAAGGTGTTGTCCAGTTTGTCTCCTGTACAGATTTTTGATCTTAATAATTTGTAGAGAGCTACTCTGAGACTCTGTAAATATTCTATTCCTCATCAAACTTTACCGTCTTCCCAATCTCTTGAAGTCCTTAACGGCCTTCTTTGAGCTTTATGTAGATTAATGGGGTTCTCAAAATATTAGGAAAATATTTGAAGAAGCAAGTAACAGTCATTTCATAAATATTTGACATATTAGCTGGGACTGAGCATAGCCAAACCAATCTCGGAGTCCACTGGGGGAGGAGAAGAGCTCATGTCATAGGCTGGGTGACAGTTCAGTTGCTGGAGAAATGGCGTCCATATGTGGAGCTGACCATCCTCTCCAGAATGTTCTCTGAGGAGCCAGAGAGATAATATACAGCTTCTTCTATCTGAGTCTCTTAAAACTGTGAAACCTTAGTTAGTCATACTTTTGTTGGAAAGGGCAAAAAAAGAAAAAAGTGCATATCAGGACTCTCTGGGAAAAAATCTAATTCTAGGGTATATCGGGGGTCTGCACATTTTGCTCAATGCCCTCTGCCATTTTTGTGCCCGGAATACTTTCTGTGGAGGATAATGTTCAAAAATCGTTCCTGTACTCAGCATGGTATGAAACTCCATACATACATTTCAGAAAAATCTTCAACAAGAGAAATTTTTTTTAGGAAGAGGTTTTCAAGGTGTAGTCACCCATTACCAAAAAGTTTTTCAAAGCAGAACATACTCCTCGCTAGGCCCCCCCCAAAGCAGATTTTGTAGCCTGTATAAGGCATTCCCTTTCCAGAAGGTTTTGCTGAATCTCATGAAGTATTTGCCGTAGAAGCCCAGATTTTCCGTAAGCCCTGTGTAGCTGGGAATCCTCCTCTTTTGCTTTGAAGATATAAACTGCTCTATAGTTTCAGATTAACTTTCAAGAACGTTAAACATGCCTTGCCCACTCTTCTTGTCTCTCTTCCTCCCTCTCAGGACTTAAAACAGGCACCGCCCAGGCCAATGGTCAGATTCCCCAGGCTGCACATTCTGTGAGCACTGTTCTCAACGAAGCAGACAGACAAGTTGACACGCCTAAGGTAAGAACAGAGAGCAGCTGACACCGCTCTGTCAGACTGTCACCTGTGAGCCCACGTTCTAAACCATTGGAACACTGCTAATCACTGCTCTTTTAAAAGAAGAAAATACAGTTCCAACAACTAAGAAGGCACTGTAATTTCATTTAGATAATTGTTTTATTTTTTTTTTCTGTCTTAAGGTGACATAGGCTAGAGTGGAAAGTTAGAATCAACTATGATCACACTGCTTCAGGAAAATGTAGGAATTTTTTTTTAATGCTGTGGATTGGTAAATAGTTTTAACCTAGCTACATTTATTTCGACGGAGTGATTTTCTTGGTTGAGTCAAGTGGTTTCAGCACTCTCTGAAAGTGGCACCTGAGTTTTAAGCCCTTGGGATTTTTACTTATTTTTTCTGAACAAGAGCAATCAGTTAGTAGGAAGCCCTATGTTAAATGCTAACTGGGCCCCAAACCAGATTGGAAGATACTAAAAGGGTTCCATTATAACATGTGCATCTTATATTATTCTGTTATTGTTCTACACACATCCTCAGGGAAAGGGGAAGGAAAACACATTTTTAAAATAATAACCAAGGGGCTGGCTCAGTGCTGTAGTGGTTAAGTTTGCGTGCTCTGCCTCAGTTGCCCAGGGTTCATAGGTTCAGATCCCGGGCATGGACCTACATACCACTCATCAAGCCATGCTGTGGAGGCATCCTACATATAAAATAGAGGAAGACTGGCACAGATGTTAGCTCAGCAACAATCTTCCTCAAGCAAAAAGAGAAAGATTGGCAACAGATGTTAGCTCAGGGCCAGTCTTCCTCAACAAGGAAAAGAAAAATCAAACTGGTATAATATTCCTCATAACTTTTTTCTCACTAGAGGAGATTAATGAAGAGTCATTTAAATATATCTAAATATTGCAGCTAAAAAGGATCATTTAGTTGGTGGTCCAATAGGTAACATCTAAATGACTATACAAGTTCCATTTAATATTTCCCATGTGTGATTCAAAGCAACTTTAAATAACTATACCTTCAGTAATTTTTTATTTCATTCATGCCTTCATTTTGTCCATCAGCCAGTGGTGGAAACAATTTAGTCTTGTACTTATTGGACTTCTTATAATCTTTGACAACCATTGCAGACCTTTAAAAGTTGTTTCTCTAATATTTTTGTTTTCTTCTCGAGTCTGATGATCTCCTCACACAGTATACTTTCAGCTATTATAATTTCCATGATTTCTATAATGCCAACTGAAAAGAAACCTTTTAAAATGCTAAAAGCAATAAAAGGATCCCAGAATAGAAATCACTTAACTGTGTGTGAACACCAATTCCCAAACTGCCTGTTCAGAAATTAAAAAAAAAAAAAATACATCACCAGTTAATTAGCTTATCATGCTAAGCAAATAAACTAAATAGAATAGAAACTCAATCATAAGGCACCTTGTTAGGAAAAAAAACTTCTAAATTTAATCTTTAGTGGTGAGAGGTTATTAAGCAAAGAAAGAAAGAAAATGAAAGCCTGATAAAATGTAAATTGCAATGATAATTATCACTAAAACAGAGGGATTCAATTCAGCTGCCTGAAACTCCTGGGGAAGTTGCATTATAGAGATATAATTCATTATTATCTGTTCCACTGTTGGCAGAAGAACTGTGCTTCTGTCAACCTTTGACCAAGTTTAGCGTTCTGGTTTCTACCAAGAACACAGGCATCAGATTTCATTCCTCAGAACCCACTCACACATTTATCTCATTTGATCTCATCATAACCTTGAGACATAAATAATAATAGGGCTTATGATGTCTGTATAATACCTGATTAGCCAGCCAACTTTCACACAGTTAAGCAAAGGTAAATCTAAGGCTATAGACCAGGTGTGCAGATTCCTGGTCCACCCCCTGCCTCCCTAAAAGCCCGTGAAGCCAAAGGGAATGAAGCATATAATTACGCCTTCCTGGAGCCCACAGTCTTGGGAAAAGGCACCTTTGTTCTCAGCCTGCAAGCAAGGAAGCACTGACACCAGAGAAGGCAGACGATTCTTTGCCAGGAGAGAGATCCTTTGTCCTCAGGTTTGCACAAAGGTTAGCTGTAGCCTAGAGAAAACCATTTCCAATTTCTTTTTCCTCTCCATCTTCTTTGTGTTAAAGTAGGACATTTCAGCCAGGAGATTTGGGGAAGGTCTGGGGACCACCCCTGTGCCACTGAGAGTATGGTACAGGAGCATAACAATTTTACTGGCCACCTGCTCCTGACAACTGAGCTTCCCAACCAGCTCAACTCAGACCAAGAAAAATGTTAGGGCTGCATGTGCCCTGGACCCTGTGGCTTGTCCTGAGAACCAAGGCCTGAGTGGGACCGCCAGGAGAGCCATTTTGCTTCCATTTTGAGTTGCCTTAGGCTGACTGTAGGGTAGGTGAAGACTGAGGTAAGCCCACAACTAGCTAAGCTCTATACCACTAAAGCTCTTTTAACGACAGCAGTAACGCCTGTGTAAGGCGGTTCCGAGGAGGTAGACGTGTAATCTAAACATCCTAAACACCTCGTTGAATAGGGCAAAGTCTTCCAGGTACAGAAGACGTCGGAGATTAGCACCAGGTAATACCGTTAAATAATAATGTCATTATTGGCAATAATGTTAAAGGCCACGTGGAGTCGTTCTATCCCAGAGCGAAGATGACCTAGCTCATGAACACCTGCAGTCTCAGGGACTGAGGGATTGGGGCTCCCCCCACCCCAGGGGGCAGGCGCTGCCTAAAGCAGTGAGATCTTATGCATCAGTGGAAGTGTCAACCCCCAAGGTGGCTGTGTTGTCAAGAATAATGCTGTTGTTGCTTTCTTGAAGGACAAGAAGCCAGCCCTTAGTAACCACGACCCAGGAACGCCCAGGGCCCAGCACCTCCCGAAGTCCAGCCTGCCCCCGCCGCCTCCGGTGCGACGGTCCTCAGACACCGGCAGCAGCCCGGTGATGCCCGCCAAGGGCGCGGCCGGCGGCCTCCCGCCCCTGCTCGACGACTCCCTGCCGCCGCCCCCGCCGCCGCCGCCCCTGGAGGACGACGAGCTCCTCCCGCCGCCCCCCGATTTTGACGAAGCGCCCCCGGACTTCGTGCCTCCCCCGCCGCCGTGGGATGCGGGGGCTTCCTTGCCGCCGCCGCCGCCGCCCCCGCCCGCCCTCGCCCCCGAAGCCACGAAGCCGTCCCCCGTTGTCGCCAAAAGGCCTCCGGTTCCCCCAAAGAGGCAGGAGAACCCAGCGCCGGCCAGCGGGGGAGGGGGCGGCGAGCAGGATTTCATGTCGGATCTGATGAAAGCTCTGCAGAAAAAGAGGGGCAACGTGGCCTAGGGAACGGGCGCGCGCCCCTCTAACCTCAAGTGCGTCTCCGCGGCTCTGTTTTCGTGGCGTCTTGTTCATTCTCGGTAAAATATTGAAGTGTTCAGACTAGAAATGATGCAAAACGGCTCACTGTTGCTGCAGTACATTCATAGCCATTAACCTAGCACCGAATTTAGAATATTTGCCTAAATGGACATATCTTTCCTATGTATTTCCTCTTAATGGAATTTATCTTTCCTCCCAAGTTAACTAAAATGATGTATGTTCATTTTATGATGTTCAGAAGCATCAAATTAATAAAAGTCAAAAAAATTTCCTGAAGACGGTATTTTTAGAAATAGCGGTGTATGTAGTGTGATGTCAACACTATTTCATAATATACTTGACGTTTTAAAAATAGGTTTCAAAATCCAATGACGTCTAAAGTCTTGTTGATCTTGACATAGTTTCCATTTCCACCTCCATGACCTTCAGAATTTTCAGAAAAATCAAGAGAGGAAAAAGAAAAACACAGGAGAGGCAGAGGGAATTCAGTTTTTTTGAAACTGGTCGCTCCATTGGTTGAGGTCCTGGACACAACGCTGCTCTGTTTTTGCTTTTCTAAAGGTTGAATAACATAGTAATTGGGGGGGAAAGTTATTTAGATAGTTTTTGGATTCTCTGCTATTATACGGCTCTAAGTATGCTATAAATAAAAAGTCAGAGACAGGAAAAGGCAATTGTACATATTCTTCAAGCTGCAATGTTTTCTCTCAGATAAATTTAATGCTCAATTTTAATAATCAATTTACCTTAATTTCCTGTTACCCTTCTCTCTTCTCTTTCTAGTTGGCTTCTGAGAGTCCTTTTAGATTTTCTTAGTTTTATTTCCATAGTTTTTTCTTCTTTTTAATTGTAAAACACTTCAAAATCTTCTTAAAGTGGGTAGAAAATAAATAACTAATGCATTATTTTCTGCTTAAAGAAGATGATTAATCTGATATTTTAATATTTGGAAAAAAGTAAGCTCTAAATTGACATTTAAAACAAAAAAGTCGATTCAGATTTTAAAACCAAAATATTTAGTAACTAAAACTGGTAAGGTGCTCTAAATTTTTCCTAAGCGTGTGCCTAAAATAGGATAGAAGGTAAATGATTTATATTCAATCTCTCATGCACAGGAACTCTTTCCCATTTGTTTGTGTTTTATGATGTTCTTTGATGTCGGATGCAGTAAAAACATAGCTTTTCTGAGACCTGACCGAAGCCTGGTCGTTATGCAGACCTCTGGGACAACACAGGAAAGGTGTTAATGGCATAATTTTGTTAGAGACTGATTTGGACATTTAGGGCTGAGGAAGAGAGGTAAAACAAAGGGGCCACACGAGGTTGTCCAGGTTGCTCTAACCTGACCTCTGGTAGTGAACCAATCATATAGGGTTCAGGACAAAAGATCCCTCACAAGGATTATCTGGATCTTACTTACCTTGATCAAAATTACCACTTGATTTGCAGATCAGGAAATGCATTAAGTACTTGAGAAGAATAATTTAGAACCCAGTACCACTATAATCCAAATAGTGGTATAGCCAACCCTTGGCTGAGTTTATTTCTGAGGATAAAACCTTAATGGCACTTCCTGGCCCTATCTAGAGAAGGAAGCTACCCAAGAGAATTAACTGATTTTGTGGTCAGAATACTGATACCATTTTAGTGTGGACCAAAGGGTTGAATGCACTGTCTTTCCATTCTTTGTTTGCCTATGTGATGGGTCCAATTTGATCTCTCTTGTATGAATATCCAAGAGGAAATCCAGTATTAAGGCCTCTTTGGTCAGGAATCTTACAAATCTGGGCTGCTTTTGCCTAATCTTGGGGGGAGAGTTTGCTTTCAACAGGCCCAGGCACCAGATCAGGAACTCTGTGCAATTTTCACTCAAGTGGCACAGAATCTCTGTGTCTTGCAGAAAGGTCTTCACGCACACTGCCTATACTTGAGCGACACTACTTAGGTCAGCCCTGAAAAGACTCCAGAATTTGTTCTCCTTTTATGAAAAGTTTAGTCACAAATACAGATGTGGGGGAAGTACAGACCCTCGGGGGGAGTCAGGGAGAAGGAGTATGGGATTAAGATAGTAATCCTATATTGTAATTCATAAAGACGACAGAATTTCTTGCATAATGTTGCAATCAGGGCAAAGACCCAGGTAACAGAATAATTGCAATTAAAACCACAGGCTCTGATCAAGTTTACAGAAAACAGCATTTAACCTGCCACGTGACGGAATCTGATAGAAGATTTTACAGCAGATCTCAAAAGGGGAAATGAACATTTAAGCTTCCACTATGTGTTTTACATATTTTATTTGATCATAGGAACAATGGCTGTTATGATACTGAAATTATCAAATTCAATGATAATCGAGCCTTTAACATTTGTTGAGACTTCTTTTATGGCTTGTTTCATGGTCGGTTTTTATAAACGACCCATGTATGCTTGTGTACAATGTACTATACTTGTTTAGAACAAGCTTGCTAAGCACGTTGCTCAAATCTTCCATAGTCTAATATCTAATATCTAGTCTGCTTGAGCCGTCAGTTACTAAGAAGGATGTGTTAAAATCTCTTTCGAGGGGCCAGCCCAGTGGCATGGTGGTTAAGTTTGGCCGTTCCACTTTGGCAGCCCCGGTTTGCGGGTTCAGATCCCAGGCTCACACCTGTGCCACTCATCAGCCATGCCATGGCGGCGTCCCACAGATAAAATAGAGGAAGATTGGCACAGATGTTAGCTCAAGGAGAGTCTTTTTCAGCAAAACAAAAGAAAAAGAAAAGAAAAAGAAAAAGAAAAAAAATCTCCTTTGAGATCGGTCAATATCTTTTACCTTTTCTGGCAACTTGTGCTTTACATATTGTCACTTTATTAAGCATGAACAAATTTATTTATATATTTTCCTGGTGAGTTGAACCATATATCCCTGTGTAATGCTTTTTGCTTGTTTATATTCATACAGATACGCCATCTTTTTTCAGTTATTTGCCTAAAAAAATCTTTCTGTTCACTTACTTTCAAACTTTCTGTGTCATTGCATTCTAGGTTTGCCACTCGTAGGTGGCACGTCAGTGGGTTTTGGTGTGTTTATAGTCCAGCACTTGCTCTCCTTCAAGTGGCAAATTTATTCCTTTTTATTATTATTATTGTGATTATATATTTGTAGGTGTTTTTAACGTCTTATTTTGTACTTTCTATTCGTCTGCATTTTTCTGGTTTTTTCTTCCTTTCTGATCTTCTTTTCATGTGATCAAGGATTTTTCTCCTCCATCTTTTAATCTTCTTACTGGAAAGTTATACGCTCTGTTTCTATTTTACTAGCTACCTAGAACTGAAGACATCCATACTCAATAAAGTCTAAAGATGAACAGCTTTAACCTGGACAATACAAGGACTTTAGAATACTTTAATTTCAGTCACACACACACACATTCACACTCACACAACTAATTGTTGTCCAGTCTTTGAGTTATATCTCAAGTGTTTTTTTTTCCCCTAGAATGTCTTTCACACTCATTCTTGAAAAATGGTTTCACTAGATACAAAATTCTGGGTTGACAGTAAATACTCCTAGTTCTTGGAGAAGATTGGCCCCACTGTCTTCTAGCTTCCACTGTTGCTGTTGAGAAGTTGGCTGTCAAATTATCATTTCATTTTGGTCATCTTTTGTTTCTCCGCTGGATGATTTTAAGACCTTTCTTTGTTTTGGATGTTCTCACACGGTGGGTCTAACTGTGGGTTTCTTTTTATTTAGATGCTGGAGAATTTATTGAGGCTCCTAAATCTAGAAATATGCAATTTTGCTATTCTGAAAAATTTTCATATATTTTGTTTTCAAATATTGCCTCTCCTTTTTCATCTCTGGAGCTCTAACTGTATGTCAAGCCTTCTAACTATCCTTCATACCTCTCAATTTTGTATATTTTCCATTTCTTTATCTATTCTGGGTAAACTAATCAGACTTAATCCCCACCCACCAATTCTTTCTTCAGCACAATCTAATCTGTGTTTAAGCCCTGTGCATTGAGGGTTTTTCTTTATTTTAATAGCTTTTATTTTTTAAAGCAATTTTAGGTTCACAGCAAAATTGAGCAGAAAGCAGAGTTCCTGTTGCTCCACATTCTCACCAGCATTTGGTGTTGTCAGTGTTCTGGATTTTGGCCTTTCTAATAGGTGTGTAGTGGTATTTCATTGTTGTCTTAATTTGCAATTCTCCAATGACACATGATGTTGAGCACATTTTCATATGCCTATTTTCCATCTGTATATCTTCTTTGGTATGGTGACTGTTCAGATCTTTTGCCCATTTTTTAATCAGGTTGTTCATTTTCTTATTGTTTAGTTTTAAGAATTCTTTATATATTTTGGATAACAGTCCTTTATCAGTATGTCTTTTGCAAATATTTTCTCCCCATCTGTGGCTTGTCTTCTCATTCTCTTGACATTGTCTTTCACAGACCAGAAGTTTTTAATTTTAATGAAGTCTACCTTATCAATTTTCTTTCATGGATCATGCCATTGGTTTTGTATCTAAAAAGTCACCGCTAAACCCAAGGTCTTCTAAATTTTCTCTTATGTCATCTTCTAGGAGTTGTATGGTTTTGCATTTTATGTTTCAGTCTGTGTCCATTTTGACTTAATTTTTGTGAAGGATATAAGGTCTGTGTCTAGACCTTTTTTTTCTTTTTTTGCATGTGGATATCCAGGTGTTCCACTGCCATTTGTTGAAGACTGTTTTTCTCCATTGTCTTGTCTTTGCTCCTTTGTCAAAGATTAGCTAACTGTATGTATATCAGCCTGTTTCTGGGCTCTTCATTCTGTTTCATTGATCTGTTTGTCTATTCTTTTGCCAATACCACACTGTCTTAATAACTACAGCTTTATAATAAATAAGTCTTGACGTAGTCAGTCCCTCAATTTTGTTCTTCATTATCGTGTTGGCTATTCCAGATGTTTTGTCTCTCCATATAAACTTAAGAATCGATTTGTCAATATCCACGAAATAACTTACTGGGATTTTGATGGGATTGCATTGAATCTATAGATCAAGTTGTAAAGAACTGACATCTTGACAGTACAGAGTCTTTCTATCCATGAACATGGACTCTTTCTCCATTTATTTAGTATTTTGATTTCTTTCATCAGAGTTTTGTAGTTTTCCTCATATATATCTTGTACATATTTTATTAGACTTATACCTAAGTATTTCATTTTTTGCATGCTAATACAAATGGTATTGTCTTTTTTAATTTCAGATTCCAACTGTTCATTGCTGGTATATAGGAATGCAATTGCAATTGACTTTTTTATATTAACCTTGAATCCTGCAACCTTAATATAATTGATAATTAGTTCCAGGATTTTTTTTTCAATTGCTTTGAATTTTTCTGTGTAGACAATCATGTCATCTGCAAATAAAGACAATTTTATTTTTTCCTTCTCGATCTGTACATCTCCTATTTCCTTTTCTTGTCTTACTCCATTAGCTAGGACTTCCAGTACAATGATAAAAAGCAGTGGTGAGATAGGACATCTTTGCCTTGTTCCTGACCTTAGTGATAAAGTTTCTCTTTTCTCACCATTAAGTATAATGTTAGCTCTAGGTTTTTTATAGATGCCCTCTATCAAGTTGAGAAAATTCACCTCTATTCCTTGTTTGTTCAATGTGTTTATTGTGAATGGCTGTGGAATTTTGCCAAATGCTTTTTATGCATCTATTGATATGATCATGATTTTTCTTCTTTAGCCTGTTGATATGATGGATTACATTAACTGATTTTTGAATGTTGAACCAAGAATGTGTACCTGGAATAAAGCCCACTTTGTAGTTGTGTATAATTCTTTTTATATATTGTTGGATTTAATTTGCTAATATTTTATTGAGGAATTTTGCATCTATGTTCATGAGAGACAATGGTCTGTAGTTTTCTTTTCTGGTAATGTCTTTGTCTGGTTTTGGTATGAGGGTAATGCTTGCTTCATAGGATGAGTTAGGAAGTATTCCTTCTGATTCTAGCTTCCAGAAGAGATTGTAGGAGAATTGCTGTAATTTCTTCCTTAAATGTTTTGTAGAATTCACCAGTGAACCCATTTGGGTCTGGTGCTTTCTATTTTGGAAGGTGGTTAATTATTGTTTCAATCTCTTTAATAGACATAGGCTTATTGAGATTATGTCTTCTTGTATGAGTTTTGGCAGATGCTGTCTTTCAAGGAATTGATCTATTTCATTTAGGTTATTGAATTTGTAGTCATAGAGTTGTTCATAGTATTCCTTTATTATCCTTTTAATGTCCATGGAATCAGAGTGATATCCCCTATTTCATTTCTGATATTAGTAATTTGTGTCTTCCCTCTTTGTTTCTTAGTGAGACTGCCTGGAAGCTTATCCATTTATTGATAAACTACTTCTTTTCGCAGAACCAGCTTTTGGTTTTGTTGATTTTCTCTATTGATTTCCTGTTTTCAATTTCATTGATTTCTGCTCTAATTTTTATTATTTCTTTACTTCTGCTTACTTTGGATTTAATTTACTCTTCTTTTTCTAGTTTCCTAAGGTGGAAGATTAGATTATTGATTTTAGATCTTTCTTCTTTTCTACTATATGCACTCAATGCTATAAATTTCCCCTCTAAGCACTGCATCCTACAAATTTTGGTAAGTTGTATTTTCATTTTCATTGTTTCAAAATACTTTTTCATTTCTCTTGAGATTCCTTATTTGGCCTGTGTGTTATATAAAAGTGTGTTGTTTAATTTCCAAGTATTTGGACATTTTCCAAATATTGATTTCCAGTTTAATTACACTGTGATCTGCGAGCAGACAACATATGCCTTCTATTCTTTTAAATTGCTTGTGTTTTATGGCCCAGAATATGGTCTGTCTTGTTCAATGTTCCATGTGAGCTTGAGGAGAATGTGTATTCTGTTGTTGTTGGGTAAAATAGCCAATAGATGTCAATTATATTTACTTTATAATTATATCCAATTATATTATGTCTTCTTGAAGAGTAAGCCTCTTTATCATTCTCTAATGCCCTTCTTTATCCCTGATAATTTTCCTCACTTGGTTGTTTGCTCTGTCTGAAATTAATATAGCTGCTCCAGCTTTCTTTTGCCTAGTGTTAGCATGGTATATTTTTCTCCATCCCTTTACTTTTAATCTGTATGTGTCCTTATATTTATATTTAAAGTGGGTTTCCTCTAGATAGCATATAGTTGGCTCTTGTTTTTTGATTCACTCTGATTAACTCTGTCTTTTAGCTGGTATGTTTAGACCATTGATGTTTAAAGTGATTATTGATATAGGTGGATTAATATCTACTGTATTATACTGTTTTCTACTGGTTGCCCTTATTCTTTGTTCCTATTTTTGTCTTTCACTCTTTTCCTGCTTTTTGTGGTTTTAATGCAAAAGATGCTTGGTCTGTATTATAAGTTATATAACACGAAAGAAGGCAAGCAGTGTTCAAGCTACTCTTGATAAGTTTTTTACAAAGAAATAAAACACTTTAATTCTCAATGTTTCTAATGTTTTCAATTGCAATGTACTAAATAAATACTAGTTTTACTATTTTTTTCATTTCCCTATCTATCTATAGCCAACAATAGAAGAGTTTTTAAGATTTTGACCAAAATTTTTGAAGATCACAAAACAATCATAATTTTCCCCACTGATTATTAATAGCATTTTGCATGGTTTTAGCTTGCACGGTCATTTTTACAGTCCTGCAGGACCATGCAAAGCAAGAAGTGCCTGTACTATGTCCCTGGATGGGAAGACTCAATATTGTAAAGATGTCAGTTCTTTCCAAGTCAGTCTATAAATTTAACATAAACCCAATCAAAATTCCAACAGGGTTTTTTGTGAAAGTTGACAAATAGAATGAAAATTCATCTAAAATAAATAGCAAATAATACATTTTAAAAGTTTAATGACAGGGGGCGGGACCAAGATGGCGGAGTGAGCTGTCTTCTTTGTCTCTCCCCGTCGAATCCACAACTAATTGGACATTAATTGGACATTCACCGATTAACAAAGGATATCCAGATAGCATCTCAAGATGCCTAAGAGTCTCGTGCTACTATACAATGGAAGGCAAATGGACTTCCCCCCAGGAGGAGGTGGAAATAGGTGAAAAGTCTCCGACCCCCGACCCCCGGATGGCCTAGTTCCTGCAGGAGGCTCTCTTCCAGTGGACGCCCCCATAGCATCGCCACACACCAAGGGTGGGAGCGTGCGCTCACTAGCGGAGCGACGGTGGAAACAGGTGACAACAGCCCTACCCAAGCCCCCCGCAATTACACCTAAGCCCAGGGGGAATCCCCAGGGTCCCGCACCCACCGGCAGGGAAGGCCTCCGCTCACCATTAGCAGGGAGGCCCCGCCCAGAATCCAGAAGAAAGGGAAGCTCCCGGCGGGCAGATTCCCCGGCACGGCACCAGACCGCAAGCTGCTGCTGGGCTCACAGTCTCTGGCGCACGGGTCAGTGCAGGGGGCACCCAGACTTCCCGTAGATGTGCTTGGGGACATGGTTGGAGGTCCAGCACCCGGCTCTACGGCCCAGGGGGAGGCTCCAGGGCCCCATACCTCTCCGGCAGGCAAAGCTTCTGCTCGCCATTAGCAGGGAGGCCATGCCCAGAATCCAGGGCAAAGGGAAGCTCCCAGCGGGCGGATTCCCCGGCACGGCACCAGACCGAAAGCTGCTGCCAGGCTCATGGTCTCCGGTGCACGGGTCGGTGCAGGGGGCACCCGGACTTCTCGTAGATGTGCTTGGGGACACGGTTGAAGCTCCAGCACCTGGCTCTGTGGCCCAGGGGGAGGCTCTGGTGTCCCACACCTCCCTGGCAGGGAAAGCCTCTGCTCACCATTAGCAGGGAGGCCACACCCAGAATCCAGGACAAAGGGAAGCTCCCGGCTGGCGGATTCCCCAGCACGGCACCAGACCGCAAGCTGCTGCTGGGCCCACGGTCTCCGGCGCATGGGTCGGTGCAGGGGGTGCCCAGACTTCCCGTAGACATGCTTGGGGACACGGTTGGAGGTCCAGCACCCGGCTCTGCGGCAGGGGGGGAGGCTCCGGGATCCCACACCCCCCCTGCAGGGGAAGCCTCTGCTCACCATTAGCAGGGAGCCCCCGCCCAGCATTTGGAACACCAGGAAGCTCCCCAGAGCAGAATTCCCCACAAGGCAGCAGCTTACAAGCCACCACCAGGCCCACAGACTCTGGCCATGTCCCAGATGAGGCAAGGGGCTTCCAGAGATCCTGTGAGAGTGGAGTGGGGAGGAGTGGAGCTCCGGTGAAAGAGCTACATAGCCCAGGGGGGAACTCCAGGTTCCTACAGCAGCTTCAGTGAAAGCCTCTGCACAGCACTAGTGGAGAGGTCCTGACTGGCAATCGCAAGGTGAGAAGGCCCTGGGGCAAAAGTAGCACAGCTAGGTGAGCTAACGACAGACTGCAGAAGATACCCATAGCTCTGCTGGGACCTATAGTGGACAAGTGTGATCTTGTGGGCTCTGTTAGGGACAAAGCGGAGATTATAGGTGATCCTGCTACTGGCTGCTGGG
Source organism: Equus przewalskii (assembly GCF_037783145.1). Classification (NCBI taxonomy): domain Eukaryota; kingdom Metazoa; phylum Chordata; class Mammalia; order Perissodactyla; family Equidae; genus Equus; species Equus przewalskii. The sequence goes on along the minus strand of NC_091860.1, from coordinate 9,124,247 downwards.
AAAGCCCACAACACCACTGCAGACCACAAGGAGGGAGTGCGTCCAAGTGGGCTGCAATAGTAGGCACCAGCAGCCTGAGGCCCCCTTGCGATTGCCCCCACAACCGCTGAGGGTCCCCACAGGACCACTGTGACTACGAGGAGGGGTCCAGGTCCAGTCAGTAACAGCTGACAGGGTTCCTGGTTGGTGCAGTCTAAACAGCTACCCACCCCCCCACACACCAGTCGCAACAAGTGGAAGCAGCGACTAAACTCTATCTCTATGCGAAGGCACAAATCCATGCCATCAAGCAGTATGAAAAAATATATTAAATCTCCAGAACAGAAGGAAAATGATAAGCACCCAGAAAACAATCCCAAAGACAATGAAATCTATAACCTAAATGACGATGATTTCAAAACTGCCATTATTAAAAAACTCAACGAGTTAAAAGAGAATTCAGATAGACAATTCAATGAGTTCAGGAGCTATGTCACAAAAGAGCTTGACACTATAAAGAAGAACCAATTAGAAATACTGGAGATGAAGAACACAATGGAGGAGATTAAGAAAAATCTGGACTCTCTGAACAGTAGGGTCGATAATATGGAGGACAGAATTAGCAATTTGGAGGATAGGAATATAGAAATGCTGCAGACAGAGGAGGAGAGAGAACTAAGACTAAAAAGAAATGAAGAAACTCTCCGAGAATTATCCGACTCAATTAGGAGATGCAACATAAGGATTATAGGTATACCAGAGGGAGAAGAGAAGGAGAAGGGGGCAGAAGGCCTGCTCAAAGAAATAATAGCTGAGAACTTTCCAAACTTGGGAAGAGAGATGGAACTTCATGTGACAGAAGCCAATAGATCTCCAAACTTTATTAACGCAAGAAGACCAACCCAAAGGCTTATAGTAGTGAAACTAGCAAAAGTCAATGACAAAGAGAAAATACAAAGGGCAGCCAGGCAGAAGAAAATAACTTACAAAGGAAACCCCATAAAGCTATCAGCAGATTTCTCAGGAGAGACCTTACAGGCTAGAAGAGATTGGAATGAAATATTCAAACTCTGAAGGACAAAAACCTGCAGCCAAGAATACTCTACCCAGCAAAAATATCCTTCAAATACGATGGAGAAATAAAAACTTTCCCAGATAAACAAAAGTTAAGGGAGTTCATCGCCACAAAACCTCCTCTTCAAGAAATGCTCAGGAAGAACCTCATTCCTGAAAAATCAAAAAAAGGAAAGGGGCTACAAAATCCAGAACAAAGGAGAGAAGCAGAAGGACAATAACACAAAGTAACAGCTCTCCATCAGGACAAAATGCAAAAGAACCGGAAAACAAGTGATAAAATGGCAACAGTAGGCCCCCACTCTTCAATAATCACTCTAAATGTGCATGGATTGAACTCTCCAATCAAAAGGCACAGAGTGGCAGGATGGATCAAAGAACAAGATCCAACTATATGCTGCCTCCAGGAAACACACCTCAGCCCCAAAACAAACACAGACTCAAAGTGAAGGGATGGAAGACAATACTCCAAGCTAATAATGAACAAAAGAAAGCAGGTGTTGCCATACTTATATCAGACAAAGTAGACTTCAAAGCAAAACAGATAAAGAAAGACAAAGAAGGGCAGTATATAATGATAAAAGGGATGCTCCACCAAGATGACATAACACTTAGAAATATATACGCACCTAACACAGGAGAACCAAAATTCGTAAAGAAACTATTAACAAAACTAAAAGGAGACATCAACAGCAATACAATAATACTAGGGGACCTCAACACCCCATTAACACCAATGGACAGATCATCCAGACAGAAAATCAACAAGGAAATTATAGAATTAAATGAAAAATTAGATCAGATGGACCTAATAGATATATATAGGACACTTCATCCAAAAACAGCAGGTTACACATTCTTCTCAAGCATGCATGGAACATTCTCAAGGATAGACCATATCTTGGGAAACAAAGCAAGCATCAATAAGTTCAAGAGGGTTGAAATAATATCAAGCATCTTTTCTGATCATAATCCTATGAAACTAGAAATCAACTACAAGAATAAAGCTGGGAAGGGGCCAAAAATGTGGAGACTAAACAACATGCTAATGAACAAACAATGGATTATTGAAGAAATTAAAGAAGAAATCAAATATTATCTGGAGACAAATGAAAATGAAAACACACTGTACCAAATTATTTGGGACGCAGCAAAGGCAGTGCTAAGAGGGAAATTCATTGCAATACAGGCTCACCTCAATAGCAAGAAAAATCTTACATAAAAAACCTCAAGCGACACCTAACGGAATTAGAAAAAGAAGAAGAAACACAGCCAAAAGTCAGTAGAAGGAGGGAAATAATAAAAATTAGAGCAGAAATAAATGATATTGAAACAAAAAAGATAGTAGAAAGGATCAATGAAACAAAGAGTTGGTTCTTCGAAAAAATTAACAAAATCGACAAACCCTTAGCTAGACTCACTAAAAAAAAAAAGAGAGAAGTCTCAAATAAATAAAATTAGAAACGAGAGAGGAGAAATCACAACAGATACCGAAGAAATACAAAGGATCATAAGAGAATACTATGAAAACCTATATGCCAACAAATTGAACAACCTAGAAGAAATGGATAAATTCCTAGACTCATACAATCTACCCAAACTGAATGAGGAAGAATTAGAGAATCTGAACAGGCCAATCACAAGTAAATAAATAGAAACAGTAATCAAAAACCTCCCCAAAAATAAGAGTCCAGGGCCAGACGGCTTCTCTGGAGAATTCTACCAAACATTCAAAGAAGATTTAATACCTATCCTTCTCAAACTATTCCAGAAAATAGAGGAAGAAGGAGCACTCCCTAATACATTCTATGAAGCCAACATCACCCTGATCTCCAAACCTGACAAGGACAACACAAAGAAGGAAAACTACAGGCCAATATCACTGATGAACATAGAAGCAAAAATCCTCAACAAAATTTTGGCAAACCGAATACAGCAATACATCAAAAAGAGTATACACCATGATCAAGTGGGATTTATACCAGGGACACAGGGATGGTTCAACATCCGCAAGTCAATCAACGTGATTCACTACATTAACAAAACGAGAAACAAAAACCACATGATCATCTATTGAGATGGAAAGAGAAAGCATTTGACAAGATCCAACATCCATTTATGATAAAAACCCTCAATAAAATAGGTCTAGAAGGAAACTACCTCAACATAATAAAGGCCATATATGACAAACCCACAGCCAACATCATACTCAATGGACAAAAACTGAAACCCATCCCTCTCAGAACAGGAACAAGACAAGGGTGCCCACTTTCACCACTCTTATTCAACATGGTACTGGAGGTTTTGGCCAGGGCAATTCAGCAGGAAAAAGAAATAAAAGGAATCCAATAGGCAACGAAGAAGTAAAACTCTCACTGTTTGCAGATGACATGATCTTATATATAGAAAACCCCAAAGAATCCATAGAAAAACTATTAGAAACAATCAACAACTACAGCAAAGTTGAGGGTATAAAATCAACATACATAAATCAGTAGCATTTCTATATGCTAACAATGAACTAACAGAAAAAGATCTCAAGAACTCAATCCCATTCACCATCGCAACAAAAAGAATAAAATACCTTGGGATAAATTTAACCAAGGAAGTGAAAGATCTATACAACAAAAACTACAAGACCTTCTTGAAAGAAATCGACGACATAAAGAGATGGAAAGACATTCCATGCACATGGACTGGAAGAATAAACATAGTTAAAATGTCCATACTACCTAAAGCAATCTACAGATTCAACGCTATCCCAATCACAATTCCAATGTCATTCTTTACAGAAATTGAACAAAGAATCCTAAAATTCATATGGGGCAAGAAAAGACCCCAAATTGCTAAAGCAATCCTGAGAAAGAAGAACAAAGCTGGAGGCATCACAATCCCTGACTTCAAAACATACTACAAAGCTACAGTAATCAAAACAGCATGGTACTGGTACAAAAACAGGTGAACAGATCAATGGAACAGAATTGAAAGCACACATCTATGCACATCTATGCTAATCCACACATCTATGGACAGCTAATCTTTGACAAAGGAGCTGAGGGCCTACAATGGAGGAAAGAAAGTCTCTTCAACAAATGGTGCTGGCAAAACTGGACAGCCACATGTAAAAGAATGAAAATCAACCATTCTTTTTCACCATTCACTAAAATAAACTCAAAATGGATCAAAGACCTAAAGATTAGGCCTGAAACAATAAGCCTTCTAGAAGAGAATATCAGCAGTACACTCTTTGACATCAGCTTCAAAAGAATCTTTTCAGACACCATAACCCCTCATACGAGGGAAACAATAGAAAGAATAAACAAATGGGACTTCATCAGACTAAAGAGCTTCTTCAAGGCAAGGGCAAACAGGATTGAAACAAAAAAACAGCCCACTAATTGGGAAAAAATATTCACAAGTTATTTATCCGACAAAGGGTTAATCTCCATAATATACAAAGAACTCACACAACTCAACAATAAAAAATCAAACAACCCAATTACAAAATGGACAGGGGACATGAACAGACATTTCTCCAAAGAAGATATATGGATGGCCAATAGACACATGAAAAGATGCTCATCATCACTAATCATCAGGGAAATGCAAATCAAAACTACACTAAGATATCACCTTACACCTCTTAGAATGGCAAAAATATCCAAACCAAGAGTGACAAATGTTGGAGAGGCTGTGGTGAAAAGGGAACCCTCATACACTGTTGGTGGGAATGCAAACTGGTGCAGCCACTATGGAAAACAGTATGGAGATTCCTCAAAAAGTTAAGAATAGAAATACCTTATGACCCAGCCATCCCACTACTGGGTATCTATCCTGAGAACCTGAAATTAGTAATTCCCAAAGTTCCATGCACCCCTATGTTCATCGCAGCATTATTCACAATAGCCAAGTCGTGGAACCAACCTAAGTGCCCAGCAACTGATGATTGGATAAAGAAGATGTGGTATATATATACAATGGAATACTACTCAGCCATAAAAAAGGACAAAGTCGTCCCATTCACAACAACATGGATAGACCTTGAGGGTATTATGTTGAGTGAAATAAGCCAGACAGAGAAAGACAAACTCTGTATGACTCCACTCATATGTGGTAGTTAACATATGGACAAAGAGAACTGATCGGTGGTTGCCAGGGGAAAGGGGGGTGGGGGGAGGGCACTAGGGGTAAAGTGGTGTACCTACAACAAGACTAATAATGATGTACAACTGTAATTTCATAAGGATGTTAACTTTCATAACCTTAATAAAAAAAAGTCAAAAAAAAAGTTTAATGACAGCAGACCAACTGTTGAAATATACTATACTATAAAATCAAAACAATTAAAATAGAATGCCACTGCTAGAAGAGTTGAAAATAAAAAAATTAGAATAAAGTCTAGCAATGAGCTCAAATATATGACAACTTAGTATATGATAAAAGTTGTATTTCAAATGTGTGTAAAAGATAAGCTATTTGATAAATAGTACTGGACATTATCCATCAATTTGGAAAAAATAATCAATAAATCTCAAAGGAATTAAAAGTAAACATTCTAAAAATACTAGAAGAAAATTTGAGTAAATATTTTTTATGAATTTTAAGCAATACTAAACAAGACATAAAATCCCAAAGTGACTTTTCTAAAATTTCCAAATTTGAATATATGAAAATTAAAAATCTGTTTAGTGAGACACCATTAAAGAATAAAATACTAGTGATAGAAAAAGAAACACTATTTGTTATATGAAAAACAAAAGTTAACTGCTACATGAATAATTAAAATTGATATTAAAATGATAAATCAAATTATGATGTAGCTGACTGGAAAAAAAATTAAACACATATCCAGTGCTGAAGGTGTGAGGAAACTGGTATTGTGTTACATTGTTGGAAATATTAACTGGTAAAACCTTTCTGGGGTTCAATTTGGCAGTATATATAAACATTTTTATGTATTTATTTTTTTTATTTTTTTTGAGGAAGATTGGCCCTGAGCTAACATCTGTGCCCATCATCCTCTATTTTATATGTGGGATGCCTGCCACAGCATGGCTCCATAAGTGGTGCGTACATCTGCGCCCAGGATCCGAACCAGCGAACCCTGGGCCGCCGAAGCAGAGCACATGAACTTAACTGCTATGCCACCAGGCTGGCACCCTATATAAACATTTTTAATTCACACACCTTTTGACCCAAATAATTCTATATACAGGTTTCTATATACAAAGATGTACAGACAAGGATGCTATATTTATAAGGGATAAAAAGCCTGGAAACCCAAAAGGGTACCAAATATGTAAATGATTTCACAAAATATGGTATATCTATACTATGGAATATTTTTAAACCATTAAAGTGAATGAAGGAGATCAGCACATATGGCTATTGAACATTAATAACATAAATAAAAGCCAATTTACAAAGCAATGTGTCACATATGCCCCTACTCTCATAAACGTGCATTTATATATGTATATTTGTATACAGGCATGTAAAAGTACAGCAAAAGTTTGAAAGGACACAACACTTATAATGGGAGGAGAGTGTGAAGGAAGACTTCCACATTTACTCAATATACTTCTTTAAAAAACTTTTTACACGAGCATGTATTACTTTACATAAGCAAGGATTAATTTAATAATTGAAAAAAATGAATAAAATCTCACCATAAAATTTTATGAGGTTAGGACTTATCTTTAGTTCTAATAATATATCTTTTTGCTATTTTTATTTTTTTGTTGTTTGTTCATATTATTTAATTTTAGAAAAGAAGGTCTACAACTCAAAAAATGTTCACTATAATTTAACAAGCTTTGGAAAGTGTTCCAAATATTCACAAAGCTTTAGGCACCTAAACTGTGGTCTCTAAACACCATTTCCCTGAAAAGGTCCTCCTTAGAAAAATGACTGACTCCAGGGTGAAAGCAAGAAATATACAGGATGAACCTGGAACATCTTATCACACCAGAAAACAAGGGAGTTATCAAAAGTTTTTAGGATCATGTCCAAAAGGAGGCAATATGAATAACACCTCACTGGCTAAATATGGGAAAATTTGTACATCAGTAAGGATAATAACTGCAAAATTATAAAACATAAATTATGCTTAAATTCAAGAACTCATAATGATACTAACACAAATCATCAAACAAGCCCACTGGCTGTCTTTGGAGCACTCTTGGGAACCAACTCGTCACCTTGCCTTTCTGTATCTCAGGATAACCAAATAATTAATGATAGTAAGTTTTCCTTTATAGAAGGTTTCCAGCTAATAAGTGAAGGATAGGACTAGATTGTCATCATTTTGTAACCCTATTGAATCAATGGGTCAAGGTGATGATTGTCAATGGCTATTGATATCACAAAAAGAGACAACCAAGTATGCACCTCCTGGTGGAAGTACACGACACTCGCCCTCCGATAGCAAGTATTTCTGCCAAATAAACAGAACCTGAATCTGAATCAAGCTCTAGATTTACAGAGTTACAGGGGACAGAGCAACATGTTACCAATACCACAGACATGCAACTAGCAAAATAGAGACTTGGGGACCACAGGACAAACGACCTAGTTTCTTCAGCCGAAACAAAATGAAAAGTTGCAAGGGAAAAAAAAAGATGTAGGTGGTTGTACCCAAAGACATCAAAAGAAACTTAAGAGATTTTGTTATCTAATTTTAGTGTATAGTCCTTATTTGAATCGAAATAAACAACTATAAAATAGCAATGATGGTGATAACAACTTATAAAACAATAGGAAAAATTTGAAAGCTGGTTATTTGATTTGATGCATTGGGGAGCAGTTAATTTATCTTAAGGTGATAATGGTTGTGTGTATATGTTTTAAGTCACTGATGTTTGGAGATGCATGAAGAAATATCTGTAGATTAAATGAAACAACGTCAGGGAATTTCTTAAACATACTTGGGGATATATAAACTATACTTCAATTAAAACAATAACTAGGAACATGGGGGAAGTGTGTAGGAACGTGGATGAAGCAATATTGATCATGCATTGATAATTAATAAGTTGGTTGAATGGTAAATCAGATTGATTAAACTATTGCTTTTACTTTGATAAATGTTTGAAAATTTCCATAATAGACAAAAAAGCTCTAGGAATACAATTAAACTATATACTTATTTGATGTGCCACAAAGTGCTGGGTACATAGCAAGAATTAGATGAATGCTTACAAATTCATTAAAAGATTGTCACAAGGTTTTTTAGTTATTGAGAATAACTTGTGGTTTACCAAAAACAACTTCCTATTCCATTAAAGTTATTGATTAGAACAAAAATGATTACAAAGATGTTCTGAAGAATAGGTCTAGTTTATTTGATTAAAAAATATTTTTGTATATAATCACTATAAAAAAATGCAGGATTGTCATCATGTATATGGTCATTAAGAATTTACCAAATAGATTATTCTATGTTGTGTTCAGTGTTGGAGTCTTCCTTATTTGATTTTCCCCAAATTAAGACGAGCAGCTGACTCTGAGATTTTTAGCCCAAGAAGGAGTAGGTGAGGCGTAGCCAGCTTTCTCAGCTGTGGAATGCTTCTGGAAAGGATGCTGAAGAACTTGCTGAAGGAGACGCACCTGGTAAACAATTTAAGTAGATAAATATAGATGCTTTTCCTCAGGACCTTTATAAGTTTCTAAATTTCTAAAATGACAGGGTAAATTTTAAATCTGCTTGAAACTGTTTAAACATTTTGTGTTCTATTAAAACTTAAGACTAGAGTTGTTACTTAAAATTTGTATTGTTCCACAGAAAGTTCCTTAAGTACTAGATTTGTGCTAAAACAAGAGAGTGAATATACAGTGTCACGAAGACTACATATATATCCTGATAATTTTTAAATTCCTTCACAGCATCAAGAAAACTATAATTTTCTAAAATATTTACAAAAATATAAGGATGTCAGTGGTTTGTAATCTTTCCAAATCAAGGGCATGCTGCTCATCCAACTCATGCTGCTTCCTCATTTTCAATTTGCCCCACGGTAATAAACTGAGGCATCAAAGGAGACACTTCTTTCAACAATAATTCTAGGATCACGTATATTTTCATCCAGTTATAAAATAAGTAAGTCATGGCAATGTAACATACCGCATGGTGACGACAGTTAATAATACTGTATTGCATATTTGAAAGTTGCTAAGAGAGATCTTAAAAGTCCTCATCACAAGAAAAAACAATTTGTAACTGTGTGTGGTGATGGATGTTAAGTAGACTTAGAGTGGTGATCGCTTCGCCATATACACAAATATCAAATCATTATGTTGTACAGTAGAAACTAATATAATGTTATATGTCAACTACACCTCAATTAAAAATATCTTTTCCAGTGGTTTTGTCACTTCCTCGGGTATTACTAAGGAAATGCCTCATTCTGATAGAAAAAGGTGGATGATCTAATAAGAAAGTAAGGTCAAGAAATCCGATAGAGCGTACTACTGTATTATTAATATTTTAAGTAGGAAGACTGTATCATCACCAATATAGTGTTCTTAGAGCCCCTTGTAACTTCTCCCCGGGCACTTTCTATACATATCCATTCACTGAGGTCACTACACCTGTCTAATCTCACCTACTAGTTTAAAAGCTCCCTGAACAGATTTTGATACTTCTCTACAGTGCCTTGCAGAGTAGATTCTCAAGAAATGTTTGGTGCAAGAACATAAACACAAGTTGTGTGTGTAAAGGGTTACATGTATAAAGGGTTAACAAAATCTTTTTCCTTTCCTGCATGAGAATTTAACCCTTAGCTAACTTTCTAGGTCTGTTGCCCTGGTAACCTGATAATGTGGTATGTCAACTGTATCACCACACGACATTGCTTAGGACTGACAAATAGCATTTGGACTGAGAACCATGAAGACCTGATAGAATGCTCTGGGCTTTCATTAGTGTGGTGACTCTCGGTATAAGGCAGGTCTCTTTTGGGGACATTGGAAACTATGCCCATGGAGTTGTTACAAGAGATGCTGGTTTCTGTGGAACATGAAGCTTTGAAGCCAGGGCTGCCCATGCATCTTCCAGGTGTGGCTCTCCTCTCCTCATGCCTGAGCTTTACTGCTGTGCCTTCCTGCTAGTGTGGAGCACTCAAGAACTCCTGCGAACGAGCCTGATGTTGCCCTGGTGGTAAGCTACGTTTCTGTCCTGTATCTTCCAGACTCAACTGGGGTCAACAGCAACCTGCAACAGTCTCATGAATCTGAATATTTACTTGAAGCTAGTAAGACACCTCCCCACTCAAGGTGAGCACTGCATCCTCAGTCAAAAATAATTTTTAGGGAGCCAGCTGGTGGCATGGTGGTTAAGTTCACACACTCTGCTTCAGCGGCCTGGGGTTCACCAGTTCGGATCCCTGGCATGGACCTAAGCACTGCTCATCAAGCCATGCTGCAGCAGGCGTCCCACATATAAAGTGGAGGAAGATGGACATGGATCTTAGCTCAGGGCCAGTCTTCCTCAGCAAAAAGGGGAGGACTGGCAGCAGATGTTAGCTCAGGGAAAATCTTCCTCAAAAAAAAATAAATAAACATAAAAATAATAATTTTGAGGGACCAGCCCCATTGCTGGGTGGTTATGTTCGCATGCTCTGCTTTGGTGGCCTGGGGTTCACTGGTTCAGATCCTGGGTGCGGACCTACGCATTGTTCATCAAGCCATGCTGTGGCAGCATCCCACACAGAAGAACTGGAATGACTTAAAACTAGGATATACAACTATGTACTGGGGCTTTGGGGAGAAAAAAAAAAGGAAGGTTCACAACAGATGTTAGCTCAGGGCCAATCTTCCTCACCAAAAAGCATAAAAAATAAAATAAATAATTTTGAGGAAGGCAAGAAAGCAGGGAAGGAACAAAAGATACAGAAGGAAGGAGAAATAAGCCAACAAAACAACTTATTAAATAGTTTAGTCTCCCCAGGTTAGACCAATTTATCTAAAGATAAATACTGAGTTATCTTCCTTCTCTTTGGTTTTCCTTAATATCATAAAAAGATTACATTTAAAAATATTTTATTTTCTAATAGGAAAACCTAGATTTGTCAGGCTAATTAAACTACTGACATAACAAGTTAATGCAAGTTCCAAATTTGAAATAGCCAAGAGTCTCTCTCCATGCCAACTCTGATCAGCTGACAGTGACCACAGAGCCTGCTGTGATGAGAATGATTCTGAGGCTGTGAGCAGTTTTAGAGAGAAAGAGGGCCACGGTCATTAACAATGTCTGCTCCAGTGCAGAAGGTGACAGCACGAGTGCCAGGGCCATTCCTCTTCTAAAAAATGTACTATGTGTAATGCATTGTAAACAATTGATTCTGAAATACTTGAGGCACAGAAGAAGGTATGCAGAATAACGTAATGAACTCCTGAGTATCCATCCTCCACCCAGCTTCAGAAACAAAACACTTCCAATATGCGTGAAGCCCTGAGATCCTCTCCTGACTCAAATTTCCTCCTCACTGCAAAGTAACCTCTGTCCAAAGATGATGTTATCACCTTTATTCATTTTGTTACTTTTGTCATATATGCATGGACCCATAAGTAACATATGGTTGTGCATGTTTTACACCGTATTTGAGTGGTAACACATTGTATGTATTCCTGGCCACTCGCTTGTTTTGCCTAACACCATATGTGAGATTCGTCCACGCTGACGCACGTAGACCCAGTTCATTCAGTTCACTGCTGTCAAGATGAATGTAAGTGGACCCAGGTTGCTAGTGCCATGGACCCCGCCAGAAGCAAAAGCTTACTCCCTGTGGAGAGACGCACCTTCAAATCAGGCTTCACTGCATTTCAGAGATGAAACCCAGAATTCCAAAACAGGAACAAGAAACAGCAGAATCAACCCTCGGAAGTTCAAAGAATGTAGATATATGATATAAAATGAATGTTTAAATTTTTTTTGAGGAAGATTAGCCCTGAGCTAACATCTGCCACCAATCCCCCTCTTTTTGCTGTGGAAGCCTGGCCCTGAGTTAACATCCGTGCCCATCTTCCTCTACTTTATATGTGGGACGCCTATCACAGCATGGCTTGCCAAGCGGTGACATGTCCACACCCGGGATCGGAACCAGCAAACCCCAGGCTGCCGAAGTGGAATGCGCGAATTTAACTGCTATGCCACTGGGCCAGCCTCGAAAATTTTAAATACATTAGAGAATAAATTAGAAAATAGGAGAAAATGATTCACTGATAAACACAAAAAGAGAGACTAAGCAACAAGAATTTGGGGAAGCTGGTGCTGGCAATGGCATAGTTTAGCATGTTTGCAAATAAAATGTGTGTTTAAAATACAATACATTTAAAATTAATGAAAATAAACCCAGAAAATTCAAGCCCCTTACCTCTGAGAAATCATTCCTTTCTGCTTTTCGCACTGCAGACTCTGCCATCCAGTTCTTCAGCACATATCTGGGATTAACAGCTTAAACAAGAGGGAGAAGTACATCTGGGAACAACAACTTACTAAATTGACACAGGCCCTATTCAATTACCACTGAAATTAGACAAGCTTTAAGAACTCTGCTGGAGGGCTCAAATGAGAAGAAATGATCAGCTTCAGTCAACTTTAATTGTTTATAGACAAGGTACAGTATTTATCATTTTATGGTACAGAAAAAACTTTTTTGAGGATTATGAGCAATATTATGTTTTGTTTTTCTTTTCAGTGTTTTATCATTAATTTGTTTTTTTCACCAGGTTCAGTTCACCAAGCATTTTATAGAGCATGGAGAAAGCAATGAATTCATCTGAATTAGGCCCTGTGCCCTAAGTTGAGGGGAAAAGTTGCTGCTTTTCACATCTCAAGCACAGAATTAAGGTCTGACTCAGTAGGACTGCTTAATGTTGATGCTGCCAAGAGCAAACAGGAAAGCTTATGTGCAGACAGAACTCTTAACAGGTTTATATTTTTGATAGTAACCATGCATTTTTTCACAATAAAAAGTATTACAATGGGGGCCGGCCCTGTGGCCTAGTGGTTAAGTTTGGTGAACTCTGCTTCGGCGGCCGGGGTTCGGCTCCTGGGCATGGACCGACATCAGTCAGCAGCCATGCTGTGGCAGTGACCCACATAAAAAACAGAGGAAGACTGGCAAAGATGTTAGTTCAGGGAGAATCTTCCTCACAAAAAGAAAAAAAAAGTATTATAATAATGGCACATTTAGAAAAAAATCTGAAAACTATGTCTTTATTTGAGATGAACCTTTTCCAAAATAACTTATCAACTGGGTGGAGAAGGAGGAGGCTCATCCCCACCGGCATCAGGGAAATTCTGAGAGGTCTCCAGAAACCACCATTTTGTGATTCTCAACAGCAGTTTTCTGAGTTACCTGAATGGAGGGAACATGCAAACTCCATTTCAACCTGGCTTTAAAGATCTGCCAAGATGTGCCAGAAAACCTAAACATATAAGCGCCTTGTACTTCTGCTTTCTCTGGGAATATAGTCTATGGAAACAGATTTAAACATAAAAAAGTATTACTTGTATTAAGGAAAACTAGAAGCAACTTAAATATTGATTACTCACTCATCATTCTTTTTCTTCTTTCAGAATCTGAATCATTCATGTTACTAAAAATGAATAAACCAAAGGACAAAATTAACCACCGTCTCCTGAAATTATATCATTTTTCAACAGGGTGGGAATTATTTCACAAGACAAATATTAAGAAAAAACATTAAAAAATCACATTGAATTAGTATTTGAAGGGAAGATAGAAAATAGTGAGTTTGATTAAACAATACATAAAAGACTACCTTGTTTTAGATAATACCAAACTTTATTTTATTTTCACCAATTAAAAATTTATTTTTGTCTTAAAAAAAACCTAAACTGTCCGATACCTTTTGTTATCTTAAACACGACTTTCTGAAAATGATTCAACGTTTTGTTGATTGCTCAGGGTCCCCTTTATAAACAGTCCTCAGCGGGCATCGGGCTGGGAAGGGCTATCTGCTCCAGTGCATCCTGTGCTCTCCTGTCTCTTCCTTCTCCCTTCGGCTGGCTGCCACTACCTGCAACTTCTTTCCTCTTTCATGTCTGTAGCTTCTAATTCATTGTGAGTTATGAAACAAAGTACCTTCTTACAACTGTGTAAGATGTAACGATAGCGGACAGGGATGAAAGCCCGAGGTGCTCTCCTCCAGAGCTTCAGGGCGTGGGCTCGGGAGCTGGGGACCTGTGTTCTCAGAGCTGAGGGGAACATATGGGGGCTCTCTGCATGGTGAGAGGTTACTGTGGACGCCTCAGCTGGTGCAAAGGACCCGGGAGGACAAAGGAAATGTTGAAAAATGAAAGGAAGGGAGGAAGCTGATGGGTTGACTGTGCTAAAGGAACACATTACATGCTCTTTCCGAAGTGATGAGATGATCTCACCTCTTCAGTCTCAGCAGGTACTGGGACACCCAGGCAGGAAACAGTTCGTGCTTTGAAATCGTCTGCAGTGCCCAGAATTGCTAAATGAAAATACAGTGATACATGGCTTATTTTATTAATATTTGTTCAGTCTATTTTAACTTCATGTTTCTTTAAATTATGTTCTTTAATAATAATTTATACTATCCAGATTTTTTTAAGGTAGAACAAGCAGAAGTAGTACTAAAAATGAATAATAGTTTCCTTTTCTTCATATAACATTCAACTCTAAAATTCTAATTCATGGAAATTCATGTAATGGCATGATTTAAGAGAAATAAAAAATATACAAAGTTCTTATAACTAGAGATTATACGTGAATACTTATATTATCAAAAGCCTTCCTTTTATTTATTTATTTATTTTAAAGTTTGGCACCTGAGCTAACATCTGTTGCCAATCTTTTTTTTCCTTCTTCCTCTTCTCCCCAAAGCCCCCCACTACATATTTGTATATTCTTGCTGTAGGTCCTTCTAGTTGTGGCATGTGGGACACCACCTCAACATGGCCTGATGAGCGGTGCCGTGTCTGTGCCTGGGATCTGAACTGGGGAAACCCCAGGCTGCCAAAGCAGAGCGCGAGAACTTAACCACTTGGTCACGGGTCCAGCCCCAAAGCTTCCTTTTAAATACAGAGCTCCCCTAATGTATAATTTACTTTTAAAAGCTTAATTTACAACTGTGTTTTATTTAGTCATCTATTAATTCACTTAACAAATATTTATGAATGTCAACTACGTGCTAGGAAGTAATTAGGTGGGAAGGATATAAAAATTAATAAGACATGACCCCTCCCTTTAAGAAGGAAAGTGTATAAACAGATAATTCAATACCATTTTAGAAGTTTTATAGAAATATATATAAAAGGCCAATGGAACACAAAGGAATAAGCAATTAGCTCTACCTGAGAGTTAGGGAGTTGAAAAAGTTTCAGAATCAGAAGACACAGAAATTAAAGATTGAAATGATTAAAAGTGTAATGATCTATTCTTAAATTTTCCCAACTCTTAGTGATTTAAATATCAGTACCCTGTCAAGAACTGGAACAAGTCACTTTAACATTACTTTTTGTCTCAGTTTGCCACACATCAAATGACAATTAGTGACTTGTTCTGATTAGTTCTGATAGATGAATCATTGATAATTTTTTAATTACATCAACGATGTGTATCGGTTAACATTTTTCTGTATTTCCTACCGAACAGGTAGACATTCTTTTATTCAAATCACTCCTAAAATGTAATTTATGGCTATCCCATACCTGTGAGAACAATAATTTTCCTTAGAATTACTAGGACCCATACCTGCCTCAGTAATAATATCGGCTATGCTTCTTTTTCCAACAACAATAGTTTAACTCATTTCCTACACTGACAATAACGATTTTGGTTCAAAAGTCGTTGTGAAATAAACGGTAAGAGCTGAGGCGTCTTGCTGACACCCTTTCCTTCAAACCCTAAGTGGACTCTATGCTGGAGGTCACTACTGATCGCTAACCACGATTGAGTGCCCCCTCCCCGCCCTCCATGAAGCACGTGAGGGTTAGAGAAACTGAGTACCCTGTGCCAGTTCACAGCGCCTGTCGAAGGGGACCCCGCATGTGAAGCACCCTGTCTGCCTCTGGAGCTCGGCCTCCTCAATCGCCACAGTGTACTTCCTCTTGCACATACACTGTGAAAAATCCACCTTTCTTGCCTCAGCTTCACTATGTGTGAAAACGAGGACCAACTTTTAGTAAAACAATGCTGCTTGAAATATCAAAGTAGTAAGAATTCACAAAGGAAGAGCTGACAGACCAGGCATAACGGAAAGGACACTGGACAGCAGGAAGTTTTTGTTCCAGTTCTGATTTTGAAAAAAACTACTATGTGAATTCAGCAAGTCGTTTAACCGCTTTTGGCCTCGGTCTCCATATCGTAAAATGAATGGAGATTTAAGGTCCTTTCTTAATGGAAAATTTTGTGATTCTAAGCCTGAGATTACTCTAACAAATGGATCAACAATGTCAGGGAACTAAACCGTCAAAAAGACTACAATATTTTCGTCTCGAGCATTTGTTTTGACATTTTTCTTTAATGACTTTTTCCCCTCTTAAAAAGAAATATATTGCTGATAAAAATACAAAATGTCGAAGCCTAAGGTAGTTTGGCAAGATGTAGCAAAATTACAAATGCGTATATCCTTTAACCCAGAAACACATTCTAGGAAATTCCCTACAGATACATCTGTACTAAATGAAATAATCTAGGTTCACTTTAACAGCAAGAGTTGGGAAACAACATAAGTGCCACAGTAAACAACTCGTTAAATAAGACATGGTAGACCTACACACGGGGTGTCTGCAACCCTAAAAAGAATGAGGATTCTTTCTACGTATTGATATGGAAAGATCTTCAGGACACACTATTAAACAAGATGCAAACATTACATAAAGTAGGCTATCTTTTATGTGAAAAAATACTTAAAATATGTATATCTCTCTCTCAATATCTGTTTGTATTTGCCTCAAGAAACACTGGAAGGACATGTAAGAAATTAATAAAAATGGCTTTCTCCAGGAGTGAGAGGGGAATGCAGTGGATGAGGACAAAGGTTTTTAACCCCATGACTGTATTTAAACATTACAAAAAAATTAGGCCGAGCGTGGGATTGCCTGTGTTACTGATGAGAGAACCGAGACTGAGAGAAGTCAAACCCCGTGCTCAAGGTTATTCAGCTACTGGATGATGACGTCTAGACTCAACTTCCACAGGACTCTGATTCTAAGCGTTATGACTTAGCCCATGCGGCCTCTCACTTGTGACTGACTGGATGGAGGGACCGAGGGAGGAAGCTGTCCACCCTTTGCTTCCTCCCTGGATCCCACGTCTCTGTTTTACTCAAGGCAAAGTGATCTACGGTGGGGAAGGACCTGGCAGTGCTGGTGACTTAGGAGGCCCAGGAAGGGCCTACTCACTGCTAAGGGCTCCTCTATCAGGAAATTCTACCACCAGAATCACAGGCTAAGTGTCCATTAGCATGAAAATGCCTTTAGAAGGAACCTCATCAGGCCTGTGTAAGCATGAGAGCCAGATCCTGCTGTTTTCCTATTAATAGAAAACAAATTAAAAGCTCATAAAAATTTACTATTGAGCTGCTGCTACTGAAGGCTTACAGGAGAAAGGAGTAGAACCCAGGGATTAAGGGCATGGACCTTGGAGAAAGCTGCCAGGGTTGAATCCAGCCAGACTTTACTAGCTGTGTGACCCAGCATTAGTTACAACCTCTCTGTGCCTCAGATTCTTTACCAGTAAAATAGAGATAACAATACTACCTACCTCTTATGTTGGGGCACAGATTATACACATAAAACACTTAGATATAACGCCCAAAATATAATAAGCACTCAGTAAATGTTAGCTATTATTGTCATTATATTAGTATTAATTTTTCATTACTTTGTAAAGCATTTACTATCATGCCTGTCCCAGAATGAGCTCTCAATAATAGTGGGTTCTCAATAAGCACTTGATGAACAACTGCATAAGTGAGGTTGAATTCAGAAAAAAATTTATGAAAAGATAACTAACTATAGAGAGAATGTCATGAAAGATGATGAAGAAATTTAAATTGAAAAAAGTAAGGCTAAATTTTAATCTCAAAATAATAAAACAATGATTGTCATATAAAAGACCTTAAATAGATCCATATTGCTAAAAATCTAAGTAGGAGTCTTCTGGAAATACTCATATTACTCCACGAATGCAATGTATGAGCTCTGAAATTAAAAGGCAACACACATTCTTAAAACTGAATTAAGTCCAGCCACTTTGGAAACAGTTTGGCAGTTTCTTAAAAAATTAAACGTATATTTACTAAACAATCCGGCAATTCTGCTCCTAGTATCTACCCAAGAGAAATGAAAACATACGTTCACACAAAACCTTGGACATGAATGTTCAGAGCGATATTTATTCACAATGGCCCAAAACTGGAAACGATCCAAATGTCCATCAGCTGGTAAATGATCCACAAAATGTGGTATATCCATATGATGGAGTACTACTAAGTCATAAAGAGGAGAGAACTACTGATGGGTTACAATGTGGATGAACCCCAAAAAGCAGGCTAAGTGAAGAAGCCAGAGGCAAAAAAAACACATATTGTATGACTCCATTTATAGGAAATGTCTAGAAAGTGAAAACTTTGAGAGAGAGAAAGTAAATTAGTAATTGCTTGGGGCTGGGAGTGGAAACATGGATTGACGACAAATGGGCACAAAGGATCTTTTTAGAGTGATGGAATTGTTCTCAAATTGAATTGTGGTGACAAGTGCACCATCTGTAAATTATCAGAAACCGTTGAATTGGAAGGCAAGTGGAATTTTACAGTATATAAATTATACCTCCATAAACCTGTTAAAGAAAACTGAATTAAGAAAAAAGCCAGGAGCCAGCCCCATGGCCAAGTTGTTAAGTTCATGTACTCTCCTTTGGTTTGGCGGTCCAGGGTTTGCTGGTTCGGATCCTGGGCATGGACCTATGCACTGCTCATCAAGCCATGCTGAGGTGGCATCCCACATAGAAGAACTAGAATAACTTACGACTATGATATACCACTATGTACTGGGGCTTTGGGGAAAAAAACAAAAGAGGAAGATTGCCAAGAGATGTTAGCTCAGGGCCAATCTTCCTCACCAAAAAAAAAAAGAAGAAAAAAGTGCCAAATGTCACAAATTAATACCTGAGGAATGTTGAGCTCCTGTAACTGGCTTTGAGTAATCTCACTGAGCTGCCGAAACGTCATGGTAAAATCAGCTGCTGTCTTTTCCATGAGCTAATGAAAGTAATAAGATTTGTCAATCTCAATTCTTCAAAAAAAATCCTGAATAGCAATTCAAATGTTAACCAGAAAAAAAGATAAAAATGATAAACTCACATGTAAGAGAAATGCAATCAAATCCTCATCACCCTTCCTTTCTCCAAGTAACCCCAGTTTGGCTTTGAATAGTTCTCTAAATCTAAAAGGAGAAATTTCAATTCAATTTGTTATTAAAATTCTCACTATTTTAAGAACTGTCCTCAAATCAACGAGGATGCTTTAAACTCTGTATTCAAAAAGGACAAACCTTGTATAATAAAGGTCAGGATACCCCTCAAGAATCAGAGCAGCACTGCGGGAGGGAGAAAAAGGACAGTTAAACCTTGTTTTAAAATTAACATTCCTGAATTACATTTTATAAGAACAAAGTGAAACTTCTCCTAGATTAAATAACCTTAGATTACATGCTATTGATTCTAGATGAGTGATTTAATTACATATCATATCTTCGAGAAAATTGTCAATGTAAATTTACTGTCTCAAAGATTTGGCTAGAGAACAGATCAAATCATGTCACTCCTGAAACATTACAATGTACAATTAGCCTGTAGGATAAATGTTGATATGTCTCTAACACCAAAAGAGATATATAAATAGGGTTTTTGGGTGTGTTTTAAAAATCATCTTAGACCCAAAATAACGCATTACAAATACCCCGTTCAATGCAATAACATTTTATTTGCCTGAATATATGAAAATATAGTGAAATATTTCATAAAAATTAAAGGGTTCTTAACCTTAAACACATTTTTAAACAAACAAACTTTCTATTTCTTAACATTCTTAATGCATTTTAAATCACACAAAAGCTTAAGCCATTCTGAAGCTCCACGCCCTTTACCTTCCTGACCTCGTCTCCTACAGCTCTTCCCCTTGGACATTCTTCTGCAGCTGCACTGGCCTTCTTGCTGTTTCTTAAACACCCCGCATCCACTCCCCCCTCAGGGCCTTTGCACAGACTGTTCCCTTGCCCGCAGCCCTGTTCCCTCAGACATCTGTGTGGCTTGCTCCTGGGACTCCTTCACGTCTTTGCTCAAGTGAGGTGCTGACCACCCTTTAAACTGCAAATCCCGCCCCCTCCCCGTACTCCTTATCCCCTGCTTTACTTCTCTCCATAGTGATCTCCTTCTAATACGCTATAAACGTATTGATTCTGTCTACCGACTGTCTCTCCCACCGGAGGGCTGCACCATGAGGGCACAATTATTCTGCTGTTTTATTTGTTGCTGTCCCCTTAGCACTTAGAACAGTGTCTGATACATGCTAAGCACCACAATAAGTTTTTGTTGAATGAATGAATGAACTCTGCAAGGCAAAAGGGATAAAAAATTAATGGAGACAAGGGTGAGATGAAGACTGCTTAATAAATACCATTTTATATTGCTTTCATTTTAAACTGTGCCACTACATTACCAATATATTTATAAATCTAATTAAGAAACCATTGATGGTATGTAAAACTTTTATCTTTATTGTAGCAATTTTTTTGCTACCTGGGGTTAATAAAATCACTATGTGCCTTGTCTTCCATTTGGGATCTTGTTATACTAGAAATGGTAAATTTCAGATTTTTTTTGGTAGTGGGGAGTGTGAAGAGAAATACATTTTATCTTCTACTAAATACACTGGAGACACAGAAATGATTAAAATGTGGTTTCTGCCCTCTAGGAGTTCAATGTCTAGTGATTAGATCAACAAATATCTTAACATTCTTTGTAATTATTAATGTACTCAGATTATCCTTCATGCTTATTCATACGCATACATAAGATATTTCATTTTGAGTAACTAATTATAAACATTGCAAAGTTGTCTATTTATTATTTACTCTGTTGTTTAAAAATGCAGCCATGTATCCTTTTTCTAAATTCTGAATGAGAGAACATACAACAGACAGAGATTAAAATTTCAGCTTTATTACTGATAAAAGCCAGCCGGAGAAAATGGCTTAGGTTTGCAGATAAATAGGCATGATAATACACTGTGCCTAGTTTGGAAAAGTTTATTCACTCTGTTAACGGAACAGCAGTTATGACTATGGGCCTCCCCAACTTGGGCACACTCCTGTAAAACGGATACATAAAGAAGCAGAAAATGTACGAAAAGAGAGGAATAATAGGATGAGCCACACATGCTTAGTTTCTTCTCCCGAATTCATCAAACTGATAATGAACCCTTCTTCCCTCAGGGAGCAGTGAGTGGGGGCCAGAGAAGGAATGCACACTCTACTGAAGCTCCCCCACCACAATGAACCACCAGAAGGGAAGTAACCGACTTCCTGTAAAAGCATGAAAGGCCAAAGACTAAACCAGGGATGTCAAACAGAAGGCAGCTTAAAAGACCTCCTGGTGCCTGCCCTTGCCTGCTCTGACTCAAATCCTCTCCCGGGCCCAGGAGCTGCGGGGGCCTGGCGGAGGCAGGGGGGCCTGGCGGGTCCGAGCAGGGCTGTGGGCCCTCACTCTTGAGGTACTGCACAACTGAGCAAAGACATTAAGGGCCCCACCTGTATAACTGTTACTGGAAAGAGCTAGGGGGTTCGCTGGCTTCCAAGAGCCTACAGGGGAGCTACTAAAACCCCTCTAGCCCAGAAGGTGGGAGAGAACCAGCCCCAGCTGCTGAGGGGAGCTGGGAGCAAGAGGCTGCCTCCTACAGGCCCAACAGGAAGCTCAAAACTTGCCTGCAGGACCCTGCCAGCCCGTTAAAGGTGTGCCCCCACCTAGCTGGGGCTGAACCCCCCAAAAGAGGCAAAGGAGCTGCCATGGAGACAGATAACAATCCCAAAAAATAAGAACACTTAAGAGGAATGAACTATACCTCACCAGACCTTCTGGAACTACAAAACATGATTTCAGGCTAAGAAATTCAGTAGACGAGAGAGAAGACAATTTCTCTTGAGACTCCAATTCAGTGGCTCAGAAAATCAAGTAGAAGAAACACCACAAAACACTAAGCAAAAACACAAAGGGACAGAAAGCATATCGAAAAAATAGGAGAACTGGAAATATATTGAGGATTCATAACAAATAATGAGGTGCCAGCAGCACAAAAAGAAATGAAGGGAAGAAAGGCAAGACTTAAATAAACAACAGCAGAGCTTGCTCTCACTGCGCACATCAGCTACAGTCAGAGACGCAGAACCAGTAGCGGTGCTATAGAACAAGCGGTTTAGTTTAGGAGTTTGACCTTACGTGATTGTGGGAGCTGGTTAAGAAGGATGGAGAACGCTGTTTCTTCTGCATCTGGTATTGGGGCTCAAAGAGAGCAGAGAAGACAGGAAAGAAAATCAGATGGAGACAGTGAAGACAAACTGGAACCCGTGTCTGTATCTCAAGCCTCCAAGCTCAGGGGCGCAGGGAACCTGCAGGATAAGGTGGTGCCCTTCATCAGAGAGTGGCACACGTCCTGGCTCCAGGATTCAAGATGCTGAAGGAGGCCATCCAGAGGGAGCCGAGGAGCTGCAGCCTTGGCTATCTCCCCCTGCCAACGAGAGTGGCTGCAGGAGTGCCTGACCCTCCACCAGCCTTCGGGACGTATATGTCCTGCTGTTCACTTCTGCCTTCCAGATCTTGCAGATTTCTCTTGTGGCCAACCTTACCCATAAGTACACAGAGAAAGGCATTTTTGGACCAGTTTAGCCAAGTTGATACAATATAAGGCCAATACACTATATATGGCTATATGATGAAGTTTCGGCTGATGGGAAATGAGGGAAGTGATGTGTACAAATTCTGAAATGTTGAGGACTTGCTTCTTTCCTTCTCCATGCTGCTACATAGGATAAGGATGTTATAGATGGCACCCCAACCCACATACTTTCACAGGAGAGAAAAATACATGTCCATCTTGTTCAAGCTACCATTATTTTGCGTTTCTGGTACACGCAACTGAATCTATACTCAATCTAAAACCCTACATCTCAATTACCTCTCAGAGTAAATAAAAACACTAACAGTTATGCAAAGATTCAGGAAATATATCACCTACATGTGGGAATGAAATACTTCAGGAAGTAATCCAGACAGAGACTTCAAGATGGAACCATGCAAAAACAATGGTGGTAAGCGGTGAAATGAGTAGAAATGGGGGGTGGGGGGAACGGAGTGCTAATGGCAAAGACTTGAAATAGAAGGATACACTTCAAGGGAAAACCTACTATCAGTGTGTAACTGTAAACCGTCTTAGCAAAATCTAGCAGTTGGGTAATTTGAGGTAAAACATAAAAGCCTTTGAAAGGTCTCATCTTACTGGGATGGAGGGAAAAA
Organism: Equus przewalskii; assembly: GCF_037783145.1. NCBI lineage: Eukaryota > Metazoa > Chordata > Mammalia > Perissodactyla > Equidae > Equus > Equus przewalskii. The sequence continues at coordinate 9,100,629 of NC_091860.1, read as the reverse complement.
CAACGGGCAAATAGAATCTTAGTGAAGGAAGATATTTAGAAACTTGTTTTCATGTAACAGCAAAGAGGCAGAAAAAGAAAGATAATTACCAGTGGGGGGAGCGAGGGAATTCAACAGTTTCCAAATTGGGGGGTGGGGGGGGGCGGAATGAATGAATTGCTCAAACCATAAAAAGATAAGGAAAGTGGGGGGGAAACTAACATATAAAATAAAGCACAACATAAGACAGAAGGAATAAAATCAATTATAATAAATGAACAGCCGACATACGTCTATTAAGACAGAAACCCTCTCATTGCATTAAAATCGGGCTATATGTTTTGCTTGTTTTTATAAGAAACACAATTTAAAAGAAAGTAATAAAGTAAAAAGTAAAGTGAGATTCAAGGCAAATCCAACAAAAAGAAAGCATGAATGGCAATATTAATATCAGATAAGTGGCAATGAGAGTTAAAAGTATTAATCAGGATAAAGGAGGTCATTATGTTAGGATAAAAGGCATGTTTTTTGAAGAAAATATAAGTAAAAAACCTGTATGTACAAATAATACAGCAGCAAAATATGTACATGTTAAACAATTAGAAAAATTATTTGATAAAAGCACAAAATGGGAAACTGTAATACATATTTCCTATGAATCAAACTTATCTAACAGATAAAAAATGAATAGGGCAATAAAGGACTTGACTGATACACTCAATACACTCAATTTCATATTGAAACCTTTGAGTACAGAGTATACATTTTTTTATATCATCATAAAATGTAAAAAAATGTATTATTTGGGCCATAAAGAAACCCTAACACATTTTGAATAGATTTTACCAAACATGTTCTTTGATGATAAAAATATGCAGAAAATAAGCCCAACTACTTAGAAATAAAGAAACACAGAGATAAATAACCCTCAGATCAAAAAAGAAAGAAACTAAAATTTCACAACACCTAAAAAGCAGTAAAGAGGAAAACACTTTATCTTGATAACTATGGAAAAGAAGCCAAAACTGTACTAGAGAAAAATAGTTTGAAATGCCTTCATTATTAAAGATTAAATAATAAGATGGCTTTAAAAATGTTAGTTTCTTGCTTTTCAAAAAATTATCATTATACAAACATATTTTCACACAGATTTAATTAGTAGATTTAGGATTTACTCACAGCTGCTTTTGCCTAGGATCCAGTAACGGGTTTAGAGCTTGTGACAACTTGTTTAAATTAAACATCCCAATATTGGCCTGATTTCCTATTTTATATCTTCTTTCATCATCAGATGTGTTTGGTACAAAATCTGTTTAAAACAAAAATACTATCATTTGACATTGGGGAGAATCATTCTAAAGAGTTTCTTTCTTCATTTTTAAGTTTATCTTTAAACTCAATTTATATTTATTAGGTAAGAATCTTTCTGATATTATACATTTAACTCAAAAGTAATACAAACACTTAATACCCATACACATAAAAGTCTTTTAAAATATGAATTATTTGCCTAATGGAAGAATACATTTCTAACCTACAAGAATTTCCGGGGTATCACACATGTACCTCAGCTCACACAGCCCATTGTCCACAAAGCCTGCTCTGATCCCTCCAGTGGAGTACTTATCACTGTGACCTCCATTTCACAGATTAGTAAAGTGAGAGATTCAGTAACTTGTTCAAGGGCACAGAGCCATTAAGGGTCAGATGTCAGAACTCAAACCCACGTCTGTCTGACAATATATTCCCTACTACCCTTCATGTCATCTTCTCTAATATGTAATTCCTTGAGGGCAGAGACCACAAAGGACTCATTTTTGTATCCCTATGGCACCTGGCAGATTGAGTACCACATAAAATGACCATTTTATGAATGAACCCAATTGTTTCTACTACCCCATTGCTATATTAGCTATAGCAGATAATCTAAAATAAACCTGTGATAATTTTTTTGTGAAATAAAGTATATATCTCTCTCTATATATACACAAACATGCATTTATACACATACACACACATATACACACATATACATATATACATATAAATCATACATACCTGGATTATAGGCCTCCATAAAACCAAATGGACCATAGTCAATTGTAATGGATAACAAACTGAAGTTATCAGTATTACAAACACCTAAAATCACAACAAAAAATTCCAAAAACATGATAATAAAATGATAAAGCTTCTTTTTAACTATATAAAATTATGCAGTATAGGAAACGTCATGGAAATGCATTTGTTTTAGGAATGAAACAAAACTAGATTATCAATTGAAAGTTCAATGAGTGAAGTCAAATAGCTTAATATATATTAAAACTATATTTAAAAATTAAATTTAGCTTTCTGTTTTATACCCCCTCCCCAAAAGATTTCAAATACTATAGGAACAAAAGCCCCCCCCAAATGAAACTTCCTCTTATTTATCCTCAATGTCTAGCATTTGTTTAAAAAACGTAAGTTATTTGGAACGGAATTGAGACTAGTAAAGGAAAAAGATTAATTGATTTTCGAAGGGTTGTGGAAAGGGTAAAATATAGATGTGTACCCCCATAACAGTCATTAGCTGTGGACCACTAACAGTGTGGGGAGGGAGTGTGACCTTCTCGGGGAGGGGGCTTAGGGATGGGGACAGAGTGTGGGGTAGGAAGAAGCCATGGGATGGACCCATCAGCCTAATATAGGATATTTGGACAAAGTGGCAACAGCATCCAAAATAAAGAGTTTCAACCTTTTTTCAGAGCAAGATAGCCCTGTTTATCAAAATGTTAAATGTCCAGACTCTCTAACCCAGCCGTTCCACTTTTAGGAATTTCTCCTCAAAAACTCACCTTCAAGAATACAAAGGTACGGGTACATGGTGGTCACTGCAGCACAGTTCACAATAACAAGAACTCTAAAACACCTCCCCTGCTCCCTACCCTACCCCACCCCAGGTGAGACCCAGAGAGTCTGTGTGTGACAATTAAAGGATTTCAAGAGTTCTGCAATGTGGGATCCCCCTTTGGTATTTATCTAGAGACCTTAGTACATGTACAACTTGCTTTCCAGTCATTCTTTGCTCAGGCAGATATTTCTTCCAATGCAACCCCCCAGTGAATGGCTTCCAACACCCGCAAGCCAGCCCTGGTGCTTTTGCAGGAGACGTATGAACAGCATCAAAAAAAAGTCTCAAAGAACTGATATGAAACGGTTAATAATGAATATCCTGCAGAACGGAACTCACACTCACTTCTGTGTATTTTAAATTCTTTACCATAAGCATGTAGTGCTTTTATAATTAAGATTTTAAAAACACCTTTAAAGAGATCTAAATATACTATATACTCACAAGGTTGAAAAGCTTTACAGGTAACAATATCCTCATGAAACTGAGGACACTTATTCTATTTTCGTCTATACTGTTCCATTCAAAACCATTTTAAACATGAGAAAATTGTGTCTCTGTCGCTAAAAAAATTCATATATTATAAATGCTAAGAAGCTCATCAGCAGGACTATTTTGAAATACACAAAAAAGGAGTCTTCTGCTTCAACAAATTAATTCTACTTTCTCATCAGGAGAATGAAGCACCAGTACACAACTTACCATGAGCAAAACCAACCGATGTCCACAAGGCAATAAGTTGCGCTGTCTCAGATACCACAACAGAAAAAAAATCCTAAAATGAAATTTAGAAATTTTTCAGATTTTCACTAATGTGTACTCTTTTAGGATCTTCTGATAAGTCAAAAGGAGAACATGGAAAGAATTCAAAGGTGAGCTGAAAGATGACTAAAGGAAGGGAATTAGCATATGTAAGAAAAAAATGGAAGAAAGGAGAATTATTCATCCAGAAATAATACCTAAAAGGCTCAGACATAGTATTATGACCAGGCTTTCTCCTTGTCCAGTAAGAAAAAGAAAAGCATTAGAATTTAGTACCAGGGAGTAAAATATAAGCAAAGAGAGTTATTAAACTTTAAAAATGAGTCACCAAGAAAAATACTGGAATTCCCTTCTCTGTGACTGTTGAAAGAACGAAAAAGGGTTATGAAGATCAAAAAATTTCCACAAAAATAGAAAATTACATTTTCCTATTATGTATTGTGTTTATTTTAGAACGACTACTATAGAAAGATCTAGATATCTAATGTGTGAGAGAAGAATATAGGTGACCAAGTTATAAATGCTGCTCAAAAAATAACGTATGTAGTCAGGATGGAGTAGCACCTGTTATTTTTTTCTAGATTCTTTCAAATAAAACCATTGTCTTATCTATGTCTTGTGTATGAAATGGTTCATCTTACTTTCATCTAACAAAACGTTCAAAGTGCTCTACATTTCCTTTCCTAACGGTAGATTTTTCAGTTCTAAGCTGTGACTGCTAATGTTGGCAGGCCAATGAGAGAAAATAGTCCTGCCCTTTCTCTTTAAAAACTTACCACATATCTGTTAGGTTCTCCGACATCCACTGAAGGGAAATGTTCCTGTATGATAAAGTCTAATAATGTCCTGGAAATAAAAAGGAGATAGCATCAGTGTTCCTCAGAATACAGTATCAAACATCCAGTCCTCTAAATTCACCCTTGACATTCATGAATTCATTAGATTCATGCTTAAAATTTTAAAAATTAAAATAATATTTTACTCCCAAAACAGCCAGAGAGAAACGTTTCCTCAATACCAATCAAAACTGGAAACGTGTCTCTAAGATCATATTACATCCCATCTTATTACATTACAAATTCAGATTGGTTCAATAAACATCCATTGCGTACCTACTGCACCTGCTGAATGCCACTGAGTACATACTGGACCTGCTGTATGCACTGCACCCTGTGCAAGGGCTACAAAGAAGAATGACAAGAGCCAAACCCAGACCTCAAAGGGCACATAGTCTACTAGAGCAGAAGAACATATGAGGAAATCATGACATAACAGTATAATACATGCAATAACAGAAAAATATAAAAAGTATAAAGATAAAAGAGCAGGGAATGATTATTTATGTGTGAAGGGTCACATACAGCTTCACAAATGAGGTGACAAAAAATTGGCCAGTGTTTCTAGTTAAAATATTTAAGTTGCGTATGTATCATACATATATACATATATCTGTTTTTTTAGGGGGGATGATTAGCCCTGAGCTAACACCTGCCACGAATCCTCCTCTTTTTGCTGAGGAAGATTGGCCCTGAGCTAACATCTGTGCCCATCTGCCTCTACCCTATATGTGGGATGCCAGCACAGCGTGGCTTCATGTGGGGTGTGTAGGTCCATGCCCAGGACCTGAATACGTGAACCCCAGGTCGCTGAAGCAGAGCACACAAACTTACTGCTATGTCACCAGGCTGGCCCCTGTATGTATCACATTTTTATTCCCTATTTGAACTGACTATTCTAGTCAGTTAACTAACCACTAGTGTTTATTGCATTGGATAATAGAGAATCCAGAAAAAAATGGGGGTTGTAGATATGATTTGGGAATTATTAAAACCCAGTCAAACAAATAGGAGTGGATGAGAATGTATATATATATATACACATTTTTTCAAATCACTTAATCATTTAATAACTTGAATAAGTGCCTATGTGTGAAGAACTGTTTCAGACATTCGGGAAACAAAAAGGAATGTAGATACAGTGATGTTAGCCAGTGGAGGCATTTCAAGGATGAAGTGGTCACCAAGATACATCAAATGTCAGAGGGAAGTGAAATATAACTGAAGGATGACCACCAGATAGAACCATTTCAGTGAGGTGATGAATGCAAGCACAAGTGACCCGAAAAACATATGGGAAGTTAGGAACAATGCCCAGTGAGAGTAGACAAGTCCCTCAACAAGCCAGGAAGGCGGTGAGCTCAGTAAACATTTGCTGAAGAAAGAGACTCAGAGGAGGTCATGACAATGTGATGACTTCCCTGCTCTGCTTCTTCCTTTCCGTCTCTTCTCTCCTTTCTGTATTCTTCACGGCCCAGGTGTCTGGATTTACTAAGTGGATAACTACAATATAGGATCCATATTCCAAATGATTCTAGTTTGTCTAAGAGAATTTTTTTCTTATATATTTCTAATACTTTTTAAAACTCTATTATCTTAACAAATGGACACAGAATTCCTCTTAAGGAGGAAATGTTTTTGTTTCAAGAAACATCCTACTAAGCCTGCTTTGAGGAAGATGGAATTTTGTGAGCATAGAGACCGCAGGCCCCAAGACATCAGAGGACGGGGGCAGCAGGACACAAGGGGAAGCATTTATCGCCCTTGCTCTTTGGAAGCAGCCCTTCCTCTGTCTTCTCTGCAGAAATCTTTGGGAAGATGCACTCGGTTCTTAAATGCTTTGTATAAATTTAGTCTGTTGTTTGTTTTCATCCTGTTGAAGGGGCTGAGTTTCAAGTCTGGGCCAAGCCAGTATGAAATGGGCATCACACACATGTCAAAAGCGGAGTCTAGGAAAAAAGAGACATGAGACAGAGGACGCACCCTGGGAACCCCAGGAATTGGAAGGAGAGCTTTGGACCTCTCGAGGCTGCAGAATTGGGGAGCTTGAGTCACTTCCACCCAGGTCTCTGAGTGGCACAGAGGCCCTCGGCTGCAACCGGGTTGCGTACTAGATAAAAAATTCCTTGACAAAAGGGTCTACTGGATGTTACACTTCTTTTTTTAGCTTCCTAGTAAACCCACGTGATGTCAGGCACACAACAAGCGTTAAAAATATTTACTAATTGCAATTTTTTATTTTACTTATAAGAAAAGTAAAAATATTTTAACTTCACAGCACATATACAAGCATTTTTTTTCAACTGCCTTCTACCATTTTAAAAAAAGTCATTTTCTAACCGTAGTAAATCCAGTTCACCATAATGAGCCAAAATTTCTAACGATCCAATTCTAAACCAAGATTTCGCCACGCGCAGCACTACTGCAGCTGAAAAAGAAACATTTATTTTAGCATAACCTATTTTAAACTATGCAAATACAGCATAACATGCTTTTCTTTAAAACGAAATTTTAACTAAAAAACACAGTAACTGAATTGACCAGAAAAACAACTAACTTACGCTTTAGAAAGGATCCAGGATTTTTCTCTATGTCTTGAAGCCTGAATCAGTTGGAAGGTTAGGAACCACGACACTTTCAGAAATACCGAGGCTCCAACCTGGCTAAAGGCTGCTCAGTTAAACTGTTAGGCTCCAAACACTAGATTCCCACTATTTTCCCAATTGTGACCTTTTCCATGTGCCTTGTCCTGAAATCAGGAATTAGTGAATTATTTCTATGGCATAGTCCCTGCAAGTACCTTCCACTTGTGTAACTAACTGAAAATTAACTTTAATAAATAAACGTGTGCATGTGTTCTAACTTATGAATACGCTGAAGAAACAAAGTGAATTTGTATTTTGGGTTTGCCGCCTTCTATTGCCGCCTTCTGTTTTGATTATAGACATTACTATAGATTACAATTAGTAAATAGAATTCATGTTTCTTTCTCATAAGGAATGCTGTACCTACATATGTGTTGACGTCACGATGAAGTGCATCCCAGGGGACGAAAGCTCCTGCTCTGCTGGTGATGTCCTTCAACGAGTTATCACACTCACTGCCACGTCCGGGCCTTCGCGCTATTCTCCCCTCTCCACATGCCCCACTCTCTCTCTCCCCATACCGAAATCCTTTCTAATCTTGTGCTCAGAATCAGTTCCACCTCCTCCATAAAGCTAAACTGATCCCCTTTTACTGACCTCTGACTTTGTATCACTCATTTGTTCCATATGTTTAAGCCTTTTCTCCATGAAGTTTGAGTTTCTCAAGACCAGGGACTACGATATACACTTACTACTCCTGGACCCTTTAGTGATTATCCAATGGTAGGCACAGAAAAAGGCCAATTAGTATTTTCTGGGTTAACTAAATTATCCATATAGTCAGGATTTATTCAAAATACTAATCTGAGGGGCTGGCCCCGGGGCCGAGTGGTTAGGTTCGCGCGCTCCGCTGCAGGCGGCCCAGTGTTTCGTTGGTTTAAATTCTGGGCGCGGACATGGCACTGCTCATCAAACCACGCTGAGGCAGCGTCCCACATGCCACAACTAGAAGGACCCACAACGAAGAATATACAACTATGTACCAGGGGGCTGTGTAGAGAAAAAGGAAAAAGTAATCTGAATATTTATTTTCACGTGGGGTTTTTTGAGCAATAAAAATGTAATCACTTAGAAAAAATATAAGAGCTCAATAAATGACTCTAAGTGTTTACTTAGTGAATAGGCATTGAAACGCGGAATGTTAGCACTGCAAGACACGGGAGGTATCAACTAATCTAACCTCCATTTTAGGTGGAGAAACTGAGGGCCAGGATGTGACTTGCCTAAAGTCACAAACCAGCTCCCGAAGAGCCAGTTCAAGGTGTCACATGGTCTTTCTGCCCGTCCAGCACATTTCTCACTGTACCACCGCGGCTGCTGGGCAAATATCAAGGTAAAAGTACAACTGAAATACCTGTATATAGGTGAAGACTTAAATGTGGAAATTCTACTAATGGTCTAAAAAGGAGAAATAATTGGGACGATTTGAAACCACTAAGCTTGTGGTTCGGAATTCAGATTAACAATATACAGTATATCAGCCATTGCCACAAAAGTAAGTAGTGTTGTACCCAACACATTGACGGTCAGTGATTGCAATCTCATTTCCAATCACCACAAACAAAAAGACCTAAATAGTTGTTACAGGCCCATGTGCAATAGCATCCATTTTATCCAAATTAAATTAAAAGGGAAAGAGAGACGCCATCAAGATAAGTAACCCTTAATTCTTTTATGCATGAATGCTTTGGGGGGATTGTTTTTTATTAAAATCTTATCAAAACATATTACGCACTAAGCATAAAGAGCATAAAATGTGTGGTTGGTGAACGACTGTGAACATCAGTAAAAATGCTGCCCTGTGATACAGCGATGTCCACAGGACCCAATAAAGCCTGTAGGGATGTCAGCAGCTGTCAATAGCTCCTCTTTTAAAGCAGTTAAAAATGTTTATTGTTGATTTGCAGGTCTTCTCTCTCCCCAGAGATTCAGAGTCAAGTTTCTCTCACTCTTTCTGTTTGCTGCTCCAGAGCACGCTTTCTCATCCTCCTAATTTTTTATTTCTAACCTACTGAAGGCTGAGGAAAAAGCTAGCTGAACTCCGCGGAAGTAACATGCAGTAAGAGCAATCAGGCTCTGAGCAAAGGTCTCGGGGGCTCTCCAGGGAAAAGAGGGGATGAACGTTCATGTTCTGGCTTTGTAACACCTTGTAGGCCGTCCATAAACACTTTTTGTTCACTTCCCAGATGTCTGCTGTTAAAAATGGATGGATTAGTGATGTAAGGATGTGGGAAAGGATATTCTGTAACGTCCTAATGCTGAAATTACATCTTGAAGAACCTAGGTCATTGGTTAAGATGCTTGCAAAGACGTCTAATATCTGTTATTCTTGAAGAACTTAACCTAATTTTATGAAAGCGTTCCAGAAACAGTTATTACCTCGTTCTTTCACAACGTTTCCATCGTAGAACTGATCCCGCCATACTTCATCATCACTTACAACCAGACTGAAACATACAGAATCAAACAATTAAAGTTACCCTTATTTAACTGCTGGCAGGCTATCAAGAAGTACCTAAAACTAGAAGAAACGATGAGAAATCGTGCTCTCAGAGATTTATCTGCTCCATTTCCTGACACATTTCTGGAGACAACATGCTGCAGTCCTGAAAGTCAGCTTCAAGGAAAGAGGAATTACCTCGCAGCTCTGCTGGTTGGAATTCCAAGATGGTGCACAGCCTCACTACCCAAAAATTCTCTCACTGAGGAGCGAAGCACGGCTCGGCCGTCACCGTGACTGTGGATGAGAAGATCCAAAAGATTTTCAGCTGTGATTAAGACAACATCAACTTTTATTTAGACACCTAAAAAAAAATATCAAACTGTACCGAGAATATGGGGTCTTTCCTGAGCCTTTTAATTGGAGCTCCCACTTTTCACCTTTTCTTCAAAAAAAAAAAGCTAAGTATTAGAAGATTCATGTCAATCTTTAGCAGAAAAGCTACTATACAAGAAAACGTGGTACCTGTTCATGTAAATTCCAATAAGATGGGCTCTTCCATCCCCAAGCTGATCTGCCCATATCCCAAACTAAAGGGGAAAAAAGGAAAGTTACTCATATTTATTTACTCTTAAAGCTTTTATAGTCATTTTATAGCCAAAGTTATTTTATTAAAATTAAGAATGGGGTATTCCATTTTTAGGATTATAATAATCAACAACAATACAGGTGAAAATAAAATTCAATCAATAAAACAATTGAGATTCATTGTAAAAATATAAATTTAAGATATATAATCAATTTCTTCATCATCTTATAGCCAATCTCAAATTTGTAAGGTATAGGATACTTAGAACTGATCTATTTCATTCTAGAACATGAACTAGGGACAATCTGTTTGTAGAAAATTTGCCTATATTATATGTATGCCATATAAAATCAGGAACATACTTGTACCTGAAAAAGCTGCTTTCGAACTTGCATGATTAACTGCTGTCAAATTTTTCTATTAAAACCTTTTAGCGGGGCTGGCCCTGCAGCCGAGTGGTTAAGTTCGCACGCTCTGTTTTGGCAGCCTGGGGTTTCACCTGTTCGGATCCTGGGTGCAGACATGGCACCACTCAGGCCGTGTTGAGGCGGCATCCCATATGCCACAACCAGAGGCACTCACAACTAAAATATACAACTGTGTACTGGGGGGATTTGGGGAGAAAAAGCAAAAAAAAAAAAAAAAAACACATTGGCAACAGTTGTTAGCTCAGGTGCCAATCTTTAAAAAAAAAAACAAAAAAACACCTGTTTGCAGTTCAATTCCCAGCTCGGCCAATTTGAGAAAAAGGGGCAGGTCTCATTCACCACAATAGCTCCGGGCACATAAAAGGAGTTTTGTAAACAGTGGTGGAATATTTAAACAATGTTTATAGTTCTGGAAGAAATACATGAAATTGACAAAAATCTATCCAATATTTTAATTTTTCATTTTAACCAGGAACAGACCACCATTAATTGATTTTGGCTATGGACTCTAAGAACTGAAGTCTGAGAGCTGCGCTCAGCAAACTCTGGAAAGTTCTAAAGTCGACAGTATATTAGGTATATCGCACACCATAAAAGGGAAGTAGAAAGAATGCTGAATCCAGAGCTGGGAGTGAAATCAGGGGAAACAGGGAGGTAGGTCTCCATTAATAAAAGAGAATTCATTTATGACTGTAAGTTCAAAATGGTAGTGCCATCCTTATCAATAAATATTTATAATATAATTTCAAATCGGGGGAGGAAATGAAATGCGAAAGTGATAAAAGCTTAATCCAATTTACCATACTACAAAAAAAAAAAAAAGCTACAAAAAAAGAGTACCTTAGCAAACTTCTGCAGGGCTTAACATTTATATTCGCACTTTCACAGTACATGTGAGTACTGGTATAAAATGCTATCTAATAAATTTAACCTACTTGGGGAATGGTTCTCTGAACCATGTATTTAGGAGCTAGAAAAAAACCATAAGGATCATTCAGTCCAGAAGTTTCTAAACTGAGAAATATAGTTCAGCAAAATGTTAATAGTTATTCCTTAAAAACAAAACAACAACAAAATCATGTAGTCAGATGTGTCTGGAAAATGGTGTGTTAAATAAAATTCAGCAGATTTCTTTGCCATAGCACTTCTCACAACTCCTGGAACGATCTTGGTCAACCCTCGCTCATTATAGTTCAAGACACTGAGGTTCAAGTTTGTCATAGATGACCCCTAAAATCCTTCTCAATTCTAATCATCGATGTCCCTTTGCTTCTTAGCTTATGTTAGCTCAGCTTCTTAGCTTCTATGTTACTCTTGCTTCTTAGGATGGTGAAGAATGAAAGCAAGAGAAATCTGATAGTAATTAACTACCCCAACACACCTGATATTATCATTATTATAATAGCTATCACGAAATTACTTTTCATATATTTCCTAACTTAATCCTTCCTCCAATCCTATTAAACTTTGCTACTTGTCCTAAAAATTATTCCTGAGTAAACCAGACCCCCAAACAACCAGAGAGGGTTAAATTAATCCTATCCAGCTCACAGGAAAGTCACAGCAATTTCAACAATTGGTCCTGTGTTCCTTCTCTTTATTTCTTTTTAATTAGTCAGATACCACAGCTTGAACTTGCTTCAACATCATGCTTTATTTCTAGAAGTTGCCTTCTTAATTGCTTTTGCACATACAGTCATGTGTCGTGAATGACAGGGATGTGTTCTGAGAAACGGGTTGTTAGGCGATTTTGTGGTTGTGTGAACATCATAGAGTGACTTACACAAACCTAGATGGTATAGCCTACTACACACCTAAGCTGTATGGTACTAATCTTATGGGACCCCTGTGTATATGTGGTCCATCATTGACCGAAATGTCGTCATGTGGCACATGACTATATAACACTTTCAGTTAACCCTGATTTAATTTCTAGAAGTTTCTAGCAGCTCTAAAACTTAGCTCTACAGCAATCCTGGCAAAACTGTAATCTGTCTGTCCTTCTGAGGCTTTCATGTTGATTCTTTGTGCTACTTGCCTTTGTCTAAATCTGCGGCCAAAACTTCACTGAATGAGTTCTCTAGCAATAATTCACAGAAATTTTGTATTTGTGCTGCCTCAGTTTTCTCAACTCCATTAAAGAAACAGTCTCTAGCTTTATGACAGCAAGAAATCACATCAGGTAATCTATAAAGATCTTATAATGACACGTTCTTCTAGGAACATCTCGTTGAAGTCTCAGTATGCTAATATTAGAGAAATTAATGCAAAATAACTTCTTTAATAGGACAGCACTTCCACCAATGGTGTGTATTTGCATAACAGAAGTGATGGTAATGCTGCTCTTACCTGGTGGCCACCGTATCTGTGAGCCAATGGAACGGATCCAAATAGTATCTTTTCTCCACTTACAAGCTGGATAAAATCATCTGTTTCCGAAACAGATAAATCAAGGTCCAAAATATCTTCTAGAACTTCCTGAAGCAGGAAAAAAAAAAACTCTTCTTACAAACTTAAGTAATCCCTTTAAAAATTTTGAGAAAAGAGACTTAATGGAAGAAAGAAAATTTAAAAAATAAACCTCTTCCAAAAATACATTAATATTTTTTCTTAAGAGATGTACCAGGCTTTCTATGATTATTTGTGCTATTTGGGAAAATTACTTCTATTAGATAGTTCTGAATTTTTTTTTGCTTGAGGAAGATTAACCCTGAGCTAACATCTGTGCCAATCTTCCTCTGCTTTATTTGCAGGTTGCTGCCACTGCGTGGCTGACCAGTGGCGTAGGTCCGTGCCTGGGATCCGAACCCGTAAACCCAGCCACTGAAGCAGAGTGTGTCAAACCTAGCCACTGCGCCACAGGGCTGGTCCCTAGATAGTTCTAAAATTTTCATGTATTTCTTGTGATACACGGTAAAATAATATTTTTCCTAGCACTTATGCTTTAAGGGAACTAGAAAACAGTAAATTCTATTTTTATATAACTTAAAATTAAGTTCTATGTTTATCCCAAATTCATTTAAATCATAGAAGACAATTTAGAATTTCTTATTAGAGCGCATTTCTAAGAATTTAAATCTCTTACACCTATTTTTCACAAAAGTGTATCTTCCTTGTAAGATAAGTGTAAGAAGAAAGTAAATACTAGGCTCCAGGACTAAGCATCAAAAAGTGATTTCTAAGAATGACTTTCTCCAAGGGTCTGAATTTTAAACACAGTCATTTATCAACAGACTAACAATTTAACTCTGAAAAAAAAATTATCATCTTTTTAGGCAAAAATTATAGGGAGTTAATATTTGTATTGTGAAAAAATAAAGCCTAACCTTTGAAACTGCTACAAGACGTACTCTTGATTTGAAAGGAGTAGGGAAGGCAATTGAAAAAACACAGTTTTTCACTTTACGAACATAATTTTCTTTAACAGGATCAACTGGCAACATAGCTGACAAAAAAAAAACAAAACAAAACCCTCTTTTTAATGTTCCCATTTGTTGCATATACAGCATTAATATTCCTTAGAAAGGCAACAGTTCTTCCAGAAAATCAACTTAAACCACTATTTTCTTCATACTTTGTTATTTAAAGGCTATTTTATCATTTTCAACCGTATTCAGACAGCATAGAAGATGGAGCTGTCCCAGAAGATGGGAGATGAAAAAAGTTTAAAACAAGACACATACCCTGTCTTCAAAGATTTTCACTCATGGGAGACCAATAGGATGTGCAATATATTTATCAATAAGAATCTATAAATAAAATGGAGGTAAGCTGCATTACAGTATTAGAATTACAGTAGTAACGGAATCCAACCAAAAAATATTAGGCACTTAATCACATCCTTTCTTCCCTTCAGAAAATCATGATTAACCGAAGGAAACAGATAAATACACAAATAACATCTAATATCAGATGTTTTACTAAATGTACAAACCTGCTTCCAAACCCACCAGAAACTTCAAAACATTTGATACACGCCTGTTCACAAGGCTAGAAGTTTGAAAATTACCTCTAAAGAGATAAATTATGTTTTATAAAGTCCAGGCACCAAAGCATATGTATTTAATTTAACAAGCTGTAGAGGAAAAAGAGAGCTTTGAACATGCTTTAGACACTCAGAACATATGTACTTGTATTTTAAGCACAATTCTTAAAATCTTAATCTGTTTTCTTAATCCAATGCAATTAAAACAAAAAACAGAAGAGGCTAGCTGTATTACGAACACTACAAGACAGAGACATAAAAACTTATGTTTCTGGATAGAGATTACATTGTCAAAATGTCAGTGTCACCAAATTATTTAATAAACATAATGGAAATTCAATCAAAATCCTAGTAGGATTCTTTTTCAAAAAAAACAGACAAACTTAAAGTATAAATTGGAAAAATAAAGACTAATTTTTTTTAAATAAGAGAAATGAGAGTTTCCCTATCATATTAAAAGTTATAAGGATGCAATTACTAAAAATATTGTTATCCCAAAAATAGATGCAAAGATCAATGGGACTCAATAAAAAGCACAGAAACAGCCCAAAGTAACGTAAAAATTCCCTATATAATTAGAGAAAATGATATGTCGAATCAGTGGAGAAAGGTGCCATCAGAACAATTTGCTCAACTGTTTAGAGTATTTATTCCATCCAAGTCTAGGTGAATTAAACGTCAATTATAACAGAAACAAGAGTAATCTTGCATCTTCCCCATATGATATGGCAAATGTGGTACAGATTTAACCCTTTATACTTTCCCCTAAGGGCATGGTGAATAAGGCAGCATCATGTGGAACAAATGGGTAGTCAACCAAAAAATAGATGATTTTAGTATCCACCACAGAAAACCTGACATTATGATTAGGAGTAGAAAACCCAACCATGTATTTTCTTCTCTTTTAGGAAAGCCTGTGTGGACACAGATTAAACTATATAATTAATGCATTTTCTTTTATGATGCGCTAATATTTCAGCAGAGCATGGGCAGTATATAACGTTCCACTAGGACTTATGATTTTGTACTGATCGATTCACATTTTGGCACCGTAGGTGATGGGTCAGTACGCGTGTGATCACTGGCCATGGAACCACAACGGCTAATTGCTTCAGATGTCCCCACCCCTCACCTTGTGCCACTTTAACAAACTAATTAGTCAGTGACTCAAAGCCCCAGAGAAAATTCCAAATGTATGACCCTTTATCTTCACATCTCAGAGAAATCAGTAATTCCAAAACCAAATTCTTTAGAGTTCAGTTTTGCCTAAGAATACAAAATCTACAAGAACTGCTGACCTTTCAGTGCAACTGTGTTTGAACTCTTCTCTCCGTAGAGGGTCTTACCCCAGTTGCCTTGATTATTCATTCATAATTCACTGAGTAACCTCAGGATGAGATGTTTTTATGTGGTGCCATGAACCAAGACATGGTTAATATGTATTCACTATTACGGCTATCTCTCCTGATTGTAAAGTCTGGCCCTACTGTAGAAAATGTTTTGAATAGTACCATCATTAATAGAAAGAAAATGTCTTAAAGTGTAACCAACTTTCCAACATCGAAATAACAACTTTGAAAATGCTTTCAATTACACACTTATTCCATTTTTATTAGTCAAGACTGGCTGTTTCATTTGTACAAGTACAGTCGAAAAGACCAATGTGGAGGGGCTGGCCCCGTGGCCGAGTGGTTAAGTTCGCGAGCTCCGCTGCAGGCGGCCCAGTGTTTCGTCAGTTCGAATCCTGGGCGCGGACATGGCACTGCTCATCAGACCACGCTGAGGCAGCGTCCCACATGCCACAACTAGAAGAACCCACAACGAAGAATACACAACTATGTACCGGGGGGCTTTGGGGAGAAAAAGGAAAAAATAAAAAAAAAAATAAAAAAAAAAAGACCAATGTGGAACTGGCCCCGTGGCCAAGTGGTTAAGGTCACGCGCTCCACTTTGGCAACCCAGGGTTTCACCGGTTTGGATCCCGGGCATAGACATAGCACTGCTCATCAGGCCATGCTGAGGTGGCGTCCCACATGCCACACTAGAAGGACCTACAGCTACAATATACAACTATGTACTGGGGGGCTTTGGAGAGAAGTAGAAGAAAAAGATTGGCAACAGATGTTAGCTCAAGTGCCAATCTTTAAAAAACAAAAAAAAAGACCAAAGTCATTTCTAGCCTGTGCACAAGAGGCCTCTGTTCTTTGGCAATTACTTGCACAGCTCAGACAATGTTTTTAATTTCTTGGACTCAAGCTTGGTCTCGTTGAGTCAAAAGAACCCCTGTGTATTCTGCATGTCCTATTGGTGGGTTCTTGTTCATCAAGAGTTTAGCTCCACTGTAATACTGGAAGCCTTCAAGAATTCCATCTGCTTCCCAGGTTAGTCTTGCCATATGACACCCTTTCAAGAGCCAAATATTTGGTTTTAATCTGGGTAAACAATTTCTAAATGAAAATGGCCTGCTAGAATTGTATAGTGCTATATCTACCTACTAGATGAGCTTGGGGACAATGCTCAATTCCTCCATTTCTGTTTCCCTATCTGAAAAAGAGCAGATGGTAACATCCAGGTCATAGGATTGTTGCAAGTCCACCTGTTTATCAGTACACTCTACTTGGTAAATTCTGCCTGCTAGATGTTTCTAAATATGTAAACCTGTATCAAGATAAGCCACAGGTGCATATTAACTTTTATTTGTAAAGCACCTGTCATGTTTTTTACATAATGTTCTTCAAGATTGGGGGGAAAAAACCTCACAAAATTGGTTTATTGTAATAAACTTCTTTATTCTATGCTTTCATTCAATAAAAAATAATACTTTGAAGATAAATACAATGTGCTCAGCCATATGGGTACTTGCATTCTTTAATGCAAAAAGCATGGTTTCAGAAGAACAAGAAAAAAGATCAGAGAGGTGCAGCTGCCTATTTGCTGATCTATTTCCTTATAAGAGTGAATTTTTGAGGACAGAGTATGTTACTTGTATTTCTGTATTCCTAATGCTTACACTTTCTCTCATTGGCTGTTTGTTTGTGTGCATGTTTTGAGTGAATAATTATATCACCGATTTCTGTAATAAATACGCTCTCTCACTACCATGAGAAGAGTAGATCCGGCTACAGAATTAACAAAAAGTCTCTCTAACCCGTATTAGATGCTAATCCTGTACATTCTCCATTATTCTCCGGGCTGGCTACAAGTACGTTCAACATTACCAAACAGTAAACAATTTCACACAGCCTAGTACCCCCACGAGTGGGACTCACATATCCAGATGTGAGCAAGACTGCCAAACGATGTCACAATGTACCTATAAAGTTTTCAGAGGAGAGAGTCCAAAAGTCGAGAGACGAGGCTAATCTAACTTCTTTTTCACAAGAACCCTGCTCGTGGCTTGACTTGTTACTGGAAAGATAGAAAACGCTGTCACTTCTTTCAAGGCCAGGTTGCAACAAGCAGCAGACAATGGCGTGGCAGGTAACATCCAAAAGCAGCAGCTGCGGAAACTGTAGCCTCTGGATTAGCCAGCAAAACAGGAACCCGGTTCTTTGAGTCATATTTCTACATAAAGACGCAGAACGAGTTAGTGACCGGAAGTCGGGTGCGCCGTAGCACACTCTGCTAACAGCCAGGTCCCGAAAAGTGCATTTCTGCTCTGGCTGCTGGAGCTACCAGCTCCCGCGAGCGCGGGGAGGGGATCGGGGAGACCGCTCGCCCGCGTGGGAGGTCGCGGCTGGTTTCTCCGGGGCCGAGAGGCCGGCAGGGGGCGAAGGGGCCCAGCTCCCCCCAGCGCGCCTTCCCCGGTCGCTGCCGGGCAGGGCCGGGCCGTCCCCGGGCTCCGGAGCGGGGAGGCGCCCGAGGCCCCGCGCGGCCGGCCGAGGCGGGGCCGAAGCTCTTCCTGTGCCAGGTTTCCGGCTCCGGGTCCCGGGAGGAGGGCCGCCGGGCCAGAGGCGGAGCTGCGGGCCTGCCGCGACTTTCAGACTCGGACCATGGCCTCGCGCTGGTGGCGGTGGCGGCGCTGCTGCTCCTGGAGGCCGCCGGCGCGGAGCCCCGGGCCCGGCTCCCCCGGCCGCGCGGGGCCGTGCGGGGCGCGCGCCTGTGCGGACGCGGGCGCGCAGGTGAGGCCGGGGGATGGAGCGCGCCGCGGCCGGGCGCAGAGGTCACGGCGCCAATGACAAGCGCGCGGCGGAATGAATGGGAGCGCTCTGCACGTGCGCCCGGGCGGAGGGCGGCGCGGCGGCGGCGGCGGGAGGGGAGCGGGGCCAGCCGGGCGCCGGGGACGGGACCGAGGCGCGCGGGGGCCTCGGAGGGTGGGCGCTGAGCGTCGGCCTGAAGTCGGGGCGCCCCGCTCGGACTGCAGAGCGGCGTCCTGGGGACCAAGGGGGCATTTGAGGTCTGGGGAGGGAGCGGTGAGGAACCAGGTCCCGAGGAAACGCCGCGGGAGTGGTCAGATTGCCTCCTGGAGCGCCTACAAAGTAAAGCCGGGAGACCGTCTGCAGCTATTTCCTTTCGAGTTACAGCCAGGGCTTCGGGAGGACAGATAACTGGGATTTTAGAGCAAAAGGTGCTCTGGGCGCTCAGAGATGCGGAGGAACCAGTGGCCTCGGAATAGGCAGAAAAGGTCTTGTGGAGAATGGAGGGCTGATGCTCCGGAGGACCGGATTTCTGTCGACGGTAGTTGCTTCGGAGGGAGAGCATACCTGGACTAGGGGGAAAGCACCGGAAGGAGAAGAGGCCTGAGGCTGTCCGAGTAGAGAAACCTCGGATCATCTTTGATTTGACCCATGACTTCTTGAAGTAGAGTCAGAATCTCCGCACAAACCAGGACTCCTGGACAGCTCTCCCCTGTTGCCTGCGGACCCAAGCTCATTTTTCTCCCTCTCCGGTCACTTCTGCCTCTGTAAATTGACATGTTTCTGTGGCTCTGTGAGTCCTTTCTGCGCTTCCTAGTGACTCATTTTCAACGTGCCCTAGGGTAGGCCCATGCTGTTTAGCGTAATTGCGCAAAATCTGGACTCACGGTCCTTTTTAGAGACTTCTCCAGTCACACAGTAGTTGTATGTATTCACCTCTCATCTGCAAGCGTCATTTTTTAAAAGTTTGTTTGAATTTAGGACTCCGTTTGGGTTAGATTGGGTACACTTCGTATTCCCATCAAACACCATTTATTGATATGAATTATGTAGCCTTTATAAGTGTGTACTTTGTATCAAAGTGGATACATATCACAACTTATCCAAAATAGACCTTTGGAGAGAGACTGGCAGCTGGGCTGGTAGACAGACTAGACAGTAAAGAGAAGATGGGGAAAGAGTCTCAGGGCTTTGCCGGGATCCAGTTCAGTCCTGTCCTAGCCAGACCTCAAATATTATTATAAATATTAGTATAAATTAGTATGTTAGCCTTCTGGTGTCTGCCTCAGGCGTGTGTGTTTTGATTAGTTCAAGTCTCTTAGGGCCGGATAGTCCGTGGGGACAAAAAGCAACAATAATAAAGCCACGTCGGGCTCTGCAACACAGCTCTCCTACTTGCTGATGTATGTACCGCTGCCATCTGCTCCATGGTAGTGTTAACAAATCTTGTAACGGGATGAGAACCAGTGCACGTTGGATCGTGCCAAATCACCTGTTGGTATGTCTTTGCTTCTTGCTCAGCATTTTCTCTTTTTAAAAAAAATGCATGAAAGGCAAGGTTGACTTTCAGGGAGGGTATGTGATGGAAAGGTAGGGAACAAAATCGGAATTGGAAAATGATTGTCGCTCCTGCAGGGAGTGGTACAGCTCCAGTTTCACCACTGCCTTTTAAACTTAACTGCTCTTTCAATACCTCCCACCTCACTTTGGAAAACATTGCCCTTAGCTACTCTTAAAGCAGAAAATAGCTTGACCGAATAGATACTATATTAAATGTATACAATGTGTTTGGCTCTAAGAGTTTTACATATACCCTCTAAATTAATCTCAGCATCTCTCCATGATCAGAAAGATGTCACAAGGTAACACAGCCAGGACATGTTGGAATTTGAACCAAGATCCATCTTCCAAAGACGATGATTTTACCAACCTGCACTGCCTAGTGGTTAAGAGCACTCTATTTGCTGGATAATTTTAACTCTTCATCCCTGGTTAGAGGTTACATCTCAACCTGAATAAGTATTCTAATAAAATAGTGAATTCGTATGAATTAATTACCCATGATGGTTGAAAGAAGTAGGTAAAGTGTCATATAATGGTAAAATCAAAAGTGTAGATTATCACGTTGTTTTCTTGGGACATTGTAATTGCCTGGGCTATCATAAATGTTCTTAGTGGCTTAATGAATACGTAATGTTACAGTGGAAAGAATAGAACTCAAACTGGCTTCCTGGGCCACTGCATGCCTGGCAAAGTCAACCTTTATGGGTTTTGTTTTTGTTTTTGTTTTTGTTTTAAGAGGCAGATCGGCCCTGAGCTAACATCTGTGCCAGTCTTCCTCTATTTTGTACATGGGACACTGCCACAGCGTGGCTTGATGAGCAGTGTGCAGGTCCACGCCCAGGATCCAAACCTGTGAACGCTGGGCTGCCAAAGCAGAGCGCGTGAACTTAACCACTATGCCACCGGGCCAGCCCACGTATGGTTTTTTTTTTACTATGTATAAAGCAATATGTTCACTAGAGAAAAACAAGAAAATATTAAAAAAAGGAATAAAACAAAAATTCCCACAAATCTATTTATTCCAAAATAACAATGTTTACTATCCTGTTTTATATGCTTCCAAACCCTATTCTCTATGTATTTTATTTGTGTGTGTGTATACATTTTTAGCAGGATCACATAATGCACACAGTCCTGTAGGTGCTTTTTTCCTTTGATGTAGTGTAAACATATCTGTGTATCAGTTTTTCAGACTTTGACTTTTCTGAACTTCAAGTTCCCAACTGTAATAAAGCAAGTAGTTGTGAGGATAAAATAATAGTGTAAAAGCATGTTGCAAGACTTTATTACTAATAGAGTAGATGAGTTCTATTTTTCTTGTGCTAAATTCGTCTTTTTTGTCAAAATGCTTGCCTCAAATACTCTATAAAAGCCCTTGTTAAGATTGATCTAATCTTAACGTTAGATTAAATTAATAAGTTAGTTATTTTTGAAATGCCTGGCAGACTTGGGTCCCCAGTACCTGTCACATTCCTGGCCCATGATAGTGCTCCATAATTTTTGAAACTAAAATTTATTGTCACCAACTCTGAATCTTTTAGAAGTAGTGTCCTGTTCGTTGATCTCTGATTAAGTTCATATCACCAAAATGTGTTGCAGGACTTGTTTGCTTCTTAACATTACTTATTAAGAGGCACCAGTTCCGAGTGTGTTTAGGAACAATAAGTTATAATAGGCAGTTCAGTACTGTCCTAGCCACACTTAAAAACTTCAAATATAGGGGCCGGCCGGGTGGCACAGCAGTTAAGTTCACACATTCCGATTCTTGGCAGCCTGGGGTTCGCTGGTTCAGATCCTGGGTCCAGACATGGCACCACTTGGCAAGCCATGCTGTGGTAGGCGTCCCACATATAAAGGAGAGGAAGATGGGTATGGATGTTAGCTCAGGGCCAGTCTTCCTCAGCAAAAAGGAGGATTGGCAGCAGTTAACTCAGGGCTAATCTTCCTCAAAAAAAAAAGTTCAAATATAAATTCCTTCCTTAGCGTTGAAATCTTTTCCTTTTCACCATCTGGGCTGATGCCTTTGGAATCTTGATGATTCTTTGTTTTAAATCAATTTAAGAATTTGAAAGCGTGTAAGTAACACCGATCTTCACTATTCTCTGACCAATCCTAGTTAAATGGAAATAATTGTCTTTAAACTACTTTCAGATCTGGAAAGATAGACATGAGTGTGAAAACCGGCTTTCTTTGGGGGGAGGGGTTATAGATGTTTCTTATTTTCTGCTTTTTTCTTATTTATATTTTCCGTAGTGACAAATGTTGCTTTTGTAAGCAGGAGACATTGTCATTTTTTGAAAGTTTGCAATCTACTTAGAAATGGACGTTAAAAGATAAAGATTATTATGAATTATGAGAGCATCTAGTATTAGAAACAAGTTTTTCATGCATATTCTTACAAGTTTCTTGATACTTTTGTTTTATAGGTATCCTATTTTAATCTTGTGAAGAGTTTAACATCTGCCTTTCCAAATATGTATAGTATATCAAGGTAAGTTTACAATCTATGTTGTAACTACTAAAATTATTAACCGTATGGCCAGTGAATTTCTATTCTAAAATGTAGTGGGCTAGTCCCACAAATTTAATGTTGTTTAGCTAAATGTTACAATATCTACCCTGTGTGGTCTGTCTCTTCAAAAAATGAGAATTTAATAAAATTTAAACTCAACCCAGAACACAATGAACATAGTTAAGTCTTTCTTTGATTTTGTGGATTCTCAAGGCCCTGGTTATAAAAATGTACTACTGATGTAGTGTTTAGCAAGAACATAATTCTGTATGCCTTTCTAAATTTAATGACTGTTTTGGATTCGAGCTTAATTTCCAGCAAGTATCTGGGCTTAAGTTTTCCATCATCTCACTCAACTATATATATAACTATATGCACATGTGTATATAATTTTTACTTAAAAATGAAATTATCTCACCTAATAAAATAGCACTCAGACTTACATTGTGTGCATTTGTGCTTGTCCCAGGTTCCAGCACACAACGTCGGCCGCGTGCTGTTGTAGTAAGACACGGAGTGGTGAGAAATACACTGATCCTTTTAAACTTGGTTGGAGGGACTTGAAAGGTCTGTATGAGGACATTAGAAAGGTAAGATAGTTCTGATGATGCTACGAACTACTGTTGATTTCTTAGAATTATGAGAAACAGTGCAGATTTCCAGATACGTATGATGCTATTGCAAACTTGACACACGACTATCAAGTTTCAGATGTTTCTTGAGCAACAACTGTGGGGCAATATGGAGGATGCAATACGTGTTACCATCCAGAAAGAAGTTATTGCCAAGTTGGGAAACTGCAAAAAACCGTACACGCAGCACATACTTACTTGTCCAATGAGTTATCTAACCTTTCTCTCCGATTGCTTACCTACTCCAGGCCTGTTAACACACTGAAGCCTCTGGTGATTCCTGCTACTCTCTTCCTTATCCAATTCTGAATATCGGTGCCGGACGGCCCCAAATAGGGCAGAAAGCCTTAAACACCTTTTTCCCAAAAAACTTTTAGTGGCTCCCAACCTCGCGTGGATTCTCAAATGTTGCCCAGAAATGTCCACAGGCCCCTCGTCAGCTTCCTTGTCTTGTCGAGGTTCTCCCCTTTCCGCCGCCAGCACCCACCCCACTGTCCTGTTTCACAGCAGCACCACCTCCTGTTTGATGGGCCAAGTCCAGGCCATGGAACAGGACCTCCCCCTGCTCTGTCACCATTGACAAGCTCGTCTGCACCTGTCTCCGTGCTTGCCCCTTCCCTCCTGTCTCGGTGAAGTCAATGTTCCCTTCCTTTCCAGAATAGTCCCTTTACCTCCAGTAAAGACCCAGCCCCTCTGCCTCTTCCTCAGTGCCTTAGGAACTGCTCCTGCAGTGGCCTGTTCTCTCCCCTTTGTCTGCAAACTCTCCCTCTTCGTGTCTCTTTCACATTTATATTTTAGGTGCTCCGGTTTCTTCATGTTCCTCGTGTAAATGACGGTCCCTTGACCCTGTGTCCCAGCCTTTCCCTTCCCACTACAGTGCCCTCTACCCTCTCTCTCTGTTTTGCCCCTTCACATTTACTCCACCATCACACTGTGCCTTCCTTTCCAGCCTCTCCTCTGAAAGTGCCTTTGCCCAGGTCACCCATCACTTCCTTCTGCTAAATCCCGTGGGCCCTTTTGGTTTTTATCTTCCTTGACTTTTTTGAACATTGGACACTGTTGACCACTCCCCATTCTGTGAAACTCTTCCCCGGGCATCTGCACTTCCCCGTTCTCCTCGTTCGTGGGCCGTCCTTCAGTCTGCTTCCTGGGTCCTCTCTGTCCCCTCCACCCTACTCCCTTTAATTTTGCTGTTCCCTGGAGTTCTCTCGGCCCCCTCCTCTCTCTGTATCCCCTTTGCCTTACTTATGACTCCCAAAGAAGATCTCAATTCCAGTTTGAATTCGCTCTCCTAAACCCATACATCTAACTCCTCACCGGGCAACTCTGTGGAGCGTCCACAACTGTCTCAAAGCAACA
This sequence comes from Equus przewalskii, assembly GCF_037783145.1. Classification (NCBI taxonomy): domain Eukaryota; kingdom Metazoa; phylum Chordata; class Mammalia; order Perissodactyla; family Equidae; genus Equus; species Equus przewalskii. Next base: position 9,075,870 of record NC_091860.1, on the reverse strand, counting down.
TATCTGAAACTCTGCTTTCCCTTACTGTTTTTTCTCCTGTTTTTCATATTCATTGAAGGCACCGCCCCGGAACCTGGAGGGATCTTCCATTCATCTGTCTCCTTCCCCTCCCCATCCTCCTAGGCTGCCTCCTGCCTTCAGCCTCCATAGCCTTAGGTCAGCCACCCCATTGCTGTTGCCCTGTCCTTCCTTTCTTGTCCTCCTCATCTCGGCCTGAGCCGCAGGTCCCTCCTTTGTGCTCCAGAGTGACTGCACTTACCTCAGGGACAGCACCCATCGCACCGTATTGTGTTATATTGCAATTATTGTTTTACTTCTCCCCATCTACATGCTGAACTCATTGTAGGCAGGGAGCAGTCTCATTTATCTTTGTAACCATTGAGTTTATTGCTGTGCTTGGCACTGAGTTGATCATTCAGTGAGTTAATGACTGGACGCTGTGTCATGTTCACCTGAGCCTGGCTGAGGGACCTCCAGGTCCATTAGCTCCTGCTGCTTCCGGGGGATCAGCTCTGATCCAATCCAGCAAGTCCTTGAGTGGCAGGCGCTATGGACACACGCTCATCACCTGGAGGGCTCTGCCTCCTCCTCAGAAATCAAAATCCTACTTATGCTTTAATCATCGCAGGTCAAAGCTTATCTCTCCGTGAAATGTTCAGTTTTCCTAGCCCACACTGAGCTCTCCGTTCTTGAACTAATGCATTTAATGTACAGCATAGTTCAAGTTACCACTGTATTATTCACTGAATATTTCATATTTTTAAAAATTGTGTCTCCCCAACTCAATTGTAAGCTCCTTGCAGTCAGGCAAACCAGGTCTTAAACTTTCTCTGTGAACTTTTGACATGCCTGTTGCTAAATAACGGCTGAGCCAGACTTACTGACCTCGGCTGCTTCTCCCTGGCCTCCATCTTATGTCTTCTTGCGCCTAATACATAGCTTTGCCTCCCTAGCCCAGACACCCTCTGACCTCCTGCTTCATTGGCTCCTGACAGCCACTGGCTCCCACACTCCCCATCTCTGTCCTCTCCCCTCCACCTTCCAAGCTGCTACCAGCCCCAGTTCCTTTCTCTCTCCAGCTGTCACTGGCCCAGAGTCCCTAGCCACCTAGTGCCATCCTCCCCTTCCTGTCTCTTGGAGTCATTGGGGCAGTTGGCAGTGGCTGCCTTAGCACTTAAGCGACTTGGGGCTGAGCCACTGGGCAGCCAGGTTTGTGGCCATACAGTGTTGAAACCTTTCCCAGCATGAGTGCTGAATTTCTCAACTGAAATGAGTACACTGAGATCAAATCAAAGTTTTGTAAGGGGCCAGCCTGTGGCCGAGTGGTTAAGTTCACATGCTCTGCTTCAGTGGCCCAAGGTTTCACCGGTTCGGATCCTGGGCACGGACATGGCATTGCTCATCAGGCCCTGCTGAAGTAGCATCCCGTGTAGCACAACCAGAGGGACCTACAACTGGAATACACAGCTATGTACTGGGGGCGTTTTGGGGAGAAACAAAGTTTCCTGAAAGAAATCCTGTTGACTTTTTGTGCAAGTTATGATGCCATATTGACACACAGAAACTTTATTTCAGGAACTTCTCATATCTACAACAGAACTTAAGGAAATGTCTGAATATTACTTTGATGGAAAAGGAAAAGCCTTTCGACCAATTATTGTGGTGCTAATGGCCCGAGCCTGTAATAGCCATCATGATAACTCCCGGTGAGTTACTTGCTTTCAGCCCTCTGTCGTTTGGCAAATTTTCCTTCCCAAGGGTGCCATTGAGTTTCCTGTTTAAGAAGTGGCATCTATTTACGAATTCAGTTGTGAGGGGGAGTTTCTGGCGCTGAGTCGCTAAGGTCGCTCTGGAATCTGGTCTGGGCATCTTCCTTTTCTGCACTTTTTAATGTCCATGGAAGAACAACTTCAGCTGCAAATGAACATTCTAGAAAAAATTTTGAAAGCCAAATTAAGTTTTCTCCTTCAGAAGTAAAGAATACCAGGACGTGTGTAATCATTATATACACAGGGCGGTTAGTCCAAAGGTTGATTGTCGTAAAGTCATGAGCCTGGCCTGGTTCTGGCCACCACACCCGCCACAGGGCCTGCCTTCCTGGGACCTTCAGAAAGGTGCCAGAAAAATCTTGTTAAAAGAAGGCATTTTCACCATTGGGCCTCAACTTTTGTATTTTGAATCTATATAAAATTTTAAAATACTAAAGCAACAGCAACATTTTAATATTACAGGAAATCTTAAAAGGAAAAAGAATTTACCGTTTATGTCATGCAGCCATCTTTGTCATCCTCTGTCCTTCCACTCTTGGGTTCAGTTAGACTAGATGTATAATTTTGTGTTCTGCTTTGTTTACGCTTGTTTTTTAAACTCTACCACATTGCAGGAGTGTCTTGATAGTTGTTATTTTTGCATCACGTAATCTATTGATGGAAATTCCAGTAGACCATAATGTACTAATACATTTCCCTAGGGTTGAACATTTGTATTATATTTCCTCTTCTCAATGAAGAATACTTTAAGGAAAGCCTCAGGTTTGACAGCGCTAACTTTAAGGATGCTGTAAGAATGAGCATCAGATGTGGCTCCTGAGCAGATGTTTGCCTCGGCCCACCGCAGCCCTTTGTGCCCTGCGGCTGAGCCCCTCGGCACGCGACACCATGCTCAGGGCTGCCTGCCACTTACCCCCAGACTTTGGAAAAGCTTGCAGTGTAGATTGAAGGAGCGGTGACCTTTTAATCATAATCAGGACCACTTTCACTTCGCCTGGAGGCAGAGAGCAGAAATGCTCCTTCTGAACCAAAGTTGAAATTTATCTCACGTATTCCAGAGCACAGTTTCTCAGTGTTGGCACGACTGGCATTTTGGGCCAGAGAATTCTTTGTTGTGGGTTGTTGAGTGCATTATAGGATGTAGCAGCATCCTGGCCTCTACCCACTAGATGCCAGTGGTATCCCCAATCCTCAGCCCAGTTGACGACAACCAAAAATGTAGCCAGACATTGCCAAATGTCCCCCGGGCAGCAAAATCGTTCCTGGTTGAGAACCACGGTTCTAGGCAGAGAGTGTATTTATATTCTTAATTTCTCAGATTAACACATAATACAGTTCATTACCCTCAGAGATGACATGGGAAGGAAAATACTCTGCACTGCTTTAATTCCTGTCGGCTGTTAGCCCTGTGGTTGGAAATTCTCTCAGTTTGCCTTATTGAAACTGTATAGATTGTTGGTTGCAGAGCACCTGGGAGACTATAGCACAGAAAAGGCATCACTAGTTTAACTGTTCTGCCCTCTCCAGGGATGTTCTAGCTGCAGCTTCACTCTCCTGTAAGGAATCAGAGCGGGGCCTCCTTACTAAAGGCCCGGGCAGAGGCAGCATCTGGCCTTGGGGTGTGAGTCGCGATTGTGGCGCACATTTGGGGCGCTGCAGCATCCTAGCAATGTTACTCTCCAGGCCCCAAGTTGTTGAGAGTACTTACCTCATGAGGACTCTTTCGGATCAGGCTCTTAATGGGCTGACTATCTAGCTGTTACTTCCATGCTACTCAAAGCAAGAAGATGGGTAGGAGAAGATTCTGGAGACTTGGGCCATTGTGATTTTGCTTGCTGAGGAAGACTTAGAATATGGAAAAATGTGGCTCAGCATTCAGGGGCAGGACCACACACACAGTCTCTGTTTTTAGCCTGTGCCACCAGAGGCGTCCTCAGACCCCAGAGGCGCCAGAACCATTCCAGCACTTCATCTGCTTTAATCAAAGTTCCACAACTCCTATGAGGCTTCGCAGACATCATCTTCTTGCTTCCGAGATGTGTTTTAAATAGGTTAACGGTAATCCTGGAGGAGATTTTAGAAAACAGAATAGAACAGGTCCCTTAAGAAATGGCAGGGGGAGAGGGCGACTACCTTTACTGACTTTTCTCTTTGTCCTTTAGTAAGCTTTTCAGCTGTCCATGAAATGCTCCCTACTAGATTACTGTGCTGGGACTTCTTCACCTGGGCTCCATGGGAGTTATGCAGTCTGTGAGCCCCTTAGAATTGTAGGCACAATTTTTTGTGTATTTGCACATATCTGGGGAACGGTATCTATAGCTTATAATGTCTTCTCAAAGGGTAATGTGGCGCCCCACCCAAAGCTTAAGACCCAATGTTTATTTGTGCTCTCTGTATCCAGATAACCACAGTGCCTGGGCAGGTAAAGTAGGAATGCACACCACAGATGACTGAGATTTGAAAGGCCCAGGAAACAGAGCTGTGGTGGATTCTGAGATGTGCTGCCCGCCCGGATCCCCCTTCAACCAAGGACCCTGCCCCGCCTGCTGAACCACGTATTGTTGCCTCAGCCCCTTTGAGGCAAAGAATCCTCTCACCTGAGGCCTTGCTCTTTGAGGCAGCCCATATCCAGGGACTGATAGGTGAAGGGCCATTCTAGCTCTAGGGCGCACTATGGGGTAGCCACAGCTGTGGATGAGCCTGCTTCCAGAAACTTCTCTATTTGCCCAGTCCGGTTTCCTCCGCTCCCTCCCTCAGGTGTTGATCCCAAGGGCACTCCTCAGTAGACATCTTGTACTTTAAACTTCTGAGTCTGCTTCCCAGAGAACCCAGCCTGCAACAGAGGTTGCAGCAGAGCAAAACCCAAACTGACTGTAGGTCAGGACTGACTCTGTCAAAGAATCCAGACCAAAAACAACTTTTATAATAAATAGATTTCTATAAAATTGCTCTACTCATAGCATACAGCACAGCTGTAGTGTCTAATCTTTCTTAAACAAGTCAAGCCTATCCCGCTCAGTAACCTCATTGGAGGGACCTGCACTTTTTGATCTTGGCACCATCCATTCCTGTGTGGAAATCTTCCAGCACTGGAAAGTGGATGTCATTGCCATTGATGGGGATGACAGGACTACTCAAGGTGTATTTGGCCCAGGTCTGTTGAACTTGATTGTGCAAACAGTCCAGTGGCATTGAATCCCTCTAGGCCAGTTTACAAAGCCAAACTGATCAGATGGTACAAATTATAAGATGCAGTTTTCACATTAGTTACTAGGTCAAGGGTCCAAGTGTGATAAAAATCTGAGGAGGTGCCTTTTATGATTCTCAGAAAGGCAAAGGAAGTTACAAAAGCCTACCCTGGGAAACCTGTAACAAAACTGTCATTACAGCACCAGCTCACTTGAATGATTCCTAGAAGCAGGCCACTAATCATTGTGGAACCATTCCTGGTTTCTGTGTGTTCCAAATCATTGAGCCAGCTACTGTGGCAGCTCTTTATGGGATGGGCAGGAAGGCTGGTGCCAAAAGAAATGTTTTGTTTTTATCCTAGGAGAAGGCACTTTTAATGTATCCATACTCATTATTAAAGTGGATCTTGAAGTAAAGACTCTAATGAGGGCTACCTGCTAAGGTGGAGGAGATTTTGATAACCAGATGGTTGTCCATTTCATTGGTGAGGTCAAGGCCAAGGAGGACATCCGTGAGAACAAGAGGGCTGTAGGGCTTTTGAATGAGCTGTGAGCACCATCTTCCACCCCCCACCATGCCAGGATGAGGCTGGTTTCATCACTGAGGGAATCGACTTCCACACTTTCATTAAACTGTGCCCAATTTGAAAAAATCAAATGCTGCATTATTTTGCAGCACCCTCGATCCTGCAGAGAAAGCCCTGTACCAAGCCAGCCTAGATAAGTTGCAGGTCTAAGATGTCATCACGGTGGGTCGCTCTCCACATTTTCAAAGATTCTGAAACTTCCGCAGTGCTTCTTCAGCGACAAGTAAATAAACAGTAGCACGAACCCTGCGTCATTTATGATGCAACTTTGCAGGCTTCAATTTTATCTGGAGATAAATCTGAAATACTTAGGAGCAGCCGCTCTTGGATGTCGATTCTTTTTCTTCTTCTTCTCCCCGAAGTCCCCCAGAATATAGCTGTATACTCCAGTTGTGAGTGCCTCTGGTTGTGCTATGTGGGACGCCGCCCCAGCATGGCCTGATGAGTGGTGCCATGTTCGCACCTGGGATCCGAACTGACAAAACCCCAGGCCACCAAGGTAGAGCGCGTGAACTTAACCACTCGGCCACGGGGCCAGCCCCATGGATGTCGCTTCTTTTTTCTTGATATTAAAATTGCTAATGAATTCAGGACTGTAATGATCAAGTTTGAAACCGCCATTCCCACCAAAGAGAGACAGACGTCACTCTGAGCCTGGTGTGCTCCTTTGGGTTTATGAAGGCAAATGGCCAGTGGCTGAGGATGATGACTTGCTTAGCAAGTTTGAGTTGACAGGCATCCCCCCTGCACTCTGCCATTCCTTCGATGGAAGGCACCTTTGATGTTTGTGCTAGTAGCATCCTCGGTGTGCCAGTAAGGAATACAAGAAAAGGGAACAGAATTGCACTGGCCAGAGAAAAAGCCCAGGAAACGGAAATATGAGGCCAAAGATCAGTGGCAGAGAGCAAGAGCCGTTCAGGAGCTCCTTCAGTCCCACGCGTTCAGCCTGAATGCTGCTGTGAAAGGTGACACTTCAAGGCAGTTTCAGTAATGAGGACAAACTTGATTTTAGACAAATGCCATAAAATCAAGTAACTTCAAGAATCGGATCACTGAGAAGGATACATTCGAGCATCAACAGAAGAGGCTAGTGGAGTGAGAAACTGGGTTAGGCTGAAAAATGGCCCCATAAAAGTTACCCACGGCCCAATCCTTGCAACCTGTATTGTGTTATACAGCAAAAAAGGGTCTTTGCAGACGTGATTAAGTTAAGATTGTTGAAATAGGGGGATCATCCTGGATTGTCTGATGGGCCCTCGATGCAATCACAGGCATCCCTGGAAGAGGGAGGCAGAGGGCGATGTGGAGATGGAGCAGGGCTGCCTCAATGACTGGGGTGATGTGGCCACAAGCCAAGGCCTGCCGACAGCCACAGAAGCTGGAGGGGTGAGGAAAGGGTTCTCCCCTAGAGCCTGTAGGGGGAGCATGGCCCTGCCGACACCTTGAGTTCAGCTCAGTGAAATTGTTTGGACTTCTGGCCTCCAGAATGTGAGAGAATTTCTGTTGATTTAAACCATCAGGTTTGGTAATTTGTCAGAGTGGCCACAGGAAACTAATACAAACCCTATCATGGCATTGTATCGCATCAGTGCAGAGAGCGAGCCTGGATGGGCTTCTTCCTTCCTCTGGAGGCGCCTCTTCTGGATCCCCCTGCTCTGACCGAGCAGACCAGAGGGGAAAGCAGAACACACTCCACGGTCTCAATAGTTGAAGGACCCAAACTTGCACGTCGATTCAGTGGCAGATAAAGATAAAATCTTCCTTGAGTCAGTATGGATAGATTGCTCATCAGACCGAGAACTTGAATATGGTACTGTGCTCAGGTAGCAACTAGGAAATGCAATTCGCATCCTGAAGAATTTTATAGAGAGAGACGGAGACTTCATTTGCAAGTTAAGTAGTGAGCTGCTTGGGTACCAAACTGATGCAGCATCCATTCATGTCCCAGAAAACTCAATGATGCAGCGTGAAAGAGGAGAGGAAGGGCCCCTCCCGTGAATGTGCGCTTCAGAGCGGCTGAGCGTTTCTGTTCTTGGGCTGTGAAGAGACTTGGGGGGTCATTAGCACAAGACCTTTGAACTGACCCCCCAAGTGTCAGGTCACCTTTAGGATAGGAGAGTGGCCTCTCGTTCCATTTGCCCATTGTTTAGAGGCCGTGCCACCATGGACCAGCAAGGGTCGAGCTGGTACGAAAACCCTTCTTCGGAAAAGCTTCCATGTGTGGCCTAAGTCAAGTGGATACCCGCCACTTGATAGAGCAGTGTCTCCCAAACTTTGTGCATCAGAATCACCCAGCAGGCTCTTTAAAAATGCAGATTCCTGAGGCCCATCCTTAGAGATTCTGATTCACTGAGGCCTCAGTCTGCATTTTCAAGAGTATTGATTCTGACATGGTGAATGAGGGACATAGATTTAAGAAACGCTAAGCTTTTCAAAGTTCGAACAAGCAAAGTGAAGCATTTATTTTTAGTGTTGTCTGAAGAAACAAACAGAAGAACATTCTGAAATAGAACTAGAGCCTTCTGTATCCCACAAGAGAACTCTGTTCTTTATACAACCTGTAGATTTGAGAGTAGAAGCTTCTCTGTTGTTAAAGTGAAGCCACATTTACTATTTAATTTTATTTGCTTCCCTCATTTGTTCCAAACCAAAGTAATCTAATTGACAAGGTTTGATTTTTGTTTTCGAGACGGTTTTCCCACACTGAGGGTTTACTTGTACAGTCAGGCGTCGCTTAATGACGGGGATACGTTCTGAGAAATGCATCGTTAGGCGATTTTGTCTTTGTGGGAACGTCATAGAGCGCGCTCACTCAAACCTAGATGGTAGAGCCTGCCTCAGCTGTACGGTACTAATCTTATAGGAGCAGCGTCATATATGCTGTCTGTCTTTGACAGAAAAACATTGTTACGCAGCACATGACTGTAATTTGTTTAAGCCTTTAAACAATGAATTAGCATGAATAGGGGAAAAAGTATTTTATTTAAATCACATGTAAGCTGCATGAAAGGTATGTGGGGGGATCATTATGTTGCTCCATCTATTTTTGTCTATCCTTGAAATCTTCATTACAAACATTTCAAAATCCAATGAAAGGGCAAAACCCCTCAAATGTCCTGAGGGGCTGGCTGACTCATCTCGCATCCTCCTGCAGGTGGGAAGTACAGAGGTAGCCAGCTTTCAAGGCCAAGGGCCTCTTCTCACGCTGTCTTGCTTGTCTAGCTTTTCTTAGCACCTCTCCCAGAAACTGGGAAGTATGGCAGCTATTTCACAGCAGGAAGTGGAGATGGTACCCAGCTTTTTGAAGGCGTGACTTAAGTTTTTGGCACTTGGGCGATTTCATGTTAAAGATAGCGTGAGATTTTTCTGTCACCTCTAAATTCTAGTTCCAACCCATTATGCCGTGCTATGGATAAGCAGTGGCAGTATTTTCCAGATATAAGCTACACACAGTAGAGCCCAATTGTATAGGAAAAAGTACATCAGATAAAATTATAAAGCATCCAGAATTAGATGCTTATCCTACGTAGGGGCTCTGTCACAAAGCCAAATAACGTTCTAAGAAAGAATCCCGATTTCATCAGTCGATAATTTAGCTATGCCAAACGGCATTTTCATATAGATAGAGAAGCTATGAAATTTCAAAATATTTTAAGAAACCTTTGTCTTTGGTTTAATATCTTCAAATTACACAAAACTCCAGTCTCTCAGTGAGCGCTGCCATTTTACTGCAACTTCCCAGCAGGAACCCCTGTCTGCTGACATAGTTGGTGATAATGGAAGTGGTGCCCAACTTATGAATGCATGAGACAGGCTAGAGGCCTATCAGTTGTTTTAAGGTAAGTTCTGTTACTAACCAGTAGGAAGTATGTACTTTATTAGACCGAAATTCTGTTGAGAAGATATTCTGAAAAGGCTTTATATTAAAAAAACAACTGTAAAGTCTACATTCAACTCAAATAAGATAGGGTCCAATAAATTTACCTGAAAAGTAGTTAAGGTCCAAGCTTCCTGCTGTCGAGTCTGTGAGCATCTCTCTGAGGGATTCAGAGCAAGCTCTTAGAAGCCATCTGGGCCTGCATTTTCTCATTTGCTAAAGTGGTTGTATGGGACCATTTGTCCCTACCCTCCATTGCATTATGTCTCCCCCTTAGGAAGAATGTGTTGTGATTGGGAACTATTTAGAACTGTTATAACTTTGACATATTAATAAATAATGAGCAGCACTTTACAGTTGATTTCTGGGCTAAAAGCAGTTGAAGGTTCTGAGGTATAGTTCGAAAATCTTAGCTAAGAGTTGCCGGCAAAGCACCATATTTTACAATTACATTTAAAGCAAGATCGGAAGATGTTCTTCATGCTGATTTAGCATTTGTAGTTAAATTCCAGCATCTTTCATGTAGTTTAACTTCATTTTTCATTGCTTTCTGCTAGATCAGAGGAATTAGAATGAGCACTATTTTTTGCAGATGTTCAGATTAGATTTTTAAAGAAAAAGTCATATTTCAGTGTCCCTCACTTTTCTCCCCTCTAAGAGATAACGTGATGATATTTGAAAAGTAAGCTCTTGGAATAAGTGAAACATTTGGTTAGCATGTGTCTAAGTCAGGATATGTTTTATGTTCGGAAAATTCAGTTGGTTATTTCCCCAGTTTGATTTTCTTGGAATTCGCTTTTTAAAAATTCCTCTAGGCAATGAGGATGATAATCATGATGATTAAAAAGAAACTGGGGGACATTCTCACTTAGCTATAAAACTCACGTCCATGTATCTTCTTGAGAGTGCTTAGCCTATATTTTATGTTAAGTCTGGGATATAAAAGTTTAAATTTCTAATGCAAAGGTTAAATATGAATTGGAAGAAAGTTTTTACAAAAATTCTGCCTTGGTCATTGAGGTCTTCTTACTGAACGTTTAAGACGGTATTAAAAGCTTTGACCATCATGATCATCGGTTCTTCAATAGAATTTTTTAGAATGCTTCTCACCTCTCTTCCCCATCCATCCCTGAAATTTAATTGTGACCTAATTGTAAACTTGGTCCCCTGACCCTGACCGCTATTCTAGGACATAAAGATGATCCTTCAGCCTGATGGCCAGACTACTGAGATGTTAATCCCTTTTTTGTGCTTAATCGTATAAATTCTACTTCTTAATGTGGTGTCCATAAAACCTCATCGTGGCAGGGTGTCTCACGCGTTTTTAAAATGTTCTCCAAGTGATAGAAGTGGCTTTGTAGGGAAGCCCAGTTTTTACACAGTTTCTCTTAGAGAAATAAAATTCTTTGTCCTAGATCCGATGTCCAGTTTTCACAAGATGATTGCTGAGAAGGTTCTAGGCGGCGTCTGTGTTAAAAAGCCTTGCTTTCTGTTAACTAGAGATGTGCAAGCCAGCCAGCGCTCCATAGCCTTAATTGCAGAAATGATCCACACTGCTAGTCTGGTTCACGACGACGTTATTGACGATGCACGTTCTCGGAGAGGAAAACACACAGTTAATAAGATCTGGGGTGAAAAGAAGGTACGGTGTTTTGCTTTTTGAATCTTGCTTACCCAATCCCACACTCTGTGGATTGCATTTACTGTTCACCTTTCTCGCCTTAAAAAGTTAAATAGCCTCCTTCAAATGTGGTCTTCCAACTTTCAGAATAGGATTCATGTCTTGTCTGTGTTCAGGTATTTGATAATCGATAATGCCATAGAAATGTAAACAGAATTTCTGGTTATTCACAGTTACATATAGAATTCCTTTTGGTTATAAGAAAAGGGATTTTGTAGTTATCCAAAACCATTTATTTCATGAGGGATCATACATTTTACTTTTGGGCTCAGATTACTCAGAATTCGTTCAATTTCTTAACCATTTATTGAGTGCCATGTGCTAGAGTGTCAAAGCAAATAAATAAATAAAACAAAAAGATATCTATGTTATGGTTTTTATATATGTTAAATATAGCTTTTTATATATATATCCCCTGATATCAGTATATCAGGGGATTACTGTTCTGCCATGAAAATTTTACCTTTTTAAATAGAGTCTCTCTAATTGGGTTTGGCTCATCTATCTGTATTTTAAAAGCATATTTCCATGGTATTTTATTAGCATTTCTCAAAGGGAGTGTGCGAAATCGGGAATTTTCTTTGAGGATGCTTAAACCATGGGTTGTGGGATGGGAATGCGGTTGAAGAGAGAAAAGCGAAGAGGTGCAGAGCTCTCAGGAGCGGCTTCTCCACACATGCGCCCCCGTTGGCCGCCCTGCCTGCTTGAAGCACAAACAGAACAATAGTGCAGACGAGGTTCCCCTCTTCGCCTTCCCCTCCCTTGCACGGTATTCACAGTACCTGGTTACCCCTGTTTTTTAATTGTCCTTATTAAAAGGAGAAATAGATGTTAACTGTCGTCTTCACATGCTGGTTTTCCTTACGACTTTGTTGTGTCATCAAGTCCTGCGATTTTGTTTGTAAGCCTTTTATTTGGAATTTTGGATTAAAGGGTTCTGTGTCCTATTGACAGAATCCCGTACATCAGAACATTGGTAAAAAGAGAGTGGAGCTTCGTTTCGGAGAGGTCATGGGTAACATTATGATGTGTCCCTGTGGTGGGCTATGCCCATTTTCAGAGCCCATCCTCAAGCCTTCCTTGGCAGGGGAGGAGGATTCGAAGAATAAATTAAGGCCTTTTCCTGGGCTCCCGTGACCTCGTGACTGCCTCTGCTGTGGGATCTCCCTGATGCGGGGAAGAATGTGTTCACCACTGTCACCTGTGTGAGCTGTGAGGCTGGCCTGCCCCGCACACGTCCACCTGCCGCTCCCCTCCCCTCTCCCGCCTCTGAACCCAGACTCCTGTGTCACGGATCAAAACTCCATTCACACAGCGCCTCCTCCCTGAGCCCTCGTGACCCTGCCTGAGTTCCCAGCCCTCCCTCCCTGTCACCCCTCACCCCAGCCGTCCCCAGTTTGGACGCTTCAGTTCCATATGCCACAATCTTGTGGCCTCTAGGAACCTCGGGGCCAGGAAAGGAAAGAGTTGAAGGCCTAGAGATCCCTAGACCTGACCTGCTAATGTCGCAGGGGCCAATGGGCAGACATCTGTGTGCATGTCAGTCACCATATGTAAGGGACTTGATAAATGTATATTTCTATTTCTATCGAGATAGCTTATGCTATAAAATGATGATTAATTGGTAAACATACTGAACATCACTAATTTTGAATACTAGAGAACTGACAGGCACAATAAAAACTTAAAATGTGGTTATGTTGAAATTCTGTGAATTAAAATTGCTATGAACTCTAGCATTTATAACTAATTACTCTATAACAATGCTTATGCATATCTTGAAATACGTAGATTAGTATATTCGATTACAGCATATAATTCAGTTATGTATAATTTATAATTAGTTGCAAATACAGTATGGACATTGACTCACAATCTAAAGAAGATTGGAAAAATATTGATTATCTAATGTTCAGTGAAAAAAATATTTTTTCTGGGAAGGAAGAATGGGCAGTCTAATCTAGTGCAAAGGGCAGTGAACTTGGAGCCAAGATCCCTTGGTTTAGTGTTCACTGAGAAAAGCATGCATTGTGCCATGTGCTGGGGTGGGCTAAGTACTGGCCGAGCTAATGGGCAGTCCGTGCCCTCAAGGAGGCTGGTAAACAGGAAATCACTGATTGGGATGGAAAGTGCAAGGACAGCAGGCTGCAAGGCATGTTATGCTCACACAGCAGAGAGGGATCTGAGTGGACTTCCTGGAGGTGCCAGCTGAGCTATTTATGCAAGTGAGTCTGCTAAATGAAGGGGAAGGAGTTTTTGAGCAGAAGAAACAGTAAGTGAAAAGACAACACACAAGTGAAAAGAAAACCACAACAACGTAGTTTGAGGAAAGAGTGAGTGGTCCAGCGTAACTAAACTGAAGGCGGCCGTGTTTTGGTGGGGCCTGCAGATGAAGCGAGAGAGTGAGGTACTTTTCATCTCAAGACATTCATTTCTTCAGCTCTGAACTGGAGAGAGACTGCATAATTGCTGAGAGCCAGTCCAGTGCAAACGATGTCCCAAGTCTGTAAGTAATTATTATATAATCCCGCTGAGGCAGGGAAAAAGCTTACATCCAAGATGACCCCTCCCTCCCATTCTGTATTTATCTTCTAAGACGACAACCTCATTGTTGGCTCCATTGCTCTGATAGTTTTCTCTGAGAGTTTTTTTTTTTTCTCCTTTTCTAGGCTGTTCTTGCTGGAGATTTAATTCTTTCTGCAGCATCTATAGCTCTGGCACGAATTGGAAATACAACTGTTATATCTATTTTAACCCAGGTTATTGAAGATTTGGTGCGTGGTAGGTTAATTCTGCATTTTCTTCTTTTTTATTCAGTCTTAGTATTTAGCAGTATAAAACTGTATCTCAAATGACCCCTTTCCTTCTTTCTAGGTGAATTTCTTCAGCTAGGGTCGAAAGAAAATGAGAATGAAAGATTTGCACACTACTTGGAAAAGACCTTCAAGAAGACTGCCAGTCTGATAGCCAACAGCTGTAAAGCAGTATGTACGTTCTGTCTTCTTTGAAGTTAAAAAAAAAAAAAGCCTTATAGCTTCTTCTTGGGAGCTAATTCTAGAAAAATTTCACTGGAGAATCTTAAAATAGTCACCAAAATCCCAAGAGGTCATTGAGAAAAGAAGTACATCCCTAAACAAAGAGAGAACTTCTGCTGTGGTTTCCATTTTTGCCGTCGTCTTTTGCTAATGCAGGCATTAACTTTTATTTTTCCTCCCAAGAGTGAAGCTTTATAATGTATTCCCCAATCTCATTTCCAAACTGTGTAAAATTTTGAACAATTTATCATAAATGATTTCTCTCATGATTGTTGTCCCACACACTATTTCTGACGTCTTACATTTTAAAAGTTGTGAAGCGCTGTGTTCTTAAATATAATATTTACCCAGGAGAAAACATCTATTAGACTGTACTAGTCTAGTGCTCTTTGTCCTTTTTTATGAGTGGTAGATCCTCCCAATATTTTTACAGGAAATATAAACAAGCCAATTTTCTTCAGGGTATAAATCGAGTGTGAACCATAACTTGTTTTTCCCTTGCTTTCTCCCTGGCCTTCTCTGCACTCCCCACATAGTTTTCTTTTTTAAATTTTATTTATTTATTTATTTTTGCAGGGAAAGATTCGCCCTGAGCTAACATCTGTTACCAATCTTCCTTTTTTATTTTTCCTTCCTGAAGCCCCAGCGCATGGTTGCATATCCTAATTTTAAGTCCTTCTATTTCTTCTATGTGAGCCATCACCACAGCATGGCTACTGATAGGTGGTGAGGTTCTGTGACTGGGAAACCAACCTGGGCAGCTGAAGCCATGAGAGCACCAAGCTTTAACCACTAAGCCTTCAGGGCTGGCTCTAGTTTTCTTTCTTTAAAAGTCAGTATTATCATCCGTAATCTGTAGACTAAAATAAGGTATTCAGTGCTAGCCCAAGAATGAGAGACAGTTCCCTCCATAGTCTTGTTCATCTGACTGTGTCCCGGCCTAGCAGAGGTAACAGAGATGACACCTGGGCATAAAGTCTTGTAGCAACAAGCAAGGAAGCTCTCTCTGGGGCATGTGTCGGTTGCTGTCATGATACACTCTTAAGAGCATTACAGTTACAGAGAGCTTTTTCTCAGGTGAAGAAGTCCCTTGCCAGTAGTGTGTCTGTTTTGAAGAGTGTCAAGAAATGTATAATTGTGAGCCAGAAGGGAACCAGGACAACATTTTCTTCCTAAAATGACCTAACTGAAACCCTAAGGAATGTGAATTATGTAGAATATGCTGGCCACGATCTCAGCCATTTTTGTGTTTATTGAAAGGATTATTATTTTATTTCCAAGAAATTGCTAGTTTGCTTTTTTAAAAAAGAGAGATGGCTAAAAATATGATAGACACTAGAATGCTAATTAAAAGAATGACCTACCTAAAATGGGAGTCGTAAAGCTGTGACATTAATCCTTCATTGGTCATCAGATCCTTGATGGCCAGAATCTCCATGGAGTTCGAGATCCATCCTTATAAGGCACACTGGTGTGTTAAGCGAAGCTCGCTGATGATTTCACAAGCTTGAGATTGCACTTCGAAGCACTAGCAGGTAGTGGGGCTGTTCGAAGTTGAACGACAGGGAGTCATTGTCCACACAAGGTGGACCCCCCACAGACAGGCAGCAGCGCCATGTTGGAGCCAGAACAGGAGCTGATGTACTTAGTGATCAGATCCTACGAAGGGGCCAAGGAGACGGACCTGAGTAATCAAGGAAAGGCTTAGTGCAGTCCCTGTCCTGTGCTTAAGATGCCAAAGATATTATAGCACGTGTTTGTTTATAAAGAGCACCTCGGTCCTCACAGATTAGCAAGTTAGCAATGGACATGTATGTTAACATGGCATGGCCCTTATTAAAAATGAAATACTTTATGCTGTCCACTAGGAGGCATGCTGGCATCATCACGGAACTAGCCACTTTTCATGTGATTTATTCCTAAACTCCAGAGCTGTTAGAATAATAAAACAAAATCATGAGCTCTCTGAATAAAAGTTTCTATATTTAGGTGCCTATGGGTAGAAATATTCCAGAGGTGTTATATATTCAAAATTGCTATTTTTGTGTAGTCCTGGTGTCTAAAATGCAAAGACATGTGGGCTCCAAAAGAATGCATGCAAAGCAAGTTAGAGATGCCAAAAAGAGAGGATAAGGGGGAATTTAAACTTCAGAATTATTACAGAAGAACTAGTGGAATTCTATGGTGTTACAGGAATTTGAAGGAAATGTAGCAGCTTTTAATTCGTTCTAATGGTGTCGAAGGACACCATTTCTTCCCCCTCCCCCTTTTAAATGACTCTTTGTATTTTTAGTGGAAATAATATGAAAATCTAAGGACTGTCTAGGATTGTTTTGTGACACTGATATTAAAATAGAAGTAAGCTTCAAAGATAATTGGCTATTTATTTATACGTAGTCATGCAGAGTACATTCTGTAGCTTACCAATGATGGCTGTCACTTGTTCCCCGGAAAATCTGATGGGAATGAGACCTGAGAGGCCCGGGGGCCCATCTAGTGTCAGTCAGTCAGACAGTGGCTGTGCTGGCATTTGAAACCAGAACTGGGTATGGTAATCTTGCGTTCATTTGTTTTTCTCTAAATGTCTGTTCTCTCTAGTGCTGCATGTGGCCTGGAATCAATGGGCTGTCTTCCTATTTACTTTATTTTCAAAGCTACAGAGTGCGTCATGGAACTTTGTTTTGTGGGTCATATTTGCAGAATACTCTTATTTTGGGGTTATGATATTCTTATCTAATCTACTGATAGACCTTATTCAAATTTTGTCAGTTGTCATAATATTGTTAATAACAAAAGGGAAAAAAATTTTTCTGGTCCAGGATCTCATGTTGTCATGAATCTTTTCATCTGGGTCCTCAGTCTTTCTTTGTTCTTATATTACCTTGATATTTTGAAGAGTACAGGCCAGTTATGTTGTTGAGCCTCTCGAGTTGGGTTTGTCTGATATTTCTTGAGATTAGACACAGGTTATGAATTTTGGGCAGGAATACAACAGGAGCGATGCTGTCTTGTCAGTTCATGACATCAGGGGGTGCCTGGTGTCCCTGTATCCTATTACTGATGAGATTCACTTTGATCCCGTGATTAGGGTGGTGTCTGCCAGGTTTCTTCACTTTATTTAAAGTTCTATTTTTCCCTATTTGGGGGAGGCATTTTGAAATCACATCAGTAATTCTGTTTCTTATCAAATTCTCCCTCTCTGGGTTTAGCATCTGTTTATGATAACTTTACTGAGGCGATAGTCACCCTGATTTTTTGCCACGTGACAGTTTTCTTAATCCATCATTCCTTCTACGTCTCGCTTCTACAATAGAGTTGGTATTCTCTTTTAAGGAAGACCTTATCTATATGGACTCTTGGATTGCTGTTTTACTCTATGGATTATAACCCTTTATTGTTATGTATTTTAATGCTCAGTTGTCCTGTATTTGGCCAGTGAAGAAGGCCCTTTAACCTGGCTCTTGTGCCTTTGTAACGTATCCCTGTCATTCTGTCACACTTCCTTAATTTCTGGCAGGAGATGTTCTAGGCTCATCTTGTCCTTCCCTGCGCTGAGAACCATCATTTCTCCAAGGAGCCCTGGTTCTTTCTGCTGGAGAATGGTATTTAGAAACCAAGATCTGGGCACCAGGTATCATTGCTTCCAGGCCCTCCCAATGGACAGAGATAGGGAATTTATGTGTGGGTTATGTATATTTCTATGTCTTTCTGTATCCATTTTTGTTTATTTAAAACCCTAAGTTAGCATACTGATAGCTCATACCACAGGATTCATGATTTATTCTAGCATTAGGGCTTCCCACATTTGTAACTCCCTTCCCCAACAGTAAGAAACTTGGCTCCCATTCTCCACCGTATGTTTGCCCAATCCTCGAATATACCATAGGGGTTTAAAAATGGGTACCCCCCATCTCTGTGAAAAACCTAGCAGTTCAGGGTTGGTTTGCAGTTCCTTTTACCTTTAGCCTGAGGATAATATAGTTAAAGTTCTGTGTTCAGAAGTTACCTTTCTCCCCAGCTCAGTGTGGTCATGTTATTATTTGAAATATAGTTAGGTTCTCTTTTATTCCATTTTAGGGGTTCCGTTCTTACTAATTTGTGTTTTAGCTTTGAGGTTATTGTTTTGAGTGGATGACACATTACAAACTGTACAAAAAGGTAACTGCCTCTCATGCCTTCAGCCGGTTCCCAGTACCCGGCCTCCTCACCCACCCCCTAACTAACTGTCTCGTTAGTTTCTCGTTCCTCCTTCCTGTTTCTTTTCACACAAATGAGCAGACGTGTGTATGCTATTTCCCCTCCTGTCTTACAACAAGAAGTAGTATATTGTAGTAGTATATTTCTGGCTGAAGTTAAACATCTCTTCAGATGCTTAAGGACCTTTTATATCTTGAGTTTTTGTGAATTGTCTGTTCGTGTCTTTTGGCCATTTTTCTAGGGGGTGTTTTGTCTTTTTTCTGCTCAGTTTTAAGAGCTCTTTGTAGATTAAGAATGTTCACTGTTTACGTGTGATAGTGTGTCGTATATGTTTTCCCCCAATATTTTCAGTTGGTTTTTGACGACAACCTGTTTTGATATTTTTTATGTAATGGTGGAGCTCCAGTAATCTCCACTGTTTTTGATAAAGACGACCATGATGCATATATGTGTTCATCAGAATCTCTGTCCACAGTGGTGCAAACATGCACTTCAGACATAGGGATGCTTGATAAACGTCAAGTCCTCTGCCCCTACCGATGCCAACAGCATTTCCTAATCTTTTTGAGACAAGGCTCATGAGAGGTGTGGGCCTTCTCCTGAAAGATGCAGGTGGCCTGGCTGTGGACCTGCTTCAAACACAACAGTTAGCTGAGCTCCACTTTTACTTAATCATTTCTTTGCACTCCACCCACTTCCAGAGAGATATGAGGCGTCTCTGCTCTGAGGCTAAGAACAAGCAGTGTTCATTTCACGTCAGCATACCTCCTTTTGGGTCTTTGCGTTGCATTGCTTCTGATTTTCCTGGTTGTGATAACAGATCCAGACAGCCTGTGCCTGGGCTGGGGGAGCAGGATTCTCTGGGGGGAGTGAGCAATGGTCTTTACACTGCACTAGTTGAAGTCTGAGCAGAAATGTCCCTTCACAGCCTGCAAGGCAGAAGCCGCCCACTAAAAAGTAGCTCATCTCTGTCTTAGCACATGTGAGCTAGAAGTGGGCAGTGCAGACAGACCTCATGGCTCTATGCTTACTTGGGCACAGTCCTTGACCTCTGAGCTTCCATTTTGTTGCCCGTTAGAAGTGGCATAGCAAAGTGATGAAAAGAATGCTCTCTGGAGCCAGATTGTTGGCATTCAGATTCTGCTTCCTCCATTTCCTGGCTCTGGATCACCTGGTACCCACTGTGCCTCAGGTCCTCCTCATCAGTGAGTTATCTGTGAGAGAGCTCGGAATAGTACCTGGCACACCCTGAGAGCTCAGGAATTGTTAGCTCTTAGCATCATCAACCACAAAAGGATATTTATGGGATGCTGTGAGGTTTAACTAAGATCATGTAAAGTGCTCATCATATGTCCTCCATAAATTTTAATTCATTAAGTTTAGAAATAGAATGTAGTGTTTAAGAATCTTGTACTTGTCAGGAAGCAAGTTTGTATTTCTGTGCTGCTTTGCTGAGGAACGTTGAGGAACGGCAATCACCTCTCCAGGGACTGCTTGATGGGCGACTTCTGCCTAGAAAAGGGGGGTCATTGTGTTGTGAGCTCAGCATATCCCAGGCTGCCCTAATCTTGCCACACTCTCATTCTTTTAGCCAAGTTGATGGATATCTTGCCTTCTTTCCAAGTTTCTAAATCGTCTCCCATGTGGTCTCAAAGCTTCCTTAGTTCAGTTGAAAAGAGGAGGGCTCCCTCCCTGTAGCCCACTGGTCAGTGCCTGCCAGTGGTGAGGTCTCTGCTGTTGAAAGCAGGTATGAGTTTGTTATTCACTCCAGTAAGTGGCCGCTGAACTTTTTATGCTGTGTGCATTTTTGTCGAGGAGGAATGGCCAAACATCACACAGTCGCAGGCTTCATTACGTCGTCAGAAACATTCTCAGGGCTGAGCAAGTTATGGGATCTGGCTGTAATTAGCGGAGGTGCATGGGCACTCCCAGGCTCCTGTCTCTATATCCAGTGGAGGAGGAGGAGGAGGATTATTATCAATAGCAGCAAACAGACTGAGTCATGACCAGAGTTTATGAGCAGCATCACCTGTCTCCCTCACAGCAGCCCTCTAAGGGAAGAGCTGTTGGTCCTGGGGTTTAAAGACGAGGCAACTGAAGCACAGAAAGATTAAGGGACACGCTGAGGTCACGTGGTAATTGTAAGGAGCATAAGTGCACCCTGCAGACGAAGTGCAGAGCCCACGACACTGTTCCACACTGATGCCCGAGCAAAGTGGGGCCCCCACCAGAGGACCACAGAGCTCAGGGCTGAAGTCAGGGGACAGGGCCCATTACAGAATGGAGATGACATGCTCCATCTGGCTTTCTCCTGGAGACATTTCCTCTCCAGTAGAACAGAAGGTCTCTCCCTTCCCCCTTTTGGTTTTTACCCAGTCTTTGTTTTCTGAAAATGTGGCAGGGCCTGCTTAGCATGCTCAGCAGAGCAGTGGGAAATGCACGCAAGCAGCCAGTGCCAGCTAGTTTTTTTGGAGTTTTAAAAAAGACTTAGAAGAACTGTTTCTCCCCCACTGAAAGGGGAAAATATAGTTTTTAAACAGTTACATTACTTCTTGTGAAAGAAATATGGAAACAGCACTGGTTAGGATCCTTTGATAGTAAAATAAGTACATCTATGTCAGAAGCATGAGGCTGCACGCTGTCACAGACACAGCAAGAAGTAACTGCATCTCAGAAATAAGTGGGAGAGCCATGATTATTAAAAGACTACAGATAGGGAAGTATATATATGGCAACATCACGTGTGCGATTAGATCAGATTACATATCTAGCCCTAAAATAGAGCTAAATCAATAGAAAATAAAATAGAGTTGACCATTGGGCTGAGTTTGCTGAGAGCTAGAAGCCAGCATTTCTCGGTTTTTCTTAAGGAGTGGGAAAGATGGTTTATCCTGTGAAAGGGGGAGAAAAGCATAGTTTCCTTAGAATTTAAGAAAACAATCTGAGGCTGAAATCGTTCATTACAAACACAGGTACTTTGTAGACGTTTGCTCTCCTTCTGGTATCAGCATTTCCTGATTGTACGTAATCTGGCCTCACTCCTCCTTAAGGGAACAGGCGTATGAATCCTTCCGTGCCGGGGTTGGCTGCCTTGCTTCTGCCCCCAGTGGCTTATCTCAGAATTCTCCTCTGTTGCAGGTCTCGGTCCTGGGATGCCCTGACCCAGTGGTGCATGAGATTGCCTATCAGTACGGAAAAAATGTGGGAATAGCTTTTCAGGTTGGTCCGCTGCTTTGTTAACGTGGCCTGTTGGTACAGTGGGAAGGAAGGCGGCGAGGCTGGGCTGGTGATGCCTTGACATTGCTTTTTCCCTTTTGCTAGCTGATAGATGATGTACTGGACTTCACCTCGTGCTCTGACCAGATGGGCAAACCGACATCAGCCGATCTGAAGCTCGGGTTAGCCACTGGCCCTGTCTTATTTGCTTGTCAGCAGGTAGGTTTTACAAACCCCCTGTGACCCATTGCTGTGTAGTCCCACAGAACCAGTATCTTCCAGGCACAGCTGATGGGAAGGTTCAGATGAGGAACAGACAGGAAAGCATTCTGACAAGGGACCACAGATCTAGACTGGATCCCAGCTCCATGCCTGAGATGCTAGAGCCAGTCACTTCACCTGTAAGCTTTGTCTCCTGATCTGTAGAATGGAGAAGATTACAACCTTCCTCCCAGAGTTGTGAGGAGTAACTGAGAGAACATTCATGGAGATAATTTGTAAATTCTCTAGGCATGACAATTTCCTCATATCTGGAGCACTGACTAGGTGAATGGTGTCCGCATCTTGATTATAGGACTGGACTTTGGGTGTGCCTCAGAGCCCCTTAAAAAGGCCCAGGAAGGGCCGCCAAGCATAAGAAATTGTGAGAAATTCTCCAGTTCTAGAAGTTTAATGGGACTGTCTGCTGCTCTCAGAGAGCCTCGGCCATTGCCTCAAAATGTCAAGAAGTCAGTGGAATACCCTACTAGAACCACACAGTTCCTTCTTTCTCCAGATTAAAGGGCTGTCAGTTAAGGAAGTAAGTAAAGCTGCCTTCTTATTCTCCTTAATATGGATGAAAGCTTAGGAAGCCTCAAAGATGCTGCAGGGACTTGCAAGGCAGACACTTTCAGAGCCTGCCCTGGACCCCGGCCACACTGCTTCTGGCTGTGCCAAATGTTATCTGAAATAACTGGGACGTTGGCTGGTACTTGGACGTCTTTTTAATAGATTTTCATGTTAGTATGTGTGATTTAGCAAAGCAAAGATGTTCATCACCATGCCAGGAAATTAAAAATTAGCTCTTTTGTCTAAAATTTTTGTAAACTTTTAGTCTTTCAGAGATTGTGCCTCTATTCTTTCTCAAAATTTACAAAGATAAATCATGTCTTCCATAGAACTCAGTGATTCCATTTTGATATTATAAAAACCAGATGTTGCTTTTGATCGGTTTCTGATCCCAGAAAGGAGAGGTCATCTTTCCCCACGATTTAGCAGCGCCATCACCAGGGTGACTTCTCAGGGGAGGCTGATGGCCCGGGGGGCTGGGCCAGCTTACTCTGGGCAGCACACGAGTGGACAGCAGTCACCTGCAGACTGAGGGCTGGGACCGGAGAGGCCTGGCCACTTTGTGGAAATTTCTGTCCCCATTCCCAGGCTCCATCCTCTCAAAATTTTGAGGAGAGAAGTGAAAAGTGTGCTCTAAATAGGTCCTTTCTCCTATTGAGACTAACTGCCAGCACAAAACTCAAGAAGAATACTAATACGTGTGCCAGCTTCTGACAATTTATAAAATCCCCTTGTATACATTAAAGCAGGAGTAAGGAACATTTCCTTTTTTGCCATTAACCCACAAAAAGGCAAGAATTCACGAGCCATGTAAATGTAAAAGCATGCCTGAGATTAGAAAGATTAGTCACTGGTTACCATCTGTACAACGACAAACATCCATCCACTCCTCAGCCGTGATTGGTAAATGTGAATGAAGAACAAGATGAACCAAGAGCCCTGGGATTCTGCCAGCTTGGGAAAGACTCCGTTAGCTGCACTCTGAGGTTATCAAGATGACTACAGAACAAGCCTTTCCCTAAGAAGCTTACAGTCTACTAACAACCTCTGGATGCTATACTTTCAGAAATCTTAACAATTATAAATAACTGTATGAGCCCCGTGATACTAAGTTAACAACTGAGTCCTACTTAAACCTTAAGATGATTGACTGAGAACAGATGTCTCTTCTGATCGTGTTTCACTATGAACGTACTGCAAAAGAAACTAATTTGCTTCCCTCTCTACACAAATGAGTGTGAATAATTCTGCCTTGAGATATAGTGGGGCAAAGTCAGGGGAGAAATGGACCACTCTGTTGAAAATCTCTTAAATCTATAAGTAATCTACAAGAGACTTAAAAATGCTGGTTTAAAGAAAAAAGGGGACAAGGAAAAGGAAGAGACAAAAGCTTACAGTGCCGCAAACCACAGTATCATGAGACACACACTCATCCTCAGCAGACAGCGCTTTTCCCCGCTGCCCTCTCATCAGGCAGTAGGAAGAGGAGTGAGAGAGGCACACTGCAGCCTTAGAAAGGGGAACACAGAACGAGGCCAAGCAGGAAGTGACTGGACAGGACTTGTTTCTTAAGTAGACTGATTGTTCTGTCTTGTGGCGCACGGGCCCAAAGTCAGTCAAATACGTATTTATAAGTTTTCAAAGAAAACATCAAGTTGAGGCTCTACTATGGGTTACACTGTCAAAAAAGGGATTCTTGGCCAGTAATTTGTCAAAAAGATTTATGGGGCTCAAACTGATTTGGGGTGAGACAAGTTCCAAAAATAACATGAAAATGTGCAGCTATCTCCATGTAGTTTACAAAGGATTCTTTTCTACATTAATCTCACAACTCCTTTTTGAGGTAGGTATTATGTCCATTCTACAAAAAAGAAAGTGATGCTCAAACTTGGGCAAAATTACACATCAGGTAAATGGCACAGCAGGCAAACACTCCAAGTCTAAGACCAATATACATTTTAGTATACAGTGGAATGTTCTTGCCACTGATGATGTGGATAAAAGCTAGCAGTTGAGCTTGTCCGGTCCCCAGTAGGTCTTCCCACAGAGCACACAGTTGGTGTGCCTGGCACTGAAAATGCACTGATAGCTCAAAGCAGAGTCTCGGTGTCAGCTTCCATTACTGTGACTAACCTACCCAGTTAGTGGAGTGGTTGTAAGATGTTTGTAATCTTTTTCCGTAGGTAGGTGAGTTCTGTTTGCAGATTAGATAAATTAGTCTTTGAACTTTTCCATTTGTGAACATTGAGTCTCACTGGACCCAGACAAGCAACCCTGGGACACCACTTTTCCTTTTTAACTCAGCTTGGTTGAGTTGTCTTGAAATTGAAATTCATTGGACGCAGAACTTGACAGAAACTCCCTCTCTTTGGAATTCACTATTTTTGCCTTCTCTCTGAAGGGGTTTTTTGACAGCAGTTGGTACAGGGGATTTAAGAAAAGTTTCAGGATTTCTAGAGAGGTCCCAGTGATGACAGTGTCCTTCCTATATATGCACTTAAGAAAAAGACCTCACGTTAAATCTGTGAAGAGTACATAGGTTGGATTTCAAAATTCTTCAGAAACAAAATGGAAGCCTTCGCTCTTTTTTTGGTGAGGCTACATTAGTTCTCAAATATCCTTTAAGAGATCTTTTCCTTTCTTCTCCTGCTTCTCTTCGTTGTTTGACAAGTCACCAGACCTAAATGTCAGCCGTCCTTCCAGCTGCCCTCACCCTCGCCAGCCCCTGCACCAGCTGCGCAGGCTTCTGCTGTTGTCACTAGTTAGATCTTAAGAGTTACCCAAGTTTTGTTTGTGGAAGCTCACTCCGATTTATTGATCACCTCTGTCGTTTAGTTTATGGACAGATCGCACAGTTAGAATCTGATTCGTCCACAGGTGGTTTTCCTGATCTTAAAAACCGAGCCTGAGCAAAAAAAATTTTCTCATTTCCCACTAAATCTGCAGGCAGGCAACTGTTCTTCCTGTTATGTTTCTCATTTCTTCTCCACATACACGTTAAGGGGACGGGAGTGCCAAGGGGAAGAGTTTAATATTTGCGTGTTAAAATTGCACACACTATATGTTTCAAAGGAAGGGTGTACTCACACTTGATGCAAATATCTCTTTTAAGCTTTCCCTTCTCAATGCGTTTGTCAAAGGAATCAGAGAAACCCCCCAGTCAGCACATTCTACCATGCTTGATGGTGTTGCAGAAAAAGCTCATATACCATAGACAATAGCATAGACAGGGAACTTTACCAGATGCCCAGGACGTGTCACTTCAGTTCTGAGGACACAGCCTTCCAGATATCCAATTTTGGAATGTCATATTAAGAAACCAAGACAAATGCCTACTTGATTTTTTTTTACCACTAAAATTGATTTGAGCCTTCCTGATTTGTTTCCTGTAACTTAAATTATTTTACTCTTAAAAGACCAGCAACTAAAGCAAATTACTGGTTTTCATTTAGGAACTAACCAGTTGCTGGCTCCAGCAGCCTCTACATGTTTAGAACTTTGTTCTGACACCTCCTTTGCTCTGAAAGGAACGTTCTTAATTCCTCATCTGCCATCATCTGGGTGAGGTTTTTCTCTGTGTGCCCTATTTTTTCTTCTGGGATTACTAATACCATGACAGTGGTTACAGGACAACAACTTATTTCATCCTTCAGGCTTATTGCCAGGGAAAAACTGGCAACTGCTGGAAGCACTG
Source organism: Equus przewalskii (assembly GCF_037783145.1). Classification (NCBI taxonomy): domain Eukaryota; kingdom Metazoa; phylum Chordata; class Mammalia; order Perissodactyla; family Equidae; genus Equus; species Equus przewalskii. The sequence goes on along the minus strand of NC_091860.1, from coordinate 9,049,798 downwards.
ACGTGTCCCAAACCAAACATGTCATCTCACCTCTTATTTCATGGACCTTCAGCTGTTAGAGCTAATAGATTTCAGATCACGCTGTTCAGCTCCCTCATGACACTGGTGAGATGGCGCTAGGACCTGGGAGGTTAAGGAACTCACAAAGCTGTGGCAGCACCACGACTAGAGCTGGGATCTAGAAAATGAAGTGATTTGGTGTCCTGGCTTCTGATTCTGTAGCTACTAAGTATTGTAGAATGTAGATTTATCTTCAATGCCTTTTGTATCTGTTTTTTTTCCTCCTTTTTCCATCAGCTTAACTCTAGTATTCTTTATAATTTACTACAGTAACGTGACCAGTTTCTCTCCCTCTCTTCTAATTCAGTGGTTCTCAACCTTCGCTGCACATTAAAAACACCTGGAGAGTTTGAAAAATCCTGCTCCCTGGGCCAAACCCCAAGCCTATTATATAATCAGAATCTTCGGGAGCAGATCCAGGCAACTGTATTATAAACCCCCCCAAGTGACTCCAGTGTGCAGTCAATGTTGAGTACCGCTGCCCTCATCCACTCTACAAGCTGCTAAGGCAGAGCTCTGTTCATAATACCCTCTGCTCAGAAACCTCAGCAGCTTTAAGAGTCACTCAATTTAGTACCAAAAGAAGAATTTCTAATCCCCACCCTTATCCTATGCCAGTGGTTCTCAAAATGTCAGCAGAGACCAGCAGAATCAGCATCACCGGAGAACGTGTTTGAAATGCACACTCACGCCCCATGCCTACAGAATTAGAAACTCTAGGGGAGAGGCCCAATAGGTCTCTGGTGATTCTGGTGCAGTCTAATGTTTGAAAACCATAAGAGAAGACACTAAGGAGATTTTAGAGATGTACTTGGTTCCTTCTCTCTTCCTTATTCAGTGTTGGACCAAGGATAGAACAGAACATCAGAATGAACAAGAATCAACAGCTGCCTCTCCTGTGCACCAGCTCAGTCCCTGTGCATGGAAAATGGATGTCTCTCTTAGCCCTGCTTCTTTAATTGCTACAATTTACTGCTCCCCCATGTCATCTAAACATTTAATCACTTTTTTTTTTACCTATTATTATTTCCTCTTGTTATAAACTAGTGGTTTGATTCTCCCAAGAGCAATAAATAGATTTTCTTTCTTTATGGTTTAGTTCCCAGAAATGAATGCGATGATAATGAGACGGTTCAGTTTGCCAGGAGATGTGGACAGAGCTCGACAATACGTATTACAGGTAAGGGGTTTTTTTTCCCTCCCCAAAGCCCCAGTACATAGTTGTATATTCTGGTTGTAAGTCCTTCTAGTTCTTCTATGTGAGCCACTGCCACAGCACGGCTACTGACAGGTTGTGTGGTTACACAACCGGGAACCAAACCCGGGCTGCCGAAGGAGAGTGTACCAAATTTTACCACTAGGCCATTAGGACCGGCTCAAGATTATAAAAAGGAACAAAGCAACAGCAGGTACAATGTGGCAAAGTTCTTTTAACAAATCAAGTAACATAATATTAAATTTTAGATACAAGACGAAGTTTGGCCAATTCTTGATTTGACAAAAACTGAGAAAGAAAAACTTGTATAATTCATTTTTCTTGTAGAATTCTTCCCAAAGATCCCAATTAATTGGTCTTGGACAGGGCTTGGATATTAGTATTTTTTAAAAGCTACCCAGTTGATTCCAATGTGCAGTCAGTGTTGAGGTCCGTTGGTGTGGAACCAGCCTTCCCCATATCCATCAGTAGCATCACTATTCTCCCCGTCGCCCAGACTGGCCTCCAGCCTAATCCAAGTCCTCATCCTTGCTGCAGCTAGACTACTCACAATTGGTCTCTCCTAGTCCATCCTATATAACAGCGATAAAGGTGTGACTAAAGAAGTGGTAACCTAAAAAAAATTTAAACCAACAAAGGCAAACGAAGCTGAACTTCAGGGCTATAGCTTATTTCAAATATATTGCCACATATCCTCAGAATTCCTGTTGAAGCCAGATCCTCGTGCGTATTTTCAGTTTCTGTGACTTTTGAGAATGAGCTCTTTCTAAGATCCAACTCCAAAGTCATTTGGAGCCAGTAGATCTAGTGAATAAGATGGAGTGAGCAAACAATTTTTAGTAAGTAAATGTGATCTGAAATCTATAGTAAGTCCAATACTTGAAAGAATTCCAAATGATTATCTTTCAGATTTTTTAAATTTCCAAAAAGCAAAACCCCTCCAAAGGATAAGTTTCTCTTTTCATTCTCTATACTGTTAAGCATCATAGTATGCTATGGGTTACCACCTTTTTGGAGGGTAGTTTGGCAAGTACTATGAAAAACTCAGTGTAAGAGGGGGCCATAGGTGATAAAAGAAGTCGATATGCCTGGGACAGGTTCTGGCTTCAGAAATAACAGTACTACTGAGGGCTGAAGTGAGAAGTGGGACTGAAAAGAGGGAAATTAATTGTGGCTCTTATGTAGAACAGTGAAGGCCCAACAAGCCTAGACAGAAATGCACTTAGAAAAAAAATTCACAGGAATGTTCTCTAAACAAATTCTCTAAAGAACTATAAATTCTAGCTCCCTGTTCACGAACCACAGAACTCCTAGTCCCTATTCCCTCATTAAATATGAATGGACAACTAAGATTTATTTAATAGGATTACTAAGTGGTTGATTAAAGCTTGCTGAATGAAAGAGTAAGACTAGGAAAAAGAGAATTAAAGACTCAGGAAAAATATAAATAGGACAGTTCAAAAATACTGCATTCATAAAACAAGAACAGGATAATAATTTTTAAAAAACAAATAAGAACAAGCTCTAAGAAATTTTTGATGATTGTGAAAAACTCCAAAGAAAGGTTAGAATATGAAATTGAGGAAATCTTCCAAAATATAAACAGCAAGGGAAGAAAATGAGAGAAGCTTTGAAGAGGATCAGTACAATCATGTAACAGATGTTTCAGGAAGAGAGTCAAAAAATGAAATCCAAGAAAAAAGTGGTCACATACAAAAGGAAGAAGGATCAAAACTGGCTCAGTGTATAGCAAATACAATGGATGCTAGAAGGCAGTGAGCAAGAGCTTCCAAATGATGAGGAACATTTTAACCTAGAATTCTACGTCTAGTTGAACCATCCACTAAATATGATGGCAAAAGTCATTATCACACTTAAGAGCTAAAAAGCTGACTTCCAATACACATATTCTGGGTAATTTACTTGTGGATGTATTTCAGCAAAAATGTGGAAACCCCAAGAAAGAGAAAGATAGAAGTATTAAAAGCAGTGGAATGGACCAAAAGAGTTCAATGAAAAGTCATACTGAGAAGGCAGCTGGACATTAGAGCTAGAAGGAAGTCAAATAATAGAGAGAATGATTAAGGCATTGGAAATATTAGAAATCAGGAGCTCCTTTCCCAAAGAGGAAGAAAAGGAGGGAGTTACATCCAGAAGTGGGCTTCTGTACAGTAAGGCAGAGCAAACTAAAGTGTATCATATTTGAGTCATATCTTGTGTCAATTGGTAAGAGGCCCTCGAGTCATTTTGTGAGGAATATTCTCCTCTGAATACAGAGAGATCATGAACTTGGAACCATGGGGAAGGAAATAAAATTATAGTATATTACAGTCATGTGCTGCATAATGACGTTTCAGTCAGTGATGGTCCTATACAACAGTGGTCTCTCGAGATCAGAACCACATAGCCAAGGTGTGTAGTAGGCTGCACTGTTCAGGTTTGTGTTAGGCACACACTATGATGTTCACACAACAACGAAATCACCTAATGAGACATTTCGCAGAACATATCTCCGTCATTAGGCTATGCACAACTATACTTGATTCTGCAGTACACATTTTTACACTTTTAGAAAGAACCAACATAAAAACATAGTTAGAGAATACGGTGCAAATGTCTACAGTGCAAAGGTACAGTGAGAAGAAAACACAGGAGCACTTCTACAAGTGCTCCTCATTCTTACCCTCATCTTAGACACGATGAAGTCAGAAGCTGATGTAACATGATGACAAAGGTCATCTAGTAGAACCGAAGACAGCAATACAATGATCAAATTAGGAGGCATAGTGGGTGGACTAAATCCTCATTTTTCTTAGTAGAAAGGCAATAAATAACTAAAATTGCTAATTAAGAAATAAAAACCACTGATAAAGCTGATGCCTTTGGAAGACGGGAACTGCTGATTTTCATCATAAGCTCTTCTGTACTTTTATTGTATATATAGTTTTTTAAAACTTTCACTTTAGATTTTTTCATTTAAAAACTTATTGTATAGATATTTTTTATATATAGAACTTTTAAAAAAACTCTAATACAGTCATGTGTTGCTTAATGATAGGGATACATTCTGAGAAATGCTTATTTAGGTGATTTCGTTGTTGTGTTAACAATATAGAGTGTACTTCACCAACCTAGATGGTATGGCCTACTTCATACAGAGTCTATATGGTACTAATCTTACGGGAACACCATTGTATACGTGGTACATCACCGACTGAAACAGCGTCATGAGGTGCATAACTATACTTAAAAATAGGGGAAATAGATGGCTACTTAATATTAATGAGTTAGTTGCTTTGTATGCTAATAGAATAAAAATTTGCTTCAATCTGAGAAAAGGGCCTAAAAGTCGGCAGAGAAAGCTAGAACTATGAGTTGGAGAGAGAACATTAGAAACATAGTTTGGCTGTTGACCTATATGATCTTAAAACTGTTTTAATTCATTGTAGCAGGTGTTTAAGAGCTGATGCAATGGGTGACATGCATCTGTTCTGTTTTGTTCTGTATCCCATAGAGTGATGGTGTGCAACAAACAACCTACCTCGCCCAGCGGTACTGCCATGAGGCAGTAAGAGAGATCAGTAAACTTCGACCATCCCCGGAAAGAGATGCCCTCATACAACTTTCAGAAATTGTCCTCACAAGAGATAAATGACAGCTCTTTCTGTTATTTCTGGCAGCTATTTTACCAGACTGTGCCTAAAGAATTTTGTCGAATATACTTTGCTTCATGTGCAGATAACCAAAAATCATTTTAAAAAATCATTTCAACCTTATCGATGGGCAATTATTTTTTATTGGCAAAGTTTTTCAGAAAACTTTTTAAATGTAATTAAACCATCTGATTCTATCATTCTAGTGCTGTAAATTCTAATCGAGGTATCTTGATGGTTATATGTGGTATTGTTTACACTGTTAATATCCACATGTAAAGCCATTACACAAATAAATAAATAATCAATGTTAAAATTCAAATGGTTTATCTTGTCTCATCACAGAAGTAAAGGTCAGAAAATGTGAAGTCTACATTTCAGTCCACACTGGTTAGGTTTTAACAGTATCCAAAGTTTCATATAGGAGAATGGTTTATTATAAAAGACTGTACATAAAATTTAGACAATAGGTTATATACAAAATTAAGAGAACATTCCACTTGAAAAAATGTGAAGAAGGTAGCTAGCTGATCACTAGTGATACTAAAATCATGTTAACAAAGGCAAAATGCATATGCAACAGTCACATTGATTTGGTAGCAATAATGGTCTTTAATTTTCAGGAATAAATGTTTTGCACTAGTCTTACCATTTGCTATGCTGTTATAAGTCTGTAATGCCCAGTACATAACTGTAATCTGAAACCCAAACAAATCCTCAGTACACAGAAACCCACACTTGAGTGCTCTACTTTAATATACCCTAGGCAGGAGAGAATTATACACAAAATAAGAAAAACCCCTCCAACCCTCCCTTAAATTAAGAGGAGACACACAAAGTGCATGTGTTGCATTTCAATTATGTCAAAAGATAATGTAAATCTGTTGGTCAGGTATATCCCTGTTCACTGGTTAATACATGACCCACCTTTTTCCCCCAATTATTTTTACATCTTTCTATGTTGCTAGTGCCAGGTAATGGATTAAAGAGTGCCTATTCAAAAATCAACTGCATCCACCTCTACAAAAACAATACAGAAAAGATCATTTCCTTTCATTGAACCGGCGGTATACAACAGTGCACCGGAAACTGAAGGACTGAATGTACACACTTGGACACATTTTCTTAGCTCTGAAAAAGTTACTTTAGAAAAGGAATTCAGTAGATTGACTGGTAAATAACCATCTCAGATTTCAAATCTGTAAAAATCAGTCACATTCCTGTTGGGACAGATTGAGATAAGGCTAAACTTTTTTTCCCAGTTAATATATTGAGAAAATAGAACCATAATTCTGCAATAAATCAGTATCTTTTATTTCTTTCTTTTTTTAAAAGCAAACCAGTGAAGGAAAGGACAAAAACCTTTGGTTCACTTATATATTTATGAATGGAAAAATTTATAATGCAAATTCACTCATTAAAAAACTTAGGTACAAATAACAACATTACAGATAACCTTTTTTTGTTTTGTTTCACATGGAGACCTTAGAGACTCAACTCATTTCAAGAGACCTAAATACAAGTACTCCAAGTAAATACTACACAAATTGGAAGCATCTTGGATTTTTTTAAGTATATTTCAATACATAAATTTGAATGCATGCTTTAAACAAATAGTATATTTCAAGAATGAGAGAGTTTAAACAAAAAGTATGACCAGCACCAGAATTTAAGTTTTCTGATTTTAATATTAGTCTGACATAGCGTTAGTAACCATGCTGCACTGAAACATGTAATGGTACAATCTGAACCATGATTTGTTAAATATTATACCCCACACCCCCAGAATATTTAGGCTGGTCATCAAGTTAACAATGTGTAAGTACATAAGCATAATCAGTTATGGACAGCCTCCTGTATGAACTGCTATTTAGCAATCACGAACTGCCTCCAAGATTTATGCTTACAGGTAGACATTCAATTATACCAATAAAACAGCATGTCCTGAAAATATGGGCACATTTTTAAACATTTTAAGACAATTCTGTTAACCATAATAGTCCCACAGTATGACTGAGTAGTAAGAACCTACTTTAAAAGCCAAAAGAATTTAATCAGTATAGTGCATGATTGATTCGACATAGTTCCCAGGGAACAGACCAGTCACTCGATTGCAGACTCCTTCATACCAGCCGTCGTCATTCTTCTTTATTACATAAATGATTGCACCCTCCATAAATGATAGCTCATCATCCTTGTCTTTTGTATAATCATATATTGCCACAACTATGGAGAAAAGAGTTGAAATATCACGTGAGTGCACTATTTCCAACATTTAATTGAATTTTAAAATGTAATGCCAATTCTATAGTATAGCAAAACCAACTAGTTTATGAATATTCTTAATTCTTACATCTATATTCATAGGTAGGCCAGTGGCCAACCATGTGCCTAAATCACTGGTTTGATCTTAGGGCCAAACTGACAATTCGATTAGACTAGAGAAGTCAATAGCTTCTACCAACCTATTTAGGAAAGATCTCGAAACTTTAGGATTTGTTAGATGTTTCAATTCATTTGTTCAAAAATCTACTAAACGCCAACCATATGCAAAGCATCATTTTTCAAAATGACTATTGGGCAAAGTAAAGCTGCACAGCCAATCAGTTAGTAAACCAGGTGACAATCCAAGCTACTCTGAAGATACACATATACTGGGAGGTAAATCTCATCCTACTCCAAGGAAAATATTCATGTAATTTATGGGGCTATACTTAGATTTTTTAAAAAAATATTTACACACTTTCAAGGCAATAAGATTTTTTTTTTAAAGGGAGAAATATTGTGAGTGAGGACACATTAATGAAGACTTAGAGAACTGTCTGCAATTCTGTGGCATATATCATTATTTTGAGTTAAAAATATTTACATCCTTTATAAACAGTGTTGTGGAAAGGAAAGGCATCAGAAAGTTACTAGTTTTCCAAACTATAGGTTTATGAATTTAATTATTCCTTCCTTCTGCCTTTTTAGCATAATAATTCTGAAATTACATGTAATTGCCTAGTATATGTAAAATTGTATGTGATATAGATTTTTTTCATTGACTTACCTTGTGTAGTTTGTCTTAAAATAGAAGAGTTTTAAAAACGTTTGAGATATTCTGGAACTCATTTTCCCCCTAGGAAAGATGGCTTCTCCCCATAATTCTTCTGAATTAGTGAATTACAATAAGCAGCAGACCTTCAGTACTAATCTGCACCAACACTTGCTAAATTAAGATAGGCGATCTTTGTTCCTCTTACAAACTACTCGATTAAGTAAACTGAACAAGTCCATTCCCCTCCATTTCAATCCTGCAGCAGAATCATAGTACTGTGATTACAAGCTCACTGACATAACCAGTTTCAAAAAAACCCAAAACATACATAATAAATAATATTAAATTATTGTCCTGGTATTACTTTTGGCTAAATAACCACTCAAGAAAGTTGAGTGACTGCTAGAGATAAACATTAATAAAGAAAACAGTGTAATAATAAAAAGTCAGTTAATTATTATTAATTTGTCAATTACTTATTAATAATTATTTCTTGTTTAACTTTTGTAACGTTAATTTCTTTGAATTCTGAGTCACCATGGGTTAGCTTTTGAGTGGTACAGATGATTTTTAAACAGATGGTGACAAAGGCCTGGTACCCTCAAAGTGATTCAGCAAAATGAAAATTCTTACTTCCTCAAGTTTAGTTCCACCTATACAAAGCTTGTCAAAGTACTGAGGCTCAATTAATTATATTCCTATTTTCCAAGTTGCCTTTGTAAATGAAACTGAGTCACGCTGAACCTCCCTTCCCCAGTGTACATATTCTCTCATATAACTCTTACTGCTCAGTATATTTAACCGTTTATAATTTGACGTCCATTCTACTCTCCAGGATTCCAATCCATATAGAGAGCTGAACTCTCCCTCCGGTATGTACTTTAGGGTTCTCTGGAACTCGAAGTCTAACACGCTAATCCTACCCCAACATGATAAAAATTTGAAGATAGCTATCTAGCCCCTCTGAAATCTTCTCTTCCTCAACTTGGAAACAATGCTTTCAACTTTTTCTCATTATAGATACACTTTCTAGATATTTCAGCCTTATAAATATTCTCCTCTGAAGGCATTCCTGTTTGCAAGATCTTGAAATGTATGTGGTACTCAAAATTAGACATAGCACTAGTCTAATATAAATGAATATGATCATATTGGTAGATATTAGGTTGAAATTCAGCTAAAATACCCTAAGAGTCTGGCTTCCAGAACAGTCATGTCAAACTGTTGGTTAATATAGTCAACTGAAATCCTATTAAAACAGGTTTTATTCATTGGGGATTATAAAGGTGACTATTAAAGGCTTTAAATATAATCCTAATAAATCTCAACTTTTTAATTTAGACTAGGGGTCACCAAACCCAGGGCCAAATCCAAGCCACTGCCTTTTTTGTAAGTAAAAGTTTATCGGAACACGGCCACATCCACTCACTCGCGTACTGTCTATGCCCCGTTTTGTGCTACAACCGTCGTGCTGAGTAGCTGTGACAACTCTATGTCTTGTAAAGTTAAAAATATTTCATTTCACAATATATACAAACATCAAATCATTATGCTGTACACCTGAAATTAATGTTATGTCAATTATACCTCAATTTTTTTAAAAGCGAAAAATATTTATGACCTAGTCTTTTACTAAAAGTGTGTGATGTTAAGACTCATTATTCCAACTTGTGAAGATATTTTTTAATCCTGCTCTATTGCCTACTGTATCATTCCAAGTTTGTCAACTTATATAATAGTCTCATCTTCACAGTTATTTAAAGTTAAATTTGCTTTTCCAAGCCAGAAAATAGGGGTAAAAACACAATTCAAGACTACTCAAGTTTCTCACTCTCATAATGACATATCTCTATGTTTTAAACGTAAAGTA